>NC_068287.1:33207527-33885201 GCF_025860055.1 Xyrauchen texanus
AAGATGATGCTCCCCTAGGGAGTTGGTGCCCTACGCAGACTGCGTAGTATGCGTGTAGGGAGTGGCTGTACTGTTTTCATAATTCGTGCTGTGCCGTGTATAAAACGTCATTGCAAAGTATGCAATATTGTCAATAATGTTTGCACAATCTTTCCTCATATAGCAAACTATTTGACAAACTGTAATGAATATTGAATTCATTAATGATTTAGCTGTTTTAGATAGAAGTAGACCGATATATCGGTTTTACTGTTTAACTGGTGACGAAAGTAGCTTTAAATATGCCGATAGTTTTTTTAAATTCTGCTGTGTTTCTCTGATAATTGCATTCTTTAAAATGAAGCGAGAGCATGCAAAGACAAATGTGACTATATGGAAACATGCCTCATCAGCACATTGTGTCATTCAACTATTCACAATAATTGTGAATAACAATAATACATAGGCTATATAAAGCTTGATTTGGTAATGCTTTAATAAAAATAAAGCATTGTAGCTCATTCAAGTCTCTGTCATTTCAAAATAAGAGTCCCTGGTGTGTTTCAGGCTTGTTTAGTGTTAAAAGTCCCATGTTGTGCACCCAATCGCATAATTCTTTTAATCTATTGTGATTTCAGTTAAAAAATAAACTAAATCTGGGATTTTATTCATTTTGTACTTTGGCCTCTATGTCTGTGTCGTCTAAGAAAATGTTGTAACATTCTCAGATTTGTTTTTAAAGATTATCTGCTGATTAATCGGTTATCAGCCTTTTCCCAAAAATTAGGTATCAGTCCTGGCAAAATCCACTATCGATCGACCTCTAGTTTTGGACAGTATTTGCATGAATGCATAACATGCATAACAAGTTCCTTATCTGACAGCTACTCTCAGTTGTTGTATAAGAAAATATCTTTGTGCCTTAATAATATCTTACATTATTACTATATCAACCAATGTAGATATAATGGATATTGACAACACGATCTGAACAAACAGGTCAGATCCCATCACTTGCGAAATGTCACTCGTAAAAGATTTAATTTAAAAACCAAATCGGATTTGTGTGCAGTGTGAACAAAGCCATAGTACAGTGCCATGTGAAAGTATTCACCTCCCTTGGTGTTTTTCCTGTTTTGTTGCAGTGGTGGTGGGGGCATGGTTGAGCGCTGGCTTAAGAATAGAGAGCAAGATCAGGATAAGAGAACTGTAAGGCTCATCACCTGGCAATAATTGCCTCTAACAGCTGTTTGTCATTGCAGTGAGAGTGGAGAAGGGTTTTAAGCGCGAACCAGACGCCAGTGAAGGGAGAGAGAGCTACCCACGCACACACACACACACACACACAGAGAGTGTGTATTGATACTCCGCTGAAAGAGAGTGTTGTTTTGTAAAGTACATTTTTGATTTGAATTTCGCAGCCTTCCACTTATTCCTTGCACCCCATCATGAAATTTGTTACAGTTGCATTACAACCTGGAATTAAAATGTATTTTTATTTTTATTTCATGTAACAGATCTAACAAAATTGTGGAATAAAAAAATACCTAAACAAATAAAATAAAAACTGAAAAGTTGTGAGAGCATATGTTTTCACCCCCTTTGCTATGAAGCCCCTAAATAAGATCTGGTCCATCCAATTAACTTCAGAAGTCACATAATTAGTTGAAATGTCACATGATCTGTCTAATGAGATCAGTAAAAATACACTTGTTCTGAATGGCCCCTGAGTCTGCAACACCAATAAGCAAGCATCATGAAGACCAAGGAGCTCTCCAAACAGGTCAGAGACAAAGTTGTGGAGTATACATAGGGTTGGCTTAAAAACAAAATCCCAAACTTTGATCATCCCATGGAGCACCATTAAATCCATTATAACAAAATGGAAAGACTATGGCACCACTACACACCTGACAAGAGAAGGCCGCCCAACAAAACTCACAGACCAGGCAAGGAGGGCATCAATCAGAGATTCAACAAAGACACCAAATATAACACTGAAGGAGCTGTAAAGATCCACAGCCGAGATGGGAGTATCTGTCCATAGAACAACTTTCATCCATACACTCCACAGAGCAGGGCTTTTGGAAGAGTGCCAGAAAAAAGCTTAAATTGCTTAAAGCAAAAAATATGAAAACACGTTCGGAGTTCACCAAACAGCATGTGACAGACACCACAAACACATGGAAGAAGGATCTCTGGTCAGATGAGACTAAAATGGAACTTTCTGAGCCATCATGGGAAATGCTATGTGTGGCACAAACCCAAATGTTCGCATCACCCCGAGAACACCATTCCCATAGTGAAGCATAGTGGTGGCTCACTGGCATACTGAAAACCTGTTTCAGTATGCCAGTGATTTGAGATTGGGATGGAGGATCACCTTCCAGCAGGAAAATAACATACTGCTAAAGCTACACAGGAGTGGTTTAAAGGGAAATATTTAAATGTCTTGGAATGGCCCAGTCAAAGCCCAGACCTCAATCCAACTGAGAATCTGTGGCATGACTTGAAGATTGCTTTACACCAACGCAACCCATCTAACTTGAAGGACCTGGAGCAGTTTTGTCTTGAAGACTGGGCAAAATTTGTTTGTCTTAGTTATTGTTTGTCACCAAAAAAATATTTTCCACTTCCAAAGTGGTAGACATGTTGTGTAAATCAAATGGTACAACCCCCCAATAATCCATTTTAATTCCACGTTGTAATGCAACAAAACACCAAGGGGGGTGAATACCTCCGCAAGGCATTGTATACTTGTAATCATTGTGTTTTTATACACTGATGAGCCAAAACATTATGGCCTAATATGCTGTTAGTCCTCCGTGTGTTGCCAAAACAGCACCGACCTGCCGAGGCATGGATTCTACAAGACCCCTGAAGTTGTCCTGTGGTATCTGGCACCAAGACATTAGCAGCAGATCCTTCAAGCCCTGTAATTTGCGAGGTGGAGCTGCCGTGGATCGGATTTGTTAGTCCAGCACATCTCACAGATGCTCAATCGGATTGGGAATTTGGAGGCCAGGGTAACACCTTGAAGTCTTCATCATGTTCTAAAAACAATGTGCGCAGGGTGCAAGGAGGTCGCGCAGGGCGCACTATCCATTTTAAAGAGGCAACTGCCATCAGGGTATACCATTTCATTGCTATGGTATTCCCTGATGGAACACATTGACTATGAGAACTGATTGATTGCCATCTAATTTACCCAGACCTTGATGTGGCCTTGTTAGGAGATGATCAATGTTAATTTGCTTCACCTTTGAGTGGCCATAAAATTTTGCTCATCTGTGTATATTTCTAAATTAATTGTTTTGATTGCATTGTGCAAGCATAATCTTAAAAATGTCCTTGCATCAAAAATGCCTTCCAAGAGTATGTATTGATGTATTCACTGACATCAATTAAAGTGATTATATTTTGGCAATGGATCCTCTCCACATCTAAATCAATGAAACTTTGGGAATCAAAACTAAAAATGCTTTTCCATCAATTGAATAGAAACAAAGGAATAATTAACTCATTATGTTTTGGATCATACATACACAAACTATTGGCACACTGCAGGTTTAGATCTTAATCAAGATTGGACACGGGCAGATTTTGACAGGCACGCTGACCTTTGTAAGATCATAATGAGGGAATACTGAGAACAAAATATGCGGACATAAAAGGCCACGTCAAATTGTGACTCAACCATAATCATCTCATCGGAGATTTTCTGCGTATGTGTGTGTGCATCTGCAATCTCAAATCACCTAATCTACGCATCAACACTGAGAAAATTGGGGCGCTGATTGGGAGTGTGTGAGTGGGCGAGAGTGTGTCTGTGAGTTTGAATTACAGCATTGCAGTGCAAAATTGTCACCTTTGCCTATTAGACTCACATTCAGTATTATTCTGTCATTACTCATGATGGAAAGACTACGCATCTGTAAACTGACAGACCAATGAGGTTTGTGTTAGTAGGAAAAGTCGGTCAGATGAGGTTCCTCAAAATACATGTGAATACACAGACCAACATCAAACTTATGCATATGGAAACAGATGATAACCGACAAAAGACAAATAACATTTGAAAACACTGTAGAAAGAATAAAAAAAAGACGCATCAAGTAAAGGGATGTTGCATTTCCTCACTAAACAAACAGCTAAAGCAGTTATAGGTCTCTAAAATTGTCTTTCCTCTAATAAATTCTAAAATAAAAACCTGATTAATATCTGAATAATGATAAATATCTCATAAAGCAAAGCTAAATATCCTTCTAATAATTTCATTTCCTTATCAGTCCTTCTTACAACAATATCCTGTCAATCATGTGCTCATCTGCATAGTGGGCTGGTGTTTGCTTTGAGGCCCCTCCCATATACGGGTCTTGATTCCATCCATTCATGTCTATAATTTCTCTGATTCTCTCTCACTATGTCTCTCTCTCACACACACACACACACACACACACACACACACACACACACACACACACACACACACACACACACACACACACACACACACCTCTCTTCCTTTGCTGCATAGTTCAAGAGTGACCCACATTGGGCACAGTCTTTGAGGATGATAGGGAACACTATGAGAGTGCATGTTTATGTTTATATACTGAATGTGTGTGTATGAATGTATTAGCTTGGAGAGAGCAGGAGCACAGACAAAGTTTGTACACAAACTGTCAGCACTGAGAACAGATCGTAAGACTAAATCACATAAATGTTCAACCTTGTTGAAAGACTGTTTGTTCTCATTTTGGGTGATCAATAAGGTGAAAAAATAATGGGGGTGTGCGTGGCTCTCAGAGGTCCGGGTGCTGGCCGAAAGAGGGCGGGACTGAGGATTGGTGTCTGAAAAAAAGCAGTGCCTGCTGGGTGACGGAGTGTGAGCGGATTGGCTGCAACAGTGCAGAGGGTGGGTGGAGTCATGGGGGTGTGAAGAAAGCTAGCGGTCAAATTTTTAGTCAGATGCTTCTGTAGAACCAGCTTAGTCTGTGAGAGAGAGACAAAGAGAGAAAATGAATCACAATGCAGAACTACAGATATCGGAAATCTTTTTTTTTAAAAGCTGAAGCATGTAATTTCTGCACCAAACGGAATAAATCCTTTAGTTGAGTTGTGACTCACGAATCAAACCAATCAGCTTTGAGGTGAATCACAACATTACAAACTTTGATTTGAAGCCAAAAAATTCAGTTCAAAACTGTCTTTAATGAGGGAATGAACTACAATCCCATGAAGCATTGACATAATCGAACTAATGATGGAAAAATATAGAACTATAAATTTAGATTTGTTGATTATAACTGTCAATTACCTGTGAGGACAGAGAGGAGAAATTGCATTGGTTGATAACTTTCTTCATTGCAGACACAGCACCACTTGCATAACTGTTCCATCTGATGCCCTGCTGCAAGACACAGCGAGAGTTGAGTTGCTATATAACTGAATGTGTGTTTATGTATGCACTTAGCTTCAGTGTGGGGTCTAATTTATCCCTTGAAGTGAGTTAAATCTTACAAAAAATCCCTTTATGGACATTTAAGGATGTCATTTAAACGATTAATAAATAAATGTAGGTTTGTATTTATTTCTAAAAATACAAGGGGTCAGGGTAGTCTATAGTATTTATAATTAGCTTTTCATAAAAACAATACAAGTCTAAGTTATGTGCTCATTTACAGTTGTTAGCTTAGTAAACGTGTGTCTGTGTTTTGGGTTTTTTGCTTGTGTATGCTTACCGATGCTGATGAGGTAGGCTGGCTTTTGGCATGAGGGTTGAATTTGGGCTTGGGGGGCTTTCCAGCCAGTCTATCCTTATGCCGTCGACTGATCATGTGCTAAAGTGAATAAACAAATATAGACATAATTATGTATTTATAAAGGAGAAATTTTCAAGCCTGAAATAATGACAAGTAGTATCCTTGAACTGAAGATGGGGAGTGTTGACAATTGAGTGAGACAATTCATACTGGACCAAGACAAAATAACAGCAGCTGTTCCTTAAACTTAAAACAATATCTCTCTTTTAATACCCTCTCTCTCTCTCTCTCTCTCTCTCTCTCTCTCTCCTTCTCTCGCTCTCTCTGTATCTCAAAAGGCATCTTCTGTTTACTTTACACTTCAGAGGCGGCTTAAGGGAAGCATGAAATATTGTTAAATGTCATGTCCTAAAGGTCTGAGTTGACACCAGACCAATCACACAAGATTTTCCAAGTAGCTTCAATGTCAATATGAGAAATCTGATGATTCATATTCATCAGAAAACACAAACTAGGCACTAGAAATCAGGCGTCAACAATTTAACCCCCAGCACCATACAGACACCCAAGGCTGACAGTTGGAGAAACATACATCTGTTACAATGGCTTTGTTTTGCCAATATATCATGGAAAAGGCTGGGTCTTCCCTTCTGAAAAATGTAGCATCTTGTGTTTTGAATGCTGGTCCACAACACGGGATACTGTTGTTCCAACATGGCCTTTCTGACTATATTAACCAACAAGACTTCCTCGGTTAACCACCAATATTCATGGTGTCCCTGGATTGGAACTGCTTATGGTTTGGTTGGTGTTGGATTTTTACTATAGTCTAAAATGGCATATCTGGACTCAAGATGGTTTCTGAGGGTACCTTGATGGACAATTATCTAGCTGTTCCTTTATGTTATTATTACCTGGCTGAGCTGAGTCTCAGAGTTGACATGGATCTCACAAACTTCACAGTAGAAGCTCTTGGTTGCTACGCCTACACTTCCCTTGTTGGCCAATCGCTTGCTTTTACATGAGGGGCGAGATGACATTGTTTTCCCTCGTCGTCGTGGCAGCACACTCTGTCCCTCCAACATTAGTTTGTGTTTGGTGCCTGTATAGAAAGGTACAGAAACTCACATGACATAGATAGATTGACATTGATTACTTATCCAATCACAAAGTGTTTCCTTTGCTATCTAAATGGGACATAGACTTCTATAAATAGAGTAACCCTACCCCCAATTTTTTTTTAATCTTAAGAATAGAAAAAACACTATTTTTTCAGTTACGAATTCTTTGTTCTGATGAAGATTTCCCTGAATATCCACAAAGGGATGTTGTGTCAATATTTATACACTCATACAAACACAAAGGTACGCACCACTATTGTGAGCCTCCATCTGATTGGTGGAGTTGACGTTAACTTTGCAGATGGGGCAGTGCAGATGTTGCTTGATCTTCTTGGGGTCCTTCTCTACCTGCGTGTCACCTGTAGGGCTGTCCCGTTGAGCGCCTGTCTCACAGGTGTCACCGGTGGGCTCCAGCATGCTGTCTGGGTGCTGGGAGTGAGGGGAAGAGACACACAGGTCTGCAGATGACACCTCCGATATGGGTGTCAAGACCACCGAACTGGAGTGAGCATCATCCACCCTCATTACAGAGTCTGAGTCACAGACAGCAGCTAAAAAGAGAAAGAGAGTGAGTCAGACTGCTGTTGCCTTTCACATCAATAACACAAAAATGCATGAGCAATTTTGATATTTGATGAGTTTTATTCTTTATAGTCGTGCCTGCACAATTATGACAAAAATCATAATTGTCAACTATTTCCCTTGAAATCATGATTATTAAAAGGGTTGAGAACCAAGAACTGGCTCCATGAAAAAAAAACACCTAGCGTGACCAGTGTAATGTGGTTCCTGAACAAATTACTCTATTGAGCTGTTTATTCTCAGTGCATCTCATTGACCTGGAAGTTATAACTTCTGTCATGTAAATAGACATAAAAAGAACATTTTGACGAAATGGAAGTTGATTTAAAGGGACAGTTTACCAAAAAAATTAAAATTCTCTCATCATTTACTCACCCTCATGCCATCCCAGATGTGTATAACTTTCTTCTGCTGTACACAAATTATGATTTTTAGAAGAACATCTGAGATCTGTAGGTCCAGTGGTACAATGCAAGTGAATGGTGACCAGACCTTTCAAGTTATGGAGATAAATTCAGCATAAAAGTAATCCATAAAACTCCAGTGCTTTAATCAATGTCTTCTCAAGCGATCTAGTTGGTTTTGGGTGAGAACAGATCAAAATGTAACTAATTTTTTACCTTACATCTTGCAATTGCAGTCTCTAGGCAAAATCATGATTTCAAGCTTATTACACTTCCTAGTGCTTGACAGATGCACAGAGCGCTAGATGACGCTAGGGAGTACAATAGAGCTTGAAATTATGATCGCCAAGGAGACAGCTGTCAATATGTACAGTGAAGAAGGAGTCACATTTTGATCTTTTCTCACCCAAAACCAACTGGTCCACTTATGAAGACATTGATTAAACCACTGGCGTCTTGTGAATTATGTTTTTGTTGACATTATCTGCTTAGAACTTCAAAGGCCTGATCATCATTCACTTGCATTGTATGGACCCACAGCGCTGAGATATACTTCTAAAAATATTTAGACATCTAGGATGGCATGAGGATGACTAAATGATGAGAGAATTAAAATTTTTAGGTGAACTATCCATTTAAATGCATTGCTGTAATTTACACTTCACAATTTGTTGGAGCAGCTTTACTAGCAATCTTGATTCTTTTTTCAATGAATTTGCAGCCCTACATTATGGGTGTTTTACTTAAAATATTTTTTCCTTTTCAATTTTGAACAAAAATGCTAACACAAACAGGCACACATACAAAAAAAGCTTACAATAGACCATCTGGTCGACAGTTGTAAACTAAATGCATTGTGCATATGTGCTATCTTCAATCTAAATCTAAAATCTAAAATCAATCAAACAATCCATAAGTGCAGGCAGTTAGCCAGCGATAGAGGCTCACAAAAGCGCCACTATTAAGCAAAAATGTATTTATTCATTTTTTTAGCCCAAGCTTCTGAATGTCTTGCTAGCTATAATTTAGCTGCAGGCTTGTATCTAAATTGGTACAAATGTGCAGCACACAGGAATACAAACGCAAATACATTCAGACTGACTGTTGATGTCCACGCAACACTGAGGCTAAGATTTTACAGACTGCTTTTCATGTGATGAACATTTAAGCCTGACCAGTTATTTAAGCCTGCTTTTGAAACTCAAGTGCTGTGTCCATCTATTTGATATATTCTGTTGAACAAGAAGATAAGGGCCACAAAAGCCTGGACAGTAAGAAACAATATGAGGTGCTCTCTCTGTTTTTCTGAGCACCCGGAACCAACCAGTCCTGTTCTCTTTCCACATAGTAACATCCTGTTTTTACTGCCACAGGTAGGCTGCTTGCTCTAATATGTGCACAAAGAATCCATTGACTCATATACCTAAGTACAAAATTCCTATTCGAAGGAATAAGGATAAGGAAGAGCTGTCAGCCCTGCAAAAGTAACTCAAAAAAGTTTAGTAAAAGTCTATCTGGCTTCTATTAAAAAAGCAATCTCACAGTTATACCCTCAAGCAAGGCACATCTTCCCAGGTTGTCCTTGTGATAACTTTAATTTAGGTTTCTTTGTATAAAAGTGTTAGCTAAATGACAAATTGGCAGCAAATTAGCCTGTGGAGCAACGGTGATGACATTCTGTAGTAAAATTATCCTATGCACAGTAGTGATTTCAGATGTTGATCAGACTGTGCTAAAAGCATGTCATAAAAGCCTAACAGCTTTCCAAGGATGACTTTACTACATCACCTCTAATGGGTGCTTGTGAATTTATGAGCCGCCAGAGAGTACTGAACTGACCTTTACAATCAATGTAGCAGTTCTATTGAGTAATTCAACACAGGATTTAAACAAGTAAAACAGTTTAGAGTGTGTGGAGGATCTGTTGTAATGCAGTAACTACGCTAACAATGAAAATGAGAAAAATGGTTTCAAAGTTTTTTGATTATCCACATAAAAGTGGATTATAAAATAGTCTCACTCCATTGTAAAGCTGGGTTGAGCAAGGAAGTATTGCTGGTTAAGCTAGTTAAAAAGGACACCAGCATTCAAAAACACAACATATTCTGATGACCACCAATGCTGCTCATTTCAACAGGGCAGACTGGAACATTATGTGTAGAGAGTGTGTGGGAGCATGTGTGTGTACGGGTGTGTAGGTTTTCTTTCACACCTGAAAATTATTGAAATGGAGAAAATTGCCTTGGGTAACACTATGTACCCATCACCCTATGGGTGTGTGTTTGTGCATCTGTCTCACAGTGGGCTTTACAACTGATCTTCATAGACTAATATGATCTGAGTCACACTTTCTAAATCTTTCCATTTTGAACAGCTTACTCTCAGCCTGTGGATGTGAGATGTGAAACATACACGCATATAAAAGAATGCAATGATGGACTCCAAAGAGAACGAAATTGAACATTAGGACAATAATCAACTTTCTTTATCAGTTACATAATCCTGATTTAGTCATAATATCATTAAAGGTGCACGCAGTAATTTTTTCCTCATATAAAATGTTTTACTTCTAAAGAAATTAATTGTTATTTTGAAACATATGTATAAAATCATGAGCACTCACATGAGATGAAGACTCCAGTCATATCAGTAACTTTATAAAAGCTGATTTATTCAGTATGGAGAGGGTCTCCTCATGGGACCTGCCATTTTAGAATAGCATGTCCAGTTAAACACTACTCTCTACTCAACACTACTCAGTGATTGCACTGTTATTACAGACTTTCACTCAGGAATTAAATCAATCATGCCTGACTGTGAATTGCAACTTTATACAATGCATTGACAACTGAAAACTATTGCATTTATCAATGCTGTATCTAGGTGTCAGTGTAAGTTCATGATGACATTAAAAAAATACTGAGTGCAACTTTAAAATTAAGAAGTTTAAATAATGCACTTGTTCATACTTTATCTGTGAGTTTCCAAGCATTTGTAAAATTAACTTAATAAATATTGCACTCAGAAATAACACTTTCTAGCTAATAAAATATTTTAAAGCTAAGCATAACTAGAATAATTTAATGGCCTCTATAGTATCTACTTTTCTTTTTAATTTCTTAAAATTGTTTTTACACAAAATAGCACCAGTAACAAAAGTAAAAAAAAAAAGAAAGAAAAAAAGAAAGAAAGAAAGAAAATTGGGGAGAAAAATTACCATATGCCTCTTTACCACAATGGAAAATTGTAATTTTTTTTACAAGGGGAGCTTGGGAAGCTCAGCGAGTACTGACGCTGACTACCACCCCTGGAGTTGCGAGTTCGAATCCAGGGAGTGCTGAGTGACACCAGCCAGGTGTCCTAAGAAACCAAATTGGCCCGGTTGCTAGGAAGGGTAGAGTCACATGGAGTAACCTCCATGTGGCCGCGATTAAGTGGTTCTCGCTCTCAATGGGGCATGTAGTAAGCATGGATCGCGGAGAGTAGCATGAGCCTACACATGCTGGGAGTCTCCACTGTGTCATGCACAGTAAGCCACGCGATAAGATGTGCAGACTGACAGTCTCAGAAGTGGAGGCAACTGATAGAGGTGAGTAACCGAGCCAACACAAGGTCCTTGTAAGTAGTGGTAACTGGGCATTACAAAAATTGGGGAGAAAAGGGGATAACATTTTTTTTTTTTAAAAATTACAAAATTATTCAAATTTAGTTAATCATTAGGATTTATCTTTAAATATTGCTTACATAATATTATATTAGTCTTGGTGTTTCTGTGGAATATAACTGTTAATTTTCTTAAAACATGAAACAAACCATAATTGTGTTATTTATGCTTGCATACAAATATATTACTATAAACACTTGCAAACAACTAAGTAAATAACTGCAGTAGTATAATGGATGCTATAGAATCTATAATAGATATATATACACTCACCTAAAGGATTATTAGGAACACCTGTTCAATTTCTCATTAATGCAATTATCTAATCAACCAATCACATGGCAGTTGCTTCAATGCATTTAGGGGTGTGGTCCTGGTCAAGACAATCTCCTGAACTCCAAACTGAATGTCAGAATGGGAAAGAAAGGTGATTTAAGCAATTTTGAGCGTGGCATGGTTGTTGGTGCCAGACGGGCCGGTCTGAGTATTTCACAATCTGCTCAGTTACTGGGATTTTCACACACAAACATTTCTAGGGTTTACAAAGAATGGTGTGAAAAGGGAAAAACATCCAGTATGCGGCAGTCCTGTGGGCGAAAATGCCTTGTTGATGCTAGAGGTCAGAGGAGAATGGGCCGACTGATTCAAGAGCAACTTTGACTGAAATAACCACTCGTTACAACCGTGGTATGCAGCAAAGCATTTGTGAAGCCACAACACGCACAACCTTGAGGCGGATGGGCTACAACAGCAGAAGACCCCACCGGGTACCACTCATCTCCACTACAAATAGGAAAAAGAGGCTACAATTTGCAAGAGCTCACCAAAATTGGACAGTTGAAGACTGGAAAAATGTTGCCTGGTCTGATGAGTCTCGATTTCTGTTGAGACATTCAGATGGTAGAGTCAGAATTTGGCGTAAACAGAATGAGAACATGGATCCATCATGCCTTGTTACCACTGTGCAGGCTGGTGGTGGTGGTGGTGTAATGGTGTGGGGGATGTTTTCTTGGCACACTTTAGGCCCCTTAGTACCAATTGGGCATCGTTTAAATGCCACGGCCTACCTGAGCATTGTTTCTGACCCCTTTATGGCCACCATGTACCCATCCTCTGATGGCTACTTCCAGCAGGATAATGCACCATGTCACAAAGCTCGAATCATTTCAAATTGGTTTCTTGAACATGACAATGAGTTCACTGTACTAAAATGGCCCCCACAGTCACCAGATCTCAACCCAATAGAGCATCTTTGGGATGTGGTGGAAAGGGAGCTTCGTGCCCTGGATGTGCATCCCACAAATCTCCATCAACTGCAAGATGCTATCCTATCAATATGGGCCAACATTTCTAAAGAATGCTTTCAGCACCTTGTTGAATCAATGCCACGTAGAATTAAGGCAGTTCTGAAGGCGAAAGGGGGTCAAACACAGTATTAGTATGGTGTTCCTAATAATCCTTTAGGTGAGTGTAGTTCATAGATATAGATCTATAAACATTCCCAACGAGGAAAAGAGCAGTCCCATTCTGGTACAGACTTGCTATATGCCAACATTCATATTTTCTCAATTTACTGTAAACTATCTAAGATACGGTTGATCTGTGAAAAAAACAACATCATCTTTTTAACTTATCAAAGGTGCAGCAAATGTGTTTAATAGTGTAAATGTGTTCAAATTGAGGAGCACTTTAGCACGTGTCTCCGCAGAAAGAAACTTAGAGAGAAAATCAAATTTGGCTGTCATGTGGCTTAAAACAGCATATAATTTGTTTCTTTGAAGATGTCCTTTGAATTCTAACAATGCAATTGTTTTTTTCTGTATAGTGAGAAAGGAAAAAGACATGTTGCCTTATGGCAATATCGTACCATAGAGGGTTCAAGAAAATCAGAATTTGTTCCTACTATGTCTGGGAGCTTGATGAAAACGAATTTTGACATCTGACAGTGAGAGCATTCAAAGTACGTTTCAATGGCAGTTACAAAATGGACCCCTTCCTCTAGAATTTTCCCAAACCCCCTCCCATCCATCTTTCTCCTCTTCCATTTTCAGTGTCTCATACGCGGTTAATAACAGCTGACATGCATGTAGAGTTGTGATTGGTCCCTGCAGCTGTGATCTTAATGACAAAACAGGCAATCAGAGTCTGTGTGTGTGTGTGTGTGTGTGTGTGTGTGGTTTAGCAGGACAGCATTTCAAAAGCATTCAGTAATTAGCTCAAACTCTCATGTGTGTGAGATCAGAGTGAGTTTGAGAGTGTGTTATCTGTTAAATGAAAGCATTAACCCATCAGTGAGGAAAATCCTATAATTTAACTGACAATTCCAAAATCTAAAATGCAGCTGCCTTCTAAGCCAGTATCTTAACAGAGATTGGACCTCATAAATGAATGATTTGGAATGCTCTGCAGTAATTAGCAACACTGTAGCACACAAATGGTGCTCTGCATGGGAGTACTGGGTTAGCATGTTGCTAAGCTGATCATCAGCCTGGCAGCAGGGCACCTTTCTGGAATTGACACCCTAAAAATCATACAAATGCATAGCACACAAAAATATTGGGTAAAATATAAACTTTTAACTGACAGTTTTGTATCGATAGATTTTGGTACTGAATGCATTATCCCCTAACATTCCTTTTGTGTTCCACAGCAGAAAGAAAGTCGTACGGGTTGAAATGACATGGTGCTGCGTAAATGAATATTTATTTTTGGCTGAACTAACCATATAAATTGGGTCAAAAGTGTGCCTATGATGCCTTAAAAGTGTGCTTTCATAGGCAGCTCACTAGGATTTGGAACAGAGCTACTGAATGTACATATGAGAAGTGTGTTGGCATGTGTGCATGAGCACTAATCCAAACACAAAGGCTTTGAGACAAAATTGCATTGGCTAATCTTCTCACTCTTCTAGCTCTTTTAAATTCTCTCTCTCTCTCTCTCTCTCTCTCTCTCTCTCTCTCTCTCTCTCCTCTCTCACTCACTCACTCACTCACTCACTCACTCACTCTTTCTGTTCTTCTCTTATCTAATCTCTCCTTTTCTTCCTCTACGATTCCACGCTCCCTCTCACAGTTGTGTCATCATGATTGGGGCTGAATATGAATATGTGATTTGATGAGCTCGCTGTTCTCTCTTTCTCTCTTTTTGCCCTCTCCATCCACTTTCATTTGTTCTTTCTCTCTCCTACGCATACTTTTTCACACTCAAGGCCTCGTTCTGTAAAGCTGTGCAGTCTTTCTCTCTCCCTGTTGATTTTTTTTTTATCATATCCTTTGGGCCCATATTCAGTTTGCCTTTCAAATAATATTCTATAGAGTTTGGGCAGAGGAGAAGAAAGCAAGAGTTTAAAATGGATGAAACGTAAGCGATTATTGGAGAGGAATATCTCATAGCCCACATTTCACAATCTAACCAAATCCTGATGGATAAGATGAGAAATGCGCTGATGCATTGACCATACATCATTATCGGCCAATAACAAAATTATTTGCACAATTGGACAAGGTTTAAAAACAGCCAATAATAAGGGCAGATCATTTCCTTTCAAAAAATTAACCTACAACATGCTGTGTGAAAAAACAATACAAACCATTATTTGAATTATTTTTTAATTGGGTATGACAGCAGAAATGCAATTTGTAAGCTTTGCTCTGCTAGAATTTCACAAGGTGGAACTACCATAAAAACTAGAAACAACTAATCTGATTACTCATCTTAACGGGATAATTCAACCAAACACGAAAATGCTCTCATCATTTACTCACCCTCATGCCATCCTAGATGTGAATGACTTTCGTTCTTCTGCAGAACACAAACAAAGATTTTTTAGAAGAATATCTCAGCACTGTGGGTCCATTCAATGTAAGTGAATGGTTATCAGACATTTGAGGCTACAAAAATCACATAAAGGCAGCATAAAAGTAATTCATAAGACTCCAGTGGTTTAATTAATGTATTTTGAAGCAATATGAATGGTGTGTGTGTGAGAAACAGATCAATATTTTAGTCCTTTTTTTAACCATAAATCTCCATTTTCACTTTCAAAATGTGAAAATGGAGATTTATGGTAAAAAAAGGACTTAAATATTCATCTGTTTCTCACTCAAAACTATCATATCACTTCTGAAGACATATTTAACCAATGGAGTCTTATGGATTATTTTGAAGGTACAAAAAGCACAAAGGCAGCATAAAATTTCTGGTCACCATTTACTTGCATTGTATGGAACTACAGAGCTGAGATATTCTACTAAAAATCTTTGTCTGTGTTCTGCAGAAAACCCATCTGGGATGGCAAGGAATAATATGAGTTTTAAAGCTAAAGTAAAGGCTGTTTCAGCTAAAAAAGGGACAAGCTACATCATTCACAACTTAAAGTGAGTTAAGAACATTAAAAAATGTAAGAAACCATACAGCTGTATATTATAGTTTTCTCAGAAATCTGTCACATTAACAAAGTTAAATGTCATGTTGTCTTTAAAACACAACTTGGTCACCAGGGCATGTTTTGTGCCATAACAAAATGCCCTCTTACAAGGCGGATTATCTGTGTGAGTTCACTTACTTCTCTCCACAGGGTTGTCATTCAGTAGGGCAGGAAGTGGATCTGGAGCACTTGTTTTCACTCTGTCCCCTTCCCTCTCCCTGTCCCTTTCTCGGTCCTTCTCTCGGACTCTGTTGTGTTGTGCATTGTCGAGTTGTCGTCTCTGCTGCTTGTTCTTCTGAGCCTCTAAAGCCTTCAGTTTACGAGTGTGTTTATGGCCTTTGTAATGGGCTTCTGCCTGATTCTACAAAGAGAAATACAAAGAAAGCAAGAAAGATAAACTATTGCAATACTCTTAGAAACAATCTCAGTTTTATAGAAAAACACAAATATGAAGACATATAGATGACAAACACATAAGCATATGTACAATAACACGCCTAAACATGTGTTCACACATTTGAATGTACACACACATACACTCAGAGGGTAGACATTGAGGGTGATAAGAATATATGCCCAATAGGAGGGGCAGTGCTACAATTCTTGTAACCAATAATAAACAGAAATATCTTTCTAAATGGACCATGTGTGATCTTGACTGTGTTTGAGAGTGAGATTTATGATGGGCAATGTATTTGCGGATAAACTAAACACACAAACACACACACATGCGCACGCACACACGCACGCACGAACGCACACACACTTTCTGCATTTTCAAAAATATATATCCTTTATATATTAATTTTTTTTAAGCGATTTGAATTATGGGGACACTAGAAATGTCCTCATAAACCACATTTATAGCATAATACCCTTTTAATAACCAGTTTGTAACCTAAAATGTCCTCCTAAACCCCCCAAACCCCCCCACCACCACACACACAATCGACACCTCTTCACAGCTCAAAACATGAACGTTTTTAGACTCAAGAAATCCTCTAGAGCTTTAATTCAGATTTCTGCTGAAATGACAACACTAATAAATCAGTGTGTAATTAATGTGAGCATAAGCTGTTGACATGCTGAGATGTGAAACCCTCTTTGCTTGAAGTAATTTTAAAAATCGATTTGATTTGAAAAATTACACTGGCACATGCTGCTTAAAAAGCATACAAGGAAGACTTCAAATTGTCAGTTGGATGGCAAAAATCCAGTTCACAACTTGCAAAACAAATGTGACATGCAGTTCATCAAGTTAATCTCCAGCTAATATCAAAGCAGAAATGAATGTGTGGGCCCAGTGGGGAGTAATCAACCTGCTCAAATCCTCTTAAGTACTTAGCAGATGACCGTCATTTGAGGGCTGACAGCTCCAAACGGCTGAGGTGAAGGGATGTTTAAAGAAACATGACGCTGCAAATTGCGCTCTCAGTGATGATTTATTTTAATCATGTACTGTATTTTGCATTGTTTTTTTGGGGGAGAAAAACAATGTTTTAAATTACTTGATTTAATTTTGACTTGGATGAAAATGGATTGCTTGATGTCGTAGATGAGTGTGTATTTAGTCCATCCATTTCCTCATTTTTGACAAATTCACATGGATTTTCAGACTGGTTAATTAAAGTATAGTTCAGGCAAAAAATTACATCATTTACTTACCCTCATGTTGTTCCAAACTCATATCAATGAAAGTGAATTGTGACTGAGACTAACATTCTGCCAAGCATCTCCTGTATTCCATGGCAGAAAAAAAGTCATATGGGTTTGGGACAATATGAAGGTGAGTAAATGATGACTGAAATGTTATTTTTGGGTGAACTATCCCTTTAATATATAGGCATTATTGGACTGAAAGGATCATTTCGATAATATTTAAATCCCCCCTTACATTCACACCACAGTTTAGGAATTCTATGAAAATGCAATGAGCTCAAGAAAGGCAAAAGAGACACTGCCTTTATCTGCTGTTGTCACTGATGGACAGTCTAACTTTATAAAAAAGATACTGCATGGCATGCATACACTTCTCACTACTTTAAAATGCAAATCAAACATGAAATAGACTGGAGTCATTCAAATGGTATTATTCACCCATTAATAAATAGAATCTGTAGTAAACAGGTGTGTGTGACAGAAAACAGGGAGATCGAGAGACTGACAAACAGAAACGAAAAGTCAGAGGAAGATGGAAAGAGAGAGAAACAGAGTGTCGCATGGTGAACTGCAAGCCGTAGAAAACTAATGAGCAATTGATAGACTTTAGATGTCTAATGGAGAAAACACTGTTGGGTGTCTCTCTCAAACATATTTAGTCTAAAAATGCCCCAAACAGCAGTACAAACTGAACAAAGAACTGCAGATTTTTTCTCTATTTAATAGGTTCCCCCAGAACATCACTAGCATACAGCAGAAGGATGGATGCACAATGATTAGGTGTACTTTTCATGTACATTCATTTTTATGGCTAAAATATATCTAATTTCTTCAGATGTCACACAAAAAATGTATTCTTACTTATTAAAGGTGGACTGGTGATTACAGGCCTTGAGTATTACCAGTGATTATTTTGTACTGCTAGATGTACAGCATATTGTGTTTAAAGTTTTACAGCCTAAACTTAACTGATGTATACTTTCTGTGTTGCAAAATTAAATAATACAATTTATGTTGAAATTAATTAGATTTTAGAGCTAATATAGTCAATACCTGCAGTCCATGCGTTTGAATATTAAGTGTCCTTAATATTTTTTTATGTTGTAACCACTTTAAAAAAGGCACTTGGGGCTGTGCTATATTGTACCTTATTGCTTAATTGTAGGGTTAGGGCTTATTTTATGGTTAGGCTGCAGTCATTATAATTAGCTTCATTTAAGAACAATAGAAGTACTTACAAATTTAGATCAGTAAGTGTGTGCTTATAGTATGTGTTTAAGCATTTAAAAGGGACTGTGTTCATTTAAGAAAAAGTGAGATCAAAGAGCGCAGTAAGAAAGATGACAAAATAAAAGAATGAAATAAATGATGAATGTTGTAAGGGATGGAAAAGGTTTGACCTGTCCAGTGTGTTCTCTGTCTGTCACACACACACACACACACACACACACACACACACACACACACACACACACACACACACACACACACACACACACACACACATGTTGTGTTTCCATGTTTTATGGGGACTTTCCATAGACATAATGGTTTTTATACTGTACAAACTTTATATTCTATCCCCTAAACCTAACCCTACCCCTAAACATAACCCTCACAGAAAACATTCTGCATTTTTACATTTTCAAAAAACATAATTTATTATGATTTATAAGCTGTTTTCCTCATGGGGACCGACAAAATGTCCCCACAAGGTCAAACATTTCGGGTTTTACTATCCTTATGGGGACATTTGGTCCCCACAAAGTGATAAATACACGCTCACACACACACACACACACACACACACACACACACACACACACACACATTACACACTAACCGTGGAGTTGAATCGCAGGTGGCAGATATTGCATGAGATGACCTGTTTTTTCTTCAGTGACTGAGGAACACCAAACGTGTGGTTTATCACTGCCTTCTGCACTGGGTCCATCTGAGGGATGGAGGAGAATATCATGTTCAGATGGACTGAGAACAATAGAAGTATCTTTCATACAAATCAGTGACCTCTATTCTATAGAATACTATCTTCTCTGTTCTCAGAACTACTCTGAGCGACTTTCCACTAACACCCCTCGCCATGGGAACCCACACCATACCACAATGACTCTGCAGCTGGTCGCAGGTCTATTTATTCTACAGCCTCAAGAATGTTCTTGTTGTTCATCCACAGTCATTCCTAACTGGCTGGGATGCTGCCAGATCCATGTGTGTGTGTGAGTGTCTATTTGAGTGTATCTGATAAAGTCACATTGTGGAGTCTGGTAACTGAAGAGGTCCAATCTCAAAATTAGTAGGATATTATTACTGCAGAGGGGAAGAGAATGAGATAAAAGAGGCGAGAAGAGAAGAAATGAAATGAAACGAAAAGAGAAGAAAAGTTTTTTCACAAGAAATTAGAAAAGATGAAAAAAGACAAACAGTGACAAGATGCGATGAGAGGAGGAGAGGAGAAAAAAGAACAGTTAGAAGAGGAGATAAAATGAGTAGTGGAGTAAATATTTCAGTAAAAAAGATGAGAAGAGAAGAGATGAAATAACAAGGAAAGAACAGATGGTGTGATGAGAAGTGATAAGATGAAAAGAGAAGAGAATAGACAAAATGAGATAAGGTGAGAAGATATAAGGAGAAAAAAGGTGCAGTAAGAAGATAAGAAGAGACTAGACAAGACATAATGAGAAAAGAAGCAATGAGAATGGAAAAGATGAGAAAAGAAGTGTTGAGATGAGAAGAGATGAGACGACAAGAGATAAGAAGAGATTCGAAGAGGTAAAATGAAAAGATTAGACATGATGAGAAGAGGAGAAAAAGGCACAGTACAGAGATGAGATGGGAAGAGATGAGATGAGACATGACATGAAAAGAAGAGATGAGAAGACACAAGAACAGCCACATCTGCTCCATGGTACTTTTTAATAGCAAATTCTCATGTAAATTTCAAATGGGTCTGTGGCAGGGCGGAGGGTGGGGCTGGGTCATGATTCCACACACCCGGCCCTTAATTAGGTTTATGAAGCCAGAGAGGGATAAAGGCGACTGGAGAAGGCAGTGCGACAGAGGGAGAGTTACGGGAGCAGCCCGACACCTGTGTGTGTGTATTTGTCTTTTGGTTACGTTTATTATTAAACTATAATTTATATTATCAAGCCGGTTCTTGCCTCCTCCTGTCCATTGAACTATGTTACAGGGTCGCATGCGCAACGATATCGATATAAGCCCAAATGAATCATGCATGTGAGCTGCTCTGCGTTTGTCACGAGAGATTGCATTATAAGGAGCGCTCTGTAGACGTGTTCGCACTGACCCTGTCACTGGTCTGGAGCTAACGTTTGGCGTGAAGCCCGGTTGACATGCTCACACTGATACTGTCACCGGTCTAGAGCTCACGTTTCGTGGGAAGCTCACATACGAATAGCAGAGTGCAATTTGGCTTCACAGACCCTGCTCACATCCTTGTCCCACGTTACATATTTAGCGCTCATAAAGTGAAATTAATGTAAAAACTTCATTGCCTGACGGAAATGCTTAAGGACGTGGCTAATATGAGAGTATAAAAATTAAGGCATATCTTAAAAAATTATATTTCGATATTTACGCATTCGATAACATTGAATTGGTTATTGGATTATGTCTCGATCCAGATCGATGGATCATTACACCCCTAATATATATACAAGTATGTACAAATGCAAATCTGTTATATACAGATAGTGCATAAGCCATTTACATTTATGCATTTGGCAGACGCTTTTATCCAAAGCGACTTACAGTGCAATTATTACAGGGACAATCCCCCGGAGCAACCTGGAGTTAAGTGCCTTGCTCAAGGACACAATGGTGGTGGCCGTGGGGTTAGAACCTGCAACCTTCTGATTAACAGCCCTGTGCTTTAGCCACTACGCCACCACCACTCCGAATGTATTGGCAGAAGTGGTAAGATAGGTATTGCACATAATTATCGCTCAATGGGGCAGTTTTTACTGGTCATTAGAAGAATACCCTGAGGAAAAAACTGTTCTTGTGCCTGATGGCTCTGGTGCTCAGTGCTCTCTATCGCCGGCCAAAGGGCAAAGGTTCAAAACTGTGGTGGGCTGGGTGAGTGGGGGTCCAGAGTGATTTTTCCAGCCCTTTTCCTCACTCTGGAAGTGTACAGTTCTTGGAGGGCAGGGGGCAACCAATAATCTGCTCAGCAGTTCAAACTGTCCTTTGTAGTCATCTGATGTCTAATTTTGTAGCTGAACCAAACCAGAGAGTAACTTAAGTGCAGAGGACAGACTCAATGACAACTGAGTGGAAATGTATCTACAGTTCAACCTGTGGCAGGTTGAACTTCCTCAACAGGTGAAGGAAGTACAACCTCTGCTGGGCCATAATGGAGTCAATGTGGGTCTCCCGCTTCAGGTCCTGTGAGATGATAGTGCCCAGGAACCTGAATGACTACACTGCTACCACAGTGCTGTTCAGAATGGTGAGCGGGGTCAATGTTGGGATGTTCCTCCTAAAGTCCACTAGCATCTCCACTGTTTTGAGCGTATTCAGCTCCAGCTTGTTTTGATTGCACCAGACAGCCAGCTGTTAAACCTCCCAACTGTATGCAGACTCATCGTCATCCTGGATGATTCCTATGACAGTTGTGTTGTCTGAAAACTTCAGGAGGGTCTTTGGCAGTGCAGTCATTTGTGTACAGAGAGAAAATTAATGGGGAGAGCACACATCCCTGGGGGGCACCAGTGCTAATCGTACAGGTGCTAGAAGTGAATTTTCTCAGTCTCACTAACTGCTGCCTATCTGTCAAAAAGCTGGTGATCCACTGACAGATACAGGTGGGAACAGAGAGTTGGTTTAATTTAGTCAAGAGAATAGCTGAGATGATGGTGTTGAAAGCCGAACTGAAGTCCACATAAAGCATCCTTACATATGTCCCTGGTCTGTCCAGATGTTGCAGGACATGATACAATCCCATGTTGACTGCACTATCCACAGACCTGTTTGTTCGATAAGCAAATTGAAGGTGATCCAGAAAGGGTCCAGTTATGCCCTTCAGGTGGGCCAACACCTGTCTCTACAATGACTTCATAATTACAAACGTCAGAGCGACGGGTCTGTAGTCATTAAGTCCTGTGATTTTGGGTTTCTTTGGGACAAGGGTGATGATGGAGCATTTGAAGCAGTAGGGAACTTCACATTGCTCCAGTGATTTGTTGAATATCTGTGTGAAGATGGGGGCCAGCTGGTCGGCACAGGATTTTAGACAAGTGGGTGAAACATTCTCTGGGCCCTGTGCTTTCCTTGGCTTCTGTTTCCAGAAGACCCGGCACACATCCTCTTCACAGATCTTAAGTGCAGGTTGAATAGCAGAATGGGGGAGAAGGGGGTCGCAGGAGGTGTTGATGTATGTGTGAAGAGAAGGTCAGATTGGGTGTGAGACTTGGCTTTTCAAATCAACAGTAAGACACATTCAGGTCATCAACCAGTTGATGATTCCCTACAGCAAGGGTCTTCAAAAGGGGGTTATACCACAGGGGTCTGCAAATTATTTTTTGATCTACCATTGGTGGCATTTGTAATAATCACTCACTCACACGAGTGACAGCACTAGTCAGCAGAAGCGCACAGCCGGACAAATCCTTCACTCGACTACTGCTTATCACGAGCCGCTCAAAGCACAACACACATCAGGTTCAGCAGCACTGCAGTAAAGGGTCGCATGAGTAAACGCATCTGCTTTGCGTTGGTTGTGCTGTGCAGTTGAGCAGTTGACAACCTGCTTTCAGAACAATAGCATACTTACCTGGTGTAAATCAATATTTATCACGAGATGAAGACTCCATTTTAGTAACCTTATAAAAGTTGTTTTATTCTGCATGGACAGGGTCTGTCTGTTTTTCTTTCTGCCTGTCTGGCTTTTTCTTTCTTTTTGGATGTTTGGCACAGTGATTTACAGAGGAATTTAAAAATATCACTTCATATCAAAAATGTTGCAGACCCTTACTGTACATCCTTGCTGAAATGACCAGCTAAAACAAGCTTAAGTTGGTTGGCTGGTTTTAGCTGGTTAGAGAAAAGGGAGCAGTAAGGAGACGAGAAGAGACTAGAAGAACAAGTCCACCTCTTTTTGATCAATTATCTTCCATGACATACTTTACTAGTCATTTATGATTTGTGGATAAGGATTGTTAATCAGAATGTTATAGAGATTGCACAAAAAAAAAATTCTAGTAAATGGAAGATTTTAGAGCAGAGCAAAAAAAAAAAGAAAAGAAAAATATATTCACTGTAGAAATATCTATGACTTTTAGAGGAGAGGACAAGCGGACGTGAGCAGTATGGAAAGAAAGGAAAAGAGTGTGGATGACAGTGCATGATAAGAGAGAAGAGAGGTCACTGACAGTTACTTTGCTATAGAAACAGGTGTCTTATTTATCACTCTGGTACAAAAGAAACACACAAAAACGCACAAGGACTGATCAGATCAGAGACGGAACCTGGTATATATATTAAACATACATATAAGTGACAAAGATTCCCTTAAAGTGTACAAGATATCTTATTACTTTATAATGAGCAGCCAAACAGTGTACACATAAACATAATAAATGAAGTGAATCATACTTATACAGTGTGTGTGTGTGTGTGTGTGTGTGTGTGTGTGTGTGTGTGTGTGTGTGTGTGTTTTTAGAATGCAGATATCAGAAGAAATAGAACTCTGTTACACACAGGACCAAAGAGAGTCTGAAACTAAATCTAGATCCTAATCTAAATCTGCTCTGAGTCTAAAATCTAAACACAATACTCTTCTGTTAGCGACCCTTTTTACAAAGTTTGTACACTTTAAAAAAAACCCTGCAGCTTGCCGTGTCACTCCTGACATTTAGAGCTGACATTAGGGACCAAACTCGAACTCAGACTTTCAATGACGAAACATCTGGAAAAGAAAGGTTTAGAACAAAATTAGGTCTGTTAACTAACTCACAGTGTTGAAGTTTGGGAAGAGGTTGAGGGGGGAGGAGCCACTGAGCCGGAAGGGCAGGAAGTGTTTTAAGTCCAGAGGTGTATGCAGCGGGCGACCCTGCATCGGTAATGAGGCCAGCAGGGGGCTCCCCTGGGCAGTCGTACCTGACAAGAGCACAGAAAACCAAACAGATGTAAGAGAAAATATCTTATTGTACATCCAGCAACCAATCAGTGCACAAATACTAATAAATACATTTATATTATGCATTATAAATTGATATGTTACTTAATTTAGACTTAATTTAGAGAGAATAATTTTAGCTATTATAAATAAGCTTCCTTTTTTCCCCATTTGTTCTTTTTTAAACACTAACATTCCAGAATCACCGCGGTAATGACAAAGATTGTCAGTAACTAACAGTTAATTGAAATAAAGCTACATTACTGTAATAATAATAATAATAATTATTATTATTACTACTATAAGCTTTGATATTACTTGTCCTTTTACCCTTTATATGAGTCGTTTATTATATGGATAAATATTGATAAATACTGTATGAGAAAAATTTATTGATCACAACATTAACATAAAATAACACGTACACAAACACACACATCTTAAACACTCATAATCTCTGAATTATCTGCTGTGGACTGGACCGCATTGGCTTTCTCACAGAGAGAAATGAACATCATGGGATATGGGATTTTTAATGGGGTGTGTGTTAGTGTGTGTATGTGTGTTTGTCTGCAGGGATATCGTGTTTGTAATGGAGCAGGGATGTAGAGGTTTCTCATTTTCCAGTTGACTGAATCTGAAATCCAGGATCGTATAAATACTTACCCTACAACAAAGATCAATCAGTGCACACACACACACACACACACACACACACACACACACACACACACACACACACACACACACACACACACACACACACACACACACACACACACACACACACACACACACACACACACACACACACACACACAGTCTGTGTGTGAGACTGAGATTCCTGAAGCTTTCAACTCACAGAAGAGCGCCATTAATCAAAGCAAGACAAATTTTACAGCGAGAAAACACAACTTGCACCCCACCATTCAACACAAACATACTATACAGGGAAGACTGGGCCTAGTTGTCACATGGAAAGCTTTCCCAAATGCAGTATCGCAGTCACTATAAGGTTTTGAGTAAAAAGAAATGTGTTTGTTCTGTAGCCGTTTTTGTATGTTGGTTGCAGACACCTAGATAAAAAACTGACTTATAACTAACTTAGTTCACCCAAAAATAAAAATTATCTCTCATCATTTACTCACCCTCATGCCATCCTACATATGTATGACTATCTTTCTTCTGCAGAACACTAACAAAGATTTGAAGAAGAACATCTCAGCTCTGTAGTTCCTCACAATGCAAGTGAAAGGTATCCAGAACTTTGAAGGCCCAAAAAGCACATAAAGGCAGCATAAAAGTATTCCATATGACCCCAGTGGGGTCATATCTTCAGAATAATATCTTCAGAAGTGATATAATAAGTGTACATTAGAAACAGATAAATATTTCAATCTTTGTTTACTATAAATTTCACTTTCTTTCACATTCTGAAAGTGAAAGTGGAGATTTACAGTAAATAAGGATTTAATTATTGATCTGTTTCTCACCCAAAATGATTGCATCAATTTAGAAGACATGGCTTTAACACTGGAGTCATATGGAGTACTTTTAGTCAAGTCAAGTGAAGTGGCTTTATTGTCATTTCAACCATTTACAGCAGGTACAGTACAGAGTGAAACTAAACAACGTTCCTCCAGGTCCATGGTGCTACATAAAAACAACACAGAACTACATGAGGCTACAGACCTAAACAGGACTACATAAAACGCACATGTACAAACATGTGCAAACAGCGCAAGACAGTACAATAATTACTAAAACAGGACAAAAGTTACAGTAAAGGACAGTGCAGCACCAACCAGTACACAGTTCTGGTGTGGAATAATAAATGCTGTTAAATGTAAACATAACACACTATTTAGCAGCAAAAAATGCCAGATGATCAATACAGTATTTGCTTACGGTGTTTTAACAGCATTTTAAGAAAGAAATTTGGCAGCGTCTCCCCTCCAGAGAGGAGTAGGCCAGTCCAGATGGCACCCTGGCCTGATACTGGCGGGGGAGGAGTGTGACAAGGAGGAGGGAGTGGCCGGGCCATGAGGGTGCATGGCCGGCGCTGAGTCAGTTAATCAGCGGGAAAGAGAGATAAAGGGGAGCCTGAGACACCAATTCGAGAGAGAGAGAGAGAGCACTGTGTGTGTGTTTATGTTTGTTTTATGTTGTTTAAGTTCAGTTACATCATTAAAGTTATGTTGACTGTCCTGCCGGTTCCCTCCTCCTCCTTGCCTATCCTGAACTCATTGCAATGTGTGTTTATGAGCTTGATTGTATGTGGGTTGGCGTCAGTCCAGTCTCTTGGTTTTAAGGAGTCTGATGGCTTGGGGGAAGAAACTATTACACAGTCTGACCATGAGGGCCGAATGTTTTGGTACCTTTTGCCAGACGGCAGGCGGGTGAAGAGTTTGTGTGAGGGGTACGTGGGGTCATCCACAATGCTGGTGGCTTTGCAGATGCAGCGTGTGGTGTAAATGTCTGTGATGGAGGGAAGAGAGGCCCTAATGATCTTCTCAGCTGTCCTCACTATCCACTGCAGGGTCTTGTGATTCGAGACGGTGCGATTCCCAAACCAGGCAATGACGCAGCTGCTCAGGATGCTCTTGATAGTCCCCCTGTAGAATGTGGTGAGGATGAGGGATGGGATATGGGGTTTTCTCAGCTTTCACAGAAAGTAGAATGCTGCTGGGCTTTCTTGGCTATGGAGATAGTGCTGAGGGACCAGGTGAGGTTCTCCGCCAGGTGAACACCAAGGAATTTGGTGGTCTTGACGTTCTCCACTGAGGAGCCATCGATGTTCAGGAGAGAACGGTCCACTCCGTGCCCTCCTTAAGTCAACTCTTTTGTTTTATCCATGTTCAGAGACAGGTTGTTGGCTCTACACCAGTCTGTTAGCCGCTGCACCTCCTCTCTGTATGCAGTCTCATCATTCTTGCTGATGAGACCCACCACGGTCATGTCATCGGCAAACTTGCTGATGTGATTCAAACTGTGCATTGCTGCACAGTCGTGAGTTAGCAGAGTGAGCAGCACTGGACTGAGCACACAACCCTGAGGGGCCCCAGTGCTCAGTGTGGTGGTGGTGGAGATGCTTCTTCCAATCCAGTCTAACTGAGGCCTCCCAGTTAGGAAGTCTAGGATCCAGTTGAGGAGGGAGGTGTTCAGGCCCAGCAGGCTCAGCTTTCCAATCAAATGGTGAGGAATGATTGTGTTTAATGCAGAACTGAAGTCTATGAACAGCATTCAAATGTACATGTCCTTTTATCCAAGTGGGTGAGGGCCAGATGGAGTGAGGTGGCAATGGCGTCATCTGTTGAGCATTTGGGACGATACGTGAATGCAGCCTTTATGTGATTTTTGGAGCTTCAAAGCTCTGGCATCCATTCACTTGAGTTGTATGGATCCACAGAGCTACGATATTCTTCTCAAAATCTTTGTTTGTGTTTAGAAGAAGAAGAAAGAAAGTCATACATATCTAGGATGGCATGAGGGTGAGTAAATTAAGAGAGTAATTACATTTTTTGGGTGAACTAACCCTTTAAATTTTAAGAACTTTTGTACATGTTGTCTTCCAAACTAAAATTCATCAAATTTACAGTTTATTATACTGTAGCTACTGAGTAAACAAGTAAACACAATAAAACTATATAAGCAAAAGTTTGAACTGTGTTGTCAGGACAAGTTATTTTTCATTTCAGGCCAGGGCAAGTTGTCACATATGTTTTACATGTTCTAAGTACATACAGTTATTAATTGCATTATTTGTTGGCCAAAACAATGGTTTGTTTTTGTCTGTTTAATACATTTTGTGTTTTAGAATTGTTTGACTTTGTACAGCATGTTTAATATAGGCTGTTTAATGGCAGGTTCTATTGTGTCAGCTTACCCAACCAGCCCCACAATTGGGGTCATGTTTCAATGTGTGTTTAATGAACTGTAACTTTTTTCCTGGGCAATAATGGTGAAAATGTTCAATTGCTTTTTTGTAGCCAAGAATGTAAGGTATGTGCCTATCTAGAAATCGACTTGCAAAAACAAACCTACCCTAAGAAATATTCACTGGAGTAAAAAGTGTGACAACCAGCCCAGGTCTTCCTTACACATGCAGATATACAGTCAGGATTAGGCCTCTACTGAAGTACTATTTGAAACAGTGTGTTCATGCGACACTTAATATTATTTTCTGTAAAACCTAAACTCGCATAAATCACAGCCGAGATGTTTGAATGAGGGCACTTTAGTCCTAAAGTCAAACACAACTTGTAACAACATCCATCACATTTTCATGTTCCCAAAACAAAACGTGTGAGAGTGCACTAGTAATCTAACACAATTGGGCTCAAAATAAATGACCATCATGCACTGAAAAAAGAATATATTTTCAAGTGGTTCTGGGCACACAATATTAATCTAGAAAGACACACATTCACACACACAGAGTGTTACACACATGATCTGGCCTCAAACAGATAAAGCATTGAATTAAGAAGGAGCCACTTGGTGTATGCTGGTGTTTGACTGTAGTGGACCACAAAACACTGAGCAAAGAGAAAGACAAGATATTTTTCACTCTCTCTTTCCTGACAACCTATGAAAGGTGCAATTATGATTTTCAGAGAGCTGTAATTAGCAGAAACCACTGCTCTCGCCTCTCTGTCTATCCCCCTCCCTCTCTCTTTCTCTCAAACACATACACAAAAACATTATTGTCCAGCTGGCCTCTCTGACTGTTTATTTCTGTCACATCACATATTCCTTCCTATTCTGCTCTTTGGTTTCAACCCCCTTCATTCTCACATCTCTTCTTTCTTATATATTAAATTTAATTTAGAGCACTGTAAATATAAGATGCTCAGCGCACGTTACCAAACCAAATGCAACACATCTGTTATTCTGTGCATGAGATGAAATTCGTGGAGCAAGCACCGAACCACCTCATGTGTGCTCAGAAAACAGCTCTGCATGAAAATGTGCACATATGTTGATTTCGATTTTATTTTAGTGGATCGATTAGCCCTAAACAAAGTAATATACAATATATATATATATATATATATATATATATATATATATATATATATACACACACACTCACCTAAAGGATTATTAGGAACACCATACTAATACTGTGTTTGACCCCTTTCGCCTTCAGAACTGCCTTAATTCTACGTGGCATTGATTCAACAAAGTGCTGAAAGCATTCTTTAGAAATGTTGGCCCATATTGATAGGATAGCATCTTGCAGTTGATGGAGATTTGTGGGATGCACATCCAGGGCACGAAGCTCCCGTTCCACCACATCCCAAAGATGCTCTATTGGGTTGAGATCTGGTGACTGTAGGGGCCATTTTAGTACAGTGAACTCATTGTCATGTTCAAGAAACCAATGAAATGATTCGAGCTTTGTGACATGGTACATTATCCTGCTGGAAGTAGCCATCAGAGGATGGGTACATGGTGGCCATAAAGGGATGGACATGGTCAGAAACAATGCTCAGGTAGGCCATGGCATTTAAACGATCCCCAATTGGCACTAAGGGGCCTAAAGTGTGCTAAGAAAACATCCCCCACACCATTACACCACCACCACCAGCCTGCACAGTGGTAACAAGGCATGATGGATCCACGTTCTCATTCTGTTTACGCCAAATTCTGACTCTACCATCTGAATGTCTCAACAGAAATCAAGACTCATCAGACCAGGCAACATTTTTCCAGTCTTAAACTGTCCAATTTTGGTGAGCTCTTGCAAATTGTAGCCTCTTTTTCCTATTTGTAGTGGAGATGAGTGGTACCCGGTGGGGTCTTCTGCTGTTGTAGTCCATCCGCCTCAAGGTTGTGCATGTTGTGGCTTCACAAATGCTTTGCTGCATACCTCGGTTGTAACGAGTGGTTATTTCAGGCAAAGTTGCTCTTCTATCAGCTTGAATCAGTCGGCCCATTCTCCTCTGACCTCTAGCATCAACAAGGCATTTTCGCCCACAGGACTGCCGCATACTGGATGTTTTTCCTTTTCACACCATTCTTTGTAAACCCTAGAAATGGTTGTGTGTGAAAATCCCAGTAACTGAGCAGATTGTGAAATACTCAGACCGGCCCGTCTGGCACCAACAACCATGCCACGCTCAAAATTGCTTAAATCACCTTTCTTTCCCATTCTGACATTCAGTTTGGAGTTCAGGAGATTGTCTTGACCAGGACCACACCCTTAAATGCATTGAAGCAACTGCCATGTGATTGGTTGATTAGATAATTGCATTAATGAGAAATTGAACAGGTGTTCCTAATAATCCTTTAGGTGAGTGTATATCGCTACTTTTAAGTATTTCATTTTAAGTATAATTATAATCAAAGTTTCTCTCGCTTCGTCCACCATCTTGAAATAATTTTTTACACATAACTCATCAAAGTGCATTCTGGGATCGCCTACCCATGGAAGGATACATACGATAATAACTTTTGGTATTGGAATTTGGCCAAAACAAGATATATTAGATATCTCAGGGCTGTATTAATGCACAGGCTTACTGGAGCTTAAGTCCCGGGGCCCAAACTCCGAGGATGGGGGCATCCGCCACCATATACTTCCCTGTTCACATTTGCAAGAGGGTGCATATAAACATGTTCAGCGGGAGACACTGAAGTAAATACAGAGACGGTGCACAATGGCTTAACCCGTCCGTGTAGCGCATGGTCGTAGGGTGACAACATAAGTCCACCATATAAAGACTGCAATTGAATTCCCTTTTTGTGAACTTCAGTCATTTATTGATAAACAAGATACAGTACAATATACAAATGTATTAAAATGCATTAACTTTGACTGTCCTAGTTTTAATATACATTTTTGTATATACTGCATATGTTATAATATATGTTTGTATGTAAACGTGTTAGTGCATTTTGTGAGTGTGAGTGTGAGTGTGTGTGTGTGTTTATGGGGTTGGATGGAGGCTTTGACAATTGGCCCTTTTTTCATTTACATAACACACAAGCCTACAGCATGTACCACACATAACCTAGGCTAAGTGTCACACACACATGCACAAACAAACCCTGTGGCAGCAGTGCCTTGCCTAAGTCCATCTTGAGATGAAACCGAGTGTGACAGGCGTGTATGTGTGTGTCTCTGTGTGTGTATGCACATGTATATCTCATTTTGTTTGTGCTTGTGTATCTATATGTGAGATGTGAGAGAATGTGACAAAGAGAAAGCTGCATTCTGTGCTGTTGAAACGAGACACTCGCACACAAAACTGAGTCATGGTGTTTAGCAGCAGTGTGTGCATCAGCTCTCACTGAAGCCATTTCAAAGCACACACAAATTCAATTTGGTCCTTGTGAGTCCACCAGAACCAGCTCAGAGTGTGTGGAGTTCTGCTGATTTTTGGCTCCTCTGTGGTCGACCTGAGGAACTTCATGGCTGTAGGATAGTGTTATCTGATTAAGAACTACATTTGAAGAATATCTGAGTGCTTTTTTAAATTGCTGGTGAAGGTAAAGTAAACACGTGTATTAGTCACAGACCGATATAACGTCTAGTCCAATTAACTACTCATCCCATTAAGCACTGTGAATGACATCATCGAATCAGCAATAACTGTACAGTATTCAACCATTAACTTTAAGTCAACGACTAAGAAAAAAATACCATATATTTGAAATTTATTGCAAAATATTCACATTTATAAGATGTTTTAGTGTGTAATGAGACTGACTTCATTACAGCTTGTTCTCATGTCAAGTCATAATAATAGTGCAAGATGGCTAAATCGTAAAGAATCGAACAAGCTTTAAAAGCATACATCTTTTACTGACATAGAGAAAAATAAACAAACCATGTTATTACAATTTTTCCTCCATTTCACCCCTAACCCAAACATAAACCTTAGCATTAAGTCTAACCCCAACCCAAACCCTAACCATGATTTTATATGAAAACCACTGCTGTGTACCACAGAAGAAAGAGAAATCATTAGGGTTTGAAACAAGACATCTGTCATTTGTTTTGAATAAATACTGGAAATATGGAACGAGTAACCAAACTCATGCCAAAACCGCAGATGTGTCTGTGTTGGATACAAGGCAAGCTAAAATGTGATGCCTGTATTGCACTGATTTGAAATTTTGTCTGTTAATTGGTTGGTCTCTACAAATGAAATTTAAATAAAAAATTGTTAGGGATGTTATAAAATAGCAATATATTGATTATTGATCAGCACGTTATTTTATCTATATATTTTTCAGACATCGATATATTCAAATAAGCTGACATTTAAATAAGAAGCCTAATTTGTGTGCATTCCAGTTGAACCAGTTGCTGAATGTCTGATGGAATAGCATTGTCAGACCAGAGGGTGATTTACAATTTTCTGAAGCCAGTCCCAGACCAGGTAGGAAAGGCACAGGTATCACAACACAGGGCAAACTGATGTGGTACAGCAGATGGCAAACAAAGTAGGGGGGCTTGGGTAGCGCAGCGAGTACTGACGCTGACTACCAACCCTGGAGTCTTGAGTTCAAATCCAGGGTGTGCTGAGTGACTCCAGAATGTTCTCCTAAGCATTCAAATTGGCCCAGTTATTAGGGAGGGTGGAGTCACATGGGGTAACTCCTTGTGGTCGAAATTAGTGGTTTTTGCTCTCAATGGGGCGTGTGGTAAGTTGTGTGTGAATAGCGGAGAGTAGCATGGGCCTCCACATGCTGGGAGTCTCCGTGGTGTCATGCACAACGAGCCACGTGATAAGATGCACAGATTGACTGTCAGAAGCGGAGGCAACTGAGGCTTATCCTCTGCCACACGGATTGAGGTGAGTAACCACGCCACCAGGAGGACCTACTATGTAGTGGGTTTTGGGCATTCCAAATTGGGAGAAAAGGGGATAAAAATAAAAAAAATGAACAAAGTGATTTTGAGGAGTTTGCAGGTTATTGTATGAAACTATCTTACATATAATTATCAAGAAAATGTTCAGAATATTGATGTGTGAAAAAGGCATAGATCCCAAGCCTACTTTTTGTACAAGCCAAGTTGTACAATATCTTACAGTTTAATCTCATACAAATTATTACTAGCATTCACAAGACTGTATGGCTTGATTCTGTCTTTCACAACAATTTAAGGGTGCTCGGCTTCTATGAATGGTGGATCTCACTTTAAGATTTGGGGTGGTGTAGAAGTTCCCTAGAAATTTGGCAATCAAATGGTAAAATTATTATTTTTTTTATTAAATTGTAATTACACTGATTTATGGCCTCTCTATTATGGAACCCTACTGATTCTCTATTAATGAGCCATTGTTTTTGTATGAGCTATATTTCTGTTTGAATTTTGAGAAAATCTCAAATACTTTAATTCAATTGTACTATAGGCCTCTATCGTGTACATAGCTGGCCACATATACTGGAGAGCAGCATTGGCATTGTCCAAATGAATTGTCTCACTGAAGAAAAATAGATTTTTTATTTAATTTAAAAGTTATATGTGTAGCTTAATATGCTAATGATACAGTATATACTGTAGGTATGGGCTATATTTGTAGAGTTCTCTGAGAAGTTTCATCTCTAATTCTTTATGTTGAATCCTTTAATGCACAATATACGAATTTACTTGTGTACAAATTCACTGCATTCAATAATACATTTTAAGATTTTACTAGGATGTCAAATCCTTAGCTGTGGGTAATTGTCCTGTTATCATGCATAATCCATAGGTTTATTTGTAAGGTGTTATGGAGAGTATTTTTCAGAGTCATTTAGCAGATTCTGTCTGACTCGGCCATAATAAACAGCTATAGTAAAACAATCAAACAGCACTTTTGAACGAGGAGCAAGGACTGCCTTGTGATGCCAAGCACTCCAGTTACATTGAAGTGCGTCATTCTGCACCCGAGATGCACATAAGCGGTTTTGTGCAGCTCTGTAGTGTAGGAGGATTTCTTGTTTCTTACGTTTGTTTCTTTGATTATTTTTTGCATTAACATGTTCTAGTTATTTTTTTCTATTTATTTGTTAAACATCTGTTAGTTACCCCATTAAAGGGCTGTGCTATATACTAACTGTGCACCTGTACACCCGCTTATTCATACAATAATCTAATCAGACAATTGTATTGCAGCAATGCAATGCATAAAATCATGCAGATACAGGTCAGGGGCTTCAGATAATGTTCAGATCAACCATCAGAATGAGGAAAAAATTTGATCTCATTGAATTTGACAGTGATATGATTGTTGGTGCCAGACGGGCTTGTTTATGTATTTTTGTAACTGCTGATCTTCTGGAATTTTCACACACAACAATTTCTAAAGTTTACTCTGAATGGTGCCAAAAACAAAAAACATCCAGTGAGCAGCAATTCTGCAGATGGAAACGCCTTGTTGATGAGAGTTCAGCAGAGAATGGCTACGGTTACTCAAATAACCGCTCTGTACAATTGTAGTGAGCAGAGTTGCATCTCAGAATGCATAAAACATCAAACCATGAGGCGGATGGGCTACAAAAGCAGAAGACCACATCGGGCACTTTATCAGGACCACAGTGTTCCCAATAAAGTGCTCAGTGAGTGTACTGTTCATCCCTATTAAACAATGTCTGATGGGGGTCACATGGACATGCAGGCTTATTATGCACGGGTTCTTTAACACTGACTAGTGGACTAATAGCTCAGACAACACAACGACTAGTTGATTTATGAAAATTGGTGGTTTTTCACATCCCTACCTTATTCTTCAATAAAAATTACTTTCTAAAAACAAAGGGGGTAACACAAGTAAATATATTCTAACTTCAAATCGCAATACTTACAGAATCTCAATACTTGAAAATGCTATTAAATATAATATTAAACCAGGAATATAGTTTTAATATCGAATCGGGAGGCCTGTGTCAATTCCCACCTCTATAAAATACAAGCTTTTGGTCTTGTTCCACACAAAGATGGATGGATGTTGGATATAGCTGAAGAGATACAAATACAGAGCCAGTGGGTTTATTTGTTAATTAAGAGTGAAAAGGTCTAAATCTCATTTACTGATATCAGGGGATTGACCATTGGCTGCATTTAGATACAGTGAGAGTACCAGAGCCCTTTCATGGTACAGTGCCAGTGCTGCTCTTTCCATTCCTTAGGCCTGCTCAAAAAATCCTGTCTAATGATTTCTTTAAAAGAAGTCTATATAAATAAATAAATAAATTATCTGCAGTCAGGTGCTCTATTAATATGGTTTCACACCAAAAAATTAAAAAATATACAAATTTCTATCGAATCCTCAGCCTCTCTCTTTCTTCTCTGCACCATTTGAAGTTGAAACCCTTCAGCAACCACAATCAGTACTTACTCCTAATCTCTTCAATTTAACCTTTCTCTCTCTCTCTCCATTGACCTTGCAATTTTTCTCTTTTTCCCTTTTTTCTTTGCTTCCTTTCATTCTTACTTCCTATCTTTCTTTCTTTCTTGCTTCCTATCGTTTTCATTTCCTTTCTTTCTTTCTTTCTTTCTTTCTTTCATGTTTGTCTTCGTTTCTTCTATACTTTTTTAATTCCTTCTTTTCTGTTTTCCTTCTGTCATTCTTTTCCTTCATTCCATATTTGCTTCCTTCATTTTCTTTATTTTTTCCTTCGTTCTTTCATTCATTCGTGCTTCCTTCTTTTCTTCCTTGTTTCTTTCCTTTTTCCTTCCTTCCATCATTGATTCGTCCTTCTTCTTTCCTTTCTTTTACATCGGTCACTCCTTTCCTTTATTCCATATTCGCTTCCTTTCTTCTCTTTCTTTTTTCTCTTTCCTTATCTTTTCTTCCTTACATCTTTGTTTTCTTCATCCTTCTTTCCTTTTCCCTTCTTCCTGTTCTTCTCCCTGTTCCCTTCAAGAGAACAATCCTAAAGGACGAGTATGCCAGTTTTGATTAGATGTAACAGTGCATGAAGAACATAATGAGAGAGGAAATGATGGAATGATTGTAGGCTCCACTGAAGCCACGTGTCAGAGGGACAGAAACAAGCGGAATCAATTAGCTGCTGCAGCAAGACCCTTCCAGCACACTGAGGTCGCCCTATACTGACCTTTAAAATCAGGCAATCTGATTGGCTGATGATGCAGACACAACAATTAGCATAATGGGCAGGGATTTTATCAATTAAGCATCAAAAGAGTGAAGGGGAGATATTCCTTCCTTCTTCCTTTCCCTTCCTCTTTGTTTTTTACTGCTCTTTTTGCAGTTCACCTGCCAGCTTACATGGAATCAAGTATGTAATTAGGGATCTCTGGCCATGTGTGTATTTGAGTGTGAGCATGTCCAAACTCAAATGTGAGTGAATATAATGGCTAATGAAACATCAAGATGCGTTCATTCATGCTGAATTGAATCAACCCAGAATTATCAATTTAACGAAGTCAGTTTGCGTGTAAGGCTAAGAATAACAGTTCATATATACAGTGCATTCAGAAAGTATTTAGACTCCTTCTAAACCAAATTTTGTTATGTTGCAACCTTATGCTAAAATGCTTAAAAAATAAACATTTAAAAAATTCACATCAATCTACACTCCATACCCCATAATGAAGATTTTTGATAACTTTGCAAATTTATAAAAAAAACCCTGAAATATCACACTGACATAATATACAGACCCTTAACTCAGTACTTAGTTGAAGTACCTTTGGCAGCGATTACAGCCTCAAGACTTTCTGGATTTGGGGATTTTCTTACATTCTTCTCTCTGCAGATCCTCCCAAGCTCTGTCAGGTTGGATGGGGACCATCAGTGGACAGACATTTTCAGGTCTCTCCAAAGATGTTCGATTGGGTTCAAGTCTGGGCCACTCAAGGACATTCACAGAGTTCTCCCCAAGCCACTCGTGCATTGTCTTGGCTGTGTGCTTAGGGTCATTGTCCTGCTGGAAGGTGACCCTTTGGCCAGTCTGAGGTCCTGAGCACTCTGGACCAGGTTTTCATTGAGGTTATCTCTGTATTTTGCTAAGTTCAGCTTTCCTTCAACCCTGACCAGTCCTCCAGTCCCTGCCTCTGAAAAACACCCCCAGAGCATGATGCTACCACCGCCATGCTTTACTGTTAGGATGGTATTGTGCATGTGATGAGCGGTACCTGGTTTCCTCCAGACATGACATTTGGAACTGAGGCCAAACGGTTCAATCTTCATTTCATCAGACCAGAGAATCTTGTTTCTCACAGTCTGAGTGTCTTTTAGATGCTTTTTTATGTGTCTTGCACTGAGGAGACGCTTCAGTCTGGCCACTCTGCCATAAAGCCCAGATCGGTGGAGTGTTGCATTGATGGTTGTCCTTCTGCAAGTTTCTCCCATCTCCACACATGATCTCTGGAGCTCAACTAGAGTGATCATCGAGTTTTTGGTCACCTCTCTTACCAAGGCCCTTCTCCCCTGATTGCTCAGTTTGGCTGGGCAGCCAGCTTCTTCCATTTAAGAATTCTGGAGGTCACTGTGCTCTTGGAAACTTTTTTAGTAGCCTTCCCCAGATCTGTGCCTCAACACAATCATACCTCTGAGCTCTGCAGGCAATTCCTTTGACCTCATGGCTTGGTTTTTGCTCTGATTTGCATTTTTAGCTGTGAGACCTTATATAGACAGGTGGGTGCCTTTCCAAATCATGTCCAATCAATTGAATTAGCCACAGGTGGACTATAATAAAAGTGTAGAAAATTGTAAGTTTCAAGTGTCATAGCAAACGGTCTGAATCCTTAAAAGTAATATTTCAAATGTTCTTTTTGCATTATCTTTGTGTGGTATGGAGTGTAGATTTATGTGAATTATTATTATAATTTTTTTCATAGAATTTTAGCATAAGGCTGCAACGTAACAAAATGTGAAAAAATGAAGGGGTCTGAATGCACAGTATATGTTCTCCAAAAAGCTTTTCACTAAGTATTTATGTTAAGCCAGGTCAGGTTCTTACTAAATACAAAGATAATTTACCCTCTACAGACATGCATGATTTATATTTGTTTGTGAAAAACAATTTCCTACTAAAATAAAAAGAAAGACATTACGACCAAATCTGCATGGCAATGTTTGACCTTCACCGATCCACATTTACATTTATGTTCAAAGCAACTTACAATACAGATCTTAATATACATCCACATTTATATGTGGAAAAATCCACATTTGCAATATTCAACACAATGTATTCTGCTGGTTCTATTTGAGCGATCTTCCTGATAAATTCACAAAAGACTGAAGAGAGACAGATATGCAAGCTTGAGAAACAATGTTGAATGAGTGCATTTCCTGTTCATTAAGATGGAGAACATCACATTCAAAATAAGAGCTAGTTTTAATAAAGTCTCTTATCATGTTCTCTCTTCTGTGATACACACATCTCTGCCTCCGCCACAATAAAAGGCAGTTTAATAAGCATATTTGATATGAATTTACGTTCCTATTTGTTATATATCTGTTTAAATATTCAAGGTTTATTATTATTTTTCAGTTCTCTCAAACCTGTCTAAGTATGTCTAATATATGTGAAATAAAAATAAAAATAAATAAAGTTAATGAACTAGACTGGATTATTTTTTCATATTGACTACCATTTCTTTCAAATCTAAATATGCTTTGATTATTCAGTAGGATCTTTGTGTTGATTGTTTTATCTGATTGTTTACAGAGTTATTTTTATTTTAGCTAAATACAGTAGATCTATCATTCCTTTGTTTCCACTGTCTTTCTTGCTCTTTTTTGTGTAGTAAAAATGGGACAAGCTGCCTTTAAAGTGTTTTCTACAATCCTAAGCATCAATAAGAAAAAAGCTAACTCTAAACATTGTCATAACCCTGCCTTACCACAGTCACTGTAACTAATATAAAGTCACTATATCATAATGTTATTACTTTACAGGCTTTCTCTTCAACTGCTTTCAGTTACAATTCTGTATTCCGTTTGTTTGGGAAAGAAAACGAGGCAGGCGGATATTATTTGATCTAGTGTAGCCTGCAGTGTGAAGTTACTTTTGATATAAACCTGAACAGACTGCTACTGAATCAGAATCGAAAAAGTGTTAGCAAGCCCAAAGCATACATTAAACAAGTGATTAAATGATAAGATCAGAAGGCAGAGCGTAAGGAGTGTGACTAGAAGCCTAAAGTGTACATGGCAGTGCACCGACTTTGAATCATAAACATCATATACTCTATACAGTAGATAATCAAAAGTAATATCAACACAACATCGGTACTGTCATGCAGTACAAAAAATGCACATCATCACACACACACACACACACACACACACACACACACACACACATGCACACATCACACAACCAATGCTGCAGTAGATTCAAGGTTACTACAGGCCCCGTTCCAGATCAAAATCACTAAGGGTGCTTCTGAAAATGGTGAGGGTGCTCTGTATAAAGTGGAGTTGTACAGAATTACTATTGTTTTTTTAAATACATTAAATCATGTTTAAATACTAGGCTACTAAAACAATGTAAAAAAGGTTGTTTTTTTATGTACAAAACATTTATTGCTTTGTTTTTTCTTCTTCTTCACATGATCTGTCACTGAAAATGACAGCAAAATGCTGCACCTGCAGATAAGCACATACTGATTTGCAAAATCATACATGTTTATTAGTTTTGATGCAACCTTTTGTGTGTTTGCTGGGATTCAAGGAAATCTGCTTGCTAGTTATTAGTCTTACATATTCAGTTGAGCAGAGATGTGCAATTATTTTGTTATAGGGGCCACATCAGCCGTTAAGTAGAACATGGAAGAGAGAAGATAAAATGTTCTGCATATTTGTATTTTTTAAGCCCAGAAGTACTAGTGCACTCGTGCACTTAATGAACGATGCACAATTTTCCGAAGTGTGCACTGACTGATGGGACCATGCTGTGATTGCTTGAAGTTTTGCTGCTACTTTTCTATCATGTGTTAGTATAACTGAATAAAGGTTAAATAAAATGATAAATTGTTTATTTTACCATACTTCACTGCAGTGGTAATTTAGTATTCAATTTAACACTCTACATCAGTTGTCTGGTTTAATAGTAAAATAAAATATTCTGAAATTATAGATTTTAAAAGCTTATTTTAATGTTTGCCTCAAAGTGGATAAAGTTGTTTTATTCTGAAAACATTATCAACCTGTTTACATGCTCATGGGTCATGATGTGGATCTCGTCAATGGTTTGTTTGGCATCCCATTCAGCTCACAACTGAATAAAACAGGCTGCATGACACTGATAAATGATTACTGCTAGAGTAACATTCGCATACAGGTGTGAGGGACTTCAGCATTTTACAAATAACACAAAAAACAGTCCTTTTCCTCTCTCACTTGGTTTTGCTCATGGGACCCCTCAGTGTGTGAATGATGCAAATATCTATTGGGATTTTACTAAAGATCATCACTGAAAAGGTTTGCTCGTAGACTTGCCACTAAACAGCACACGCAGCCTCATGAATGGACACGGAGTGGCTACATCACACTTTATATTGAGCAGAATATTACACTATTGAGTGCTAAGTATTTTATTTAATGTTTTTCGAAGAGAAGAAAGCGCGCACTCGCATACATGGTTGCCAGATTGTATAAAATAAGTATGACATAAGGTTAAATATTTCCAATTTGTGCAACTATAAATCTCTGACTGGGGTGTTGCATCAATTATCTGACAACCCTGAACATATTAAATCCTTGTGGATGCATGATAGGTCCCAAAGCCAGATATAAATGTAAAATCTAATAAAAAACATTCATGATAAATTGACCAGTGGGCAGTAGTTTGCCCTGGTCTGCAATTGAAGGTGCTCTAGGTTCGTCAAGCACCCCCGTAGAACTGGGCCTGGGTTACTATAAGGATGTAGTTTGATAACTCACATACACATGCACAAAAAATATAATATAAATTAGAATAAGAAGAACTTTCTATATAGAGAGTTTACCAACTTCTGGTCCATTCAACAATTGCAATTCATATGCTCCAGAAAAAAACAATTTTACAACCATACTGTCAAAAAAAGGCACTTAACTTGGTGTGTAAGTGTGTAAGTGTGTGCATTCCAGAGAGAGAGACAGAGAGAGAGAGAGAGAGAGAGTGAGAGAGGGAGAGAGAGCATCATCAAAACCAATGGTGCAAAGCGGGCAACCCATCTGCCACAAAGGAACAATAAAGCCTAAGGCTTCTCTGTGTGTGTGTGTGTGTGTGTGTGTGTGTGTGTGTGTGTGTGTGTTGAACACCCTGAGGCTACACAGTCATAAATTACTCCTTTTTTCTTTCCCCCCTAGAGATTCGGACTGAAGGAAGGAGGTTGAGAGGTTTGGAACATGACTGCAAATATCAAATTGAAAAAGAGCACAAATTGCAGGACATAAATATAAAATCAAAGCCTCACACTCATTTATCGGTTATGCTCCTGTAAACCACAGCGGCACATGGAACAAAATGGCATGCAGATAAAGAGGAAAAACACAAGGAAACGAGAAAAGAGAGGAAGTGTGTTCTCATTTGTGAGCTTCATGACTGCAGGGTGAATATGTAGAGAGAAAGAGTGTGCTGTTTTCTTATCTCAATCACACTGTGTGTGTATGTGTGCTGCGAGAGAGTGGGACTGATAGTGACAGTTAAATATTGCCAAAGGCAGTGCAGTTGTTGCAGTGATAAGACAATGATGCTTTAAAAAAAAAAAATGACTTTTGCTCTTTTTAACAACAGAACTTTGTGAAAAATATTAAACTGTCAGAAGAATAATTATACATTTTAATTTATTATATATTTATTTATTATTGTTATTAATGAATGGATAAAAAATAATAACAACAACATCAAAAATAATAAAATACTAATACAATAAATTATTAATATTACATTACTAAAATATATTATTATTTTTAAAAATCTGGTTGCTTGGAAGTTGCTGTTGTCAATGTTTTTTTTTCTTCCTTGAATTAACTATAGGCTTTATATAGTCCAAAGTCTGAGACCACATTGAAAATTTGGGATTCAAAATCAATTTTAAACCTGGAAATAAACACGTTTTAGGAAGTGTTATGATGAAAAACTATTTAAGGGTCACTAATAAACAATAGAAATGTGTGATATTGTCTATGTAAACTCCTTTGTATAAAAGGTAAAATTTCCTTGCTTCCATTCAAGCACTCAAGATGCTCTTTGGAACATTGTCAGATCATGCTGGGATATGTTGCATAACATGGATCATTAGTTTTGATCATTTTTGTTATATATATATATATATATATATATATATATATATATATATATATATATATATACACACTCACCTAAAGGATTATTAGGAACACCTGTTCAATTTCTCATTAATGCAATTATCTAATCAACCAATCACATGGCAGTTGCTTCAATGCATTTAGGGGTGTGGTCCTGGTCAAGACAATCTCCTGAACTCCAAACTGAATGTCAGAATGGGAAAGAAAGGTGATTTAAGCAATTTTGAGCGTGGCATGGTTGTTGGTGCCAGACGGGCCGGTCTGAGTATTTCACAATCTGCTCAGTTACTGGGATTTTCACGCACAACCATTTCTAGGGTTTACAAAGAATTGTGTGAAAAGGGAAAAACATCCAGTATGCGGCAGTCCTGTGAGCGAAAATGCCTTGTTGATGCTAGAGGTCAGAGGAGAATGGGCCGACTGATTCAAGCTGATAGAAGTGCAACTTTGCCTGAAATAACCACTCGTTACAACCGAGGTATGCAGCAAGCATTTGTGAAGCCACAACACGCACAACCTTGAGGTGGATGGGCTACAACAGCAGAAGACCCCACCGGGTACCACTCATCTCCACTACAAATAGGAAAAAGAGGCTACAATTTGCAAGAGCTCACCAAAATTGGACAGTTGAAGACTGGAAAAATGTTGCCTGGTCTGATGAGTCTCGATTTCTGTTGAGACATTCAGATGGTAGAGTCAGAATTTGGCGTAAACAGAATGAGAACATGGATCCATCATGCCTTGTTACCACTGTGCAGGCTGGTGGTGGTGGTGGTGTAATGGTGTGGGGATGTTTTCTTGGCACACTTTAGGCCCCTTAGTGCCAATTGGGCATCGTTTAAATGCCACAGCCTACCTGAGCATTGTTTCTGACCATGTCCATCCCTTTATGGCCACCATGTACCCATCCTCTGATGGCTACTTCCAGCAGGATAATGCACCATGTCACAAAGCTCAAATCATTTCAAATTGGTTTCTTGAACATGACAATGAGTTCACTGTACTAAAATGGCCCCCACAGTCACCAGATCTCAACCCAATAGAGCATCTTTGGGATGTGGTGAAATGGGAGCTTCGTTCCCTGGATGTGCATCCCACAAATCTCCATCAACTGCAAGATGCTATCCTATCAATATGGGCCAACATTTCTAAAGAATGCTTTCAGCACCTTGTTGAATCAATGCCACGTAGAATTAAGGCAGTTCTGAAGGTGAAAGGGGTCAAACACAGTATTAGTATGGTGTTCCTAATAATCCTTTAGGTGAGTGTATATATATATATATGAAAACAAAAAAAATACTTCTCTTTCAACACACACTCATACCCTAAGCTCAACACATAGACAATGACAGCTAAATCAAAGCCACTTATGAGGTGATGTGGAGTGACAGATGCTTGGTGGAGATCATTTCCTGTGTCAGTAGACACTAGCTGCGACCTCGAAATAAACACCACTTATTAAACGAATAACCACCATATCGAAGAAAAGCACAACAAATATACACACAGTCACGTCTCTGACTTCATGAAAGAGATTACACCCGTCTGGTGTTAATGCAGAGAGAGACTGCAGTAGTGTGATAAGGAGAAGTGCTTTTAAAATGTCATTATGTAACCTGTAATCGCTAAGAGCGTGAATATATATGCAAATGTAAGCCAAAAATGGCGTAATAATGTCAGAAAGACAGGGTTAAACATACAGAAATGATTGTATGTATCTCTCTCCATTATTCTCCCTCTCTCTTTCTATCTCTCCAACAGCATTGTGCGTCATTAGTAAGCAGGTGTTTGTTTTTATCTTTTTGCATATCTATTTATCGGTTGAATAGGCACAGCAGCAGCACCTCTTGAAGGACATTATGTCATTGAAATGTCCCTTCCCACTCGCCCCATTTCCTGCGTGTGAGCATGTGAATATGTTTTTTCAGGCTGCTATAGCATTTTATCAGAGAATCTGGCAAATGAGTTGGGAGCCGAATCTGGCAGCAGTGGTTTGTAATTGTTTTAAATAAGCCTCATGCGTCATGCCAAATAATGGCATTTCAATGAAGACATTAATCTACACAAGCACATCTGTGTGACTTCATTTACATCCACCCCCTTGTGACACCAGCCGCGCTGTGCTATAAACGGTTCCCGTCGTCCCTCTACTAACTGAAGACATGACTAGTTATTAACAGCCTTTTGATGAGTTAACTGTAGAACCACACAAAGTGCAACTCTTCTGACACTCATCTGTCCATCTATCTCTCTGTTTTTTCTCTCTCTCTTAATCAGTTCAAAAACCTACTGAGCTGCCCATGGAGGCAGCATTTTAAGGCATCATCGGCACATGCAAGATGCAAAGTCTGGTCCAAATTTTAAGCAGCCTAATTATGTTGACTCCCAAGTACTCTTCTTGTCTTGACCAAATTCTAAAGCATCACATATGCTCAATTAAAAAAAATAGCCTACATCCAAGATGGCAGATGAGGTGAGAGAAATATCAATATAAATGAACTTATATTTCATTCAATATTGAAAAGTATCAATTATAATAGTTCAGTGTAGGGTTGGGTTTTGCCAGCCACCTCATGATATGATACGTATTTCGATGCATGACAAGTTTCGATATATCACAATATCATGATTCGATTTCGATTTACAAGCTTTCAATTCTTATTCATTTGGGCATTTTTCAGTTATAATATTCATTTTGCTCACATACAGCATGAACAAAATTCTATTTGAGCTAATGCTGTTAATACAATACACAAGGGACCTTCTAACTTGGTAAATTACGGAAATATTCATTTAAATGTTTTTATCATTAGTTCTTCATCATTTTTTTATCATATTATTTTAGCTTTTAAAAATATATAAAGTCCATGCATTCCATCAAAAATGTGTCTTGATATTTCATTTAAGGTATTATATTGCATATATATTGTTACATGTTTGTTGCTTACATGTCTAATTTGTAAAATTGACAAGTATTTGCAGTGATATGTAGAACAAGTGCTAAAAATGTACTGTCTTTTTAAGACAAGCAGCAGGGACTTTGACAGAAGTGTTTCTTTTGTTGTTTTTGATCAACAACTAACTATAAAAACAGAAAGGATATTAAAAGATATATGGATCTCGTCTCATAACAAATTTACATGGAAATAGTCAAACCAAACTTTTACTCTGAATACACAGTGAAAAGATCTCGGTGCTAAACCGCGCCACTACTCTAGTGAGTGAAATCTGAAAACTTGACAGGCAGAGGCTTATCACAGACATTTTTAGATGCATCTGCAAGTGATTAACATACATTGCAGATGGTTGCACATGGAATAAAAGAGCAGCCATGGGATTTTCAGGAGTATTCACTTATTTAGACAACCGGCTTCTTCTTTATTGAAATGCTGGACATGAGGTAAATGCATGAATAATTGAATATACACTCACTGAACACTTTATTAGAAATACTAGGGTCCTAATAAAGTGTCCGATGTGGTCTTCTGCTGTTGAAGTCCATCCGCCTCAAACTTTGACATGTTGTGCATTCTGAGATGTTATTCTGCTCACAACAATTGTACAGAGTGGTTATCCGAGTTACCGTAGCCTTTCTGTTAGCTCGAACCAGTTTGACCATTGTCTGTTGAACTCTCATCAACAAGGTGTTCCTGTCAACAGAACTGCCGCTCTCGGGATGTTTTTTATTTTTGGCACCATTCTGCGTAAACTCTTGAGACTGTTGTGTGTGAAAATCCCATGAGATACAGAAGTTACAGAAATACTCAAACCAGCCCATTTGGCACCAACAATCATGCCACTGTCAAAATCACTAAAATCAAATTTTTCCTCATTTTGATTGTTGAACATTGTGAACATTAACAGAAGCTCCTGACCCGTATCTGCATAATTTTAAGCATTGCACTGCTGCCACGTGATTGGCTGATTAGATAATCACATGAATAAGCAGGTGTACAGGTGTACCTAAATGTAGTAAATAACGATACATGGATCTAAAGTATTGATACAATATCTTGAGAAAAAGTATCGTGATACATTGATATTTGATTGAATGGACACAGTCCTAGTTCAGTGCAATTAAAAGTTCATTATTTTACCTAATATTATTTTGTTCTATGTATTGTTATGCTTTTAGAATCTGTTTTAGTATTGCTGTATGCTGTTAGCTTAGCAACATACTATCCTCAAATTCTATTGAAATCAACTGCTTGTTTCTCTAGTGTGGAGTGTTATTTATGTGATGCTGTGTTGAGTTGCTGCCTGTACTGGGCTCCAAATTGGTCGATTATGAGGTTCCATGACAATTAGGATGCTGCCTATGTAGGCAGTAAGCAACGAGGCAGCTTACTAGGTTTGGAACTGTGCATCTTTCCCTCGAAACAAGAGGAACATACCGAATGTTAAAAAAGTAGCTGCCTTTTTAAGCTCTAAGCTGCATAAATGAGTAAAATTACAGTGGTGATGATGCACACACAGTTGTATTCACTGGCTGGCCTGTCTGTACTGTGGTGTCAGACAGTGTGTTGCTGTTGCATTATGCATGATTCATACAGACAAATAGGTAAAAGACCTCAGCAGGGAAACATCACGGCACAGAATAATTCAGAAAGTGGTAAACACATGCAAAAGATGGCTCCTAATGTAAAGAGCTGTCACTACAGATTGCATTGGTAATAAAGTAATCTTACTCAAGTTCCAATTCGATTCTAAACGTTTTCTCAATCCACCTGAATCTTTTTGTCAAAAAATAAGGGAGCAAAATTGACAAGTGAAGTTGGATTGTTGCCAATTCTGTTGCAAAACATTCTGCATTAAAGCTTTACTTCAATATGTCTGCTCTGACAGGGTGCAAGAGGTGGTGTCCTGCATGTGTAAATAAAATGTTTCATCAGAGGGACCTTAAATTTTTTTGAACGTCTCATTTCCCTTGGCTTTGCGTGAGAATGATCAAGTGGCATTTATGCGGTGATCCATAGCACAGCAGTTATCTGTATCTGTAACATTTTGTCCAGCGTATGCTTTTTAAATAACCTAAATGTAAACATTTTAACTAAGAATTAATTCCAAATAATCCAGTGTCGTTTGAGAAAGAATCGTGATGCATAGATATTGTCCCCCATGCCTAATCACATACTAGAACATACAAGATCTACAGAAACACACACACACACACACACACACACACACACACACACTCTGTCAAGGTGATGCATTGACTTCACCTTCAGGCAGTAGATTTAGGCAGACAGTATGCATCAGAGCCAATACAATGCTCACTAGTGATAGAGGGAGCTGTCACTCTTTTTTTTCTCTCTCTCTCTCTCTCACACACACACACACACACACACACACACACACACACACACACACACACACACACACACACACACACACACACACACACTCTCAGCATCTGATTCTCCTTTTCACTCTTTCTATTCTTCTGCAGCCTTGGTAGCTCAGAGGAAATACATTCCCTATCGTGTTAAGTGAAATGACCTTACACGTAACAAAGCTTCGCTGACAGTTCTAAGCGGTTGTATTCTTTATTTGTATTTTTGCTCTGTCTCTCTGTGTCACACACATAAACAGGAATCTTCAAAATCTTCAAAATCTGTCATTAAGAAACAGAGTATGAACAACCACTAGCCTGAATATTGGGGGGACACTTTCCCTTTGCCTACAGTGGTTACGGCTCTTAAACATCTGCCTTTAAACATCTCATACATTGATAATATCATATTGTATTGCGTAACTAAAACAGATTGATGTTTATCTGTTTTATCAGATCCAGAACAAAGCTAATCAAGCCATCTCCAGACTAAGAGGCTTACGAGCTTAGCCGACTTATCCCACAACAAGTGCAGACATTAAACTAGACTACATCATGACTAGCTGGCAAATTACTTTTCTGTCTTAAATCAGTCTCAAACTTTACAGCCGATTTATACCTCTGCGTCGAACCCACGCTGTAGCCTGACTTGCACATCTTCAAAAATGTAACAGCACATCACGTTGACGCAGAAAACAACAGCTGTGATTGGTGCACTTTGTAACCAGAGACCGCTGGTCTATATTTGTAATATTCTACGCACGAACATTCCGATCTGCATGATGATTTGACTCTATGTTTGATAGTATTGTGTACAGTGATCATATTTCATTTAAGTTATGGAAATGGAACTTCTTTTTGTCACTTCTAATTTGTCAGCAAATTAAAAAGCACCTGATAAGAGTTGGTTATATTGCTTATATGCATTTTAAAGTCTTTAAAACTACATCAATTTAGTATTTGCCAAGCAAGGTATAGTTATTAAGTCAAGCCATTTTTATTTGCTTTTCATTTCAAAGCAGCTTTACAAAAAATGTTGCTGTAATATAGTATTTTTTTTGTCATAATAATTAATTAGTCATAAATTAATTTGATGATTTCTTTTTCAGCACAGAAAGTCAAAAGTATGCCAAAATATTTAAGTAACTCACGAGCAAGCAGTATTTTTCGCATGATTTGCTCCCTGCCATGCAGACAACATGTATAATAAATAAAATGTACCTACATTTCAACAAATTCCCATATTTTGAACTAGTTTTTAATGCTACTTTTATTTATTAAACCATTTTGAATCCACAGATGACATTGCTTTTGTTTATTTATGAATGTATAATTAGCATTTTGGCTGTGTACTCGCAGAACGCCACAGACACCAATGCAAAACTATAAATGCGAACCAACGCGTTGCGCACTACGCAGATCCTACGCCATAGGTTCGATGGAGATGCATATATCAGCCTTTAGTCATGCGTCTCACAACCGAAACTTCAACAGTTAACCAATTAACCCTTAAAGGGTTAGTTCAGCCAAAAAGGAAAGCTTCACCTCATGTTGTTCCAAACCCATTTAACTGTCTTTGTACGGAAAAGAGCAGTATAAAAACTCTTCAAAACTCTACTCTTGTGTTCCATGGAGAAAAAAGTTAATTTTATGTTTTTGGAACAAAATGAGGGTGAGTAGGCTATTTATTTTAGAGTAAATCTACAGGAGGAGACATGAGGACGGGCCCACGGGCTGTACTGACCTTCTTTGTGCCAGCCTAAAGACAGGATTACCTCTCCAGACCCCCCTTCTCTCCCTCCCGTCCGCAGCCACGGGTGTGATGCTGTTTCTAGGCCACCGCACACACCTCCAGCATCCCACAATACATCAATGTATCACTGTGCCCAACACAACAAACCAACACTTTATGTGTGTGTGTGTGTGTGCACATGCACGTGCGTGTGTGTGTGTGTGTGTGAGAGAGAGAGAGCATGCATATGACATTATGCGTCTACATTATCATTGCTGTTTCCTCCCCTCCCTCCCCTCTTCCTCTCTAGGGACATTTGTAGTCGAAATAGCTGCCCTTCCAAAATACCCAAATTACCCACAATTAACCCTGGCCCTTCCTCTGTCTGATCCCTCGGAGTGTGTTTCTGTATGTGTGTGTGTGTGTGTGTGTGTGTGTGTGTTTGTTTGTATAATGTGCATTCGTGGGCTATCACTACTCAAGGAGAATTGGTTGAACACAACAACCCTTATAAAAGAGCATAAAAGGGACAGTTCCCCCAAAAATGAAAATTAAATCATCATTTACTCAACCTCAAGTTGTCCCAAACCCAATATGACATTCTTTCCTCTGTGGAACTCAAATCGAGATGTTAGGCAGAATGTCTCAGTCACCATTCACTTCCATTTCATCTTTTTTTCCATACAATAAATGTGAATGGTGACTGTGGCTAACATTCTGCGTAACATCTCCTTTTGTGTTCCACTTGTGTCAAATAGGTTTGAGGGTGAGTAAATGCTGTGTCATTGGCATTTTTAAAATATACCTTTAAGATAAAATTTATATCACTGTCATATGCAGTGGGGCAATGTCCCCCAATGTCCCTTTATAAAAGTGGCCACATGCTAAAGTCACCTTCCCGCAAATGACAGGAGGAACCGAAAGGCCAGTTGGCCCGGAGGATGGCAATAGGGGGTATTTTTGTTAAGCTGGCTCAAGCTGGTCTTGCGGTTTCTTTGTTGCCCCCTCTGGGCTCAGTTACTACATCAAAAATGTGGCACGAAAATGGCTCCCACAGCAGAGACGATGTGAGAGGGTAAAACGATTTGGGACCACTGTGGAGGGCTTGCTCACTTGTGTCTGTGTGTGAGAACAAGAGAGAGAGCAAGAACTGACAAGGTAACAAAGAACTTCTGGAAGCAGTGTCTCTTAATTTAGAAATATCATTGTGAACAGCTCGACAAACTGACAATCTGATATTGCAACACACAATGTGCTTGCTTTTGAATAAGAATACATGGCAAAGCTGATGTACTTTAAAGTCATTATGAAAACAAAATTGACCATATTTACTTTCGTAATGCAAGTTACTGGTCTTATTGTTACTTGCCGAATTCAAAAGTGCATTGAATTAAAATATTTAATAAAAATGCAATAACCTGCTCCACTTGGATGATATCACAGAGGTCAGGTGTGCAGGAAAAATAATGTTAACCAATAGTCAAATTTAGGCATTGTTTTAGGCTAATGTTGAAGGTAAGGCAACCTTTCTAAAATCTTGCAAATAGTTAAATGGTGATTAAATGTCAGTTAATGTTAACATAAAAAACAATTATGGATAAAATCGAATAATAATAGGTTAAAAAAAACAGTATCAAATGTGTCAAAATGCTCTCTAAGGAGAACTTGACCTCCAGCCTCTAAATCCTAGTCATCATTTCCTTTCCCAGCAGGTAAAGGCTGAAATAAATTAGGTCTGACTTCGGGGAAAATATTCCTCTCCACAATCAACTGCTAACTAACATTCAGGTCTGGCTGTATTCTGGTATGGAATACAAAGTTTTCATGATCCAATCAGTCCCCAATGGAATCTGAAAATCTTTATTTCTTTATCAAATTTTCTCTCGTTAAATATTCTGTTTAACTCGAAAATATGCAAAATTAAAAAGTAAAAAGGGTAGCATATGACATTTTATGTTGACTTTAAATGTAGGTCTTTAATACAAACCTAAATCAAATTTGATTGTATTTCCTTAAAAAATGTCCCTAATCTTATTGTACATGATTATTCCCCCAAAATACTTTCTTTGGCTCTGGCTAACCAAGGTCATACAGGCTTGGAAAAATTACTTATAAGATCGTAGCTGTCCAAAAGTTATCCAATCAGATCCTGTTGAATAAAATCCCACCCTATATTATTTTCCACTGAATACTCTGTTTCACTAGGACTACATCGCATTATGGAAGTTAAATGCAATGTGAATGTTCTTTCATGTTGTCTTGAATGATGAATTGCCAATGCTTGTGCACCAATTAATCAACTCCAAACATCAAGCTGTGGTCACATTACACTTTGCCCTCTATTCACTTTCATTCAAATTCTGATCTGATTCTGAACACGGGAAACCGGAAACGCAAACGCATGTGAGGAAATTTTGCATTCCTCTGGAAGTCTGACAAACTCTGACCTGTGTATCTGGATGACAAGATGACGTGTGACCAATAGAAAATCTGCACATAACTCAAAGGCCTCTTTGCTCAATACAAAGAATACATATTTCAAAGCCACGTGTTTTAATTGCTGAATAAAAGAGACTAGATCAAATTATGTATTTTATGTGATTTAACATTTATTAAAATCCAAAGCCCTCGAGTGTGACATCAAATCCTGTCCATTGTTATGTCCAAAATAATTGTGCATGCTCAAAGCCTAGTGTGATCAAAGCTTAATTCTGGTAAGTTAAAGCAGTCAAGTCTAGTACGGCAGTTTCATATATAGTATAACAGTCTAGACAAAAACACACAAAGAAATACCCAGACAATATTGTTGTAGTTGAAGGACAGTAAAATCCTCCCCAAATGAGGTTTACACTTACACACACACACACACACACACACACACACACACACACACACACACACACACACACACACACACACACACACACACACACACACACACACTTAAACTGGAATGGAAGAAGCCAATCTGCTGTGGATGAAAGACATTCCTTATCAGCTGCCTCATAAAGGAACGGGAATAGAAGGTATTTACTCAGAAAGAGAGAGAGAGAAAGAGTGAGAGAGAGACAGAGACTGACACTGTGACACTGGTGAGGTTGAGACAGAAATACACTTTCTCCTTCACTGTGAGAAATTTTCTGAGAGAGAAATACTGTGACAAATATTCAAACCTCATGCCACAGTTTTCCAGTTCAGCAGAAACAGAACAAATGCAGGTGCTACTGGGGGAGGACAATCATGCATCAGTTGCAGCTAATCATTTTTGTGTTGCACACCCTCAGAAACCAATTACTGCCTTAATGTACTTCAGTCACAGAATAGTTTTTATGTCCATAATGTCTTGTTAAATGCTTATTTTATATAGTGGTGTATTTTGTTATTATAGTTTTTTATTTTATTGTATTCATTATCTGACACCTTTTTTCAATTCTATTTTTATTGTTATTTGTTTCTGTTTTATTATAACTATTTTAGTCTTTTTATTACATGTTTTGTGTATTAATACTTTGGCAATATTGTATGTAAACACTATCATGGTAATAATGCACTTTAAAATTGAAATTGAAATTGACTGAAGCAAAAGAACAGCAGGTTGTGTGGGTAAAAAGATTATTGGTGGGTTGCAGCAGCACTGAGCTAGTTCAAAGAACCCAACTGGCACACTCTAATCAGAGAGAAAGAGAAAGAATGAGAGAGAGAGTGAGAGAGAGAGAGAGAGAGAGAGAGAGAGAGAGAGAGAGAGAGAGAGAGAGAGAGAGACAGAGAGAGAGAGAGCAAATTTCACCATCATCACTTTTCTTTTCATTTCAGGTGAATTCAGACCCAACTAACAATCCCTGTTTCATCCTGCATCTTTTTCTCTCTCTGGGTCATGTAGTCAAGTGCAGGGTGAGTTGGTGCTTTAGAACAACATAAAAGCTCAGCGCATTGACAAAGAACATCTCCGTTGAACTCACACATACACTGTAAAAAGAAAAACACGTGAATTTTATGAGGTACATTTTTTTTTTTAATCAAATACATTATTAAATCAACCTGACTTTATTGAGGAACAACAATGTAAGTATTTTTAAGGGTTTGATCAGTTAGAATTAGCCCCTTTAAAGTTCACCCCAAAATGTATTTCTTCTGCTAAACACAAATGGCGATTTTTAGAAGAATATCTCAGCTCTGTAGGTACCAACATTTTGAAGCTTCAAAATGCACATAAAGGCAGCATAAAATAATCCATATGACTCCAGTGTTAAATCCATATCTTCAGAAGTTATATGATAGGTGTGGGTGAGAAACAGACGTAATATTTAAATCATTTTTTACAATAAATTGTCCTCCCTGCCTAGTATGACGATATGCACTAAGAAGGCAAATTGCCAAAAACAAAAGAAGGATGTGAAAGTGAAAGTAAATGTGGAGACTGATGGTAAAAAAGGACTTAAATATTGATCTGTGTCTCACCCACACCTATCATATCGCTGATGAAGATATGGATTTAACACTGAGTCATATGGATTATTTTTATCCTGGCTTTATGTGCTGTTTGGAGCTTCAAAGTTCCAGTCACCATTCACTTGCATTGTATGGACCTACAGAGCTGAGTTTGTGTTCAGCAAAAGAAAGAAAGTCATACATATCTGAGATGGAATGAGGGTGAGTAAATGATAAGAGAATTGTCATTTTTGAACTATCCCTTTAAATGAAACACTGCTTCCACCCAAACACACATTCATGGTTTCCATTTTTTGTCTCGTAACCCCTGCCGAAAGCATATGCCTTACCCTCTTGTCATTGTCCCATACACACACACAAACCCATCAGATGTGCTGACAGGCCAATCAAGCTCATGCCATCATTTCATTTTAATGATTCGCCCTGTCACTCATTCACTGTTCTACAGGGAGCTGACACACACACTCACACACGCACTGCGTCATTAAATAGATGAGGGCTTGAGTTGAATTTAACCTCCATTTCTGAAGGAAAGGCTCTGGCGAGCTGAAACAGTGCTCTACAAATGACTTTTAGATGGTTTACACTGGACATTAGAATAATACGATCCATCACAGCACTGCAACATGTATTCTGAAAAATGAGGCAGGATATATTTAGTCTTGGAGGCCTTGCTGAAGGAGATAGTTAAACAAAGCTTTGACAGAAAATGAAAGAGTGACGTAGGATCCAATTTGGTGCTGATTTGGATGAGGAATGCATCAGGAAAATGGCTGCGGTTTTTTGGCATGAACTGGTGGAGACGTGTGCACGTGTATGGAGAATATCTGTGCACTGCAGGGAATGCAGTCACGTTTTTCAAGAATGCAAGCATTTGTCACAGAGCATTTTCAAATCTTTATTTATAATAATACAAGAATAAGTGAGTCATCAGTAACATTAAAATAATAATTCCCACCAATATGAAAACCATTTACTCACCCTCATGTCGTTATATGGCAAAGCAAGTTATATGGGTTTTAATGAATTAATCTAAAACATTGAATTTCTCTACAAATGATAGCAGAATTTTTAATTCTCCAAAAATGACATTTCAGTCATCATTTTCTCACCATCATGCTATTCTAAACCCGTATAACTTGCTGTCTTCTGTGGAAGAAAATAGGAAATGTTAAGCAGTATGTTAGTCTTAGTCACCTCACTTTCATTGCATATTTTTCAATACAATGAAAGTGAAAGGTGACGGAGGCTGTCAATCTGCATAACAAAAGAAAAAACAGCATTAAGGTGAGTAAATGATGACTGAAATATTTTTTGGGGTGAACTATCCCTTTAATGACAAAACAAAATTCCTGACATTTTCACTGCAAATAGGTCTCTGTTATAAACTTTATAAAAAGCATATTCGTAATTAAAATATGCCTTACGTTTAGTTTCAGCATTGTCTCTGCAGGGACTTCCTAGAGTGTGCAGTAGTAATATGTGGCTGGCAAAGAGCATTCGCTTAAAGGATGGTATTACCGCATTCCCTGCACTTACAAACACAGGATGGGGTGCTACCACGACAACTGAAACCATGACATTGAGAAGGGGGTTGAGAAAATAGTGCCAAAAAATCCATTGATCACAGTCTGACTCCGGCCAAGAAAGCAGCGAACACTCGCATTCAAACATCTCCATAATTATAGAAGAGAATGCTAAAGACAAAACCATTTTTTAATTAGCAGCTTATTAACATAAAGCACCTGGACATGTACAAAAAACACACAAAACCTATGCATTAGATGCCAAAAGCACAGAAATAAGGTACTGACCAGTCATGTTAATAATGTGAAAATAAGTTCAAGGAATAGTAAAAACAAGTTCATGGGCAATAATAAAAAAAAAAATGCAGATTGTTCTAGGTTTAAATTGTGATTCAAGGGCATGACCCTTGACCCCATAACTTTAACACACACCTGTCTCCACATATGCAGGTAATTCATTACTGAGTGTTGAGTGATGGATAATTAATATGCAGACACATACACTCCATGATGAATGGGAGTGAATGCTGGAGCCATTTCATGCTGCAAATAGCATTCACTCCTTTTGTCCTCCTCCCTTTGTCTTTTCCTCCATTTCCTTGGAAATCGTGTCTTTACGTATAAAGCTTCTGTGTAACTTTGTGTAGCTGTGTAACATCTGTGTGTCCTTAAGTTTGTGTTGCCAAGCGGACGGTGCATTGGTATCTAGCTAATAATGAGAAAAATGAGAGCGAGGAAGGGAGAAAAAATATTTCAATCTCTTTTGCTTCCTTTTAAATTTCTTCTAATGCGTCTGCCATTTACTATAAGCTTAAATCAGTCAGAAAATTTAAAATTATTGGTTCTAAGAATTCAAATGACATTTAGAAAAATTATCACAAAACAACAATTCTAATCATAAAATTATGAGTAAAATTAAATAATAAATGAAAATAATAGAATTGTAGTTATAATAAAATAATAATACAATTATACAAAACAGAAAATTACATGTATATAAATATAATGATAGTAAATATATAAAAACATTTTAAATAAAAATACATCTATATTAATTACACATTTTATTATACCTTAAATCAGAAACGACTCGATGCGAAATAAAGAGCCAAAAGAAAAATGTACCATGATGAAATGCAGAAAGAAATGGCTTCGATCCCAACTAAATTTATGAGCTAAGAAAAATAGAAAACTCAAACTATTTCCTTAAATGAGCTGCGTTATTGATAAAGCATTTTCAGCGCGAGCAGGATCAATCCTTTATCATTTTTAATTTTCTGCTTCGCTGCTTTCGGCTCTTGTGAGGAACACCAGGTGCTCTGAGAGAGAAGATGCCCTTAGAATTTAGATAAAAAATAAAACAAAATAAATAATAATAATAATAATAATAATAATAATAATAATTAACTTTTTTTTCTTCGCATGACTTAAAATAAAATTATAAAAAGAATAAGACACTTTGTGCATTTGTCTTTGTGCGCATTTAAAACAGTGGCGTAACTTAACACGCTTCTTTTATTGTTAAAAAATGTATGCGTGCACATCAAATGTATATATAAAATAGCAAATATTTTAACACTGCGTAAATTATGAAATCTCATTTGAGAGAGAGAGAGAGAGAGAGAGAGAGAGAGAGAGAGAGAGAGAGAGAGAGAGAGAGAGAGAAAGAGAGAGTTTTTTTTAACATGCCATTCCGATGCGCTCGGCCGTGTCATGAGTTCAGCAAAAAAATACACTATTCTCTTTATTGTCCCTCTTTCGCTCCTCACTTTTGTCTATGTGCATCTCTCTCTCACGTTACTAAGTTCAACTGTGACGAAATGTGTGATTTGAGGACCACGGCACTTGCTACAGATTAAACTCGTATTACGGCTCCAAATAATCTCTCAGTCTGTACTTCAGAAATCAGGACCGTCCTTTGCAGGCGTTGACTAAAAAAACCAAAACTGCCCTTTGATGGCACGCGTATGACAGTCGCACGCGCATCTGGCAACCAAATCTGCCACAGAGACACACTTCTGTAGCGGCGCGCGCTCCTCTGCTTCAGGAAAACTCTTCATCGTCTACCTTTATATATATATATATATTTCGTATATTTCGTTTCCAGTATAATTGTTGGATCGAAAAAGCCACACCTCGACTAAAAGCTTTGCGCGTGCCGGTGCTGAGTGCGCAAAGCGCGAGGACTTTGGGCACGAGAGGCATCATCAGCGCACCTCCAGCGTGTCCATATTATTCATAAACACATTTAAAGACTTATCACACACGATGCCACAAAACAAACAAACACAAATATTTATCTCCATAGCATGTGACTTACCGATCAGCATGTTGTCAAATCCGGGGTTCCAAAAAGAAACCAACCAAATAAAAACCACCGCAGGAAAATCAAATGAGTTAATAAATTCTCTCCGACACTTCGATAGGTGTCTTTTTTTCCGTCGGATATCTCACACCTTGATTAGTCCAACTCTTTTTTCCTTGTCTTGGAGTTCAGTGATGTACACTGTGCTTTCGGCCACGCGAAGGAACGCTACAAACAGTTGTCACTAACGCGCGCGTTGCTCGTCTGATCTGCGCGCACTCGACGGAGAACGGAAAGAAGGCGGGAGTGAGTGATAGTCAGTCGTTTACCCCCCTCTTCACCCACTATCTCCTCTCTGTCACTCTTTTCGCTGCCTGCCGCTTAACCTGAACGAACGGCGCAGATGGGAAAATTAGCTGGTGCTATTTTCTTCTTTCATGGTCCTTGATTTCGGCTAAATAATTTTGTGTGAGCGTGTGTTTGTGTTGTGGCTTTCACGTTCAATAATTCTAGCAGAAATACTCTCAACCAGGCCGGTTAAAAAAAAAAAGAAGAAAGATAATAGAAATCATTAGATGATAAGGATGATTTTCTGAATGCTCAAAGTTTTTTTCTTTTATTAAATGGCTACTCTAGCCAACCATCTCTGAGTAGCTACTGTATATTACCCACATGCCTGACCAGAGAGTGGACAAATGACAATTAGCTAGTGTAGATGTGGATGATTATTTGGAGGAAAAAGATACTGAGCAGATTATGGATCTGACTTTTGTAGTTTTTATGAGAAATAACAAAAAGTAGAGTTTTTGTATGTCAATAAATCTTCTCACAGCACTGCACCTCTGTCAGTGCACTGGGACATTAGGACCCCAGCCTGAGCACCCCCCCACTGGTGCCATAAACACCTCTCCCTCTCCCAGCTTTCATTTCTCTTGGAGCTTTCTCCACTCAGTGGGGGTTCTAGTGGTCATTTGTTGTCTGCTGTGCGGAGCAAGTTGTATGTGACAGATGACTAGAAAGAAAATACATGTTTTACTTTGGACTGCTTACTGGAGGAATCTCATAAATTCCTTATTTAGCAGATACACTTAAAAAAAAACTAGAATTTTCCTTCTTAAGACCTTTATTGTTTTTCATAATTTCTGTCTTTCTCTCAGCATTTGTAGCACAAAGGTCTGTGAGCATACAGTATGTGAATTTAACAGTTTGCTCAGCCTAAAGCTCTGATCACTGAGACATTAACAGTGACAGTGCAATCCTTCTTCCTGCCAAAATACTTCTGCCCCACACACACACACACACACACACACACACACACACACACACACACACACACACACACACACACACACACACACACACACACACACACACACAGATCAGTGTTTGCATGCAAGTTGTGCTTAGGTAAGACGTATTACATTATAAATGGTCAATAGAGTCCCAGCTGTGCTAATGTCCAGCTTAATGTAGTAAAGCCATGATGCAAAATACCGGTCCACATGGCTACATCACTGTGCAGTGGCCATAATTTCCCAATATTAACCATGCACCCTGTTTCCACCTGGTATTTAGATGCATTTCTGGTAATTCAATCACATATGGTCAGCCCTAAATACAGGTCTAAAAGTTTTGTGATCGGATCACAAAAAACACATACGAATGTGGTCAAAAAAGCATGTGACATCGCATTTGAGGTGTAAACGTTAATGTGTCCGGCAGCAGTGAAGTGTCACCCCTCACCTGTCAATCAACCGCTGCTCTAAAACAAGAGTTTTAAGCCTTTTTAAACAAGTACTCCATAACGGATAATTCTGCTTGACGTGCGCTTAGATTAAAATTCAACCCCATCTGGGAGAAACAGTGCACCATTTATTTTGGTTTTCTTTATATGTTGTTATGAAACAGAGACCCTCCCCTCCAAATCCGAACACAAGTGCTCACAGGAGTCGCATTTAAACAGCAATGTGTCTCACCTGACCACATGTGATCACCAGAGATGCTTTGTAATGCCAGGAGTAAACGTGGTCTTGCTTAACATGTAAGGTGATTCTAGCTAAAGGATGGCACTCATCCTGATGTGTGTAGTTCTTAAAATTAAAGACATCTCCAATATAAACTTAATATGAACCAATGGTGTGAGATTTGGCGGGACTATCTGTTAGTCAAACCAACGGCAGATGAAGAGTGTATTCTGAAAACTGTTTGATAACAATGTTTACTTATGAAATTGGATTTGGTAGCACAGAAATTACAAACTTTAGGTTTAATAAATGTGGTTAATAAAAACTTTTGAAGCTGAAATGTGTAATTTCTGTGTCACTAGTGTCACCAAATTGAATTGCAAAAAATAAATCACTGTTATCAAACATATTTCAGAAAATGCCCTGTCTTCCATTGGTTGTAGAAACAGATTGGTCGAGCCAATGTCTTTGTCTCTGGCTGGACAGGCCTCTCAAACAAACTGAGGAATGTTTTAATAGTGTCACAAAGCCACAGCTGTACACTTTTAGGAAAAATCATCCTAAAAAATGGTGCATGTAATGCTTTACAGTGTGAAATTGTAATTATTACAAATACCAATGGTGGCACATGTACATTAAGTTGCAGACCGATGAGCTAGCTGTTTAGACCACTCCTCAACATCAGTGCAGAGAGCAGTCCATGGTTACCATTTCCCCAACCCACACCCAAGTGCTAATGGTATAGCCATTACCCAAACAAGACACAACAATTTAATTTGGTTTAATTTGTGAAAAAAAAGGGATTTATTAAAAAAAGCAATTTATTAAAAATATGAATAATAATCATTTCTGAAATCACAATCTAGAAAAAGTAGAATTATAGAAAAAGAGAGAAAAGGGCAATTATCCATTCATGAAGTAATAAAAATTTCTGCATTTGTATTGGCATGGTTTGAAAGCAGAACAGTCAATGCATTATACTGGCCTACAAATGCTTATTTATAGTTGACTGCATTTTAAGATGGGAAAAAAATATATATTTGAAAATTTGTGTTCTTAATATTTTTCTTAAGTAGTAACCGTTTTATAAATGTTTTGTACCCAAGAACAGCCTCTAGCTGTGACTATATTCACAATATAGCACAGCTTCTCATACAGTACCTTATCGCTTAAAGTAGTTAGACTGTTATAAAAGTATTATAATATAATAAAAATTTTATAAAAAAGACTAAAAATATCATTAGTAAATAACTATAGGCTTCATCCCAAGATATGTACCCATACAAGTGAGGCAATTAAATGAGGAAATGTAGTGAATATCGAGTTCTTTTCAAAAGTCAAATCTGTACCTGAATGCCACCCCTCATTTAAATAATTCAGCAATTAGTCTACAACCCTTCAGTACCCTCAAGTGCAACAGGGCACATTACATGAAGGTTTTGGGAAGGTGAAATGAGAAGTGATTTACTCCTTCTGTAGTGTTAAGAGTCCATTACAGCTGCAGACTACATTCAGAGCAGCATCATGAACTTTGCGTGCCACTCGGTGGAAATCCTGTCAGCTGAAAACATTGCTGATGTAAATAAAGTAGCCTGCCAATCAACTCCATCATTTAGCATAATCTGTGCACACCTATAAAACAGGCTCAGAGAAGAGTTTCACAATTCTCTCCATTATTCCTTTCTTTCTGGTTTTGGGTAGCATAGCCATTTAATTTCAAAACATATTAAAGGAATAGTTCACCAATTGTTTTTTTTAATTATCTCATAATTTACTCACCCTGAAGTATCAAACCCATATGAGTATCTTTCCTTTATGGAACACAAATTGAGTTATTCATGGCAGAATGTCCAAGCTGCTCTTTTCCATACAATTAAAGTCAATGGTGACCTGGCAGGAATTTTAGTAAGCTATCATATGGCTTGAAAAGATTTGAAAAGTAGATCATTCCTATTTTGATAATTTTTTTTTTAAAATTTACAGACCTAAAATTATATACAGCTCTTACACTCCATTTAACTTCTCCTTTGGTATCCTATGGAGGAAAAGAAAGGCATATTTGGAACAACATGAGGGTGACTAAATTACAATAGAATTACATTTTTTTTATGAACTGTTCCTTAATGGTGTAAGGGAGACATTGTGTCGAAGAAGCGACACTAGGGGTCTCTCTTGAGCGCAGAATATGCCTCTGGCCAACGAGAAGTAGGCAGACAGTATTTGCATAACCCGCCCCCGGACATACGGGTATAAAAGCGGGGAAATACATCGAGTTCATTTAGAAATTTTCTTCGGAGCCGATGGTCAGAAACAGACGAAGGCCATCTCGCACATCCTGCACCGCCGCAAACCTGCCGCCATGGGCCATGCCCTGTCTGCTCGCCGAGGGCGTCCTCCTGCGGCGAAGAAATGCCCTGCTCCGCCTCACCCGGGCCCAGCTCTCAGCCCGTGCATCGAGCACCCCGCAGGAAGCAGACACCCCCCGTCTCACGGACCCCCTCAAGGACCCGGAAGTCTCCGAGGCGCTCCTGAGACGGTTGACCCAGGGACCAAGACGTTAGCTCCGGAGCGGGTAAGCAGACCACTCCATCCCCCGGTGGAGGGCCGGGAGGAGAATCTTTTGTTTTCCCTAGACTGGGCTGCGGTACCCACATTCTCAATAAAACTGCTATTTCCTTTGTCTCTGGGTCACCTGGCCTGCAAATGCCGTTCTCACGGCACTCTGCCGCCACACCTCAACAGTCCCGGCATGCTGGATGCGGACTCTCCGCCTTCAGCCCCATGACTGTCCCCCGGCCGGCCGGTTCTGAAGAGTCCAGAGGACGCCTCTACTGGACCTCCTCCTCAGTCACTAACCCGCCCCTTGCCGGGAGTGTGGAGCAAGGTAAGTGCTTTGAGTCCTTTCTCAGCACCAGAGCCTCGGGATGTGTCCTTGCCTCCCGACGCCGTACTACCTGCTCTGCCCCGCCGGGTACGTTAAAAATAATCATCCCCTTGGTGCCCCTAGCACGGAGCTTGGATGCGTGGCTTTCACTTCCCAACCCATCATGCTGGCTGGCCCGGACCATCCGACTTACACAATTCAGTTTGCCAGGCCTCCGTCCCCCTTCATGGGCGTCCGCTTTACCGCAGTACACAGCGAGCATGCCAAATCTCTGTGCGCGCTAATCGCTACTCTCTTACTCAAAGACGCGATAGAGTCTGTCCCTCCAACCGGGATGAAGAAGGGCTTCTACAGCCCTTACTTCATCGTATCCAAGAATGGCGGCGGTTTATGACCGATCTTGGACTTGCGAGTTTTCAACCGGGCTTTGCACAAACTCCCGTTCAAAATGCTCACGCAAAAACACATCTTAACTTCCGTCCGGCATCTAGATTGGTTCGAATCTGAAGGATGCGTACTTCCACGTCTCAATTTTGCCTCGACACGACCCTTCCTAAGGTTTGCGTTCGATGGCCAGGTATATCAGTACAAAGTCCTCCCCTTCGGCATGTCTCTGTCCCCTCACGTCTTCACGAAATTCGCAGAGGCAGCCCTTGCCCCACTCCGAGAAGCCAGCATCCGCATACTCAATTGCCTCGACGACTGGCTCATTCTGGCCCACTCCTGAGAGTTACTATGTGCTCACAGAGACCAGGTGCTCAGGCACCTGAGCCGTTTGGGGCATCAGGTCAACTGGGAAAAGAGCAAGCTCGCCCCTGTTCAGAGCACCTCTTTTCACGGTGTGGCAGGGCAGAGGGCGGGGCCGGGTCATGATCATACACACCCGGTCCCTCATCAGGCTAATCAAGCCTCCGAGAGGGATAAAGGTCGACTGCGGAGGATTGTGCGGGAGAGAGAGATGTGTGTGTTTGTTGTCTTTTAAGTTTATAATTAAAACTATTATTTATATCGTCAATATAATATATATTCTCGCCTCCTCCTTTCCATGGACTACTTTACACTCGGCATGGAGTTAGACTCAGTCTCAATGTTTGCACATCTCACCACTGAGTGTGCGCAGTCGGTGATGGAATGCCTCGCCACTTTCAGGCCGGGCACAGCGGTCCCTTTAAAACTTTTCCAGAGGCTCGGGGGGTATACACCAGCACGCGTATATACCAGCACTGGCTTCAGACTTGAGTCCCGAGACGAGCATCACACCGCGGTACACACCGTGTGATTGTCACCCCCGCCTGCTGCCAAACATTCAAACCCTGGAGAGACCTCTGCTTTCTGCGGGCAGGACTGCCCTTGCAGCAGGTGTCCTGATGCATCCTGGTCATGACCGATGCCTCCAGATTGGGTTGGGGCACCGTGTGCAACGGGCACGCAGCCGCGGGCCGTTGGAAAGGGGCCCCCGCTGCACTGGCACATCAATTGCCTAGAGTTGCTGAATGTTTTCTTTGCCCTGCGGACATTTCTCCCGTTAGTTCGAGACAAACATGTCCTAGTCAGGTCAGACAGCACCACCGCGGTGGCGTACATAAATCGCCAAGGTGGCGTATGCTCCCACCACATGTCACGACTCACCCGTCGTCTCCTCCTTTGGAGCCTCAAGTTGTTGCACGCCACTCACATCCCCGGCAACCTCAATGTGGTAGCGGACGCGCTGTCACGACAACGCTTGTCCGGTGGAGAGTGGAGGCTTCACCCCCAGTCGGTCCAGTTGATTTGGGAACGATTCGGCAAGACCCAGGTAGACCTGTTTGCCTCCCGAGAGACCTCCCACTGCCCGCTCTGGTATGCCTGAACAGAGGCTCCCCTCGGGGCAAGTTTGCATTTCCCCCAGTGAGCCTTCTTGCACAGGTGCTGTGCAAGGTCAGGGAGGACGAGAAGCAAGTCACTCTAGCGGCTTTCGGTCCGGCAGACACACATGTGATCCTAAGGCTGCAACCGCGCTACGTGCCCAAGGTTCCTACCACTCCCTTCAGAGAGCAGGTAGTGAACCTGCAAGCGTTGCCCCGGGAGGAGGCAGACCCAGCCCCTTCGTTGCTGTGTCCGGTATGTGCTTTGCATACCTACTTGGACTGCACGAAGAGCTTTAGACATTCTGAGCAGCTCTTTGTCTGCTTTGGTGGACAGCAGAAAGGGAGCGCTGTCTCCAAACAGAGGCTTTCCCACTGGGTAGTGGATGCAATTTCATTGGCCTATCACACCCAGGCCATGACCCCCAGCGGGTCCGAGCACACTCAACAAGAAGTGTTGCGTCCTCATGGGCACTGGCCAGGGGCACCTCCCTGGCAGACATATGTAGAGCAGCGGGTTGGGCAACACCTAATACCTTTGCGAGGTTTTACAATCTCAGGGTTGAGTCAGTATTCTCAGGTCCGAGCCTGTAGAACTCGATACACGCTGACGGACTGACCGGGTAGATTGCTTGCACCTAGCGCCCTTTCCCTCAGCCGTAAAACCATACGCTTTCTCTCCCAGGAGATCCCGTTCATTCGGATTCCTGGATGACTCCTCCCTAGCCCTGTGGGTCCGCAATTCAGAAGAGGAATTCGCCAACCCAATCAACTGTGGGTACTCAAATCTACCCTGTACTGGAATAGGTGCTCCACAGGCCGGGACTCCTGTGTGGACTCTTCCTGTGTGTATATTCCGTGGTATGGTCCCCTTACAAGTGGACCCGCGTCTCCCTTAGGCAGTTCCAACTGCCCTCCGGTCGCCGTGTTGTAGCAACTCTCCCCTCCTTGAGGCTGGATCTACCAACATTTTCCCACATGCGACTTGAGTGGCCCATGTGATGTATTTTGCCACTTTACCTCCCCCTTCCTGGGCAGGTGGGGTCTCCGCAGGGTCGTTTCCCCCTGAACGAATAGGAAACTGGGTAGGACCCCCTTCCCACGATGCGTGTAAGGGCCCCAGCCATTTTTTGGCTCTATGCGAGAAACATAGATAGGAAAGAGGCCCGGCCCGTTGGCAAGCGTCACCTTGTTCCCCTGTTAGGGTAAACAGAAGGATTCCGACGACTTTTATGGGGCATTGGGGAAGGGTACGTGCAGTCTGACACAGCTGGTCGCCTTTGCACGTGAAATTCCTGTCCGCTCCTGTGTCAGCAGTACACGTACACGGCTCAGCGCATGGCGTGATTTAAAATGGACCCCTAGTGTCGCTTCTTCGACACAACGTTCAAGTGATCGGCAGACGGGGAACGTCTAGGTTACGTATGTAACCTCCGTTCCCTGATGGAGGGAACGAGACGTTGTGTCCTCCCAACCACGTCGCTGAACTTTTTTGGACATACGGTATTTTATACCCGTATGTCCAGGAGCGGGGTATGCAAACACTGTCTGCCTACTTCTCATTGGCCTTTTTTCATAGATCAGAGGCATATTCGGCGCTCAAGAGAGAGAGATCACTAGTGTCGTTTCTTCGACACACTGTCTCCTTTCCTCCATCAGGGAACGGAGGTTAATATTTTATTATTATTGTTGTACTATTTTTTATGTATTTGTTTGCAAAATGTACTTCCACTTCTAAATCCAGATGGCTTTTATAAGCACATTGTAGCTCAGTGCCTGGTCAAGCTAGCCTGCTCCATCTGCCTAACTCCAGCACACAAATGCACAGGTGCAAGCGATGGGCTGTCAAACAGAAAAACTGCTGATTAAGTGTGGAGAGAGAAACAGCAGCTTAACATTTTTACTGATAATATCTCTTTGCTTATGGAATGATAAAGCCTGTCTCAATCTTTATTGCCATTCATCAGCTTAAACAGATGCTGTGACTATTACTGTCTTGTTTAATGGATAACATAAACACATCAAATAAATATGCAGGATTTCCTTTATACTATAGATTTTAATTACCAGCCTTTGAATATGGAAGAGTTATAAAAATAATGAAGGGAATGTGTATTTTGAGCAGACAGAACAAACAGATTTAGGAATGGAGAATTGTATGGACAAATGGGACAAGAAAAGGCAAAGGATATGCGTGAGAGAGAGTTTTCACACACTTAACTTGGAAAATCATACAACAGAAAGACTTACAACCTAAAACAATATTGCCCCACACTACTGGCACCCTCTCTGCATGACACTATGGAAGAAAGACAGTGGGCTGGTGACACGACAGGGAGAGAGAGTGAATACATATGCGTGTTTAGTGAGAGATAACAGAAAGGATGGGGTTTGGGTCTTAAGCACCTGGGAAAGAGAAAATTATCTTTCTCATTTTCCTCAACAGAGGAAGAGAGAGAAAGAGAGACCAGAGAACCAGTAAAAAATGCCATAAAGCAGAGGAAAAATTTGTGTAAAGGAGCAAAGGAATAATTTGTGTAAGCGTGATTGTAACACAGTTAAAGGATGGGTAAGGAGGAGGCGAGAACCGGCTTGTCAACATAAATCATATTTTAATGAGAAACTTAAAACAAGGACATAAACACACACGACGGACATGCCCGTAATTCTCTCTCTCTCTCGAACCATCGTCACCGGCTGCCTTTATCCCTCATCAGGCCGATTGAGGACCGGGCGCGCGATATTCCGCCCCGGCCCGCTCCACACTCCTCCCGGCGTTATCTCAGGCCGGGGTGCCACCGGTACACGGCAGTGCGACAAGAGAGAGATTTACGGGCAGCTGTCCTACACCTGTATGTGTGTTTGTCTATTTGTCACACTGCCGTCTCCAGTCGGCCCTTATCCCTCTCGGGCTAATCAGCATGATTAGGGGCCGGGTGTGCGGAATCACGGCCTGGCCCTGCCCTCCGCCCAGCCACATTAACGTTGGCCAACTATGTCTGTGTAACGAGCGATAGACCCAAATAGACCCAAATACTGAGGAACATTGACACATTTACAATAAATATGAGCAGTCACTTTGGATGTCGAGGATCCCGGCACTGGCTGCAGCAGTGGGGAGAGATGACATAGAAGCATTAACTGTGTTCATAGAATGAGTGTGTGTGTTGTGCAAGTCAGAAATAGATTTGTGGAATCCTCCGTTGAAGCTTAGTGAGGTGCAGAATAACGGCCAGCAGGGTAAGGCGATCTAGCTCCCGACACACGTACAAAGACGAGGTATCATCCGTGAGAGCGTGAGTTTAGTTACTTCACACCAAACAACAATATAGCAAAGATACTGAGAACACAAACGGCTTAAGAAGGGAGTGAATTAGAGGAGAACTGGTGTTGCTTGGCACGCAAATCAGTGGCATGATCAGCGTTCCCCCAGGAACAATCAATGTTCCTATGGAAACACTGATCATGCATTCCGGCCATGCATGAGAGACATGAGGGAGAGAAAATAACAAAACATACAAAACAAACCGGCAAACTCACCGTAGCCATGACAGTCTGATCTCTGTGGAACGAACTGTCAATTAGCTATTTTATAGTTTAATTTAGATTGTTGTTGTTTTTTTTATCCCCTTTTCTCCCAATTTGGAATGACCAATTCCCACTACTTAGTAGGTTCTCGTGGTGGCGCAGTTATACACCTCAATCCGGGTGGCAGAGGATGAATCTCAGTTGCCTTCCTTTCTGAGACCGTCGATCTGTGTATCTTATCACGTGGCTCGTTTTGCATGACACCGCGGAGACACCGCATGCGGAGGCTCATGCTACTCTCCACGATCCACACACAACTTACCACGCACCCCATTGAGAACGAGAACCACTAATTGTGACCACGAGGAGGTTACCCCATGTGACTCTACCCTCCCTAGCAACCAGGCCAATTTGGTTGCTTAGGAGACCTAGCTGGAGTCATTCAGCACACCCTGGATTCAAACTCACAACTCCAGAGGTGGTAGTCAGCATCAATACTCACTGAGCTACCCAGGCCACCATAATATAAATTATGTTTATGTCGCTGTCGCTATTAGTTCCCTAAGTACAGTCTGATCTAGATAGTGCATTGTGTGGCAATCACTATAGAGTATAGTGAACAAGTGAGCAATTTCACATTTTTCTACTTGGAGTATAAATATAAGTGCACGATGCGCCAGGTCTAGGGTATGCCCTCATTTAGCAATGTGAACATGTGTTTGAGCGTGTGTACTGGAGAGAACATTACCCCATTTTGATTAGATACAAAGATATCTACAAGCAGACACATAAAAATGCACACAGATAGGCTGGTCACATAGAGCTCCACGTTAATTTCCTGTGCAAGGCTGTCACTGCCCATCAGAGCACTGAAGAGATCTGACACTGACAAAAGCTGACAGAGGCAAGACAACACAAGACAAACACTTTCTGACACTAACACACACATACAGTACACAAGTACAAGACTATGCTTAAAAGTCAACTCAAAAACCCCCTGATAAACACATGTACACAAACATTAAAAAAACAATCAAATTCAACAAAAACTTTCCCTTAGCTATTCCGTAGCAGCCTAATTGGTGCATTACATAAAATTATATTGTTTTTTTATATAAAGTTAATGTATTATTATATATATAATTAATATAGACTGTTTTTAATCCATAAGAATTTGTATAATGTAAAACAAAACAGTATTTAAATGATTATCACTAAACCTGTGAAAAAAATGAATTTAACCCCAAATCAATAAAATAAAAAAAACAAAACAAAACTGAAATTTGCATAAAGAAAATGAAGCCTACATTTTGGACTATTAAGATTTTTTGCATTAATCTTACTGTATAACAAAACAGTATTTAACTGTAATATTGTTACAGACACCCAGACTTATAAGCAGCGTAGAACCTGGAGGTTGTGTTTACGGAGAACAAAACAAACTAAACAAAGGCAGAGAAGAACTTGGGGAATCGTCCACGGAGCGAAAGAGTAGGAACCAGGATAAGAGAGCGAGGGAGTGTCTTCAGGGAGTAACCAGCGGTAGCAGGTAAGTAAGTCTGTATTCTTAGTCGAGACCAGACAAATAGTGAAAGGAGGATTGGGCTTTTATGTTACGAGGGACAGGTGCAGATGATCAGTACTCTGGGGAGAGGGATTGTAGAGTATTAGTGCTGGGAGTGTCCGGTAGATCTGTGACAAATATGCATTGCATCATGCATTAACACACACATAGTCGGACTCCGTCTGATATCAGAGCATTTCTAGGGAAAAAAGATCTGCCTGTACACGTCAGCGCCTCTGTCATCAGCACTTGCGGTCATGCTTAGTTCATAATAGAGAAGACAACTGCAGGTAAGATAAATGATGAAACTTGCCTCTATTATATAAAAAATTATAATGTTTGGTATTGGTATTAATATAAACTGTATACTTAATAATGATAATTAATTGTAATCTTGGCTCTGCTCTGTCTCTCTTTCAGCCTCCCTCCACCCCCGGCGTGGGGAGACGAATATTACCTCAGGTACAAGCCCTGATGCCCAGTACAGCTACGATTGAGAGAGCCTCACAGAATTAAAATGGAAAACATAAAATTAAGTATATGCAAGCAGTAAGAGTCATGTGACACCATACGAGGACTGGACGTGTGAACGGTGAGCTCTGCGCACTTTGCTAGTATTAATACCTTTTAATGACATAAACCGGTGAGATTCGATACACTCTGTTCCATAACTGTTCTAGGGGGACAATATGTTGAACATGTCAGCAATGCTGACGAAGGTTGTTGCTGACTTGGAGGATCTTTATGTGATACGTTCACATAAATCACATTTTTGATCACAGCCATGGAGGCGAAATTTATTGATGTGGTCACAAGAGTGAGGGATGTCGAGAAACGGATCGATTATCTGGATTCATCGGAGAGGGAATGATCTTCTAGTGATCAAGGTGGATTTGGAGCGTGTCTGGGAGAAGTTGGAGGACATGGAAAACCATAGCCGGCAGAAAAACATCTGTATCGTGGGAGTCCCGGAAGGAGTGGAGGGACAGTATGTGGTGGAATTCCTGGACGGGCACTTTCCGAGTCTGCTTGAGTCGGCAACAGCTTGAGTCGGCATCAGCTGGAAATTGAGTGAGCTCACAGGGTTCCGGCTTGGCTATCTGCTGAGGGAGACAGGCCCCGATCAATTCTCGCCAAATTATTGAGATCATCCGATAATGATCTTGTGTTACATGAGGCGAGGCATAAAGGAAGACTTTCTTGGAAGAACCACAACATTTTCTTGCTCCCAGAATTTGCAAACTTGACAGGAGTGATAAAGAAACGTGATAGATTCAAGGAGTGCAAGAAACATTTACATCAACGGAAGGTCGCTTTTGCACTGATATTCCCAGCTAAATTGAGAATAGATGCTAAGGATGGACGTAACACATGCCCACAGCAAGCAATGTCCTTCATAAAGTCTCAATGAACATTTGCTTGACAGTTTGAAGATTCTGCCTGCTCTTTTTGTGCTGGTTCTGCCTAGTGGCTGGAGTTTATATTGTAGAGTATTTCTGGAAAAATCATTGGAGTGAGCATGTTATTTGCTTACACTGATGATGCAGCCGAATTAACTGGGTTATTGAACATTCTTTGACTGTCTGTAGAATCTGGGAGCTCTTTTAGTGCTGGTTCTGCCTAGCGTCTGGAGTTTATTTTGTAGAATAATACACCTTTAAAACTGTTTTATAGATGAAGCTACACATTCTTTGTATTTATTCTGCCTATTGGCTGAAGTTTGTTTTATAGATTATATTTTGTTGTGTAATTCTGTCTCACAAAATCTGTATAGAATCACCGAACTTGAGCAATCCAATGGCAAAGTTATCGCAGAGGTTCTCGTAGACGTGCATGGACCGCTTGAGTTTGGAGAAATGGACGCCAGTTGGCACTGACGTGCCATGGTTAATGCGCATGTTTTTCTTTCTGTTTGGTTCTGGGGAATGTTTGGGTGTTGACTGTTGCACTAATGTTGGAATATGGTCTTTATAATCCTGTTTTTGACACACAATCTACTTTTTCTTACATGTCAAAATGTAAAATATTAATATGAGTGCACTGTCTCTCTCCACGTGGAATGTGAATGGGTTGGGGCACCCCATAAAAAGAAGGAAGGTTATTTCTCTACTTAAGCGTAAGAAATATGATATAGTGTTTCTTCAATTCCTAACATTTAATCGTAAAAAACATTCCCTGTCTTAGGTCAGTTAGGATCACTATTTTAAGAATGTGAAATGTCAGAATAATAGTAGAGAGAATTATTTATTTATTTCATTTCTTTCTTTCATCACATTCCCAGTGGGTCAGAAGTTTAAATACAATTTGTTATTATTTGTTAGCATTGACTTTAAATTGTTTAATTTGTGTCAAATGTTTTGGGTAGCCTTTCACATGCTTCTCATAAGACGTTACTGGAATTTTGTCCCATTCCTCCAGACAGAACTGGTGGTGAGTCTGATTTGTAGGCCTCCTTGCTCGCACATGCTTTTTCAGTTCTGCCCACAAATTTTTGTCTGACTGAGGTCAGGGCTTTGTGATGGCCACCCAAAAACCTTGACTATTTCTTGCCACAACTTTGGAGATATGCCTGGGGTCATTGTCCATTTGTAAGACCCATTTACGACCAAGCTTTAACTTCCTGACTGATTTCTTGAGATGTTGCATCAATATATCACATCATTTTCACCCCCACATCATGATGCTGCCACCCCCATGCTTCATGGTTAAGATGGTGTTCTTCAGCTTGCAAGCCTCACCTTTTTTCCTCCAAACATAACGATAGTCATTATGGCCAAAAAGTAAAATTTTTGTTTCATCAGACCAGAGTAAATTTCTCCAGAAAGTAAGATCTTTGTCCCCATGTGTACTTGCAAACTAGTCTGGCTTTTTTATGGCGGTTTTGGAGCATTGACTTCTTCCTTGCTGAACAAGTTATGTCGATATAGGACTTGTTTTACTGTGGATATAGACACTTGTCTACTTGTTTCCTCCAGCAACTTCACACGGTCCTTTGCTGTTGTTCTGGGATTGAGTTGCTCTTTTTGTACCAAACTACATACATCTCTAGGAGATGGAATGCATCTCCTTCCTGAGCGGTATGATGGCTGCATGGTCCCATGGTGTTTATAGTTGTGTACTACTGTTTGTACAGATGAACTGATTTCTTTTGATTTACCCATGATGTCAAGCAAAAAGAGGCACTGAGTATGAAGGTAGGCCTTAAAATACATCCACAGGTAAACCTCTGGTACACTTCCTATCAGAAGTTAATTGGCTAATTGTCTAAAGGCTTGACACAATTTTCTGGAATTTTCCGAGCAGCTTAATGTCACAGTTAACAAGGTTTGATGTGTTGTGCATTCTGAGATGCTATTCTACTCCTACAATTGTGCAGAGTGGTTATCTGAGTTACCATAGCCTTTCTGTCATCTCAAACCAGTCTGGCCATTCTCCATTGACCTCTCTCATCAACAAGGCCTTTCAATCCTCAGAACTGCCGCTCACTGGATGTTTTTTGTTGGGCACCAATGGGCACCATTCTGAGTAAACTCTAGAGACTGTTGTGTGGGAAGCCTCACAGGAGATCAGCAGTTACAGAAATACTCAAATCAGCCCACCTGGCACCAACAATCATACCACAGATGAAATCACTGAGATCAAATTTTTTCTCCATTCTGATGGTTGATGTGAACATTAACTGAAGCTCCTGACCTGTATCTGCCTGATTTGATGCATTGGACTGCTGCCACATGATTTGCTGATTAGATAATCATATGAAGATGTAGGTGTAAATAAAATGCATATAAACATATATGGGATAATTACAACTAGTTACTGTGCAATTTAGATTTTTTACAGTAATATACCTCTGCTACTACTTACAGTATCAGTGAATTACTGTACACAGCAGTTGCAGTAGCTTGTTGTTATTAGGATTTTACAGTAACTAGCTGGCAACAGTGTTGCCGCTATGTCACTGTGAAAAATGATGGTAAGGTCTAACAGTGTAACGGGTCCAGATGTTTTTTTTACTCTACTGTTACCAACTGTATTTTTCTTTTGTACAGTGATTTAAAAAAAATTATATAATCAAATATGAAAGGCAGTACCAACGATTACTACGATGTATAATTACTTTAAAATTGTATTTATTTATTATTAGTATTATTTAATTTTATTTTGCAGTAATGAGATTTGGGAGATAAATTTTAATTTTCTATATGAAAAATGTATACTTGTAATTGTTTCTTTTGATTTTGGAGTAAAACAGGACCAGGACATTTTCTTAATAAATTTCGTGAGAATCACCCATTTGCTTTATTTATGAGTTGATCGATAGCTATCTAGAATACTTTGTGTTTGGGTGTAGAGATTGCAATACATACAGGTTAATATATTTTCAGAATAAAATATGTAAAGATTATAAAGTATTGCAAAACCCTATTAAAAATAGAATTAAATAATATCATAAAATCATGTTCTCAGAGTATTCATGTGTTTGTCTGCGTTTTGTAACATTCAAATGTACAACCCATAATATGAGTGCCAGATTGAATCTGGAGTAATCTGCTGAGAATGTAAAAATGGAACATTTCACAGCAGCATATTAGCCTAAATCAAACACATATACTCCAGTGACCTGTGCTCAATGTCACACACACACACACACACACACACACACACACACACACACACACACACACACACACACACACACACACACACACACACACACACGCACACACACGCACACACACACGCGCACACACTGGACCCCTCTTTGTTCTGGGGCAGCATCTGTTTGGTCTGATAAAGGGATTAGGACATCAATTCCCCAGACTAGCCAATGGGGTTTAACCACACTCAGAGTATGAATATGTGTGTGTGTTTGAGGTATAGAGGCCATCAGAGAAAGAGAGAAAGACAGTCTCTGGCTGTTCAAGAAGCTAAAAGTGTGCTGTACACAAGCATGTTGTGTTTCATCTCATGTGGGTGCTTGTGTATGTGTTTAAATTCAGATTGTTTTTCGCCTGACTGAGAGAAATTATGAAATCCTAATTACACGCTACAGACATCACCCCAAGCAAAGCCTCACTCACTCTAATGCAGCCTTACAAGGATGGTTCAACCAAAAATGAAAATCCTGTCATTATTACTCACCTTTCCAAACCCGTATAACATTCTTTTTTCCATGTAACACAAAAAGAGATGTTAGGCAGAATATTTACCTCCATACACATTCAATGCTTCTTTTTTTCCACACTATTAAAGTGAATGTTAATAGAGGCTGTCAGTGACTAACATTCTGCCTAATTTCTCCTTTAAGGTTCCATGGATGGATGATTGTCATACAGGTTTGGAACGACATGAGGGTGAGTCACACAAGCCTTAACATGGCTCTAGTTTATTCCCCTCTATAGCTATAACAGGAGAGCACCATGTATAATTGGGAAAATATTTCAATGTCAACAAAGACACACACACACAGACACACACACACACACACACACACGCTGATGAACAGTGATGTGTAATAGAGTGGAGTGAGGGGGGTGTTTTTGATTAGTTCACTGTCAGACAGCATGGGGAGAGTTGCTGACACGACACATTAAACCCCTGTGATTTAAAACAACGATGACGATGATGACTGTGATGATGATGCTGATTATAATAGCTATGATGCTGATGTTGAAGTTAAAGATTCTGTAATGATACAATATTCTGTTTGAGTCCAGTTCAGTGGCCAATATGCTTTTGGATCCGATTTTTAGCAATACCCTTTTTCTCTCCCTCTCTCTTTCTATTTCACCCTCTGTTCCTGTCATTCTGCCATACTCTATCATTAACTGCAGCTACCGGAGCAGCCAACCGGAAAATTTCCACCACGAAACCCTACTAACCAAGAAACGAACCAAGAAAACTACTGGTAATAAAAATCATAATTATCCTGCCAAATAAACTTGATTCATTTTACTATAGAAAAACCATGGTTCTTACCACAAATGTGGTTACTACAGTCATGGTTACTACAGTTTTATAGTGAAACCATGGTTAATTAACCATTTTGTTACTATAGTAAAACTCTAGTTATTGTGTTTTTTGTCAGAAGAAATTGAATTATTTTTGAATAAATTATCTTTATTACCATAGCTTGGCTTTTCCTGTATTGTTACAATGGTTTTACTACAGATACCTCAGTTCAACTATAATAATTGTAATAAAACAGCAGTTAATTTTTGTAAGGGATAGATAAAGCTAGCCAATTGTGAGGAAACTCAAAATAATTATGAAGCAACGTAAAACTTAAAGCTGAAGTATGTAATTTGTGCGCCACTAGAGACACCAAACTGAATTGTAAAATAAACGTTGTTTTCAAACAGCTTTCTGAATACACTTCCAACTCCAGCCATTCGTTGAGTAGTGTTGTTGGGGCGGGTCTAAGCGGGTCGCTAAAAACAAACACAGGAATTTTCATAGTGCCACAGAAATTTCGAGAAAATGAACCTATGAATGGCATGCATACATTTGTCTCTGCATATTAAGCTGGGATAAGAAAAAGTATTTTAACACAGAAAAAGTGACATACTTCAGCTTTAAGAGGGAACGCAAAACTATTTCAGAAAATAAATTCCCTCCTTGTCCTCTAAGGAGCACTACATTTTCATATCCTAGCCTAACGTGGAGACAATTTCCTTGACAAGTGTAAACACTGGCTCCGGGGCACTTTTTAAGCATTTCAACGTGTCAGATTCTGGCTCAACCAGTTTGAGTCAGGTCTTCCTGTTTGACCAACCATGGAAGACAGGGGGAGTGTTTGAGGAACCTGATAGGAAACGGTCATTATTTTAGCAATTTTGTTTGGTGCCGCTAGGGGTGCAGAAATGACACACTGCAGCTAAAAAGAAAGAAAGAAAGAAAGAAAGGGACTGATGGACTGAGAGAGACAGACTGGTAAACTCTTCCCTCTTGTTCTCACAGAAATGACAAGGGACCACGTGAAGAGCAATGGGGTGAGACGAGAAAGACGGGAAAAGACAGAGAGGCAGTAAATAATCAGATGAAAAATGGTGATAAAAGAGCATAGTCAGAAGAAAGAGAGAGAGAGAGAGAGAGAGAGAGAGAGAGAGAGAGAGAGAGAGAGAGAGAGACAGAGAGAGAGAGAGGAGAGCATTGGAATGGCAAAAAAAGCACAGCTGTCCAGACACACTCATGCAGAAAATTCCAGCCTTTAATAAATCACACACACGCGCACACACACATGCACACACGGACGCACACGTTGGTGCGGCTATCCTTATGAGGTCTCTCCATAGACATAATGATTTTTTATACTGTATAAACTAGATTCTATCCCCTAACTAAACCTAACCCTCACAAAACAATTTCAGTATTTTAATATTAAAAAAAACATAATTTAGCATGTTTTTTTTAAGCGATTTCAATTATGGGGACACTAGAAAAGTCATCATAAACCACATTTATAGCATAATACCCTTGTAATTACCAGTTTGTAACCTAAAAAAATTGTCCTCGTAAACCAATGCAGTTCAATTGCGGGCCGGTTTGGCCATTGTTCTTCCCTTTGTTATAATTCAGATTAAAAGTTTGGTAAATTGAGTGATTTAGTTCAGTAGAACAAATCACAGTGAAATCTGCAAGATACGAGGGGCTCTGTAAATACATTTTCACACAGCCACTGAAAATAGGCATAGAGTCAAAGAAATGTTATCATGAAAGAATAAATGAAGTTAAAGTTAATTAGAATATTAACATTGTCATGATTCACTGTTGTTTTTCCTTGATTCACTGTTGTTTTTCCTCTGTCATCTGTTCCCCCAGACTACACTTCCCATAATTCCCTGCCCTCATAACTGCCAGCTGTTCCCTATTGTTCTCACCTGTGTTTCATTTACTCATTAACCCCTGTGTATTTAATGCACTGATGTCTGCTCAGTCTATGTCAGTTGTTATGTGTTTTCTCCAGTTCCTGTACTGGTTGCTATTGTGTTTGTTTTGTTTTGTTTCGTTTCGTTTCCTAGTTCTGAGTCTTGCCTTGTTTCAGTATTCACCCTGTTTTGTATTTTATTAATGTTAAGCTGTATTAAGATCCTGCTCTTGTGACTTCCTTCAAATTGTTACAGAACAACTGACCACATATAAGGATCTAGCGGCAAAATTCATTCAACTGAGCCGAGCAGATTATCTATAAGAGAATACTCCCAATTTTCCACCACTGTTGCCAGCCACACAGGATATGATTATTCCACCTTGAAATCCACATTCCAGACCTGACTCAGAGTTCGCCAGTGGAGGAAATTACCAGAGACCGGAAATTACACATGGGAGTAATACGTGAAGCTAATACTAGAAACTCTCAGTTCAGAGGGTCCTCCTCTCTCAATCCCGATCCCGTCTTCTGAGCCTCCCACGCCTGAATCTGCTCAACACTATATCACACCCAAGTTTGAATCTGCCCCACACCATGTCACAGCCACGCCTGAGTCTGTTCCACACCATGTCACAGCCACGCCATGTCACAGCCACGCCTGAGTCTGCTCCACGCCATGTCACAGCCACACCTGAGTCTGCTCCACGCCATGTGGAGACCCTACCTCACAAATTGTCAGCACCAATGCCTGCCACAGCCAACGAACCAGCGCCCATGCCTGCCACGGCCAACGAACCAATGCCCATGCCTGCCACGGCCAGGAAGTCAGCGCCCACTCCTACCACGGCCAACGAGCCAATGCCCACGCCTGCCTGTCCGCCCCAGAGCCTGCGTTGCCAGCCTTGTCCATCCCAGAGCCTGCGTTGCCAGCTTTATCATCCCAGAGCCGGTGTTGCCAGCCTTGCCCTTCCCAGAGCCAGCGTTGCCAGCCTCATCCTTCCCAGAGCCAGTGTTGCCAATTTCGGCAGTCCGGAGGAGGAGGAGAAGAAAGGCTTCTTTCCTGAGTCTCTGCCAGCATTCACAACAACAGTGGTCATTCCCGAGTCTCTACCCATGCTCACGAGCACAGAGGTCATTCCCGAGTCTCTGCCCATGCTCACAACCTCAGAGGTAGTCTCGAGTCTCAGCCAGTGTTTACGACCACAAAGGTCATTCCCGAGTCTCTGCCAGTGCTCACGACCCCAGAGGTCATTCCCGAGTTTCTGCCCGTTCCAACGACCACAGAAGTCGTACCAGAGTCTCTTCCCATGTTGGTGACCACAGAGGTCGTTTCCCAGTCATCCAGTACTCTTCGCCCCACAAGCCTGCCATGGCTCTGCCTTCTATGGCTTCACCCCTCGAGCCTGACACAGCTCTGCCTTCTACAGCTTTGCCCCTCAAGCCTCCCACAGATATGCTTTCTACAGCTTCGCCCCTCGAGCCTCCCACAGCTTTGCCCCTTGAGCCTCCCATAGCTCCGCTTGACACGGCTTCGCCCCTCGAGCCTCCTACGGCTCCACCTTCCACGGCTCCACACTCAGAGTCTTCCACGGCTCCAGTCACTAGTCTGTGGTCGCAACCCAGGCCTCCTGAACCTCTTTCAGCCCTGTGGCTGCCAATTGGGCCTCCTTATCCAGTCCCTACCCTGAGTTGTCTCCTTGTTCTCCTGACCGTCCACCTGATCTGCTCTGGTCTCCTTGGTCTCCTGGCCTTCTGCTGATCTGCTCTGGTTTTCTGGGTCTTCTGGCCTACCACCTGATCTGCTCTAGTCTCTTGGGTCTCCTGGCTGTCCACCTGATCTGCTCTGGTCTACTGCGTCTCCTGGCCTTATGCCTGATCTACTCTTGTCTCCTTGGTATCATGGCCTTTCACCTTATCTTCTCTGGTCTCCTGGATCTCCTGGCCTTCCGCCTGATCTGCTCTGGTCTCTTGGTTCTCCTGGCTGTCCACCTGATCTGCTCTGGTCTACTGGGTCTCCTGGCCTTATGCCTGATCTATCTGGGTTTGCCTTGTGTTTTCCCCCTGTCATCTGTTCCCCCCGGACTATACTTCCCACTTCCCCACATAGAGAGAGATAGATAGAGAGATAGATATATAGAGATAGATAGATAGATAGAGAGAGAGAGAGAGAGAGAGATAGATAGAGAGAGAGAGAGAGAGAGAGAGAGAGAGAGAGAGAGAGAGAGAGAGAGAGAGAGAGAGAGAGAGAAAGTGAGAGAGTGAGAGAGATGGGGTGAGCTAAGATTATCTGTCAGTTAGAGTGGACTGTTAACAAGTGTGGACACAGGCCGATGCTCTGAGGGACACCCACACACATACACACAGAGTCTTATAGCAAATGTTCATGTATGCCCACAGTCCCAAGATGGACCCACTGAAATTGTTCTAATGGAACAATAAAGAAAGATAGACAAGAAAGAGAAAAATGTAGAGGGGAAATTTTAGAGCGAGAGAGAGAGAGATAGATATGGAGATAAAGAGAGAGAGAGAGAGAGAGACAGAGAGAAAAAGAGATGGGGTGAGCTAAGATTATCTGTCAGTTAGATTGGACTTTTTACGAGTGTGGACACAGGCCGATGCACTGAGGGACACACCAATACACACGCACAGAGTCTTATATCAAATGTTGTGTTTGTGCACAGTCCCAAGATGGACCCCCTGAAATTAATCTAATGGAACAAAAAAGAATGATAGACTTGATATGACTGTATGCATACATTAATTTTTCCCTTCTCACAGTGCTGTGTATGGTGTGCGTGTATGTGTGTGCAAAGTTATGCTGCTTATGTGAGTTTGGGGACAGCGGCCTGGAGGAGTCAACAGAAGGTGAGCAGTGATAAGACGGTTAGTGTGTGTGTGTGAATGTGTGTGTGTGTGTGTGTGTGTATTGATGAGTGTCGCAGTAAATCAAGTTTCCAGGCTTTTGCCTTTACCTCATAACATGAAAGTGACCCCCCCCCCCACCAGCCACACACAGAAACACACAAATGCGCGCAAAGACACACACACACACACACACACACACACACACACACACACACACACACACACACACACACACACACAACACACACACACACACACACACACACAAACGCTGTTAAAGTATTGTTCATTGTTAGTTCATGATACCTAATGCATTTACTAATCTTTACAAACACAACCCTTATTGTAAATTGTCACCAGGTGCTTTACTGGTAAAGTTTAAGTCATTGTTATATTATTCTGAGTTTCTGTTATGGAATACCCAATGCTAAATGAATGAATGTAAATATTCTGTTGGTATGTATATGGTGTGTGCTTTGTGGTAAAGGCTTCGGGCATTGTTGTATGCTCATGGGAAAAGATGTCCAGTCAAATTTGACTTCTATTATGCCATCGAATACTTGCAGAATGGTTAATAAATGAGCCTTTATAGCTTAGTGTTTGAATGCAAACACAGATACTCTCTCTCTATCTCTCTCTATCTCTCTCTCACACACATTTCGAAAGTCCTCCAAAAACTACTTGCACAAATAGGATCTACACAGAGCTATGCCATTTAGAATCATGCAATAACCCAAATATACATGCATTATACACACACACACACACACACACACACACACACACACACACACACACACACACACACACACACACACACACACACACACACACACATGTTGTGTTTCCATGTTTTATGGGGACTTTACATAGACACAATGGTTTTTATACTGAACAAACTCTATATTCTATCCCCTAATCCTAACCCTACCCCTAAACCTAACCCACACAGAAAACTTTCTGCATTTTTACATTTTCAAAAAACATAATTTAGTATGATTTATAAGCTGTTTTCCTCATGGGGACTGACAAAATGTCCCCACTAGGTCAAAAATTTCGGGTTTTACTATCCTTATGGGGACATTTGGTCCCCATAAAGTGATAAACACACGCTCACACACACACACACACACACACACACACACACACACACACACACACACACACACACACACACACACACACAGGGTCTGCATAAAATCTAGCTGGCTTTGAGACTGAGTGCCTGTACCTCATTGCTGAAGGGGGCGTCGCCATATCGAGCATTTCCATGGTGAACACGTTCGGTTGCTATGTAATTATGGTCTATTTGTATGAGAGCCTGCACCTGAAGTGGGTCTGACTGCTGCTCATTTGATTGGCCATGCATGTGTGTGTCTTTATGTGTAAGAATCAACAGCATGGAAGTTAGTTTCAATTTTGCATTTGCATCAGAAGAGAAAGAAAATTGTCTTTGTGTGCCTGTGTGTGCAACAATCATATGCACTGGCTGTACTGCTGTGTGTTTGTGTGTAGCTCATGTTTTGTGTGTGGATACATGAATTCTGATAATTGAATATTCAACCTTTATTCAAATAATTGAACATATTTCCACCTCTGATAGCACATTTTATTCTGACTCCACCCAAAGTGTCTGAGTTCTCTCAAAAATAAAACAAAACAACATGCAATACAAATCTGCCAACAGCAGACTCACTCTCTTGAAATTCTCCTGTGATTATCGCCAAGCCGACGTCTAGATGTACAGCCCCATCTTTACCTCTGTAACTACAACAATCAGCATCTCACGGGCCTCTCAAATGCTCCTTCCTGACCTATCAGATGGGTTTAAAAGCTGCATCTCCATAGTAACATAAAAGCGGGTTGAGTCAAAAAAACATATTAACTGCAGATGGACACAATGAGGTCTAAGGGGTATGAATTACACAAAGATGTCTATCAGACCCCAGCTGACAGAATGAATGTAGTTGACTGTGGTTTTGAAGGTCTTTAGAAAGTAATTTGCATGTAATACATATGAATTTGTCACTAACACCACACCAAGTTGAAATGTCAAGATTTTCTGTAATCTATGGCACTGGCAAAGATGCAGAATTTCAACTTTTGGTTAATGAATAATAACAAGTTCTACATATTTAAAGGGGCACACAGTATTTTTTTTTTGTTGGTCTCATAAAAATCAACAACAAACAAGTTCATCCTCTAAAGAAACAAAAGAAAGAAGAATATATTTAAAATCATGTGCACTCATATGACATTCCATTCATCCCCAGCAGCCTAATAGACTTTAATCACATCTTTGTGAATGGCAATGAGGCTGTGAGGGATAGACGTACATTCTCTTCAATGGGCTGTGAAGTTTAAAGTGTTTTTGGATCATTCTGTGGACAAAACATTGAAAAAGCATCTCTCCAAGAACATTCAGTAGACAAAAAAACTCCAAAAAACTTGAGTTGTTGATAATCAGATGTGATCTAGGAGCTTATTAATGCTTTATGATGTCCATGTCATTGAAGAGATGGTGCAAAGATGGTGCAAATAAGGTGCTACTGTGAATAAGGTCTATAAAAGCTGTTTTATTTTCCATGTAGCTGGGCTTCCTTATGGGGGCCGCCAAGTTGAGCTCACATAACCAACAGCAGACTACTTATTCGATCTTAGTAACCCCTTATTATGGAACACTTTATTTGAAAGAATAAATTACTCATCTTGACCAAGTACTATATAGCACATTTCTACAATGGCATCATTAAAATACTATTACAAGGAATTGTGTGTTATATTTTCGAACATGAATAGCATACTGTGATTTACCTCAGTAAGACATGTTCCTTGATCTACATCCTTTTGCTAGACCAGGCAGAACCATGACTAACAACAAGTTCTTATGAACAAACAAGACCCTAAAACGATCACCTACCTACCCTTAAAATCAGAAGGTGCCGATTGCTTAATAGGAATGTTGTTCCATGGCCCACAAGGGATCTTGATCTTTGAACATGTAAATCACAATAAAGGAATAGTTCTGTAACAATTCTGTCATTATTTACTCACCATCATGTGGTTCCAAACCCATATGTTTTTTTTTTTTGTGTTGTTCTTCTTGGAACACAAATGGAGTTGTTGTGCAGAATATTTGCCTCACTCCCCATTCACTTTCATTGCACACTGAGGCAGCGTGGGTGTGGTTGAGAGCCCGTCGGGAAAGAGAGAAAGCGATAATGGCGCTTGTACCTGAGCTAAATTATGTCTAACACCTGTCTCTAATTACAGTGAGCATTGGGAGAGCGGAATATAAACGGCCACCCACCACCAGACGGGAGAGAGAGAACGACATGAGTGACCAGTGACTGGCGTGTGTTATTGAAGGTTTTATGTTATTATGAAGCTGAAGACTCATAGAAGTTTATGTCACTGACCTGATTGAACTGTGATAAGCACAGAGAGAGTGCAGGCAGAGTGTTGAAGGCAGAGAAATAAAGAGCCTTACTTGATGCATCACTGCTCTCCATCTCCTCCCTTCAATCTCTGAGCTTGAACTCGTTACACATACATACATTGAAAATGAATGGTGACTTTGGCTTATCAGTCAGTAACATTCTGTTTAACATCTCTTTTTGTGTTCCATGAAATAAAAAAGTATTATGTGTTTGGAGCAACATGAAGGTGAATAAATAACAGAATTTCCATTTTTGTGTGAACTAACACTTTAAACAAGAAGTTACAGTTGTTAAATTAATATTTCACCCCAAAATGATGATTATGGTTATGGACTGACAGCCTCAGTCCCCTTTCATCTTTTTAGTATGGTGAAAAGAGTAGTGTCCACATTCTTCAAAATGTCCACTTGTGTTCTGCATTAGAATAAAAGTCATATGGATTTGGAACAGCATGAGGGTGAGTAAATGATGACAGAATATTCATTTTGGGTGAACTACCCTTTGAAGCCGAAATGCATAGCAACACCAGAGAAAGACACACATAATCTTACCTGTGTTGTTTTTTATGTGTTTGAGTCTTTTCTGGTGTGTTTTGCCATTGTAGTGTATCTGTGCTTGTGCTGCGGAGTTCAGCTGAATGTTGCACACTTCACAGAGTGTGTACGACCTGTGTTTGCGTTCCCGCTTCGGACGAGGGTTTGCAGGTGGGCCATCCTGTCTTGTAAACTCTGCCCCATTGGAGGACATGCCCTCATGCCCGGTTTGTACAGTCAGCGTCCTGTCTTCAAAAGGGCTAAATGGGCGCTTTACTCCTGGAGAGAGAAAGACAAAAAACAGAGAGAGAGAGAAATACATTTTCGAATAATGTTACAGCTGTCTTTAGCGTAGTCCCATATCAAACAGATTGCCCAAAACGCATCTTAAAATTAAGATAATGAAATTCTGGTTTGAGCTGTCAGAAAGGCTACTGTACCTCAGATAACCACTCTGTACAATTGTAGTGAGCAGAATTGCATCTCAGAATGCAAAACACATCAAACCTTGAGGCGGATGGTCTACAACAGCAGAAGACCACATCATTTATGTTCACAGACCAACATTGTTTATGTTCACATGGTTGTCCTGTTGTTATTGTGGCGAGCTCCACATTCCAGAGAATCAGATAGAGAGAGTTGGTGGGAATCGTTATGTCTGTCACACCTCCACCATTCTTATTCAGGAAGTGTGTCATACCTCTTACTGAAGAGAGCAAGATCTCAACAAAAAATCAGCAAGTGTTACACCTCGGCCAAAATCGAGTTGTTTGGAGTCTGCTAGTGTGACAGCAGCTTAAAATGTACTTTCCATTGTACACATAGGCCTAGATATTGTTACTGGACATTGATTGTTAATTGGTCATTGATACATCTGGTTTCACATGTTTTGTTTCATATATGTAGCTGGTTTCACCTTTTTGTCTTCCTGCTCAAACAGTCACACTGCAAATTCAATTTTTTTTAAACCCAATGCTCAGGGGATAAAAACAGCCCTGCAGACTTCCACTAGGGGGAGACAATCATCAACAATGACTGGAACTATTGGAGAGCCAGTGTGTAGGCCTACAGTATGTGTTACAGTTACATTCATATGTGTGCTATTTTTATTTGCTCCTTCAAATACAATTTTCTTTACATATTGTTCATAAATGTAATACATAGGGCATTTCCGGGTTGCTAAAGTATACTCCATAAATATAGTAACCCCATTACACACACTTACACATTTGCACAGCCATACAAGAGCATTAATAAATACACACAAGAGGGCACAGAGACACACAAGCCCCATTGATCCTGCACCTCCTTCTCTAAACAGCACACCCTGACCACAGAGCACAAACACACATCTGTCTCTGCTTCCCAAACTCACAATCCAAATCTGCCCCACCCGAGTCACAACACTATGATTGGTTTAACGTTAAAGGAAGGGTTAGAAGTAAGCACAAGAGTAAAAAATGAAATCACCCTTTTAACCAGGGCCATTACCACAATATACTTTGAGTGGGACAAGTCTCCCCCAATAATCAGATATGGTTATCTCCCCCAAAAAATTATATCCTTGTTGCTGTTCCGCTGCAACAAAAAGTTTAATTTTTACCACGCTCTCTTGTCTAACACCGCTTGTCAACGTCATATGAGATGACCAATAAAATCTATAAATATAAATCTATACAGTATATATAAAATAAAAACTCAAGTTTAAGACACTAAGCGGGAGCCTTGTGGATTATTTACAATATATTCCAGCATCGTGCATAAATGTACAGTCATGTGAGATGTAAGTATCTAACTAAACATGCAATATTTGACCACTGTTGTATGGACAGAAATTAATTTCCAAGGGTTTGGTGAAATTTTCCATTTTTAATAAAAAATATGCAGTACGTGATTTGTCTGTCATTCATAATTGTGTATGTGAAAACATTAATGGAGTAGTTTTCAGCTAATCATGCTTCAGACGAAGAGCGAATGTGTGTATATTGTAAAGGAATTGGATGAATGTGTTAATCTGGCAGGCTTTTGATTAGCTTTTTAGAAAATTCTCTTGTCATTGTCTAAGAAAATGATCTATAAAAATAACAAAGTAGAGTGTTATCACCCAGATCAGAAATAGGACATGGTAAGACATGTGACTTGTGGCAAGGACAGTATCATATATTCTTAACGAAAATATTATTAGGTAATAATATAAAATCAATTTCAGATTTTCTAAATAATTTCTTTATGTCTTTAATTCTGAAGTTTGTAAGCATCTCCTAGGAGATGTCGAGCTGTCAAGCTTCAAAAAGGACAAATACTATAAAGCACTATTAAAGTTTCAGTAAAAAGACATTATATCAGTATCGTCCATATGACAAGTGCACTGTATTCCAAGCTTTCTGGGGACATACAGCAGCTATGTGTTGTACATGCTACATTTATTGTATTTTTATAATTATTTTTTTTCCTCTTTGGACCTTGACAGCAGTGGTCAATATGAATTGAAAGAAAATAATGTGTTAAGATTCTACTGGGAGGAAAAAACAATGAGGGACAACTTGAGGACAGTAAATAATTTTGTGTATTTTCTTTTTGCTAGCCAGCTGACAGAGTCATGTAATTTTACAGATACATCAGTGATGAAAAGAAATTAAGATTATTTTCTTTTCTTTGAGACAGCACAAACAAAGAAAGAAAAGATGACTGAAACATGCAAATTGCTTGCAATACAGACAGTTTTTTTCTTGTACTGTGTGAACTTTAAAAATGCATGTATATTTTAAAACCAAAATTTATAAAATTTTCGGCCTTTATCACATTTCAAGCCTTTATTCAGTAAATTATTGCATTCTGTGCCTTTACTATATTACCATTCTATTTGTGACCTCAACACCCATGAGCCCCCACCCCAGTTCAATACATGGCACAGCCTTGCTTTTAACATAACATTAGTCAATCAGAGCAAAGAGAAACTATTCTTAAGAGAATCATGTAGCAACCAATAGCATAACAACTAATACAAGTTTTTACACTAATTATTGCTTGCAAAAAAATAAGATAAAAAAATAAATAGTATTATAGTTTTAATACTACCACTTTACATTACAATGTCCTATTATATAATTTTTTTATATATATATATATAATTTAATTAATAATTTCTACTAAAATGAAATAGTATATAGCAGGGTAAAAAATGTATCAGGACAAAAATTCCACAGAAATGTACTGAAATATATATATATATATATATATATATATATATATATATATATATATATATATATATATATATATATAATTTTAGGCACTTGTGAAAAATGTTGCATAGGGAGGATGTCTTCAAAAATAATGTCATCAATATTTTTCATTTATCAATTAACGTCATACAAAGTTCAGTAAACATAAAAACTGTATATATATATATATATATATATATATATATATATATATATATATATATATATATATATATATAATATATATATATATATATATATATATATTATCTTATGTATTGCTTATTTTTGGTCAAGACCTAGATAATAATTATAAATATTCAGATTATTTTAATGAACTGATTGGACTGAACTGATAAAAAATAGTAACACTTTAATATGACAAGAAAAAACCTCATAAAAAGTAGAAAAATGCCACTGAAAATCAACTTCAGGGGGTAAATACTGACTCAGAAGTTAAAAAGTTAATTTCTTTCACTGGCATATAGATACAAGGAGCTCCACAAAACAATTACCAATAAACTATGCATAGTTCATGAGTATTACATAGTAGCAAGCATATGACCATTTTATGCTTAGATTTAAAACTGGATAATAAGTTAAAGCAATCAGTAAGCGATTGTCAGTTTCATAACTTTCTCAGAAGCAACGGTAACATAAATTATTTTAACACTAATACTGCCAATCTCGTAAGCTCTTTACTCTCATGTTGACATCATGGAACAGTTGAGAGTCACTGAACTCCATTGAGTTGAGTATTAGTTGAGCAGCTGAGGTCACACTATCGTCCCGACATGCAGCTGAAGGTGTGGCAGTGGGTCAAGGAGAGGGCTGGAGAGCTGGTCTTGTTTCAGACACACTACTGTCTTCCATCCACATCTCCCCACGAGACCACATCAATCAGGACACTGATATCCTGACGAAAGTCTCTGAGACAGAGACATGTTTATGTGTGTATTTTGGTCACACTCACTAACAAATGCACAAATAACATGACAGATCTGTTGCTCTGACCACACAGAGAGTGGAAGACAACAAAGAAATGGAAAAGAATGAACAAGAAGATTGTTCAAGTTGTTCAGTGCTCCAAAATTACTCTACTTAGGGATGTCCCAATACAATTTGTTTAGAAATCGGGTCCAATACCGAACTCATGTACTTGTACTCATACTCGTAAAAATATCCAGGTACCAAAAACTGATACAATCTGATGTACAAATGTCATTACGTAAACATTCAGTGCACTAATTAAAATCTCATCTTGTCCTAGTGAGATTATTTAAACGAAAAAGCTGCAATTTAAATATATATATATATAAAAATGTTTCTCTAATGTGCTGCACATGTCAAATGTGATCGCTTGTGAATGTGTGGAGCCAATGTTGTGCAAACATGAAGACACAAAATTCTTATACCTTTTAGAGCTCCTTGACTCATACATGGAAAACACCATTACGAGCATTGCGCACCTTGTTTGTTGCAGATGACAGCGAACGGAACACAAATTCACTTTGAAGTGCGAGGCACATACAGACTACATATGTATTTAATTAAACAGCAGCCTTTTACGGTTTTATAATCACTTTAATCACGTAAAGACCAGCTTTCTGGATTGAGAATCTACCGTCATAACAACACAGAAGCACTTTTAAACTTTTAAAGCTACATTTAAATGGAAATATGTATGACAGAAATATAACACTACTGTGAAGTTATGTAATATTCACTGTGGTGATACTACTACTACTACTACTACTACTAATAAATAAATAGGCCCTTTCCCACTGCACATACTAAAGCCTGTTTTAGGTACTTTTCCCAGGACTAGTACTTTTCGTTGCCTTTTTCACACCTAAGGAACTATAGTTCCTCTGAACCATTTTATGGGGATTTATAGCTCCTACTCTTGAGTAGGTACTTTGGGGATGTATAGGGACTGTGGGAGGTGCTGCAGCCTGTGATTGATCAAAAAGCATTGAGAAAGGAGAGGAGTCTACAGCTGCCATTAGTAAACAACTTACCACTAGCCACAACTAATTAAATTTTTATTTTTATTTTTATATTTTTATTTTAAAATGAAATAAAATAAATCCAACAAAGTATCCAAAAACGATTACGTTTCTTGTGTGTATGTGTGTGTGACTTCATCGAGAGACACACTTTTAGTTTTCATTGCATCTGTACTGTTTGTACTGCGTGAATATTGTAGAAGTAGATCTGGTGCTACTTTACCAACTAACAAGATGCATAGATAGAAACAACAGTAATGGCGCAGAGAAATCCAGCAACACTTGCAGTGATAAACGTTATTTGACCCTGATGAAGGCCTACGTGCCAAAACACGTTGGCTTGTGTTATTCATTTTAAGCCATGTGCTGTGTGACTATACAGAAAATAAAATTATTTCTGATTACTACATAAATTTTTTCCTGAGAAGACAGATATAAATAATCAGATATTTATTGAGAGTTGGTAATTGAACTCTAATATACTCTAAACCATCATGAAAACTAATTTAATTTTGGGAAGTATTGTGTGCCTGATACTTTGTGGTCTTTTTCAAGTCAATGAGTGAGTATTTTTAGTACAGTTATTTCTGTTGAGTCATAAAAACCTTTATTATAAAAGACTGTGTTGATAAATAGGTTTATAGTGCATTTTCAATATGTTGTCCACTAAATTCAGCGTGTGCTACGTGGTAGTCTGACCACCTCCCCTCTCCTCTCACTGCGGCAGAAGCACGGAGCTCCACACGCACAGCTCTGCATCCCAAAATGGGAAAATACTGCCTTCAGGGGGCTGTATAAGGAGGTGAGATGAAATAAGGTGCTTTTTAAACTGTTCAGAGATCAGTCTCCTTTAGAATTCCATTCATTCAAAAACTCTGTCGTTTAAACCATTAACTGATTAGGCAGCTGCCTACATTTTCAGATGCAGCCATAGCTCGTGTAAAACAGTCCTAACAAAAGTTTAACTCCTATCCCGGCATCCTCAAATGGTGTGTTGCTATTGAATTGCATTTTCCAACCACGTCAGAATGGTCGATACTAGATAATGTCTCTACAGTTGTAACTATGTGAAGCAACAGGTCTCCTCGGGTGTTCCCTTCCTTGGAAGAGTTCTCATCTAGAATGTTACGGGCTGTAGGTGGGAAAGGGCCTTAGAGTAATTGTGTTATATTCAAGCAATATCTCACATCTGTGATGCTATGTTCTGCAGCACTTGACAAAATATAACTCCAATGTTGCATTTTGGATTGTGCCGAGAGGTTCCGTATAAAAGCACTTAATTTGATAAAAATAACAGAATTTTATGTTGAAAATGTATCATATGTAGAAAATAACATCTTGGGCAAACCGATTACAAGTAGACAGTGCTAAATATATGTGTAAAACAGGCTCTAAAACATATTCAGATGGACAGATGTGATTTTTTAAAATACATTTTCTGTGATATTAACATGCAGCATTACACTGATGAAGAAAGTGACATTCCCCTCAACAATTCAATCACAAGTGATCACTGAGCCGCATTTGAGATGCATGCACTGTAAATACCACGTGTAAACAGCAATCTGTCTCGTCTGAGCACTTGATCGGCTCACCCGAGACGGATGTTAACACCAGGTATAAACAGGGAACTTGAGCTGTGGTGCTCATATAACAATTATGTAAAATACATGTATATTAAATGTAAACTCTTGGAACAGGTCTTATTTAAATTGGTAAAAGGTTCCAAGTCTTTGGGGCATAATGACTAAAAGCAGCTTCTCCTGATCTTTTGTGGTTACATTAGAATGCTCCAAAAGAGCATTATCAGAAAACCTCAAACAGTGATTTGGAACATTGCAAATGAGGAACTCAAGTTTGAATTTGTCTTTCAACATTTCCTGGTCATGTTCCCCTGTCTTTTACCCATCATTAAAAGTACTCAATAAAAAGTTGCAAAAAGCCAAAAAACATAAACCCACGCAAAGGCAATAACAAAAGACCTACAAATATACACAAATCACAAAGAGTGTGCCCATTCGCTCTCTCCATCACTCTCTTTCTCTATTTTATTATTTAAATTTCTTTCCTGATTTTACTTGTTATTCCAACTCTGAAAGGTTTGTCTGGCTTCAGCAGTAAATTCCACTTTCATTTCGGCCAAATTAAAGATAAGTGGTCATAAGTGGGGAAAAAACAGCCTCAGCTTCAGAGTGCCACAGTAATATTTATCAGACACAATAAATAAAAGTTAGATAAAATATGCCATCTTCCAACTGTTTTTAACTCGATCTACAAAATGGAAGTTATTTCTGTGCATGACATGATAAGCCACTGGTTTGTTCAGAAAGGCTGTCATTGGCTGGCAGAGCTCTGGACTGATGAGTCTTCTGTCGTTTCTTCACTAAAGTGATGCTCTGTCTGGTTTTGAGACTCGGCCCTGAGGATCACGATGAGTTGTGTAAATGGCTGACTGGATGCTCTCTGACTAATATGTTTGCTGAGGGCCACTGGTGTCGTGATTGAAGTTGGGTATGTTTGCTCAGGCCATGAATGTGTGCTTGTGAGGAAATATGCGTGGGTTAAAAACACACTGGATGAGAATACATTTTTCTGTTTTCATAACTTCAGTGCAGTCCATGTAGAGTGATTTTGTGTTTAAAAGGGTCAGTAATTAGTTGCATGTTTTTCTGATAGGGACATGGAGGGCAGGGAACAACAATGCTAAATTAAATAATAATATGCAAATAATAAAATACAATCATATAACAATGCACACTTATGTTAACAAAAAAAATAGGCTTACACATATTTAGTAAAAAATGCTTTCTAACATATCCTTTGTTGTTGTCAAAGGCAAAGCATCAAATTTCTATAATATTTTGCTAAAATACATAGTAGAAACTAGTCAATTTAGATGGATGACATCATGGACAGACTACATGATATGCCCTCATCCTCAAAAACCATGAACAAAACTGTGAGAGGGAAAGAAAATACAATCCAGGCTACATTACTGGTTAACAAGCAAGCATAAACATGGTATGTTCCAACTACAATGTGTTTTGTGCTATAAATGATTTACTGCCATCAAAATTCAGGAGACATTTAGAAAACTAACACTCAACAATTTTGGGAATAGGTCAATGCAGTTCATGTAATATAAATAAAAAAAAATTAAAAAGTGGAGTGGTGGTGGCGTAGTGGGCTAATGCACACAACTGTTAATCAGAAGGTCGTTGGTTTGATCCCCACAGCCACCACCATTGTGTCCTTGAGCAAGGCACTTAACTCCAGGTTGTTCCGGGGAGATTGTCCCTGTAATAAGTGCACTGTAAGTCGCTTTGGATAAAAGCGTCTGCCAAATGCATAAATGTAAATTCGATTAAATTAATACAATAACAATACAAAAATGTTTATTTATAACAATAGGCTTGGGATCTATGCCGTTTTCACATATAGATAATCAGAAGATGTCTATCACCATTTTCAGATATAAAACAAGGGCTACTCATTGCACAATAGTCTTTGTCTTTTCAAACATATTTCTCAACACAACTTTGGTAACGTGTGAGCGGCAGGGTAAATTAATGTGGGTTGATTATTTTCTATGAAGGTACATATGCACACACCACTCACCTTCTCTGGAGGCTGTTAATAATTCTGCAGCGCCACTGAGCTCGACTCGCATCGGACAAAGATTATTTACTCTAGTCATTACTTGATGATATATTGTGTATCTTTCAAATAGTCTACACAATGTAATTTCAGTTACAAGTATGTCTTTTTGTGGTTTGTCAGCTTGAATGAAAGACCTATTCACGGATGTAAACAGAGAAATTGCATCATAAACGTTGTAATTTCTAATTGCTTATTTTGCACATTTACACCTGTTTCATACACTAACCTGCAAACTCATCAACGTAATTTTGTTCATTCATGAAGAAGTACAAAAACTGTCTTCAGTAAATGTTATGTTGTCCCCTTGTGGTCTCCCAAAACATTTACATCAGACTTCATTGAATGGAATACAACTGACAGTGAATTGAAAGCACAGTGAATTGAAAGCACAAAATTAGGCTTCTAATTTAAATGTCGGGTGCTGTTAATATATCGTTGCCTCCAAAATATAATGATAAAATAATGTGCAGCTCAATAATGCCATATTTTATGGCATCTTGGTACTGTGTTGGGTCACCACATTATGTCATATATAAAATCTGGGTGCTGAAGAAGCACCAGTTGAGAACCACCATGCTAGCAGATGTTGTATAGATCACAGAGATTACTAAGAGCATGATCTGTCCAGTTCTCCATACTTTGAGCTTTACAACACCTCAGAACATCATTATAAATTTAGAATTATGCAGGTGAAGTCAGATCACAACAGATGGCAATCTTAAGCTGAAAGAGATGGCTGGCTGATGGTATGAATTAGCATAACTAAACATCAACCTGTACTGTCTCTCTCTTTCTTTCTTTCTTTTTGCTCTCTCTAAGTAACAGTGACATATTTTTATTTTCTCCCCAATTTTGAATGCCCAATTCCCAATTCACTCTAGGTCCTCATGGTGGCGTAGTGACTCGCCTCAATATGGGTGGCGGAGGACGAATCTCAGTTGCCTCCATTTCTGAGACCATCAATCCACGCATCTTATCACATGGCTTGTTGAGCGTGTTACCGCAGAGACGTAGCGCGTGTGGAGGCTTCACGCTATTCTCCGCGGCATCCACACAAAACTCACTCACGCCCCTATGAAAGCGAGAACCACATTATAGTGACCAAGAGGAGGTTAACCTAATGTGACTCAACCTACCCTAGCAACCAGGCCAATTAGTTGCTTAGGAAGCCTGACTAGAGTCACTCAACATTGCTTTCTAAAACAGTGCCATATTTTCCAGTGGGGGAAGAGATTGTGGTGTGCTTCATTTGTCTCAGTAATAAGTAAGATCAGGGGACTGCTGAATCAAAAGTGAGCATTAGGAACTGCATATCAGCTTTTATAGACACAGAAACACAGGGAAAAATCATCCAGCCCATAAAAACGCAACAGAGAGGTCAATTAACCTGCAAGAAATTACATTAAGAAATGCATATAAAATAGGGTAGAAAACCCACTTAAAGTAGATTGCACCATCTGTTCAAGTATCAATATTCACTGGTGCACACATATTGTACTCACACTTACTCAGCTATCTAGATTAGGACATTCCATAGACTTCTAGTAGTACCACAGACATTTTCCCTCCTCAAATTTGGGGTCATTTTTGTTCTGAAACTAGCAAAGTACCTACACACATTCACAAAATGTGCAGCAATTTCAAGCCTTTTAGGGTCAATGAAACTCAAATGGAGTTTCTGTTAGAAATTTGAGGTCCATTTCTTCAAACTTTGTCAAATTTCTACAAGAATCCACATTCTTATATACAATTGAAGTCAGAAGTTTACATACACCTTAGCCAAATACATTTAAACTCAAGTTTTTCACAATTCCTGACATAGAAAACATCCCATCTTAGGTCAGTTAGGATCACTACTTTATTTTAAGAAAGTGAAATGTCAGAATAATAGTTGAAAAAATTACTTATTTCAGCCTTATCCATTTTATTACATTCCCAGTGGTTCAGAATTTTACATACACTTTGTTAGTATTTGGTAGCATTGTCTTTAAATTGTTTTACTTGGGTCAAACGTTTTGGGTAGCCTTCCACACGCTTCTCACAATAAGTTTCTGGAATTTTGGCCCATTCCTCCAGACAGAACTGATATAACCGAGTCAGGTTTGTAGGCCACCTTGCTCGTACACTCTTTTTCAGTTCTGCCTACAAATTTTATATCGGATTGATGTCAGGGCTTGTTTTCCTTAAGCCATTTTGCCACAACTTTGGAGGTATGCTTGGGGTCACTGTCCATTTGGAAGACCCATTCGTGACAGATCTTTAACTTCCTGGCTGATGTCTTGAGATGTTGCTTCAATATATCCACAGAATTTTACTTTTTACCACACAATGCCATTTATTTTGTGAAGTGCACCACTCCTGCAGCAAAGCACCCCACACCACTGGCAGGGTGATGCTGCCACCCTTTTTCCTCCAAACATAACATTGGCCAAACAGTTCAATTTTTGTTTCATTAGACCAGAGGATCTTTGTCCCCATGTGCACTTGCAAACTGTAGTCTGGCTTGTTTACGGTGGTTTTGGAGTCAAGCAAAGAGGCACTGAGTTTGAAGGTAGGCCTTAAACTACAGCCACAGGTACACCTCCAATTGACTCCAATTAGTCAATTAGTCTATCAGAAGCTAATTGGCTAATTGCATAAAAACATTTCCAAGCTGCTTAAAGGCACAGTTAACTTGGTGTATGTAAACTTCTGACCCACTGGAATTGTGATTGTAATTGTAAATGTCAAACAATCTGTCTGTAAACAATTGTTGGAATTTACTAATGTCATGCACAAAGTAGATGTCCTAAACGATTTGCCAAAACTATTGTTTGTTAATATGAAATCTGTGGAGTGGTTAATTTTTTTTTAATGACTTCAACCTAAGTGTATGTAAACTTCTGACTTAAACTGTATAGCTAATAAAGTTTATTGCTAAAGATTAATTGCATTATTCTGCGATTATATGCGATTAATCAAATTAATTTAAGAGTGCTGAAGTTTGACACTATACAGGTGCTGGTCATATAATTAGAATATCATCAAAAAGTGAAACTTGGATAATGTATACATTCATTCCACACAGACTGATATATTTTAAGTGTTCATTCCTTTTAATTTTTATGATTATAACTGACAACTAATGAAAAACCCCAAAATCAGTATCTCAGAAAATTCGAATATTGTGAAAAGGTTCAATATTGAAGACACCGGGTGCCACACTCTAATCAGCTAATTAACTCAATCAGCTAATTAACTCAAAACACCTGAAAAGGCCTTTAAATGGTCTCTCAGTCTAGTTCTGTAGGCTGCACAATCATGGGGAAGACTGCTGACTTGACAGTTGTCCAAAAGACAACCATTGACAACTTGCACAAGGAGGGCAAGACACAAAAGGTCATTGCTAAAGAGGCTAGCTGTTCACAGAGCTCTGTGTCCAAGCACATTAATAGAGGCGAAGGGAAGGAAAAGATGTGGTAGAAAAAAAAGCGTACAAGCAATAGGGATAACCGCACCCTGGAGAGGATTGTGAAACAAAAGCCATTGAAAAATGTGTGGGAGATTCACAAAGAGTGGACTGCAGCTGGAGTCAGTGCTTCAAGAACCACCACGCACAGACGTATGCAAGACATGGGTTTCAGCTGTCGCATTCCTTGTGTCAAGCCACTCTTGAACAAGACACAGCGTCAGAAGCGTCTCGCCTGGGCAAAAGACAAAAAGGACTGGACTGCTGCTGAGTGGTCCAAAGTTATGTTCTCTGATGAAAGTAAATTTTGCATTTCCTTTGGAAATCAAGGTCCCAGAGTCTGAAGGAAGAGAGGAGAGGCACAGAATCCACGTTGCTTGAAGTCCAGTGTAAAGTTTCCACCGTCACTGATGGTTTGGGGTGCCATGTCATCTGCTGGTGTTGGTCCACTGTGTTTTCTGAGGTCCAAGGTCAACGCAGCGTCTACCAGGAAGTTTTAGAGCACTTCATGCTTCCTGCTGCTGACCAACTTTATGGAGATGCAGATTTCATTTTCTAACAGGGCTTGGCACCTGCACACAGTGCCAAAGCTACCAGTACCTGGCTAAAGGACCATGGTATCCCTGTTCTTAATTGGCCAGCAAACTCGCCTGACTATGGGGTATTGTGAAGAGGAAGATGCGATACGCCAGACCCAACAATACAGAAGAGCTGAAGGCCACTATCAGAGCAACCTGGGCTCTCATAACACCCGAGCAGTAACAGACTGATCGACTCCATGCCACGCCGCATTGCTGCAGTAATTCAGGCAAAAGGAGCCCCAACTAAGTATTGAGTGCTGTACATGCTCATACTTTTCATGTTCATAAATTTCAGTTGGCCAACATCTCTAAAAATCCTTTTTTTTGTATTGGTCTTAAGTAATATTCTAATTTTCGTAGATACTGAATTTGGGATTTTCATTAGTTGTCAGTTTTAATCATCACAATTAAATGAAATAAACATTTTAAATATATCAGTCTGTGTGTAATGAATGAATATAATATCCAAGTTTCACTATTTGAATGGAATTACTGAAATAAATCAACTTTTTGATGATATTCTAATTGTATGACCAGCACCTGTATACTCCCTTACTTGTTAAAATTAATTTCTTTCCATTTTAGGAAAGTAAACAAAACCACATGTAGCAATGTAATGCTTTATTAACCTTTTCCAAACAAAGCCTTCCACAATATAAAGATAGAAATGCACTAATATAGCACCAATTCAAGTAACATTAAACCTTTCCCAAAGTCTAAGTGGGAGTTTGACAAATTGAAAGTATTAGTCCCTGTATATAGGTTGTGTATTCGTTGCATCCTCCACAATGTTAATCTGCCGGTAGACTGTGGCTATCTGCTTGGTTACAGCAATCATGAAGCTGCTTTCATGATTCACATCAGTGTCAGTGTCAGTGTTGAGCACTGCTTTGAACTCTCTATGAAAAATGCTTGCAAACAAACACAATTACAAAAACAGAAAAATACTTGATTTCTATCACAAGTCCCATTTGGGCTTGTTTTGCACCTCAAATAGCACTTAGAGCTACATTCTCCATAATTTTATCACTGACTGGGAAGTGCTGTCAGAGATTATTTTATTTATCGAGATAACAACCTCCACAGTTCTTTCATAGGAGAGAGCGTAATGGTCAAGTAGCATGTTATGACATTACAGCCCATAGAATGTCTATGGGACCACCATGTTATGCTGTTTTATGCTAAGCTTGTAGGCTCAACTTGGCAGAAGGGCTCTGGTACTGTTGTGTGCTACAGTGTAATGACTCCGGGTGGAAACATTACAAAGTTTCAGCCCTTCACACCAGTGATTATGCTTGTCTTAAAAATAAATGACTTAATCATGATTAAGAAAAATTAACATGTTAAACTTTTTTAATTAATTGCATGTGTGGCAAGGCGGGTTAGAACCCACCCTATTATTATGTGTGATTATTAAATGACTGATGGGTGTGACAGCCAATGGGCTGCTGTCCCTGACCTATTTAAGGCGGAGTTCGGGCCACCTGGGTATGCGTCATCGTCAGATTCGCTTTTGCGTGTGCGCGCGCGCAGCTCTGTGGGAGGTATGTACCTAGCTGTTTGGCTAATGTTACTGCTAGCGCGCACACACACACACACACACACACACACACACACACACACACACACACACACACACACACACACACACACACACACACACACACACACACACACACACTATTAAAGTGGTGGTGTATTTGTTGTAGCCAGGTTCTGACCAGGATTGGTGCGACTTTGCTTTTGGGGTGCAGGCTGTCTTTTCTCCGGTATGTCTATTTCAACGGACTAATGTTTGTTTTGGTGTGACTCCCAGTAACCTATGCTTTTATCGTATTACAGTTCGTGTACGTTCCGATGGAACACCGGTACATTGGCGGTTTTGCTTATGAATGTGAGCTGTGAGTAACCGAATAATCTGTGGCTCTAGCGATCTTCTACTGGTATGTATATTTAACCACTTGAGCATGATGAGGTTGAGTATTTTTATTCATTCATTTTGATTATTTTTAGTGCGTTAATCTGCTCTGGAGCGGTTCGTCACTGTGGACTGCGGGGCAAATGCTTCCTAGACAACCTTTTTAGACTGCACTGTCTGTTCTGCTGCTTTCTATACTATAGTGTGATTTATTTGTTTTGTTTTGTAAACAGCTTTACGCTAATACTGGTGGTCTTGGTGAAGGGTGGCTAGTCTCAGGGCCGTCACTAAGCGTGAGACTTTCCAATGTTGCACCTTAGCCCCACCTTTTGCGATATCGCTACCAACTGTTTGTTTGTTAATTTGTTGTTTTCTTTGGTCTGTGCTTTTCCTAGTTGAATTTTCTAATTACTTTTTGTTTTGTGATTTAATTTGTTTGAAGCATAATTAATTGTCATTTCTATTTTGTATTGTTTGACTTATGATGTTTGTGGGTTATTTTTATTTTTTTCTTTATAGCAGTTGGCTGCTTCATTGTTTGTTCAGGCCTTACTGGCAATTTAGTGCAAACCTTTCCGGGTTACACCCGTCTGTCGAACTGGTGGCCAGTAATTCGCCAGTTGTTGACCTTCTTCAGCGTTGGAATCTGCTTTCCTATAACTGAGTGTCTGTTAATTGTGAAATAAAAATTGTTTTGTTTTTTTGTTTGTTTCAGGAACTGGAGGCCCCCGGTGTAGGGAAGCTAGCTGTCCTTGTCCTTTTTGTGGTGTTTCCTTCACAGAATGTTTTGCCGTTGGCACTTGCCTTTCTCTCAATTGGCGTGTGTGAGTGTGTGTGAGTGTTGGTGTGGTCTTAGGATACTCAGTGTACAGCTAGCCACCCTACTGGTAAGCCTCAGCCTGAAAGTTTTTCCTCTTTATTTTCCATTTTCTGGTCTGGCGCCCACTGAAGCAGTGAGAACTCTTACCTGTTTTTATACATTTTAAATTTATTATTGTTGTGAAAATAAAAATAGTTTTGTATTCATATCCACGTCTCTTGTCCTCTGTGGTAGCGAACCTGTGTGTCTTATGAAATTTCCCCGTTCATAGAAACGGGGTGGCGTAGTCTGCTCTTTATCTTGCTTCATTTCGTACATTTAGTGTAATTTTTGTCCAACCACTGCCCCGCCACACATGCGTTAATGCATTAATTCTTACAGCTCTAGAACATACACATCCACACACATATTTTTTTTGATGGTATAAAGGTTGCTCAAAGACACAATATATTATGCGATTTTGGCACTCAGCTTTTAACAAACACTTACAAACAATCACCTAATGCTTCACATATACAAATACATAGCAGGTCAATCAGCTGTCTGACATCGAGGTGGATGCACTGCATTATCAAAAAAGTGTGTGTCACCCAGCGTCAGTCAGAATATATATGAGGTACACAAACATACATTTCGTTTTTACTAATTACATGCACTGTAATTCAGATGAAAAAACAATACAATTCTCTTTCATTCATGTACACACACACACACACACACACAACACACACACACACACACATACATACTTTGAAAGCAGGCCATTAAAAAAAAAGCATAAAAACCATCATTACACAGCCATTAACCAATTATTCCTGCATTCTAAGCAGTGAAGAGCAAAGAGAACAGAGTTGTTATAAAGCAGCCTGATGTCAAGAGTCGTGATGGACACTGAATACAGATAAAAACACACACACACACACACACACACACACACTACAGATTATTACTGCATCCCATTGATTATTACGGAATCTTAATAAAACAACAATGCAGAAAGAGAATAACTTTGTCTTTGTGTGTGTGACTGAAGGTCAAGAAATGAAAATAAAAAAGAACAGTAGAATGGTTTAAAAAACAGCATTGTACATTTAGCTTAATTTCTGAACTATGTCTGTGAAATAGTCTGTACATATTATATTTGTTGGACAGAAATTCTGATCACATTATCTACAGTTTCTGTCGAAATTGGGCTCTGAAAATATTTTGAGACAGAAACAAGCTTTATTGACAACTCTAAAGTAAATCAAGCTCTGTTCTTCAATGCCCCATGAGAATTTGTTTTTTTCAAAAGCACTTGACTTTCTAGGAGAGGGGGGTTTGTTTTTGGACGAACGCATCTTGGTGTATCAGAAGTTGTATCTTGAAAGATCACCGGAATAAAAGTGATGCAGCAATGTAATTCAATATAACATGAAATTTGCATTTAAAACGTTTCGTCTCTGAGGATGAGGGCCCAGGCCGGTTTGGTGCTGCTCAAATCCCAGGTGAAATTACAATTAAAATGTAGGGGCCTATGATTTCCGGGAAGCAAAAACATGTACGGAATCGTAGAATCCGGTTATGAAAACTGAATTAAATATAAAACGTTGAATGTCATGGAATTTGATAAATTTGAGATACATGAATGAATGTATAAATGCACCATTAATCTTATAATATTGTGATATGACCTAGTGTGCTGATTAAACCACAAAAGCCTGAGATTTAATTAAATAAATATTTGGTCTGCATGTCCTTCAACAGTAAGTGAATGCGAGAAGCCGGCTGCTCATACATTAACAGAGTACTGACACAGAGTAGATCACTTTATTCACTTGTACAGCACAGCACATGCAGACTATGCATTTAGCATGTAGCTAGCATGTTCCTAGTATTTAGTTTTAGCACTTAGCTAGTGCTAGAATGTTTTACTACTGTGGTCCATTCTGACAAGATTCCAATTCCGTGTTCTGTGTAAAAGTCTGCTCACATATCTGTGCCAGGAACTGCATTTACATCTGCATGTAATTTAGAAATCTCCACTGTGATGCGAGTTCATAAATGAGGCAGGGCAGTGATTGGATGGAAGAGTTCCTTCTCATGAATAATGTCAGAAACGCTCAGAATCGAACAATGTACAATATTAGTATACTCTACAACAAATCACAACTCAGAGTTTACGCATATACTTATATTTTATCATGTTGCTTCAAGTTTTGTTTTCTAAAGCAAAAGAACGAAAAGACTCACAAAAATAAAACAAAAAAACAACTTAACCCATAACAATAAAGAGTGTTGTAAATAAATGTTGTAATCTCATCAATATTAGCTTGCTGGCACACTGTGGCTATCCGCTTTTTTACAGCAATCGTAAAGCCGAGTTCATGATTCACGTCAAGGCTTCAATGGCAGCATGTAAGAGCCACTTTGAACTCCACATGAAAAGCACTTGCAGACAAAAACGTCTCATTCTGCATTTTGGTTATAGTTAGACTTGGCGTGCTTCTGTGGTAATTAAAATGTGCTTTGCATAGGCTAAAAAATACTTGATGTCTATCACCCATATAGGCTTGCTTTGTACATCAAACAGCATTAAGAGCCCCTTTCTCCATTATTTGACCACTAACATTGAAGCGCTGTTGTGTGTGTGCATTTTGTGATGTGTGCGTCAGTGTAAGTCAAGTCAACCTTTATTTATGGAGCATATTTAAAAACAACAGAAGCTGACCCAAAGTGCTTTACAGATCAAACAAATAAATAAATAATGGCAGAGTGATATAAAAACAAATTGATATAAAGTTAAATATAAAAAATTATAAAATAAATATAAAATCTTTCAATACAGCATCATGTATTTATCCATTTCAAACTATTCAAGGATCTATTTCAAAGATACATAATAAATATACGTTTTCAAAGAAGATTTAAAAATGATGAAGCTGACCTCACATGGAAAGGGAAATTATTCCACTGTTCCCCTTCTGTCGCTCTCTCCACGTTGTGTCAGAGAAGCGACACTAGGGGTCTCTCTTGAGCGCCGATATTCACCTCTGAACTATGAAAAAAGGCCAATGAGAGTTGGCAACCAGTATTTGCATGTCCCGCCCCTGGACATACGGGTATTTAAGCGGCGCAAATACGGGAGTTCATTCAGAAAATTTCTTCGGAGCCGATGGTCGTGTCTGCAACTGCTGCGTGTACACACCGAGTTCCTGCTATCCCTCTGCTGCATGCTGTTGGATTCTACAGCGCACAACAGTGGCTTTCTCCTGTTTGCACGGCTGCCCCTGAGCGCTTCGACAGTGCAGATAATAAAGATCTCTTACGAGTTCTTTTTTTCATAAAAGAGTGATTCCTCTAAAAGAGCAAAAACACAGCGGCGTTGAATGTCCTTTTAAGGACGCGTCTTTTTCAAGATGCCTTTCCGCCCCTGTGTTGTTCCTGGATGCGGTAGAGTACTCTCCGCTTCCGACGGCCACAGGCGTTGTCTCGTGTGTCTGGGTAGCGATCACACCGAGGCTACGTTTGTGGATGGTTCATGTTCTCATTGCGAGAACATGACCATGACAACATTGCGGTCGCGGCTTGCTTACAACCGTAAGCAAGCCACTCCAGCCGCCCCCCGCGTCCTTTCTTCTTCCCACGGGATTGAGGACGATGCGGCTGGCGATGGAGGCGATTCGGGGATGGCAGCGGGTGCAGCTCCGCCGGGTATGCCCCCTCAGACCACCCGCGCCCCAACACGCTCGTTGACTCCCGTCCCCGCTCGAGGTGGCGGCGACTCGCCTCACAGCCAGTCTGCCTACCCTCTTGCGATGGAAGCAGACGAGTTTGCCGCGACATCGGAGGGCGTGGGCTCTGATGCTGAGGACTCCTCTGGGCTGCCACCTTCGGGCTTGCACGCCCAGGAAGAGGCCAATGCACAGATGTCCGATATGCTTTCCCAGGCAGCCAACAGCATGGGCTTGGACTGGAAACCTCCATCCACACTGCTGGTCCAGGAACGTCAGCAATGATTGGACTTGGATGAGAAGTGTGAAGCTGACAAGACTAGCTTTCTCAACGCCCCTGTCTCCCAGTTCGGCCTCTTCGGCGACACCGTTGAGGACTTCGCCCAGCAGTTCTCCCTGGTGAAGAAGCAGACGGAGGCCATTTCTCACATCATGCCTCGTCGCAAGCCTGCCGCCATGGCCCAGGCCCCATCTGCTCGCCGAGGGCATCCTCCCGTGGCCAGAAGACCTTCTGCTCCACCCCAACCCGGGCCCAGCTCTCAGCCTCGGCGTCGAGCAAACCGCGGGAAGCGTACGCCCCCTGTCTCACGGACTCCATCAAGGACCCGGAAGGCTCCCAGGCGCTCCTGAGACAGTGGACAAAGAGTGCAAGAAGTTAGCTCCGGAGGTGGTAAGACCGCTCCGTCCCCCGGTGGAGGGCCTGGAGGAGAATCCTTTGTCTTTTCATTTGCCGCACCCCTCAACAGGGGCTGCGGTACCCAAATTCTCAATGAAAGAGCTATTTCCTTTACCTCTGGGCCTCACGGCACTCTGCTTTCAGGCCTCAACAGTCCCGGCTTCCTGGATGCAGTGCCCCCGCCCTCAGCCCCACGACTGTTCCCCGGCTGGCCGGTTCAGACGAGTCCAGAGGACGCCAGCGTCGGACCTCCTCCTCAGTCACGAACCCGCCCCCCGCTGGGTGCGCGGAGCAAGGTAAATGCTTTGAGTTTGCTCTCAGCACCAGAGCCTCGGGATGCCACATTGCCCCCCGACGCCGCGTTACTTGTTCCGCACAGCTGCGAAGCCCCGCCAGGTACGTCCAAAATTCTCGTCCCCTTGGTGCCCCTAACATGGAGCTTAGAGGCGTGGCTTTCACTGCCCAACCCGTCGCGATGGCTGCACCGGACCATTCGACTCGGTTACACAAATCATTTTGCCAGGTCTCCGCCCCACTTCGTGGGCGTTCATTTGTCCGCAGTGCACGACAGACACGCTCAGTCCCTGCGTGAAGAAATCGCCTCCCTTTTAATCAAGGATGCGATAGAGCCTGTCCCTCCAACCGAAACGAAGAAGGGTTTCTACAGCCCTTACTTCGTTGTACCCAAGAAAGGCGGCGGCGTACGAACGATCTTGGACTTGCGAGTTTTCAATCGGACCTTGTCCAAACTCCCGTTCAAAATGCTCACCCAGAAACAAATTCTATCTGGCGTCCGGCATCTAGATTGGTTCGCAGCGATGGACCTGAAGGACGCGTACTTCCACGTCTCGATTCTCCCTCGACATCGTCCCTTTCTGCGGTTCGCGTTCAATGGCCAGGCATATCAGTACAAAGTCCTCCCCTTCGGCCTGTCTCTGTCCCCTCACGTCTTCACGAAGGCCGCAGAGGCGGCTCTTGCCCCGCTCCAAGGAGCTGGCATACGCATACTCAATCACCTCGACGACTGGCTTATTCTGGCCTCCTCGCGGGAATTACTATGCGCACACAGAGACCAGGTGCTCAAGCACCTCGGCCGTTTAGGGTTTCAGGTCAATTGGGAGAAGAGCAAGCTCACCCCTGGCTCCAGACTCGAGTTCCGAGACGAGCATGGCGCCGCGGCACGCACAATGTGAAAGTTTCCACTACCTGCCGCCAAGCCTTCAAACCCTGGACAGACCTCTGCTTTCTAAGGGCAGGAGTACCCTTGCAGCAGGTGTCCCTACGTGTTCTGGTTACGACCGACACTTCCAAACTGGGTTGGGGCGCCGTGTGCAACGGGCGCGCAGCTGCAGGCCGGTGTAACCGAGGCCCGCTGCGCTGGCACATCAACTGCCTAGAGCTGCTGGCTGCTTTTCTTGCCCTAAAGAGGTTTCTTCCGTTAATTCGGGGCAAGCACGTCCTAGTCAGGACAGACAGCACCACGGTGGTGGCCTACATAAACCGCCAAGGCGGAGTACGCTCCCTCCACATGTCACAGCTCGGAGGGCGGGGCCGGGTCGTGATCCTACACACCCGGTCCCGTATTAGGCTAATTAAGCCTCCGAGGGATAAAGGTCGACTGCAGAGGATTGTGCGGGAGAGAGAGAGATCGTTTACGGACATGTCCGTCATGTGTGTTTGTGTCTTCTTTTAAGTTTATCATTAAACCATTATTTATATCGTCAAGCCGGTTCTCGCCTCCTCCTTTCCATTGATCCCTTTACACACACCTTTATAATATCTTTAGAAACCTGAAGCTTGTCTCATTTCCACTTGCGCTCAGCTTTTCTGCACTCTTGTCTGAGAGCGTGGGAGACATCATTTAGCCAAGGCTGTGAAACACCTTTAACTCTCCTTGGCTTAAGCTCCTAAAAAATGTTTTAAAACATTGAAAAGGAGCAGGCGAGCAGTAGAAGACAAACACGCCAATGTTCACTCTACCAGAAGTATTATAATTTACATTTACATTTATGCATTTGGCAGACTCTTTTATCCAAAGTGATTTATCTCACAGTGCACTTATTACAGGGACAATTCCCCTGAAGCAACCTGGAGTTAAGTGCCTTGCTCAAGGACACAATGGTGGTGGCTGTGGGGCTCGAACCAGCGACCTTCTAATTAATAGTTATGTCTCCAGGCTGACACATTACAAAGATTCTGCCCTTCCATCAAGTGTTTATGCTGGTTTATGCTTTATTAATGGTAAATGCACTATAGTAAATTTTTATAGACGTCAGAAGATAACATTGTGCGAGGAACAGGGCAAAAGATAAGTGCTTACAAACTGAAAATCTGCCCCTTTACATTTTGTGTCTAAGGAAATAAAAGTAATTGTTTCAGCGCTTTAGTCTTAATTTCACCAGGAAAATGCTGCGATACATAAAATGAGCCATGTAAAAATCATCTTGAAAAATTTAGGCAACATTTTTTCTATGAGACCAGGTAGCCCTTTTTGGAGCTAGACAGCCAAAAGTAACTGTCCTCTTTCATTTTATGGAAAAGAGCATGTTGAACATTCTGATTAACCACAGGTTTCCAACAAAAATTAAGACAATTTAAGGCATAAGGTTATACGTTAAAGTTATAAATATAAAGTGATATTTAATTTCAAATTCCCACTATTAAGTTCACCTATGATATCCTGTAAAATTGCTTATTAAAAGAGAGAGAGAGAGAGAAAGAGAGAGAGAGAGCAAGAGAGAGAGAGAGAGAGAGAGAGAGAGAGAAAAGAGCTTATCATCTTCAAAAACCAACAGTACATTGTAAATGATTGTCCTGATAGGTTCCTTCCTTTGCACGTCAATGGCCAATAAAGGTGTAGAAACCATCAGAGTAAGAAAAAAACCCCAGAAGATCAGGGACATCTCTATAACCCTCTGAAGAGCATGTATGTGTCTGTGAATGTGTGAAAAAAGGTGCAAAAAAAAAAAAAAAAAGAGAACGCGAGAGGGAGAAAGGGAGGGTGGGGGCAGAGAAAATTATGGCCCCATCTCCATTAAGTGCAGGGATTTAAATGGATTTTGTTGCTGGCCACCTTCATTCCAGCACATCCAGAGTAGTTTTGTAATAATCAGACTATACTACACTCAGTAGCATGATTCCATGTAGATTTTTTTAATTTGCTTGAGCAATGCTTTTTAAAAAAGGTTTCCACACAAGCCGACACCATGTGTGTTTCTGGGATGGTAAGGCAGGCTATTTGCAGCCACAAACCTATATACAAACACAACAAAGTGCTTCCAAACCAAACATGCAAGTTGATTCAATGTCACTAACACTAAGGGCAAACTGAACAGGCCCTTTCAATAATCCCTCACTCCTTCCATCTGTAGACAAATGTGTGTGTGGAGGGCAGCAGGGTTAGATTAGACAACAGGGGGCTTAGTGTGTAACTAAAAACGTTTTCCATCACATTTGTAGTCACTTTAACACTAATCCATCCTGATTACCCTGTCAATCACCACAAAATTACACCTGTCAAGTTAAGATGCACATTCACACACACTCTCAGACTGATAAAATGATAGTTCTATGCTACTAGTATGCACTTAATAAACAAAGACACACCATTTAACTTTAAAAAAAAAAAAAAAGGGTTTATGTTGTATCAAATATTAGAAATGGATGTATGAAAAGAAGCAATTAAGACAAACATTGATCTTCCTGTTTATGGTTCTCTTTTATGGTTTGAACAAACTTTATTTAAAGCCTTTATGGATACAGTGAGGATTTAAGCTCAGAAATCAAACACACATCCTAGGAATGACCGGCCACATTTCCAGGCATGGTTAACCACACTGCCATTTGATCATCAGCCACACAGACACACATTGGCAGACAGGTCAAATGCTACAACCCTTGTCATCTCATAAACAGCTGCCAGTTTATTTTATGTGCACGAAGACCTAATAAATAAACACTGCATGCCTACATATGAATCATTAGATAACTTACAGTGAACATTGTCTGTGGACAGACAGAACATTCTGATCAGAAATATTCAAAAGTGATTTTTGAGATTAAACAATCAGTATATGCCGTATAGTTGACATGAAATACTTGTTGTGTTGTGACATGTTGTGTGACATGCTATTCACAATCAATTATTTAAAAAATAAAGTATGCTAATTATTTTATTTTTATGCATGCTGCTTTTACGACCTCATTTTAATGGAGTAAACTAGTTTGGCTAGTGTACTTCTAAACATAGACAAAATTTATTTTCAGAAGATATAAGCATTTAAAATCTGCAGTCTCTCTCTCTTCTGGCTAAAAAGACAAACATCCATGACATCACATAGATGTTGAGAAAATCAATCCCAATCAAATGCCCAATCAAATGTTTCTGTAATGAAAATGCCTCCTTCCCCTATAACTGTTCAGTGCAGGTGCATAGCTAGACCCTGGTTTATAGGGCTGGAGCCATGGATATTTTATTAATTGCTCAGAACTTTTTTTCAATGTCACATCATCAAACCACCCAAGATTTATTCAATATTAATCAATCAGAATGAACATGTAAGAATTAAATGTAACAAGGGTAATTTGTGTGATGTGCAATTGTTATGCCAGTAGATCAGAACCTAAAAAAAACTCCTTAATGCCAACTGAATAAAACAATGCAAAAATAAACATTTAACAATGAAAATTAGCCAGAGATGTGATTCATACACTAAAAGTGGTTATTGTAAAATTATTAAAATGTTTTATTTAACATCAAGGCTATTTATCCAGATACTATTTTTGTTAATATTATTAACCATGTTGTAGCATTTGGTGATGAACTTAATAAATATATAACCCTCCCGCACTATTGAATTCTAACTGGTGAGGAGACTTTTCAAACAGACAGGTTCATAAGAGCCAATGGTCATGGAATTAGGCTATAGCACAGGGAGCAATAGTGTTACTCACTAGGACAGTAGATTTTGAATAAAAGGAGCGAAGGGTCAGGTAATTTGGCATGGGAGCTCGACTCCAAACGGATGCGGATCGAGAAGCGAAGTACCTGTTTGTGAACATTTATGGTGTGAGCATTCGACATCCGCCACTGACTCGGCAACATCTGCACAACTGGCTGCACGAAACAAACAATGTTCAGCGAAATTCAAATGAAGATCGCAATGTATGTAGTTGGAACTAGTTCTTTATCAGATGTTATTAATAAAATAACAGGAACTCTTTGTGGGGCATTTTTTGAATTTAGGGGGCAAAGGATGGAGATGATGAGAGATGTAAAAGGTGTTTAAGTGTCTCTCTTCACCATGCAGCTGGTACACAAAGCATTTTTGCTATTTCTGCCTTTCATGTCAAATGTGCTGCATTATAACTGATGATGGTGCACCAAGATATGAAAGTCATCAGAACTATATCGCTCCAATGTCACGCGCTTGCAATGTTAACAGCTTTGTTCATTATAAACAGGTGCAATAGTTTTATCGGGTTGCTCACTAACGGATACACAGTATAATGGCAATTGGATGTCGAATTGGTTTTGAAAGGTTTATAAATGAATAACATTTTAAATTCATTAAATAAACAACAAAGCGCTTGCTCACTGCGTGTGCTCACAATAAACTGCTCAACATGTTGCTGACAGCGCTGTGGGAGAGAGGGAGAAATGTACTAATGCATCTTCTGTAATTACAGCTTGAAACAAAAACAAGTTTATTGATATGATTTGTTCATCTGTATTTATTGGTTTAATAATATGTTGCTGGACTGTAAAGTGAATAAAAGTGTGTGGGAATGTCCTGTGCTATGAACGTGGAACTTGCGGGAATGATCCAAATTGTGCGCAATACCACGTTTAGCAGCTCTGATATGAGCAGCATGGTGGAAAGGGGTATGGTATGTGTGTTTAAACTAAAGTCTATTGGCTATTTTTAAAAATGGGACAAGTCGGTTGATATGTCCCACCCCCACATTTCCACATCACCAAATCAAACTGCGCTTAAAGTAAAAAATTCAAAGAGATATTTCTACCTGATATAACCCTTAAACTTGTTTTTGTTGCTGTTACCTAATATATTCAAGTTGAAACAGTGTTGTTAAATCATATTTTTGAGTTGAATAATATTTTAGAGTTTAATAAAACCTGTTAATTTAGATGTTATCACATGAAGCAAATGTTTTTTGGCTTAGAATTGTTTTTCAGTGTATAGTTTTAACTAAAATCTTAATCTTGATGAAAACAATTTCCATGGACACGTGATGCATCAGCTACCCATATGATACGACAGAAACTTTGAATTTGATTGGTTACGTCACACATGAGCCACAGCCTGTACAGCAGGGGTAGTAAATATGCAGCCCGCGGGCCAATTCCGGACCGCCAGATGCTTTTGAACGGACCGCGGAATCATTTTATTTACCTAATGTTAGCATTATTGTAATTTTGTATTATATATTTTAAAATTAACATCAGTGTGTTTAAACATGGCAGCAAATAAAGGAAAGTTGATACCGAAATTGTTAATTTAAAGAACAGTGGACCGATGCTTATTGCTTTGTTTTGCCACAGCGACCAAATGCTCGAACGGTATGTTTAATATTTACAGAGGCTGTTGCTGTTATTAAAAGTGGGAACATCAAACGGCACTATGAAACAAAGCACATAGATTTTGACCACAAATATCCACTGGGCTCCCGTTTAAGATCAGACAAGATCACTTCATTAAAAAATGGCTATTCTCATATTATTTCAAAGGCCACGTCTGCTCAGGAAAAGGCAACTGAAGCTTCACTGAGGTGTGTGTGTGTTATGGCAAAACACAGGAAACCTTGTACAGACGTGGACATGGTTAAGCAATGTAATATTTCTACAGCTGAAACCCTTTTCAAGGAGAAGAAAGACGTTGTTGAAGCCTTCAGACAACTACCACTCTCAGATACAACAGTTATTAGGCGTGCTGAGATCATGGCACAAGACGTTTTTAAGCACTTAAGTGAGAAACTGAAAACGGGAACATTTTCCATGGCAGTGGATGAATCCTGTGATATCAGGGATATAGATCAGCTAGCAAAGTATGTCCGTTTTTTTGATGGAGAGAAATTAATGGAGGATTTATTGTCGCTTATACCGCATAATAATCGCACGATAGGTGAGGATTTGTTTAATTCTGTTCAAACTTTTTTGTCTAATGAAGGTTTTGACATGAATCAGATTGTGTCAATTACAACAGATGCCATGCCATGATCGGTAGTCACCACGGGCTTGTGAAACTTCTGCAAGACCTGAACCCCAATTTGATTTCCTATCACTGTGCAATCCACTAAACCACACTTTGTGCAAAGCTCAGCGATGAGTATTCTAATGTAATGTCAATAGTGATAAAACTTGTCAACTTCCTTCGTTAAAAGTCAGCACTGCAACACAGGCAGTTCAAAAGCTTTCTTTCAGAAGTGTCTGCCGATTACGATGACCTCTTGGTCCATAATGATTTCCGCTGGCTGAGCAGAGGGCAAGTACTAAGGAGGCTGTGGGAAATTCGAGTTCATGTGGAAGAATATCTGCATACAATTCCATGAAAAAGGGCAGAAGAACTATACACATTTTTGAGAGATGCCGCAAGCATGAGCATCCTGTATGGGATCAATTCCATGCCACATAAATTTGCAAAAATATAAAGTATTGCAAAAGAAAAAAAGTATTGAGCAAAAAAAAATTTATTTTTAAACAAAAATTAAGTATCACAAACGTAAAATAAAGTATCGAGAGAAAAAAGAATGTTTTGCAAACAAAAATAAAGAATTGCAAAATATAAATAAAATATAGCAAAAACCAAGATATAATTAATTGCAAAAATCAATGACTGTTGTACAAGAAACTTAAGAACTTTGATCCTTTTTTATCTCTGCAACAGATTTTTAGGCAGCAATGATTTTGCCACACATCTTTTTCTTTGCAATGCCTACTAATTATTTTGCAATGTTCCTTTTAATCTGCATTTCCATCACGTGTGAGCTTGTGATACCGTTTTGCCTTTGCGCTTCACTTTTCTGTGCGTTTCACTTTATGGCACTGTTTTGACGTGGGGGTGGAGTCAGGGGATTGGGGCGTGTAAAGTGATGCCTCCCTGGAAGTTACGTTATTAGCTTGAGACACGGATCAAACATCATGGCTGAGCACAGGCATGCAGGTGTATCTCAGGTATATAAAGTTGATTGTTTCCTTTTATTTAATAAGCATTAAATGTGCTTTAACAGCGTTTGCTTCAGATAAAAAAAGTTAGAGATCAGTTAAAGCGGTGGATTTATTAGCCATACTTGCTAACATAGCCAGCATCTGCAGTTTTTTCTCTCTCAATTGATTGATTCTTATATTTACTTTATAGATTATAATTGTCTATACCATAGTATGTTGTCTTCTAAAAATATTTAAACTCCATATTTAAAAATATATAAATAAATAGATGTTACATTATCACTGTTAAAGGAGACAATAAATAGATTACGAATAAAAAGTTAAATGATCGTAACAAATAAGTCAAGTGGTTTTTCAAGTCAAGTCAAGTCAAGTGGTTTTTATTGTCGTTTCAACCATATACAGTTAGTACAGTACACAGCAAAACGAGACAACGTTCCTCCAGGACCATGGTGCTACATAAAAACAACAAAGGACCAACATAGGACCACATGAGACTACACAACTAAATAAAATACCTATATAAACTACCTATATATACCTATATAAAGTGCACGTGCAAACATGTGCAAAAAGTACAGGACAGTACAACAAATTACTGACAATGAACAGGACAATAGACAGTGCAGCGCCGACCAGTACTCAGTAGTGCAAAAAGATGACAGTTTCTAAAAATGTAAACATAACATACTATGAGATAGTGTTCTATGCACATAGCAGTTATTGAGGTAGCAGACAGTTATAAAGTGACAGTAATTAAAGTGCAACTCAGGACACGTGTGTGTCAAACCAGTCTCTGAGAATTGAGGAGTCTGATGGCTTGGGGGAAGAAGCTGTTACACAGTCTGACCGTGAGGGCCCGAATGCTTCGGTACCTCTTGCCAGACGGGAGGAGGGTAAAGAGTTTGTGTGAGGGGTGTGTGGGGTCGTCCACAATGCTGGTTGCTTTGCGGATACAGTGTTTTTTGTAAATGTCTTTGATGGAGGGAAGAGAGACCCCAATGATCTTCTCAGCTGTCCTCACTATCCTCTGCAGGGCTTTGCGGTCCGAAACGGTGCAAGTCCCAAACCAGGCAGTGATGCAGCTGCTCAGGATGCTCTCAATAGTCCCTCTATAGAATGTAGTGAGGATGGGGGTTGGGAGATGTGCTTTCCTCAGCCTTCGAAGAAAGTAGAGACGCTGCTGGGCTTTCTTGGTGATAGAGCTGGCGTTGAGGGACCAGGTGAGGTTCTCCGCCAAGTGAACACCAAGGAATTTGGTGCTTTTGACGATCTCCACAGAGGAGCCGTCGATGTTCAGCGGAGTGTGTTCACCTTGTGCTCTCCTAAAGTCAACAACCATCTCTTTTGTTTTGTCGACATTCAGGGACAGGTTGTTGGCTCTACACCAGTTCGTCAGCCGCTGCACCTCCTCTCTGTATGCTGACTCGTCGTTCTTGCTGATGAGACCCACCACGGTCGTGTCATCGGCGAACTTGATGATGTGATTCGAGCTGTGCATTGCTGCACAGTCGTGAGTCAGCAGAGTGAACAGCAGTGGACTGAGCACACAGCCCTGGGGGCCCCAGTGCTCAGTGTGGTGGTGGTGGAGATGCTGTTCCCGATCCGGACTGACTGAGGTCTCCCAGTCAGGAAGTCCAGGATCCAGTTGCAGAGGGAGGAGTCCAGGCCCAGCAGGTTCAGCTTTCCAATCAGGTGCTGGGGAATGATTGTGTTGAATGCTGAGCTGAAATCTATGAACAGCATTCGAACGTATGAGTCCTTATTGTCTAGGTGGGTGAGGGCCAGATGGAGGGTTGTGGTGATGGCATCGTCCGTTGAACGGTTTGAACGATACGCAAACTGCAGTTGGTCTAGTGAGGGGGGCAGCTGGGTCTTAATCTGCCTCATGACGAGCCTCTCGAAGCACTTCATGATGATGGGTGTAAGTGCGACGGGACGGTAGTCGTTGAGGCAGGACACTGAAGACTTCTTTGGCATGGGGATGATGGTGGTGGCCTTGAAGCACGTTGGAACGATGGCGCTGCTCAGAGAGATGTTGAAGATGTCGGTAAGAACATATGCTAGCTGGTCTGCACATCCTCTGAGCACTCTGCCAGGAATGTTGTCTGGTCCAGCAGCCTTCCGTGGGTTGACGCTACGTAGAGTTTTCCTCACATCTGCCGTGGTAAGACAGAGCACCTGGTCGTTGGGAGGAGGTGTGGACTTCCTCGCCATCACGTCGTTCTGCACTTCAAACCGAGAGTAGAAGTCGTTCAGCGCATCTGGAAGGGAGGCATCTTTGTCACAGGCAACTGATGTTGTCCTGTAGTTGGTGATGGCCTGGATGCCCTGCCACATGCGCCGCGTGTTACCGCTGTCCTGGAAGTGACTGTGGATTCTCTGGGCGTGTGCGCGCTTTGCCTCTCTGATTGCCCGTGACAGTTTGGCCCTAGCTGTTCTTAGGGCTGCCTTATCGCCTGCTCTGAAGGCAGAGTCTCGGGACCTCAGCAGCGTGCGCACCTCCGCAGTCATCCACGGCTTCTGGTTGGAGCGTGTGGTGATGGTCTTGGAGAAAGTGACATCATCAATGCACTTGCTGATGTAGCTAGTCACTGATGCTGTGTATTCCTCCAAGTTGGTAGAATCACCATATGTTGCAGCGTCCCTGAACATGTGCCAGTCAGTACACTCAAAATAGTCCTGAAGAGCAGAGATGGCTCCTGCTGGCCAGGTTTTCACCTGCTTCTGAAGCGGTTTTGTGCGTCTGACGAGCGTCCCATGAAACGATCTACAAACAATAAAAGAACATCACTTATAATGTTAATTGTGCAAAAGTAAAACAAATTTAACAGATTGATTCTTAAGAGTAGGTGCTGATAACCAGGTTATATCCTGCTCTACTCGAGGCAGAGAAACAGCAGGAGAAAGCTGTTGTTGTTGCTGCTGACCCGCCTGAATATGACCGAAGCTTTGAGTCAGAACATTAATAAGATTCGTCACGACATCTGGATATTCTCTCTGCTAAATGTGACATGGCAAATCATTACATGAGATGACATTGATACACGTACATTTACTGTGAGCATTGTAAGAACTTAAGTAGCTTGTGAACAGGTTCGTTGAGCAATGGAGGAGTCAGAAGACAGCGAAGCAGGTTTGAAATCAGCACTTTAATTTCTTTCACGAACATACGACGGTCACCGCCGTAGAAATGTAAACATAAACAAAACAATATCACACTCAGTCTGTGGAGCTTTCTGGATCCACTCTCTCTCTCCCTCTCGACACTTGGCGTCCCTTTAAATGACTCTCTCCGTATCACTACAACAAGACACAGGTGTTAGAGATAATTACAAGCCTTACCGCTCTCTCTCTCCAGCAGACCGACACGACCACGCCCCCCATGCCACATAGCTGTATAACGCCGGGTTAAGAATATAGGGGATGTGAACATTTTATATTTCAAAACTTTATTTTTAAAGACAGAACACATGCACGTTTGTTACGATCGTTTAACTTTTTTTTTGTAATCTATTTATTGTCTCCTTTAACAGTGATAATGTTATAACATCTAAATATGGAGTTTACATTTTTTTTTAGAAGACAACATACTATAGACAATTATAAAATAAACATAAGAATCAATCAATAGTCCAATCAATTGAGAGAGAAAAAAACTGCAGATGCTGGCTATGTTAGCGAGTATGGCTAATAAATCCACCGCTTTAACTGATTTCTAACTTTTTTATCTGAAGCAAACGCTGTTAAAGCACATTTAATGCTAATTAAATAAAAGGAAACAATCAACTTTATATACCTGAGATCCACCTGCATGCCTGTGCTCAGCCATGATGTTTGATCCGTGTCTCAAGCTAATAACGTAACTTCCAGGGAGGCATCACTTTACACGCCCCAATCCCCTGACTCCACCCCCACGTCAAAACAGTGCCATAAAGTGAAACGCAGAGAAAAGTGAAGCGCAAAGGCAAAACGGTATCACGAGCTCACACGTGATGGAAATGCAGATTAAAAGGAACATTGCAAAATAATTAGTAGGCATTGCAAAGAAAAAGATGTGTGGCAAAATCATTGCTGCCTAAAAATCTGTTGCAGAGATAAAAAAGGATCAAAGTTCTTCAGTTTCTTTTACAACAGTCATTGATTTTTGCAATTAATTATATCTTGGTTTTTGCTATATTTTATTTATATTTTGCAATTCTTTATTTTTGTTTGCAAAACTTTCTTTTTTTTCTCTCGATACTTTATTTTACGTTTATGATACTTAATTTTTGTTTAAAAATAAAAAAATGTTTTGCTCAATACTTTTTTTCTTTTGCAAATATATGTGGCATGGAATTGATCCCATAATCCTGGCATTTCTTGTTGATTTTACTGGTCACTTAAATGATTTCAAATTAAAGTTACAGGGGCGAAATCTCAATGTAGCCATAGCAGTGTCGATTAATTTGAGTCTATGCAAATGTGATTTGGAAAATGGGGAGATGCTGCATTTTCCCAATGCTGATAAGCTGCCCGGACACATCAGACTTGAATCAGATAATGTCATCTTTGGACAGGCTCCTTCAAAACGTCCAGCAGAGGTTCCAAGAATTTGAAAGTGTTAAAGACGTCTTCCTGTTTGTAAAGAACCCATTCGTGGTGCAAGCAAAAGACATTTGGTGCGATCAAGCAAAAGCAACCTTTCCGGATGTTGAAAAAGCAAAACTACAGCTGGAGCTTATTGATTTACAATCTGATTAAGTGCTTAAGATGCGGCACACTGAAACTACATGTGAAACTTTCTGGACAACCCTTGTGCTGGACTCCAAGTATCCACACTTGAGGAAGGTGGCATTTAACATCTTAACTATGTTTGGCACGACATACGTGTGTGAGTCTGCATACTCAACAATGAACAACATTAAATCGTGTAATCGCTCCGTTTTGACTGATAATCATCTGTGCAACTGCCTCCTTCTTGCCTTGACTGAACTCGTTCCGAACTTCAAGGCTCTTGTCCAACAGAGGACCTGTCATTTTTCCCACTGATGGCGAGTGTTATAATTGTACATTGTTCACATATATTTTACTTCAAATTGTATTGCTGTATAAAATTACATTTTCAGTAGTGATACCGTACTATAGTTAACAGGTATTTCACAGTCATTATTCATGATTCTTTTGCTTGAAACATGTGTGTGGGTGTTTATTTGTTATTGGAGAGTCTTGAATCATAAAGCTAAGATAGAGAGCTCATCTGTACTAAGTATTATTTTATTTCAAACTGTAATATTAAACAAGCAACAAGGCTCTGTAGATTATCTATATTAATCTATGCCTACTATAATTTGATTTAACAAAACCAGAAGTTAATACTATTTGTTAAAAATTTTAATTTGTTCTAATTCAAAACTTAAAACAGTTATCTGTAAGTGCTTTAATGCTAATATTTACATCTGTTTGGCATTTTATATATGCACTTTCTCAAAGTCTCAATTTCATTTATAATTTTTTTTAATGGACTAAAAATATAAGCAATATACTTATATTTTATACTTATAAATGACTAATTCACAGCATTGTATGTGTTTGTTGGACAGGGGCACTTGCAGCATGAAAAATGAGTCTTGACCTTGACTATAGCTTGACCAAGAAATGTGGACCTTGACAAAAATAATTGACTACCCCTGCTGTACAGTATAGAAACAAATATCCAAATAACACACGAACAGTAACAAAACAGTATTTAATCAAATAAGACACTCAAGTGACACTCCTTACACTTTCAGAGGACTCTCACTTTCAAATACAGAGGTTTGATTGTGAGCAGTAAGTAAGGAGTTTGTTAAGGGAAAAAATTACCTGCCTGTGTAAACCTACATCACTAAAAAAAAAACACACTGAAGTGTGTGTGTGTGTGTGTGTAGGTTCTGAAGGGGTTATGGGGTACAAACCTGGCTTGTTCTTTTCTAAGCTCACCAGCTGCCAGGCTGAATATGGGCAGCTCTCTCTTCATATCAAAACAGCTTCATCTCTCTATCTCCATCCATCCATCTAAAATCAATATTCCATAGACAAGCAGTCTCTGAAAATCTACATGTTCACATAATTTTTTTCTCCATTAGCTTGTTTGCTCTCCAAAATAATGTTTACAGATTGAGAGCAAGACACATCTCAACTTACAGCCGTGTGTGTATGTGTGTGTGTGTGTGTGTGTGTGTGTGTGTGTTCTCTTGCTTTAATACGTGCATGATAAAGTCTGCGTCAAACTGTTGGGTGTTAATTAGGCCCAGAGGGTAAAAGTAATTGTTGCTATATTCTATCCACCAGCCACACATACACACAGCTTTAAACTTTCAACACTAAAAGAAAGGGTACAAAGTGAATCAAATAAATGATGAGGAAACAGCAGAAAAAGTGGGCTATATAATTCTATATATATAAGAATATAAAATATAAAAACGTTATATATATAATTATGTGTGTTCTCCACATTCCTGCAGCCGATAAACGCTGTTGTGGTGTGCAGACTCCCCAGAGAAGCTGTGGCAACACAAAACAGTTTAAAAGTAAACAGGTGTCAGGATGAGACACGTGTTCGACAGTTGAACACAAGTCACCCCAACACAGCACATACTTGTCACGACTGCCCACCTGCTTGCATTTTCTGCCACACTGAGCACCTCAGAAAATTTTAATGAACCTATATTTGACACACACACACACACACACACACACACACACACACACACACGTTGGTGTGGCTGTCCTTATAAGGAAACTCCATAGACATAATGATTTATAAATCAACTATAGATCCTATCACAAACCCTAAACCTAATCCTCACAAAAAACTTTCTGCATTTTTATTTTAAGTGATTTGAATTATGGGGACAGTAGAAATGTCCTCATACACCACATTTATAGCATAATATACCCTTGTAATTACCAGTTTGTAACCTAAAAAAATATCCTCGTAAACCACCCAAACATACACACATTGAGGGTGAATCCTTATAACCCTGAAAATGTTTTGGCCATTTTACAAGCAGGCACCCTCGCAGCATGTTTACAAGCTCTTTCACACGTTACATATTCATCAGTGCAATGTACGCACACACAGTCATGCAACACAGGCACTTAGATAGAGAAGTGAAGGAGATGATATGCTACTGCAGAGGAAACAAAATTGCACTCTAAGTGACAGAGGTGCTACAGATAAAACAGTGAGGACAGACATGTAAATACAGAGAAAGAGAGAGAGAGAGAGAGAGAGAGAGAGAGAGAGAGAGAGAGAGAGAGAGGGAGATGGTAGTGGGGATGAGTCTCTGAGGGTAATCTATACCTCATACTACAGGTTATAATACTTTTCTGGGAAAAAGTGAATTAGGAAAATAACTTAGTAATGTGATTACTTTTACTGATTACATTTTTAGAGAAGTAATTATTAATTATGCTCCTCATTTGCATAATTTAAATTATGCTCCTGATTAGCATAAGTTAAACTTTTCTCAACTTCCTGAAGTCGCTGGACATGCCCACATTGAGTCGCCAATGGTGACTGTCATTTGTGTCGCCACCTCTCACTGAAAATTTATGAGATCATGTCACTATGTCGCTGCAAGTCACTGACTGTTTCAAAGGGGCTTGAGAGTTGTCAGATTGGCGAAACTGACAATCGACAAATGACGAAATGTGAGTCGAGAGATCGACAAAACTATGGATGGATGGATGGATGCATAAAGAATGATAGATCGATAGAAAATACACACTAATATACACAATTACATAATTCACTAGAGAATGGTAAGTTGCCCAACCATATACACTTGAGTTGCGATAAACTAAACGCAAAGATGCCACAAAAAAACAGGAGTAGGAACAGTTGTGGATTCTGGCCTATTTTACACAGAGTGTGTCTCATGCTTGAAATCATACAGAGAAATTAACACTCATAATCACACACACTTCCTCCTGCCCAGCAGGTAACTTTGCCAGTCCTTTCACAGTGTGTGCACATGTGTATGCAGGTCACAGCTATGCCTGGCATAGTTTCAAACCTGCAACAACAATGTCAGTAATGAGAAATGGAACAAGAAAACTGTGTGTGTGTGTGTGTGTGTGTGTGCACCCAACTATATGATATCCCCCTTCAGGGAAAGCAATGGGGGGTAAACAGCAAAAGTGCCTCACTTGGCCAGGTTAAAGAGAACATTTAAAGAGAGGGGACAGAAAAGACAAACAAAGAAGAGAGAGTGTGTGTGTGTGTGAGAGAGAGAGAGAGAGATGGATGGAGGGCTGGTGAAATCTCTGGAGGTTATAGTAGCTTTTCTACACTGCCCTCACTCTCAGCAGACAACAGTGACAATCTGGGGATGACTGTTACCATGTGTCTGTGTACGTGTATGTGTGTAAACAACTCCCACATAACGCAGATTATAACACCATGGTGTGCTGTGTCATCCACATTGACAGAGTGATGGAGGCCTAAGCTGAGCTCCATCTTTTCGTCAGCTGTGTTTGGTGTGAATCACACATCACATTTAACTGAAGGAGATTATGTGTGCCAAGGTCAAAGACAGGCAGAAAGTATAATTAAAATAGCATTTAATGGGCCATTCTCTTGCTATTTAAGGACACAGATGGAAAAAAATGAGAGAGGAACAGAGAGAAAAGGGGGATTCAGTCAAATTCACACTTGACTGAATTTACTTTTCTCATGCTCTTAAAGAACCTTTTGATCTAAAAGCCTATGCTTAAATGCTTTCAAATTAGTTTTGTAGATAATTTAAATTGTGCCATATATGAACTTCTTTACAAAACTAATATTTTAATGATCTGTTTATTTAGTTTTAAAATGGAACAAATAGTGAAGGAAAAGCAGCCAATAAGTGACCAACAGAGCTGTTCAGCCGTGACGTCAATTTGTAGGTGAACCCGGAAGTCTAATTCAGCCATGGGTTCACTCTGGATCTTCCTATGTATTTTTATTATATATATATATATATATATATATATATATATATATATATATATATATATATTTTTTATGGTGTTTTTCAACTTATGAGTAAAATAAGGACTGTTATAAATAATACTTGACCATACATGGACGTTTTTTTCTACAACATAAATTACACTTTCATACTGTTTAAAAAAAAAGTATTTCAATTCAATACAGCTTCAAAATTCATGTTTAAGGTATGAAAGTGTGCCATTTATGTTGTAGAACAAAACGCCCATGTATTGTCAAGTATTGTTTACAACAGACCTTATTTTACTCATAAGTTGGAAAAACACCATACAAAACAAAACAAAGGAAAATCCCAATTGGAGCCCATGGTGAATTCTCTTCTGGGATAATTAAATATAATTTAAAATGGGTTACTGTATAAATAATATAAAATAGTCTTTATACAAAATTTTGGGTCACTACACTACAATGTTTCCTGCAACACTTTCAGCAGAGGAGCTCCGCCGCTACTGAATCCACAGCAAAATAAAATATTTTGTAAAGAAGGTTTACCTAAGTTGTAATTCAGCACTCTAAAATGAATACAATGAGATTTAAAAAAGACATTTGGATAATAATGTCAAGAAAACATCTTTCTATTGAGTTGTCCTCATGGGCTGCACGCAAAAACAGCGCAACCAGTGAAGTTCGATTTGCGGCAAATGAACGGCTGCTTTTAAAATGTATTTTAAAAGACTCACAAGTTACTTGTTTAAAAGAGTCTGACAAAATCTTCACAGTATGAATCAATGCATCAGTCAAAGTGGTTTACGAATCAACACCTGACTCACTAACTGAATTGAAGTTATCATTACTTTCTTTTGTTTTGTACATTTAAAGGAACAGTTCCCCACGAAAAAACTCTTATGACATTCTTTCTTATGCAGAACACAAAGATATTTTGATGGAGATATGAATATGAGTTGAAAATACACATAAAACTCAAGTCAAGGGGGTCAATAATTTTAGCTCCAAAAAGGACATGAAGGCAGCATAAAAGTAATTCATACAACTCCAGTGGTTTAATCCATATTTTCTAAAGTGGTACAATTGGTTTTAGGTGAGAACTGACCAAAATGTAACTCACTATAAATCTTGTCATTTGCAGTCTCCTAAGCACGATCATTATTTGATGCTTGTTTACACTTCCTCGGGCTTGGCGCATGCACATAACATGTATATAGCACTTGAAGATGAGCAGAGCGTTTTTACAGCAATTTATGGAAATATTAACCTCATATCTCCATCAAAATATCTATATTTGTATTCCACGGAAGAAAGAAAGTCATACGAGTTTGAGACGACCTCATGGTGAAAATTGCCAGCAGCCATATTACTCTGGAGCTCTAGACTGAAGCTAAGCAGGGTTGAGCCTGGTCAATACCTGGATGGAAGACATCCTGGGGAAAACTAAGTTTGTTGCTGGAAGAGGTGTTAGTGAGGCCAGCAGTGCTCACCCTGTAGTCTGTGTGGGTCCTAACATCCCAATATAGTGATGGGTACACTATACTATAAAAAGGCACCGTCCTTCGGATGAGACTTTAAACCAAGGTCCCGACTCTCTGTGGTCACTAAAAATCCCAGAACACTTCTCACAAAGAGTAGGGGTATAAGCCTGGTGTCCTGGACAAATTCCCCCATTGGTCCTAATCAATCATGGCCTCCTAATAGTCCCCATCCCTGAATTGGCTAAATTAGTCTCTACTCTCCACCAACAGCTGGTGTGTGGTGAGAGTACTGGCGCACTATGGCTGCCATTGCAACATCCAGGTGGATGCTGCACACTGGTGGATGTTGAGGAGAGTCCCCCTCTACTATGTAAAGCACTTTGATTGTACTGTCAGAAAAGCCCTTAATAAATATAACATTCATTCATTATAATGTTTGTGCAAACTATTCCTTTAAGATTTGTGAATCTTAAATCAGTATCATTACTGAGAGGTTGTTCATAAAACAAAATGTAGGTACAGTAAAAGAAACAGAACAATGAATGAAACAGAATGCAGGTGTCTCGAGATGCATTTTTAAAATGGGAAGTTCTTTTTAAATTACACGGTCAAGACGAGACGCTGAAGAAACATAGAGACGCAGTGCAAAGGTAGAAGACGTCTGTGGCAGGGCGGAGGGCGGGGCCGGGTCGTGATCCTACACACCCGGTCCTGTATTAGGCTAATTATGCCTCTGTGAGGGATAAAGGTTGACTGTTGGGGATCGTGCTGGAGAGAGAGATCGTTTACGGACATGTCCGTCATGTGTGTGTTTATGTTTGTGTGTTTTGGTTTTGAGTTTAATTAAATATTATTTATATTGACAAGCCGGTTCTCGCCTCCTTCTTGCCCATCTTAACCCCCTTACAACGTCCATCCAGCACTTGTCTAAAATAGAAAAACTACTGAAAAACAGTGCATCCATGCTCAAAAACACTTAAACAGTGAACACCCCCAAACTCGTGCATTAACGCATGTCTGTGAGTTAGAGCGCATGTGCGAAATGAGTTATGTGGGCTTATTCATTTTTTTATTTATTACAAACCTGAACCCATACTTGAAAAAAAATTAACCGAACGCAGTGGTTTGTTGGGTCCGGGTCGGGTTGCAGTCCTCTAGTACAGAGCTCCACTCTTTTCCACCCCCACACCCCCTGCATCCATACCTCCTCCGCGCCAAATTCAGCTCGCATTTGAAAACACAAATTCACTCACACACACACACACACACACACACACACACACACACACACACACACACACACACACACACACACACACACACACACACACACACACATGTTGTGTTTCCATGTTTTATGGGGACTTTCCATAGACATAATGGTTTTTATACTGTACAAACTTTATATTCTATCCCCTAAACCTAACCCTACCCCTAAACCTAACCCTCACAGAAAACTTTCTGCATTTTTACATTTTCAAAAAACATAATTTAGTATGATTTATAAGCTGTTTTCCTCATGGGGACCGACAAAATGTCCCCACAAGGTCAAAAATTTCGGGTTTTACTATCCTTATGGGGACATTTGGTCCCCACAAAGTGATAAATACACGCTCACACACACACACACACACACACACACACACACACACACGCTCACACACACACACACACACACACACACACACACACACACACACACACACACACACACACACACAAATACACACACACAGTGTGCTCTTGTTCTTAGCAATGGCTCTATGTATGTGCTACATGGGCAATGAGAATATTTAATCATCAGGTGAAGGGAAAGTTCACTAGCTGAACTACACACACACACGCACACACACACACACACACACACACACACATAGCAGTAACATACCGCAAAGGCAGGGATGTACACACACACACACACACATAGCAGTAACATACCGCAAAGTCAGGGATGTACACACACACACACACACAAGTACCTATTCATTCACACCACTCATGGGTTGATGTTAACATTCAGAGTGGCTTTTCTGTTCAGAGTATGAATCACTTAGTGTTGCAGTAAATTTAGTGCTCAATCATACATCACCCACTGTGGATCTTTTATGGCTATGTACCAACATCACTAACCCCCAAATAATAAAGCTAATAGAAAACACAATTTCACCTTTCCTTGAAACCCATATCCGCAATTTTGCATGCTCTCCTGCTATGGACTCTGAGACAAGCCACCAGGAAAACTAGATCAGGAGATATAGAGAGAGAAGTAAAAATAGATGGAGGGAGGATGAGGAAAAGGATAGATAAGGGGATACAAAGTCAAGAGTCTGCCTCCTCAGCATGAGTCATCCCAGTCCAGACGTCACTATCTCCTCCAGAGCCATTCAGAGCTCCAGAACACCAGAGGGTCTCTCGCTCTCTGTGTACCCGCCTCACAGGCATGATGCCTGGTGGAAAGGGGAGTGGGCTGTGGGTCATACGAGGAGATCGGGAGAAGCACAAACTCGGCGAAGATGAGGGGTGTGTGGGTGTCTGTGTGTTTGTGTGATTTTTGTCCTTGCAAGCCTCATTAATGTTCTCAACTGCAGTTCTACACAAACACACAGCAACACACAAAAAGAGGAAAAGGGACACATCAAAACTTTGATATTTCCTATGATACACACACACACACACACACACACACACACACACACACAATTTCATACTCCATCCATCTAAATTAATCTCTTTCCATTATCTATTCATATATCCAACCATATGTTTTCACATCCATCGATTCAATTATCTCTCTATATCTATCCAATTTTCTATCAATCCATTCATCTAACTAGCCATCCATCCATGGCAATAGTACATAAAACACATGCATGGATACGAGACGGGGCGCCAGTTCGAGAGAGACCCGCGGGTGCTGTGTGTGTGTGTGTGTGTGTGTGTGTGTGTGTGTGTGTGCGTCTATGTGTTTTATGTTATGTTCAGTTATTATATATCATTTAAGTTATGTTGACGGTTCTGCCAGTTATACCCTTTACAAAATGCATGAAACACTCTCCACAAGATCATGCAGAGAAATTAGTGTTAGTGTAGAACACTCATCCCTATAATCTCAGCTTTAATCAGAGCAACGAGAATGATAGAGTTGGGTGTAAGTCATTAAAGAGGGAAAAAGAGGTCAGAGAGGTTCATACAGGAGAACTTGAAGAATGAAGGAAGCTACAAAACTACAGCAAATTGGAAGGTTCAAGATGGTCTTTGATCATGGCATGGCTAAATCACCTCTACAGTAATCAGCCACTGTTTTTCTGTCTGTCTTCCTCTTCCTCTCTCCTCTCTCACTCTCTCTCTCTCTCTCTCACACACACACACACACACACACACACACACACACACACACACACACACACACACACACACACTCAGAACATCAAGAGAGTATTGATCTGATCAAAGAGTATATATACACTCACCTAAAGGATTATTAGGAACACCTGTTCAATTTCCCATTAATGCAATTATCTAATCAACCAATCACATGGCAGTTGCTTCAATGCATTTAGGAGTGTGGTCCTGGTCAAGACAATCTCCTGAACTCCAAACTGAATGTCAGAATGGGAAAGAAAGGTGATTTAAGCAATTTTGAGCGTGGCATGGTTGTTGGTGCCAGACGGGCCGGTCTGAGTATTTCACAATCTGCTCAGTTACTGGGATTTTCACGCACAACCATTTCTAGGGTTTACAAAGAATGGTGTGAAAAGGGAAAAACATCCAGTATGCGGCAGTCCTGTGGGCGAAAATGCCTTGTTGATGCTAGAGGTCAGAGGAGAATGGGCCGAATGATTCAAGCTGATAGAAGAGCAACTTTGCCTGAAATAACCACTCGTTACAACCGAGGCATGCAGCAAAGCATTTGTGAAGCCACAACATGCACAACTTTGAGGCGGATGGGCTACAACAGCAGAAGACCCCACCGGGTACCACTCATCTCCACTACAAATAGGAAAAAGAGGCTACAATTTGCAAGAGCTCACCAAAATTGGACAGCTGAAGACTGGAAAAATGTTGCCTGGTCTGATGAGTCTCGATTTCTGTTGAGACATTCAGATGGTAGAGTCAGAATTTGGCGTAAACAGAATGAGAACATGGATCCATCATGCCTTGTTACCACTGTGCAGGCTGGTGGTGGTGGTGTAATGGTGTGGGGGATGTTTTCTTGGCACACTTTAGGCCCCTTAGTGCCAATTGGGCATCGTTTAAATGCCATGGCCTACCTGAGCATTGTTTCTGACCATGTCCATCCCTTTATGGCCACCATGTACCCATCCTCTGATGGCTACTTCCAGCAGGATAATGCACCATGTCACAAAGCTCGAATCATTTCAAATTGGTTTCTTGAACATGACAATGAGTTCACTGTACTAAAATGGCCCCCACAGTCACCAGATCTCAACCCAATAGAGCATCTTTGGGATGTGGTGGAACAGGAGCTTCGTGCCCTGGATGTGCATCCCACAAATCTCCATCAACTGCAAGATGCTATCCTATCAATATGGGCCAACATTTCTAAAGAATGCTTTCAGCACCTTGTTGAATCAATGCCACGTAGAATTAAGGCAGTTCTGAAGGCGAAAGGGGGTCAAACACAGTATTAGTATGGTGTTCCTAATAATCCTTTAGGTGAGTGTATATATATATATATATATATATATATATGTTTTTACTTAAGTAAAAGTGCAGCTACTGAAGAAATAATTCACTAGAGTACAAGTGGAATTATTAAGCAAACTGTTATCAACTCCTACATGGAAACTGAATAAGGCAAACATTTTTTTTTCACAAAGAAGATGGCACCGCAGATGGCCACCTTGGTGTGGAGCTCTCAAATTATTTTGTTGTTTTTGTTTGTTTGTCCTGTGTTTAGTAATTATTTTTCAAACAGTTTTACCAGGGACGAACTGCTGAACATTCAGCAATACATACCAGACAATCTTTTCCTGTTTTTTGACTATTCTGATGTTTTGCTGGACATTTTAGTGAGAGGTGCAGCTGTGTTGTTTAAGCGCACTATGAGATGAAGGCGAGGGAAGCGGCTCGGCGTGCTGGTCAAGTTCCGACAGCGCGGCTTTCGAACAGCGCTGCAGTATTCATCTAGTGAATCTCTGCTCTCTCACTAACAAAACAGATGAACTACATCTCCTCACCAGTACAAACAAGGACTTTTCAAACTCTGCTGCCACAGAAACCTGGCTGAGTGAATCCATTCCAGACAGCGCATTACATCTGCCAGGCTTTCAGCTGTTCAGAGTGGATCGCATTACAGAGTTAACGGGGAAAACGAGAGGTGGTGAAACATACTTTACATAAATTAAAGTTGGTGTACAGATGTAACAAGGTTAAAGAAGATGTGCAGTCCTAATTTGGAAGAGCTCTTTTTTTCTTTTCGCCGCGGGAGTTTTCCATGTTTATTCTGGTGTGTATATATATTCCTCCACACGCGTGAATGAATGCACCACTGCAACAGCTGGCGGATTAGATCACAGACACAGAACAACAATACCGGGACTCACTTATTATTATTCTCTGTGATTTTAACAAAGCCAACCTCACCTGTGAACTGCCAAAATACAGAGAGCACATTACATGCCCCATCAGTTCCAGAAATATACTGGACCACTGCTACAAAACATTTAAGGATGCATATCACACTCTGTCCCTAGAGCAGCTTTGGGACTCTCTGATCAATATCTGGTTCATCTTCTTCCAACCAACAGGCAGAAACCTAAATCAGCTAAATCTGTAGTAAAGACTGTAAAGAGTGGACCAATGAAGCAGAGCTGGAACTACAAGCCTGCTCTGACTGCACTGTGAGTGATTTTGAAGCTGCAGACACCAATCTGGATGAGCTCACAGATACTGTGACATCATATATCAGTTTCTGTGAAGACATGTGGATTCCTACTAGGACTTATTTAAAGTTAAACAACAACAAACCATGGTTTACAGGAAGACTCAGACAGCTTTGTCATGCAAAAGAGGATTAAAAATGTACTTTACTGTAACAAGAGTAGTTGTAATTCCTTACTTTCCACCTCTACTTATGACAGGAAACAGCCAGGTTTGGCTTAAAATATGCCTTGAGCATAGTTTGAAATGTTTTTTTTTTTTTCATTCTGAAATTTAACACAGCTTTAAAAGTGAAACCTCTCAAGGTTGCATATTTTTTTTCCAACTACCCACATGTGTGGTGTCTGCTTGGCATTTAGAGGCTCACACACATACAGATGCACACTGCTTACCTTGAAACACTTTATATGAGAAGGAGTGGCTGCTTAATACTCCACTCATTCACAGAAAAGAAGCTGTTGGTACTCCCACACCCACATACACTTATGAAAACACACTGCTGCTTGCTAAAAGACAAACAGTTCCCTCTTATGTTAGACAGGCTTGAAGGAGCCTGGGAAGAAAAATGCCAACCTATTCCTACACACACTCCACCTCTGTCCACAGTGTGTGTGTTTGTAGGTGCCATAATGGTTTACACCAGGGGTGAGGAACCTTTTTACCATTAAGGGCCATTTGAGAATTTCTGAAATTATTTGCAGGCCATATTTGCTTGCAATTTCTGATTGTAGGTTGAAATGAATTTACACATTCCATTACATGCTAAAGCTGCGTACACACTGCCAGCGAATTTGTCACTGCAGGTCGCCAGTGGCTGGTGGTGAAGTCGCTAGTGGGCGTTCCCACTACTGGTTGACTAGTAACGTTTATAAATGACATTCACGGATGTCATTCCATTGCTGTTGACAGCGAATCGCTTTTCTTGCCGCTAAAAACAAACATTTTGGAGGGAAATTACTAAATATAAATGGAATCAGTACATAAAATGCTTTATATCAAATATGAATGAGAAACAAGGCATGCTGTTTGCCATAGCGGCTGTTTATCTGTGGCGAAAATGCAAATGCCGGTCTGTCTGGGTCCACAAAATCCCCGCAATCTCAGATACACCTTTTCACGCAGTATTTTTCTTAAAAATGTCCTTGTACGTGGGAAGAGACATATCATAGAGCGCTGGAAAATTGCTAACAGCAAGAATTAGCCTTTCATCCATCTTTCCGTTACTGCAGGAGCTGAGAGAGAGAGAGAGAGAGAGAGAAGGATCACGTGAGCTCTCCCGTCTTCTCTCCTATTGGCTGTCACTTCCGTTAGTCGCTCTTCATTTGAATAAAGTTGAACTTGTCTCAACTTTGTCGCATCGATGGACACGCCCACATCTAGTCGCCAACGGTCGCGACAGCGATGCCGCTGGCAGTGTGTACGCACCTTTACACACCAAAAACACCATTTCATTTCAGGTTAGTTGAATCAAGGCCTATTTCTCAAATGGCTTCGCGGGCCGGGTAAAATGGTCTCGCGGGCCTTATACGGCCCTGAGGCCTGACGTTCCCCACCCCTGGTTTACACAATACCTCTCTGTTGTACTGAGTAGCCATTCTGCCATGCGAAGACAAAATATAATAACTACTGTACACATTTGGTCAAAATTGAGTCTCTTAGGCTATAATCTATCCAGTAACAGATGGGTACATCATAACTATGCTCTGAATGAGAGAATATAAAGTGTGAAATCTGTAGCAAATACAAAACCCACACTAAAGGCAAACACCATTTCTGTTTCAAGTTTTGGCGTAGTAACTGTGTTTTGCCTTTGTAGGGCAGCATTGGCACAGCAAAATTGTGGGCAATCACACTGTATCTGTGGGAGTGTGTGAAGTAGTGCAGGACCTCTTTCAGGATCCAAATGTTTTTTTCACAGGTCCTGACAGTCATTGTATGTCTAAAATCTCTTGACAATAAACTTAACTCTTAAAGGAATAGTTCACCTGAAAATGAATATTCTCTCATCATATACTCACCCTCATGTCGTTTCAAACTCAACTTTCTTTCTTTCACAGAGCACAAACAAAGATATTTTAAAAGAGATGATTTCTCTTTGTCCACACAATGTAATTGGTGACCAAATTTTCAAGCTCCAAAAAGGACGTAAAGGCAGCAATAAAGTAATCCATAAAACTCCAGTGGTTTAATCCATGTCTTCTGAAGAGATCCGATGATTTTGGTTGAGAAGAGACCAAAATATAACTCCTTTTTCACTATAAATCTTGACATCATAAGTCTCCTTGGCAATCATGATTTCATGCTTGATTAAACTTCGACATATAGTGCTTTGCACATGCGTAAAGCACTAGCAAGTGTAATCAAGCTTGAAATCATGATATTGCCTAAAGACTGCAATGACAATTTGTACAGTAAAAAAAAAGAAAAGTGTTACTTTTTGGTCTGTTCTCACCCAAAACTAAGTGGATTGCTTCAGAAGACATTGATTAAGCCACTGTTTTATGGATTACCTTAATGCTGCCTTAATGTAGCTTGAAAATTTGGTCACCAATTATTTGTATCTTATGGACAAACAGACATCAATTCTCCATTAAAATATCTTTGTTTGTGTTCAGCAGAAAAAAGAAAGTCATCCGAGTTTGAGACTACATGAGGTAATGAGAAAAAAAATTATGAGAGAATTATAATTTGTTGGAACTATTCCTTTAAATATACATAGGCTATTTGATTTGCTTGTCTTTATATCCATGTGTGTGCGTGTATTCTGTGGAGGAGGCAGTAGTAGCCACCGGCTGTCAGGTGATGAGAAATGAGAGAGGGCACGGTACTGAAACATTAACCCACCAGACCTCCGGGCCCCCGCTGAGGAGAGGCCAGCTCCCGCCCAGAGTTGAGCTCTCACCAGTGGGGAGCACAGACAGCGTGATGCGGGGTCGCTGGAGGTGCGCTTCAGAAAAGGGCAGGTTGCATGCCCTTGGGGCCTAGACAGCTGTCACACACCATGGCATACACGGTACAGAAACACATGTACAAGGACACACACTTTTACACAGGGGAGAAGTGAGGCAGAGGGTGAGAAGAACAGAGATAGTGCTATGGAAAGAGAAAAAGGGAAAGAGAGAGAGAGAGAGAGAGAGATGACAGGGGTTGTCTCACTTGACCGCTCTGTCTGCTGGAGTGAGGAAAGCCACCAGGACCGAGTGTACAGTTACAGGAGTGCACATTACATTACAGTGACATTAGAGCTAAAATACAATTCAGTCTCAACAGGACTGAATTGAAAAATTCTGAATGAAAATGTTGTCATCGTGTACAGGTATCCAAACCTATACAACAAACTTTAATACTGTATATATTAAAACTTACATTGTGAATTATCAAAGACATTTGGACTAATGCAATTAACAAAATGAACTGCTTTAACAAACATTTCTGACTTTTAAATGCATTTGCCCTCGGTTTTTACAAACTAAGAGAAGTTAAAATAATTTTGTTGAATATTCAGCATGTGTTGGTACAGAGCTTACATTATATTTCATGTAAAATATTCCTTAAATGGGCTGTTTTGACTCCAGTACCTTTAAAAGTAATGTAAATTACCTGTGACAATTGGTGAACGTCTGTGTACCAACTTAGTACACATTCAGTATGTTTACACGCACTAATTTTCATCAATTCGATTAAATTCAATCTGATTGCGGATTTGAATGTACTGTTTCTATGTCCCTTATACCACAGGTCTGTTGAATGCTTGATTCTGATTGGTTGACGGAAGTTCTAAGGTTTGCAATTATTTTTCAAGGAAATGCACGCCTATAAAATAGTTCCAGATCTTGATAGCATAACGGTTCCATTTCACTTTGTCAAATTATTTCAGTTATTTCAAAGAGCCCTTCAGGCTACCACAACAAAATAACCAAATAAAACAAAGACATTGGTTAAGCGCATCGGATAAGAATGAAAAGCATCCTTGGGCTCTTTAGTTTGCTCTTGACACACACACGCACACACACCTGAACAGAAACATTTAAGCTAAGCTAAATGCTACACTTCAGAGAAAGTAGCAAGTTACACTACAAGCCACACCAAAAGTAGCTAGCTACATTTAAGCTACTTCATATTTTTTTCAACTGCAGATGCATGGAGCATACTGTCATAGACAAAGCATTTAAAAGACATTATGTTTATCAAGCCTTGGTACAGTATACTACAGTTTAGTGCAATACAGTATACAAGTATACAGTATGTTGCAATACTTACTGGTATGTGCACATATAAAACAAAAAACATGTAAATTCATATTTAGATATGCTACTTATACAAACCTATGTGTTCAACATTTAACGTAATTTTATTTCATATTTGTACTACTACCTCTACAAACACGTGTTCTGTGACGAAGCAGGCGGAGAATGAGGATCTAGACACAGCAGTTTATTCAAAAACATAAAGAAAAACTCAGAAACAAGCAAACAGGGGAGACCTGGCACAGAGCATCAAAAACATGCAAGAACTAACACAGGAGACAGGGAAACCAAGGACTTAAATACAGAAAGGAACAAACAAGGGAATAAGGAACACCTGGGTGAAATAATCAGGGAATGAGAACTAATCAGGGGAAAACCAATCATAAAATGAAACTACAAAAGGACTACAAAAACCAAACAGGAAACAGGAACTAAACTAAACTTCAAAATAACAGCACAAAAACAAAAGACAGAGAACATGACAGAGCCCCCGCATTAAGGAGCGGATTCCAGACGCTCCAAAAGGCACAAAAAAGAAAAAACAAAAACAAATTGTCCAAGGGGGCACAAGGGGCAAACAGGCAGTCCAAGGGGACACAAGGGGAAAACAGGCAGTCCAAGGGGACACAAGGGGCAAAGCAGGCAGTCCAAGGGGGCACAAGGGCCTGGGAGGCGGCCACAGGACAGGGACTGGGTCAGGGGGACTGGGAGGAGGCCACATGATAGAGACAGGGTCAGGGGAACTGGGAGGAGGCCACAGGTCGGGAACAGGGTCAGGGGGCCTGGGAGGAAGCCACAGGTCGGGAACAGGGTCAGGGGGCCTGGGAGGAAGCCGCATGATAGAGACAGGGTCAGGAGGCCTGGGAGGAGGCCACAGGACAGGGACTGGGTCAGGAGGCCTGGGAGGAGGCCACAGGTCGGGAACAGGGTCAGGGGGCCTGGGAGGAGGCTGCATGATAGAGACAGGTTCAGGGGGCCTGGGAGGAGGCCACAGGACAGGGACTGGGTCAGGAGGCCTGGGAGGAGGCCACAGGCCGGGAACAGGGTCAGTGGGACATGGAGGAGGCCACAGGACTGGGACAGGGACCGGGACCAGGTCAGGAGGCCTGGGAGGAGGCCACAGGACGGGGACCGGGTCAGGAGGCCTGGGAGGAGGCCACAGGTCGGGGACCGGGTCAGGAGGCCTGGGAGGAGGCCACAGGTCGGGGACCGGGTCAGGAGGCCTGGGAGGAGGCCACAGGTCGGGGACCGGGTCAGGGGGGCCTGGGAGGCGGAACCATGGAAGGCCCTGGAGGCGGAGCCGTGGGGGGCTCAGGAGGCTCAGCTGAGAGAGGTGGCACCATAGGAGGCTCTAGAGGCAGTGACCTGGAAGGCTCTGGAGGCAGAGCCGAGGGAAGCAGAGCCGAGGGAGGTGGCGCCATAGGAGGCTCTAGAGGCGGAGCCCGGGAAGGCTCGGGAGGCAGAGCTGGGGGAGGTGGCGCCGTAGGAGGCTCTAGAGGCGGAGCCGTGGAAGGCTCGAGAGGCGGAGCCGTAGGAGGTGGAGCCATGGAAGGCTCTGTAGGCGGAGCCCTGGGAGGATCGAGGGGTGGAGCCCTGGGAGGCGGAGCCCTGGGAAGCTCAGGAATTGAAGCCATGGGAGGCTCAAGGGGCGGAGCCCTGGGAGGCGGAGGAGGCTCGGGAGGAGCCCTGGGAGGCTCGGGAGGCGGAGCTCTGGGAGGCTCGGGAGGCGCTGGCTCTTGGACGGTCATGGCTGCTGGCTCTGGGACGGTCGAGGCTACAGGCGCGGGCTCTGGGACGGTCGAGGCTACAGGCGCTGGCTCACTGACCGTGGCAGGCGTAGGCTCTGGCTCGCTGACCGTGGCAGGCGTAGGCTGGGGAGCAGAAGTTGTTTTTCCTCCTCCTCCTCCTCCTAGCGAATGGAGCTGGCAATGCTGGCTCGGTGGCCGTGGGCTCTGGCTCGTTGACCGTGGCAGGCGTGAGCGTTGGCTCGTTGGCCATGGCAGGCATAGGGGAACGAGCCATGGAAGTCTGAGGGGGTGACCTCAGTGGGAGGAGATGATAAACCCTCCTCTACACCCACAGTGAACGGCAAGCCGCTCACTCATAGAGTCTCCTCCACAAACTCAAGGAGCGTCCAGTGAGGTTCCACCGGAGGCAACAGCTCCTTTAGTGAACTACAGAGACCTGCTCTGAAGAAAACCACCAAGGAAAATTCTGGGTAGTCCACTAAATTTGCCAGATCTAAAAACTCACGAACGTGAACCTCAACTGGACGGTCCTCTTGCCTAAGGAGGAGAATTCTGACAGCTGCTAGATCCATAATGGTTGGTTAGTTCTTCTGTGACGAAGCAGGTGGAGAATGAGGATCTAGACACAGCAGTTTATTCAAAAACATAAAGAAAAACTCAGAAACAAGCAAACAGGGGAGACCTGGCACAGAGCATCAAAAATATGCAAGAACTAACACAGGAGACAGGGAAACCAAGGACTTAAATACAGAAAGGAACAAACAAGGGTATAAGGAACACCTGGGTGAAATAATCAGGGAATGAGAACTAATCAGGGGAAAACCAATCATAAAATGAAACTACAAAAGGACTACAAAAACCAAACAGGAAACAGGAACTAAACTAACCTTCAAAATAACAGCACAAAAACAAAAGACAACAGAGAACATGACATGTTCAATATGAAAAATCACTATTTTTACATTTTATTTTCAGATTTAGATTACTACCTCAAACCAATACCCATTTAAACAATTTAATTTGCACATTCCTGTATAAAAACTGTTATACATATAACTGTTCATCTATATATTTATCTATACAATGCAAAAATACAGCAGCTAGACACAGAATTACAAGATCTATCATCAGAGGCCAAATTTCTTGTGTGTGTGTGAGAGCGAGAGATGCCATGGTACATTGATATACAATTACCATATCGATGTACCATTCTGTATTTGCATGGTGCTTCAAAGTACTTCAAAGAACACAATGTTACTACCATGGTAAATTTATATATGATTACCACATACATTGGTCACATAAACTGGATATCAGAAGACTACATAGGACAGTTCGGACTGCTGAGTGGATTATTGGTTGCCCCTTGCCCTCCCTTCAAGAACTGTACACTTCGAGAGTGAGAAAAAAGGCTGGCAAAATTACTCTGGACCCCACTCACCCAGCCCACTACCTTTTTGAACTGTTGCCTTCTGTCCGACGCTACAGAGCACTGAGCACCATGAACAGTTAAAACTATACTATAATAACGTGCAATATACAACCTAGTCAATTATATTATTTAACATATCCTACCTCTTCTGCATTACATTCCCTTGATTTGTATTTGTACATACTATATGTATATTTTTGTCTTATTGTGTATTTCTATATATACTTATATTTCTATTTGTCTTTACTTTTATTCTTGTTGTTTGTGCACTGGAAGCTTCTGTCACCAAGAAAGATTCCTTGTATGTGGAGCATACTTGGCAATAAAGCTCATTCTAATATAAGAGGTCATTGTACAAAAAAAAAAAACATACTGTAAGTTTTAGAACTCAAAACATCCTTATTAATAGAAAAAGAGCATTTTTTTAAATCAAGCTGCAAAATTGGCTCATCCGGAATTTGTGGAACTTATGATGTCACAGAGACCAAATATATCTGCATATGCAATGCCTATTTTCCTGTCATTGTACCCTTGTCCCTGCCCACTGGTGCTCAGTCAGTCACACGGGTGAAAGGGAGTGAGATGCAGATGGGCCTGTTATGGGAGATTCATCCAAAGTGGATTTACACAGGTCATCTTTATTTGCCTGTCTGGATTGAAATGTTTTTCTACATAAACGTGCACTAGATGAACGGCTTTGACCATTATCATTCATCTCGCATCTGTATTAAAAGATGCAATGTCAAGTTATAACTCAAAATTGTAGACCCTATTGTGTTTCATTCAGCAGCACTGTCATGCTGTTCTGCTCTTTGGAAGGCCCATTTTTGCAACCATCTGTGCAATTTTTAATTGTTGGACTTTTTTAAACATGGACGTCTTTGATCTTATTGGTGCCTTTCCACACAACACCAGCGAAGTGCGCCGCGTTTTAAGAGCGGTAGCAAAACATTTAAAACTACTTATCATTTTGCTGCCTGCACTGGATGGATGAAACACATGCAGTCCAGTCTGTAAACAAACACAGAAGACGTGAGATGTGAAGACCATCATCTTTGGCCTGTTGAAGCACCCAACATCATGGATTGTATTACAGTCGCAATATGATTCATGTTTTGCAAATACACTGTTATTGAAGGATGGGGCAGTTAAAACACTATTGGACTGCAAATCCATAAATAGATATTTTATTCAAGGATATTTCATATGTCATGACTGTTTAATATTTTATGGTACTGCTGGAGTGAACAAATTTCCGATGAAATGTGTTGGGTCTATGTTATGTGTTAACCCTGAAATGTAGTGTGGAGCTTTTTCATTTACTTCAGATTGCAATTCAAATATAGCTGTATTGGAAGGACTGCATGATGTTAGCCAATCACAACACTGGGTGATTACTTCGAAGTCTTAAAGGGCCAGACAGCTTAAAACCAAGCATTTTAGACAGAGGGCCAGAGACAGTGTGGAAAATTATTATATATGACTAAATTATAACTGTTTTGGTTATACTAAATTATAACTGTTTAGTCCATTAGCTTTCTGATGCATGCCTCTAACTCATTAACCTTTCCCATCAGCCTGACTAATTCCTTACATTTATCATATTTAAATCCATTACTGCTGACAGAAGAAGCTATAGCAAACATGTGGCATGCAATGGAGGAAGCAATAACATGAGTGGATGCAATGACTTCCCACAATTGTTTGCTGTTGTTGTGTTGATTCCTGAACGGCAGATGTTTGAGATTAATGCAATAATCTGTGCAAAACACAGAGGAGAAAACGAATGCATGCAGTCAAAATGCAAGATGTAGTCAAGCGGAAAAAATAAAACGGTGTGTGCGGTAATATACACGCAGCTGAAACAGTAGAAAAGTGGAAAAAAATTAAGCAGGTGGTTAAATGGTAAAGGATAAAACACCACCCCTTTCAATCGGCTGAAAATTTCATTAGAATCCAGCTCAATCAGATTACTTTTGTGTTTACATGAGGTCTTTTTGAGATTTCAAAAATATTGAGATATATCGGATTATAAACTGATTATTTGGTTGCATGTAAACGTGGCTATTGCTGTTTGGATGGCCCAAGTTCATGAATACTAAATACAGTATGTGTTGGTTTGTAATCATGAGCGGTCATATGTTATAGTTGACATGACAATTTTTGAATGGCCCATTTTTGCAGCCCATTAAAGGTTTAGTGGACTGGAAAGAGGAACTTTGAATTATGAACTTTAGAATATGTATGCAATAGTACAGTACTACATCCACATGTACCCTTAAAGGGATAGTTCACTCCAAAATGAAAATGCTGTCATTATTTACCCACCCTGATGTTGTTCCAAACTCACATAACTTTCTTTTATGGAACACAAAGGCTATATTTGGCAGAAATGACAGCCTCTAGTCAACATTAATTTTCATTGAATGGACAAAAAAAGGCAATGGAAGTATATGACGGGTAAGGCTAGTCTATAAAATGAGGTTGGTGTGTTACACGGAAGTCATGTGGGTTTGGAACAACATGATTTAAATTTTTGGGTGAACTATCACTTTAATGTTTGTTTATATGTGCGTGTTGTTACTCTGTATTGTAAACCTAAAATTATGTTTCAAAGAATACTCTCTTTCCGTCACACCTCTTGTGTCTCTTCATCGCCAGCTTTCTCACAGCCATTAAAATAGAATGATGGAAGAGGTAATGAATGATTTGGACAGAGTGATGAGCTGAGAGAAGTGAATGACACAGAGAGAAAGTCCTATATTTAAAAGCAAAGCATTCTGCTCAACAGTTTACATTCCTATGCAGCTATTAAATGAATCTACTCCCCAGATTGTTGTAATAAATATGAGCCTCACCTGAAGGGTCGAGGAGGTGTTGCTGCCATTTACAGTGAAGTTTTTGGTGTTACTCAGAGGACAGGATATAAGTTTAAGTCATTTAAACTAATAATGCTTAATGTGACCATCAGATAAAAATAAAATATCTCTGTTGACTTTTGCCCTTGCTACAGTAGATAGGGCACCTGGGCCGTATTCTGATTTACTTGGTGAATTTGCACATTTTCAATCAGATCTAGTAGTTACTTTAATTGTTTGTGAATTCAACATTCACATAAAAAGGAAAATTACACATTGGGATTAGCATTTATCAATATTCTCAACTCTCTTGGAGTCAGACAAAATGAAACAGGACCAACTAATCACCATAATCATATGCTAGATTTAATTCTGTCATATGGATTTGATGTCAATATTATAGAAATTCTGCCGGAGAGCGATGACATCTCAGATCATTGCCTCATCTCTTGTCTGCTACGATCAGATAATGTTGCTCAATCTACCCCATGCTATCTTTCTTTGACCACTAAAGATAGCTTCACTAATAATCTTCCAGATTTATCTCATATACTCAGTAAGCCAAAAATTCCAGAAGAAGTTACAAAAAAAGAAATAACAAAAAATACAGTCTTCTCTAGCACTCTTGATAGTGTTGCCCCTTCAATTAAAGAAAAGAAAAAAGCCCCACACCATGGTACAATGATCAAACTCAAGCTCTCAAGAGAGCAGCTCAGAAAATGGGCCGCAAGTGGAAGAATACATAATTAGAGGTATTTTGCGGTGTATGGTAGGATAGTGTCTGTAGATACAGACTGGCACTAAAAGCTATAAGGTCAGCATATTTTAGCAAACTCATTGAAAATAACCACTAATAAAGTGTTTATTCAGTACGGTGGCTAAATTGGTTAGGAATAAAGTCTTGATTGAACCAGATATTCCATCGCAGCACAATAGAAATTACTTCATGAATTTCTTTACTGATAAAATTTCAATAATCAGAAATAAAATTTGAATTTTGCAATCATCTGTCACAGTACCACAGAAAACAGTGTCTCATAATTTTCCTCACGAGCAACTTCAATCCTTCGCTGTCATAGGTCATGAAGAGCTAACAACACTTATCAAAACATCAAAAGCCACAACATGTTAGATCCAATACCAACTAAGCTCCTAAAAGAGATATTCCCTGTAATCACAGAACCTCTTAATATTATTAACTCCTTGCTCTCCTTAGGACATGTCCCAATACATTTTAAAATGGCAGTTATCAAACTGCTTATTAAGAAGCTACAGCTTGATCCTGGAGAATTGGCTAATTATAGACCAATTTCAAATCTCCCATTTATGTCGAAAATACTAGAAATTGTAGTGTCCTCACAACGATGTTCATTTCTACAGAGAAATATTATATATGAACAATTTTAGTCAGGATTTAGGCCCAATCACAGTAAATAGGAAAGCTAAGTAAATAGTGTAGTCACAATCGCTGCAGCAGGGGCAGTGCAATAACATCATCCTGCCCCAGCTGAGCGCATTTCTGCCAGGTGGTATATCTCTGTTTGCGGCGATGGATGCAGCGGCTGTTCAGAACACAAGAAGACCATTGGCATCCAGTAAATCAAGATATAATGGAGCAGAGTCCAACATGTCATTGAAGAGGAGGGAGTTAAAAGGGGAGCCAGCAGGGGGGGTTTACGTTTTTGGAGGCCCCAAGCAACTGACAAACCAGGGGCCCCATTTTGAAAATTTTTGCTTTAAAAATTACATACAATCCCAATTCTGACAAAGTTGGGACAGTATGAAAAATACTGGAATTAAAAAGTGGAATTTTCCCCATTCATCCATTATACAGGTCTTCAGCTGCACAATTGTTCAGGGTCTTCATTGCGTATTGTGCGCTTCATAATGCACCACACATTCACAATTGGAGATGTCAGGACTGCAGGTATGCCAATCTAGTACCCACGCTCTCTGCTTATTTGGCGAGCATTTGGTTTGAAGTGGTCCTGCTTAAAATGCTGGGACATCCCTGGAAAAGACGGTGCTGGATGGAAGTATATGCTGCTCCAAAATTTGTGCATATCTGTCTGCATTAATGATGCCTTCACAGATGTGCGAATTACCTGTGCCATGGGCACTGACACAACCCTGGCCCATACAGACATTGGATTTTGGACCTGATGCTGATAACAGCTTGGATGGTCCTTTTCCTCTTTGGCCTGGAGAACACAACGGCTGTGTTTTTCAGAAACTATTTGAAATGTGGACTCATTGGACCAAAAAACACGGTTCCACTGTTCTACTTTCCATCTAAGATGAGACAGAGCCCAGAGAAGACGGCAGCACTTCTGGACAGTGTTGATGTAGGGCTTCTGCTTTGCATAGTTAAGTATTAACTTGCATCTGTTGATGCAGTGGCGAATTGTGTTGACTAACAAAGGTTTACTAAAGTAATCCCAAACCAATGTTCATGATATCTATTACAGATGAATGATGTTTCATCTGGCTTTTTATATACTGTGACATGATTGCCTCACCTGTTTAACATCTCCTGTTTCACATTGCCTTTTTATTTTAACTCGTCAAATTGTTATTAGTCTTAAGCTCCTCGTCTCAACTTTTTTGGAATGTGCTGCAATCATCTGATTTGAAATTACTTAGTACATTAAAAAAAGAGATTCACAAGGTAAAACATCATATAATGTGTAGTGTTTTCAATTTAGCAAAGTGTGAATATCATTTCAAATCACTACTTTTTGTTTTTCATAGCATTTTTCATACTGTCCCAACTTTTTGGAATTGGGGTTGTAAAATGTATTTCAAATCATTATTTTAAATTCATCCTATCAGCTGTTGTAGCCAAGTACATTCAAAATGTTTAATGAAATAAAAATCTAGTTAAAGATAATCTAAGTGATTAAAAAAAGCAACATTCCCCTACATATATTTTTTATGAACAGGGTGTGAAAAACATACTACTTCACTAAATAACATTTTGGAATTCAGTTGTTAGTTATTATAATTATAATCAACAATTATTTATTGTTGTCTTGTTAAAACCACTACTGGGAGCCAGGAAGTGGGTTGTTTAAATAAAACTTTGAGAATGAATACATTAAAATCTCAAGAATAAATAGCACATTGATTATTTTAAATATACAATATATGCTCTAAGATTATATGCTATAATTCTAAGAAAAGACCCTTAATCATCTTCACTCTGAAGTCATGGCCTTGGGCCTATTGAGTGAAGCACTTGCTCTCTTGTACCATTCACTCTCTGAGTCATGCAGCTCTAAGAGAAGAGGTGTTTATATGTTATTTAGAGTTATTGTGTTATGTTAGTTATGATAGTGCTTTGCTTTGTATAGTCAAAGCACTGCTTTAACTGTATGCAGTTTCCTTTCTGATGTGTAACAATGCTTTTCAAATAGACCTACCACATCCATGACTAACTGAAACCTCGGCACATCTAGTGCTTACAGAGATTCAAAATAGCAATGTTTATAAAGTGAGATATAAAGCATATATACAGTTGAAACGAGCCACCGAACATTTTTTTAAATGAGGATTTTGAACGTCTCCATGGCTTCTGTGGTATTATGGGACAATACAGTGTCCAGTGAATGTGCACTTCAGAATTTCACTGGTTGTATTACAGTAGGTCATTCAGGTATTTCTCGCCTAATCTTTAATAAATACTAAGGATTCAGGCATACCAGCTGTGTCCTAAATGACACACTACTGTATACACTATGCAATAACAATATACAATAGGAGTGTAAATATTTGCTCTTACAACAACTTGATTACAATTCTTTACCTGACTATTGGTCACGATTCGATCCATTTAGATTATTTTGGAACAATTCATGATTATTTTTATAAAGATGCAGAAAAAAGATTAGAAGTTTTTACTAAACTTCTGTTCTTTATTTTGACAGAACAGACATGCCCCAGACGTGAGCACTAGAGTCACAGATGCATTTAGGACCAAGAAGTTTTGGCTTATATGTTTGGCTGCTAGGGGTGTATCGGTTCACATTTCTCACGTTCGGTTTGTATCACGGTTTTAGGGTCACGGTTTCGGTATGGTTTGGTACTAACTATGTTCAGAAATAAATTACTACTGACATATCCAAAGTAAGAATTCTCTATTTTGTACAGAACAAACACTTCAGTTAATTGTATCAAAACCATGATTTCTGCCACATGTTCTGTCATGGATACTACAAGCATGATTACCACAATATTATTATAATAAACCATGGTTAATTCTCATTAGGGTCCTTAAAAATTATCTGACTACTAAATCAACATTAACTTAATACCTGAATTATTATGCTACTTGCAATATAAAGTGCATTTCATACTCAATTCAACTTGTGTCATCGTAGATGTATATGGCTTTCTTTCGTCTGCAGAACACAAATGAAGATTTTTTTGAAGAATATTTAAGTAGTGTAGGTCCATAAATATCAAGCAAATAGTTGCCAAATTTAAGCTCCAAAAAGTACATAAAGCCATCATAAAATTAATCCATACGACTCCAGTGGATTAATTAATGATTTCTGAATTGAAACGCCTGGTGTGTGTTTGAAACGCATACTTTTATAAACTTTTATTTTTACATTTTAACAATATTTTTACTTTTTTTTAAACGGGACACTTCCGGCCAGCTCATTAACAAGGGTGGAGTTCAAACTGCTTTTTGTGACCAATTTGATGAAAAACTAATGATAAAATATAACTTGTAAAATTTATATTTTAGAATTGTACCTAGAAGGGTAATAAAGTAGAGATTATGGTTAACGACTCGGTTACTAGCGTAACCTCGGTTCCCTGAGAGGAGGGAACGAGTATTGCGTAAGTAGCTTACGCTATGGGAAAACTCAGTTTCTCGAGAAATATTGAAGTCTTTATGTAAAACGCATTGCAGCTGCACAGCAGACAGCGATGAGCGAGGCAGCTCGGTCATTGGCTGTGCCGCGGCAACTGCTCGAACCAATGACGGGGCGACTCTGAACGCGCGACCAATGGGCGCGCGCTCACTCGCGCGCTCAGAGCCTGCCGAAATTAGCATAGGCAGGCTATATAATGGGCACCCCCTCATGCGAGTTCCTTTAGGTTCAATCGACTGAAGCGAACTGACCAAGCACAAGCACGGCAGCTTACGCAATACTCGTTCCCTCCTCTCAGGGAACCGAGGTTACGCTAGTAACCGAGTCGTTCCCTATCGAGAGGTCTCTCCTATTGCGTAAGTAGCTTACGCTATGGGAACACCATGTAAAACGCCGTGCGTGCTGACTTCGCTCTATAAAACCAGAGGCAGGTGCCTGAGCTTTAAAGCAAAGTGATTATTCCCCGAGCCGGCCAACGGCGAGCTATATACTGGGATATTACAGAGCGTCCTTGCCCAAGTCGGGGCGCTCTTTGTACAAACACAAGCACACATCTTATGTACTGAGCTTTTTATGTACTGGTACGCATAATAAATCCTCTAAGTCGGTCAGAGACGGACCTTATAAGGGAGGAGGTGATGCCCAGCATACACACACTCTATTCCATTCTATAGTCAGGCTGATAGAATGTTGGAATGCAATGCCGCCGCACAAATATCTTCAATGGGTATCCCACTCGACCATGCCCACGAGGAGGCCATGCTCCTCGTAGAGTGAGCTCTGATGCCTAAGGGGCATTGAAGGCCCTTGGCTTCATAAGCCAGCGCTATAGCATCCACTATCCAGCGCGATATTCTTTGCTTTGAGACAGCGAGACCCTTAGTTCGGCCCCCAAAGCATACGAATAATTGTTCCGTCTGTCTGAACAGGGCAGAACGTTCCAAATATACTCTGAGTGCCCTGACCGGGCAGAGTAAATTTGCGTCGCCTTCGTCTGCTGGGGACGATAGCACTGCCAGAGATATCACCTGTGCTCTGAAGGGTGTAGAGAGCACTTTAGGAATATACCCGTACTTTGGCCTAAGGACAACTCTGCAGTCGTTAGGTCCAAATTCCAGGCAAGCAGCGCTTGATGACAGCGCATGCAGGTCGCCCACTCTTTTAACTGAAGCGAGAGCTGCTTAAGGTGCACGGTTCGGAGAGGTTCGAACGGGGCACCCTTGAGTGCGTCCAGGACCGTGGCCAGGTCCCAGATCGGCACCGAAGGTGGGCGAGGAGGGTTCATCCTCCTAGCGCCTCTTAGGAAACGGATCAGATCGTTTTTCCCTAATGAATGTCCTTTATCAGGATTGTGTGATGCCGCTATGGCAGCCACATAGACTTTGAGCGTGGAGGGTGTGCGGCCCGCCTCCAGCAGCTACACTTGATATCTTGCAAGTTTTGGGGTTCAAACTCTTGGTATCACACCAGTCACTGAACACTTTCCACTTTCGGGCATACAAGCGCCTCGTAGAGGGCGCTCACGCCTCAGTAATGGTTCTCAAAACTCCACTGGGGAGGTTCTCGGGAACCCGTTGAGGGGCCATGCATGGAGGGCCCACAGATCGGGGCGGGGATGAAGAATCATCCCGCTGGCCTGTCCGAGGAGGTCTTGCCTCAGCGGAATCGGCCATGGGGCAGATTGCATCATCTGTATCAGTTCTGGAAACCACGTCTGGTTTTTCCAGAGTGGGGCTACCAGGAGCACTGCACATTTCACCTCCCTGATCCGACTGATGACCTGAGGTAGCATCGCGATCGGGGAAAAGCATACAAGGGGCTGCTCGGCCAAACTTGGGCGAGCGCGTCCGTGCTTTTGAGAAGAAGAGAGGGCAGTGCGCGTTTTCCTTGGAGGCTGAAGAGGTCGACCTCTGCCTCGCCAAAGGTTTGCCATAACCACTGAACCGTCAGAGGGTGGAGAGACCATTCTCCTGGGAGAACCTTGTCTCTGGATAGCATGTCCGCTCCTTGGTTCAGGACACCTGGCACGTGCGCTGCCCTTAGCGAGCGCAGGTGGTGTTGTGACCATAGGATGAGCTCCCTGGCCATAGAGTGCAGGGAGCTCGACCTGAGTCCACCTTGGCGATTTATATACGAAACTACTGTCATGTTGTCCATTCGGACCAGGACGTGTTCGTTTTTTTAGGTACGGAAGCAGGGCTCTGAGAGCCAAGGCGACCGCTTTCATTTCCAGACAGTTTATGTGTAGGCGCTTTTCCGGGTTTGACCAAAACCCGGAGACAGGCCTGCCCTCGTAAAGGGCCCCCCATCCTATTTTGGAGGCATCTGTCATGATAATTTTTCTCCGCGTACTCACGCCCAGACTCACGCCGGTTTGATACCAGTTGATGGCTTTCCAGGGCGTCAGGGCTTTTATACAGCCGTGATTCGCTCTGATCAAAAAGTGGCCCGAGCGCCACGCGTGAGTGGGGACACGGCTCTTGAGCCAGCGCTGTAGAGGACGCATGTGCAACAATCCTAGCTGGAGTACAGCTGATGCCGAGGCCATGAGACCGAGCATTCTTTGAAATCGTTTGACGGGGTCGTGCGCGCCCGTTCTGAACGATGTTGCAAGGCGTCGAATAGAGAGCGCGCGCTCTGATGAGAGGCGCTGTCATCTGCACTGAGTCTAGCACTATTCCCAGAAAAGAGATATTCTGGCTGGGGGATAGCACGCTCTTTGCAAAATTGATTCTCAGACCCAGGTATTCTAGATGGCTGATAATCCAAGATCTGTGCGTCATTAACTGGTCCTCTGATTGTGCTATGATTAGCCAATCATCGAGGTAATTCAGTATTCGCACTCCCCGCTGTCTCAGGGGGAAAGTGCCGCGTCCATACATTTCGCTGAATGTACGGGGGCCAATGATAGGTCGAATGGTAGTACTGTGTACTGGTATGACTGTCCCTCGAAAGCGAATCTCAGAAAGGGCCTGTGATGAGGCGCTATCGGAATGTGAAAGTAAGCATCTTTCAAATCCACTGATAGAAACCAATCCCCGGGGCGAACTTGCGCGAGGATATGTTTGGTTGTTAACATTCTGAACGAGCGAATCATTAAAGCTTTGTTCAGATGTCTGAGATCCAGGATGGGGCGAAGGCCACCGTCCTTTTCGGACGAGAAAATAGCGGCTGTAAAAACCCGCCTCGCTCAAAGAGGGAGGAACAGTTTCTATAGCGCCCTTCTCTATCAGTTTGAGCACCTCGGTGCGTAGAACATGTGACACATCTTTTCTCACTTTCGTCTCGACCACCGCTGAAAAGCGGGGTGGTCTGCGAGCGAACTGAAGTGAGTATCCGTGTTTTATTATGTTCAAAACCCATTTCGGCATGTCGGGATTTTTTCCCAGGCTTCTGCTCGCGACAGATATGGGCTGAATGCTGGCTGGGGGCGTGTCGCAGTGACGTATGGGCCCCACCGGCAAATCGCTTTGTGCTAACACAGAGTCTACGGCTCTCAGAGGCGCAGGTGCGCGCTGAGCAGCCGTATTGAGTGCCGAGTGCAGGGGTGCATGTGAGAGTACAGGCACGTGCGCTATCTCCGAGATGCTCACAGCATGAGTCGGAGAGATGCTTGAAACTGTATGAACAGTGTTTTGGGGTGGGGGTGCATACATCATAATAGGCACGCGCGCCATATTCATAAAGCTTTCCGCATTTAGCGGGGAGTTTCTTTGCTCGCGCATTGCATCTGTGATGCTTGCGGCATGAAATAGAGAGCTGTTTGAAACTGTATGGGTAGCTGTGTGTAGGGGTGCGTGCAGTACAGCAGGCACGCGCGCTACAGTTATAGTATTTCCCGTTTTTACTGAGGAAGTGTTTATAAATGTGGGAACAGTGCTTGTGTGTAGTGGTGCATACATGACAATAGGCAAACGATCTACATTTTTGGGACATCCAGCCTGAACTGGGGAGTTATTTGGCACTGTATGTGGGAATGCGCACTTTAGTGTGGACATGTGAACCCTTAGTGACACAGGCAGAAAATGACTCTTTTCGTGATTTCTGTGTGTCGCCGTAAAAACGGCGTTTGATTGCAGGTGAGCGAGTTTTATGACTGGCCCATTGACTGCTGTATAGACATTTCCAGCCGCCTGTAAGGGGACTGGGTAATGTTTTAGATGTTTGAGAGAGAGCGGTCCGGCTTTTGTGAGACACGTACTCTCTCTTTTTCTTCCTGTTGCTAGGAAGACTTACGAGCTCCGTGTTCAGAGTGATTCTGGGCCGAGGACCTCGTTGCTCGTGCGGATTTCTTCGGCCAGCGGAACGCGAGCGGCGTCGAGCGTCCTTTTCAGGTCTGCTCTTCGGCTGGGAGACGGGCGGCTCTGCCCTGGCTCGCTGCTGCTGCTGGGGCGGTTTCTGAGATGAGCTGGAACGCTTGGGCAGGAAGTGATGCATAGCTTGCGAATCCTTCCGAGCCTCAGTGAAGCGCTCAGTGAATTCTCTCACCACCGGTCCGAACAGGCCGCTTGGAGTGACAGGCGCGTCAAGAAATGGTGCCTTATCCGCGTCCTTCATCTCCGTTAGCGTTAGCCACAGATGGCGCTCAAGGACGGTCAAATTAGCCATGGCCCGGCCGATGGATTGGGCGGTGGCCTTTGTGGCTCGCAGGGCTATGTCCGTAGCGCTGCGCAGGTCCTTGAAAGCCTCGGGTTCAGGTCCAGACTTGTCCATGGTGCGGAGGAGTTTGGCCTGAAAAACTTGTAGGACCGCCATCGAATGCAGCGCTGACACAGCTTGGCCGGCGGCGGCGTATGCACGACCGGCGAGAGCTGAGGTGGTTCTGCAGGGCTTCGAGGGGTGAGAAGCTCTGGCCTTCCATCCAGCCGTGGAGGGTGGGCATAGATGGTTGGCCACGGTCTCCTCGAGGGGCGGAGTTGCCTCGTAGCCTCTTTCTCTCGCGCCGTCCACTGAGGAGAGCGAGGAAGAAAAAGAAGGCTTTAGGCGAGCAGAGTGCGGGGCTTTCCACGACTTTGTGAGCTCGTCGTGGACCTCAGGGAAGAAAGGAGAGGGTCTCTGTCGGGGGGCCTGCCGGCGCCCCTGCAGGAACCACTCGTCCAGCCGGCTGCGGGCGGGTTCTTCCGGGGAAGACCAGTCGAGCCCAAGGTCTTCCACGGCTTTTGACAGGATACGGACGATTTCCGAGTCCATGCTGGTGCCCGCGCCGTGTCCGCTGATGTCGATGGCGCGGGGTCGAACGAGCCCAGCCAGTCGTCGGATGCAGCGTCAAGGCTGTCATCCTTTCCATCATCGTCCCCTGATGTGCCGAACGAGATGAGACCCACCACCTTGTTGGAGGGGTGCAGGTCCGCCTCGTGAAATGGACTGGCGGCGGGAGATTTCTGGTAGCGGTGATGCACGCGGACTGGGCCGGCGTGACGTCACCGAGTCGGCGTGCTCTGGCAGCCTCTGTGGGCGGCGCTTTTCTTGCGCGGCTCGAACGGAGGTGGCAGCACGGTGGAAGCCGGCTCGCTTGCGGTGAAAACGGCAAAGCGAAGCGCCAGCTCGGCGAGGCCCAAGGAGCATTCGCCCGAATAAGTGCAGCTTCTGCGTGGTCCAGACCCAGGCAGCGAGTGCAGATGATGTGCCGATCTCCGTCGTGAAGAGGGCCTCTGCACGAGGCACAGGCTGAAGGCATTTGAAACAACGCCTTGGAAAATTACTCTTTTACTTTTAAAAGCATCGCGGGGGCGAGCGCTTGCAGTAAAGGATATGCGATCGCGCGCCGGATAGGCGTAGCAGAAGGCTTCGAAGCGGCTGAAGGCGCCGGCGTCCTCTTAGCAGTCTCGCTGTAAGCTTGTCAACGGCGGCGAAAGACTCCAACAATCCGGAGGATCCAGCGAAGAGAAGGTCTTCGCTGAAGGAGATTAAATCTAAAGGAACTCGCATGACGGGGTGCCCATTATATAGCCTGCCTATTTTATGCTAATTTCGGCAGGCTCTGAGCGCGCGAACGCGAGGCGCGCACCCATTGGGCGCGCACCCATTGGTCGCGCGTTCAGAGTCGCCCCGTCATTGGTTCGAGCAGTTGCGGCACAGCCAATGACCGAGCTGCCTCGCTCATCGCTGTCTGCTGTGCAGCTGCAATGCGTTTTACATAAAGACTTCAATATTTCTCGAGAAACTGAGTTTTCCCATAGCGTAAGCTACTTAAGGTACGTACACACTGCCAGCGACATCGCGCGCGACAGCGACTCAATACCATTCATTTTCAATGCGAGCACAGCGACTTCGCGATCGAGCTGTCGCGACCGTTAGCTAGATGTGGCGTGTCAGCGGCGACAAAGTTGAGAAAGTTCAACTTTGAGCGACTAACGGCGACAGCCAATAGGAGAGACGACGGAGAGCTCACATGATCCTTCTCTCTTTCTCTCAGCTCCTGCAGTAACGGAAAGATGGATGAAAGGCTAATTCTTGCTGTTAGAAATGTTCCAGTGCTCTATGATATGTCTCTTCCCACGTACAAGGACATTTTAAAGAAAAATACTGCGTGGAAAGGTGTATCTGAGATCGCGGGGATTTTATGGACCCATACAGACCGACATTTGCATTTTACGCCGCAGATAAACAGCCGCTATGGCAAACAGCACGCCTTGTTTCTCATTCATCTTTGATATAAAGTATTTTATGTACTGATTCCATTTATATTTAGTCTTTTCCCTACAAAATGTTTGTTTTTAGTGGCAAGAAAAGAGATTCGCTGTCAACAGCAATGGAATGACATCCGTGAATGTCATTTATAAACGTTACTAGGCAACCAGTAGTGGGAACACCCACTAGCGACTTCACCGCCAGCCACTGGCGACCTGCAGCGATAAAGTCGCTGGCAGTGTGTACGTAGTTTTACGCAATAGCAGAGACCTCTCGATAGGGAACCGGTTTTACAATTATTTGCACATTTTCTTATTATGCAAAAGCACTGATGCAAAAAATTCATATCACATAACAATTGTCTAAATGTCTAAGTGGAAGTATTTCTGGGGGATATGTGGACACTAAGGGAAGCCCAATAATAAGAAAACTGACACACACACACACACACACACACACACACACACACACACACACACACACACACACACACAAATAGGAGGTAATAAGAGACACACCAATCTAGTGCACAACACCGCTTATGCGCATCCCAAGCTTAGTGATGTGCTTTAGTGTAAACACAGTGCTTTAAAAGTGTCCATGTAAGATTATTGTGGGTACGCAACATGTAGATCATGGAATCAGACAGTTTTTTCTACTGCATCAGTTTATTAAAACAATCTGTTTTCTGTCAGACACCCCAACATAAAGAATCGACAACAGACTCTAACAGACATACTATCCACAACACCTTACAAATAAACCTGTGGACTATGCATAATAACTGGAAATTTGCTTTATAGCTGGCAATTTAAAGTCCGATCATGACTAAAATTGACATTTATTGTTGAATGCGGTAAATTTGTACAGAAGCAATGCTTTAATGACGACGATTTAAGACGCAACTTCAAGTTTACTCACTGATAGTAACTACACACCAATGCACCGCACGCTGTCGGCACGCTTAAACATTACAAAAAGTGGTATCTTTAATTTATCACTTTCAAATCAACACAGCTAAAAATATTAAACTTACTAGTTTGTTGTTGGATGACTAGTGGAACATTCTGTCCCATTTATAGTATGTGTGTCTTTCTAGGACTTCTGTCTGCTTGCTTTACATCCGTCATCTTCAGTCACTCATTTCCAGTAAATGCTGACAATCAGTTGAATTAAGTAAATTTTTTTGAAGGATATGAGTCTGAAAGATCGAATTTCTTTGTTACATTTTGGAATTTGTGTGTTTAAGCATCAGAATTCATGAGAGTTCACGTTCAGTTGGCGACACCTGGCAATTAAGGCACCATGCAGCCACCATCCGTAACCTTAACAACAACTCCAGTACCGCCACAGGTACAAGAGTTTTCCCATTTAGGCCTACAAAATCTTATAAAAAACTATTTTCATAAGACTCTATTTATTTATACATTATATATAATATTTTGCCACATGTAAATAAACCATTTCATGGTTTTAACCGTGGATTCTAAATTCTTACAGCTAAATTAAGCATGATATTTTTAATCATGGTTTAATGTAAAACCGTAATATCCCTATAACCAAGAAGTTTCCTTCATAACTAAGAGCATCAGCTGAGAGAGATTTTCTTTCATATGTAAGCTAATTGGACATTGTCACAGAAATGTACCCATATGAATCGGTAACGAATCAAAATCTGAATCAAAACGGAATCGAATCTGAAAATCTGTACAAATTCCCAGCCCTACTAAAATTTAGTAGCATGAAAACGTGGTATAACATGGGATATGGTATCCACAATATCCCTATTCATTTTGGGAGATGGAGAGAGGCGACTCACGAGACAAAAGATAAAATATTATCTTTTTGCACCTGCCACATGTCATTAACAAATAACAGGAGCCTGTAATCAACAGACATTTAGCTAACTGAATAGTTCCCTTCAGAACCACCTGAAATCGCTCCCTATCCCTACGTTTTGTGGCATTCACTATAGCGAAAATCAATGAACAAGTGAGTGTTTTCGTTCACAGCCACATGTTCCATTTGTGGTTAACCTATTTTATGAAGAAATAACTATATATAATTATATAACTATATAAAATATTGAATAATTATGGAAATATAAAAGCAATATAAACATAATGTATATCGTAATGGGTGAAGTAAGCAACAATAATTTAACTAACTTTGGTTAGTTAAATTATAACTAACTTTGGTCAAATGGTCGAAAACAGTTGTGAATAATGATACATAGGACTGAGCTCAGCAGCATCCATCCACCCATCAATTTACCTGCTCATTCTAAAGTTTGCAAGCGGTGAAATCCGCAGCCTGAACTTTCTTACTTTCAAAGTGCACCTTTTCTCCTACAATCTTGCATGCTCCTCTCCTGTGGCAAGAAGGCTTGTGTAATCTGAGATGGAATCTGTATCACATTGGGTATTAATATAGTTATGAATATTGTTTCTTAAATTCCATAATCAATCCATCTAAATTTCTTTGTCAGAGGCATTGATGCGTTTTACACCCCTAATATACACTACAGTCAACCATGTAGTGTAAGAATTTTTAAAGTGTAGCATTGTTCCAAATGGAGCACGTACTTTTATTTACAACACAGAAGCAATCGCCGTGTAACAGTTGACGGAAGTGATGTTTTAAACACATGCAATGTGTTGCCACTAGATTTAGTGTGTTAGCCAACCTCAGTTAAACACTTGTGTCTACATTTACATTTATGCATTTGGCAGATGCTTTTATTAAATCCCCCTTATTACAGGGACAATCCCCCCGGAGCAACCTGGAGTTACGTGCCTTGCTCAAGAACACAATGGTGGTGGCTGTTGGGATCGAACCGACAACCTTCTGCTTAACAGTTTAGTGCTTTAGTGATGGTAAAGCATTCAACTTACATTTGTAAGGTGCTGTCTTCTCTGAAGTTTAGCTAGTTGCTACAATATCCAACATTCCACACTCATAGTACACTTCTTTTTGTTGCATTTTCAGTGGTAACATACTACTCGCACTACTTAAGTGTGCGGTTCGGGATGCACCTGTTTTTTGGCATACTACACACTAAAGAAGTATGCAATATTCAGGCACTGCCAGATTTCCAAACATCAAACACATCAGAGACAGTGTTGCCGGGCTTACTGAGGCATCATCTCTCATCTTGCCTCTAAAGACAGGTGAGACCCACACACCTGCTCTCAGATACAGCCCGAGCTCTCCCACTGGGGAATGTGGCAAATGTGTTTTCAGACGTCCTGTCATTCTTGGTTTTTCAAATTATGATAAGATCATGAGGGATGAAAAGATTTTAAAAGAGGACAAATTATGAAATGGATATTATGAAGAAGTGGGGGAAATGAATGAAAAAAATTATTTTGACTGTCCCTTTTCTTAAAAAAATTAAAACAAAATAAAAAATATTCTGGGGTTCAGTGAGGCACTTACAATGGAAGTGAATGGGGCCAATCAGTGAACGTTAAAATAGTCATTTTCAAATGTATGGCCACAAGACGTAAACAGTATGTGTGTTAACATGATTTTAGTGTGATAAAATCTGTGTAAAGTATATCAAATTTTACAAGCCTAAACCCCTAAATGATGGTCAAAATTAGGATATAAACAACTTTTCAGCTGAAATATTACATAAGTTTTAACAGAATAATTAATGTAAGTGCTTTTATAAAATTATAAACTTCACATTTCTGCCTTTTAAACCCACCAAATATCGGCCCCATTCACTTCCATTGTAAGTCCCTTCCTGTAACAGGGATATTTTTTTTTAAAGAAAAAGAGGGACTAATTGAAATTATTTATGTGGTATGGAATATTATGCCACGAATGCTGTCGATTGAGCTCCCGGAATATTCCTTTAATAGGGAATGAGTGGTGATCACGTCCACCCATTGTGATCGTTACGACCCCAAGTAAGAATGAATGTGGGGATTGAAAGCACACCAACATTAGGCAAACACAAACACTACGCCAAATACACATTCAAAGTGAGAAAAAAAGAGATGACATTTATTAGTGCTTTAATAGTTCTTCTCGAGAAGAAGGATTTGTGCTAGAAAGCAGAGAGCCCAAGGGGTGCTCTTTGAGTTAACTGATGTCATCCCGAGTAAGGAAGAAAACGGACACCTCCGAGACGAGCGCGAGCGGTGAGGCGTAAAGTCAAACCGGACCGGCCATATGAACATTATTTATTTTTATTTTTTTACATTTGTCTAAAGTCTAGATGAGAAATTATAGTTGAAAGCAAGACCATCCAACCATGTCCCTCAAATGTTATTGTTCTAAAATGAACTGAACTGAAAAATATGACACATTTTATGGCCCATTCATCATGGCAGGGCTACTACTTCTTGTCTGGAGCAATGAGATTGTGTGAGCGCTCGTTCTACTTTCATCTATTTTTCAGATGCATGAGGAGTATGTTTTGGCAGGAAAGTAAACATGATTAACCACAACTAACTTAGTAGCAGCATATTATCGAAATAAGTTCCCAAATTGTGATTACAGCCACTATTTGAGTGATAACAAATGTAGCCTAATTAGTGTCCGTCTGACAGTCAACTTCACGATGTTAATTAAACACGTTATCCAAACCTATCCTACCTTTCGCTTGAGACGAACACCTGCGCATTTATATCTAAACCGAGAGTCCCAATGAAAGTATAGCTATTAAACGAACGGGTGCTTACCGGTACCGCTGCGTTTGCGAGTCACTCCTTGGTCCTCTGTGCCCAACATTACTACCGTACTTCTTGCTCTCCGGTTTGCCCGAGCTGAACTGAACTGATACTGAGCACCTCGCGCAGATAAATGGTCACTCGTGCGTCAGCGCGCACTGCCAACCCAAAGGCTCTCCAAGAATATCATTCACACAAACGGCGCGCGCCGTCCTTCAGGGAAGAACTTTCCAGCCTTTTCTACTTTATGCTACACTGTTTATACACAGAGTAAACAGAAACTTTTTTTTAGTCATATCAATATTTTAAATTGAACAGGCGAAATTTGAGTAATCAATTTCCCGTTTTGGTTTCGTCCCACTGTTCGTACCTGGAAGACTGTGTGAAGTTAAATCACTCAAAACGATATGGCAGGACTATAAATAATCGACACATCAAATGTTACAGAGCCTGGCCGGTTGTGGTCATAAATTAAACTGTGTATTAAATCTGAGCCCTTCCAAAGGGGGGAGACCGGGGATGGTTGTAACACGGGTCAGTTGTAACAATTCCAATCTGTCCAATCAGGAACTAGTTACAAATCACCTGATTCACTTCGCACATGCTCAGTTTAGTTCTTATTCCACATGTGATAAAGTAGAGCCCTCTGGCAGACACAGCACAAGTTAGAGTGGAAAAAACAATTTTGAGGTAAGAAAGTTACTTTTTTTGTTTTTGTTATGGGAATTTCTGCTTTGTAGTTAAACTCATCAAACTTGTATTATGTTTATTGTGTGTCTGTGTAGATATTTTCCATGCAAGTTGTTAGTGCTAATGTTTTGCCTGTTAGCTGTAAGGTGAGCTAGTTCATGGCTACATGACTCTGGGTTAGTTGTAACAACAAGACTCTGGGTTAGTTGTAACAACAATGAAACGTTACAACCTACCCCAAGAAAAATTTGTTCAATTTATATATGTTTTATTTTAATTTCAGTATGCCTAGGTCTTGGAAGAGAAAGACAGACAGAGGGGTGTCTCTCACAATTTTGAGGAGAGCATCAGATGAGGCAAAGGGAAAGTCTATAAGATCTGTGGCAAAGTTGTATGGCATTTGCCATGTAACCTTGTACAGGTTCTGTAAAAAGAGGAGGATGTTAGAAGAGAAGGGATCAGGTGAACTTCCGAGAGTAGGCTACCACAGTGGAAAGAGGGTCTTCACTGAGGAACAAGAAAAACAACTTACTGAGTATTTGTTGGGGGCAGCTGATGCATTTTATGGACTGTGTCCACGCGAGGTAAGTAGAATAAAGAGTAGAAATAGGGATAAAATAGGAGTTAGGAGAAAATCATCAATTTAGAATGATGCCAGTGTAAAATATAGAGATGGATAGATGGGGGAAATATTGAAAATACTGAAATTTGTATGTGATTAAAATTACAGGTGAGAGAACTTGCGTATCAGCTTGCTGTGAAATATAAGTGCAAATATCCAAAGACATGGGATGAATCTTTAAAGGCTGGAGCAGACTGGTTTTCAGCTTACATGAAAAGAAACCCAACTTTGTCCATTAGGAGCCCTGAGGCCACAAGCCTTGCACGGGCATCCAGTTTTAACAAAGTTCAAGTGTTCAAGTTCAATTTATTATAGTCAAGTACTATGGCAGAATAACCACACACACACACACACACACACACACACACACACACACACACACACACACACACACACACACACACACAATGTGTTGAAATAAAAACCTTTCAAAATATTTTTTTTGTCAAAATCCTTATTTCATTATGTTACATATCACCCCGGTGGATATCATAATGTTACATCTCACCCCAGGGTATGTTACAACTAACCCAGACTATGGGGTGAATTGTAACATTTCACTCCTCGTGTTTGAAACTAAACCATGCATTTTCTGTTTGTGTTGCAAAGATAATAGCTATGTCATTTAATAGCAGACACTTGTAGCTAGTTTGGATCCCATTTTGAACACACTGACTTCAAAGTACTACAAGATATAGACAGAAAGGTCAAAATTGTTACAACCATCCCCGGTCTCCCTTGGAGCTCCAACCGCAAAATAATCCCGAAATGTGCGGTGGTTACAAAAACTAGCTCCAAACATTCATAAACAACTTCCCCTTGGCCAACTGTTATAGTGAGCCGTATATGCGGTTTGTCCATGTTTAATGACCGGAGTGACAAGAGTTTCAAAATGAGCTGCTAAAAATGATACCGTCACGACTGCTATCATCATGGTGCCCACCGTTGTCATTAATCAGAATCTGGCTGTTTTGTTCTGGTCTGCAAGCCATGATTAATTTGTAATCTTAACATCATGTGTGTGACTATTTAAGATACTCTTTTAACAATGCATACTGAAATAGACATTGATTGGCTAATTACCTGATCTTAGTCATGTGGTTTTAAAGAACTTCTTGTTCATTCTTGGATGACCACAAAGAAAAGATTTATCAAAGTGTTATAAACATTACTGCTGCTTGTTAAAATACAGATTAAACAACAGTGACGTCTTAAACTCATGCATCTTTGAAATTGCAAAGTGCATAGGGCATATTTTAAGTCATTGTCCTTCCTTATTTGAATTTGAGAGTTTTACAGGCAATTTAATTTCTTTCATTCAAGTCAGTTTCATCCAGCTAACATAATTTAGTTGGATTAGTCCAAATCAATGTACTAAATACATTTTAACTCAACTTTATTAGGTTTGTCAAACTAAATGTACTAATGTTTAATTTAGTTAATTTTCTTATGTTGGTCCAACTTGGTTTATTTTATAAATCATCGGTATATGCCAGGTGAGCAAGTGTAAGGACTGTGAAAATTTTGCAATGTCAATTTAATGGCAACTGCTTATAGAGCTAAGCAGCACTCAAATCAAACATCACTTGAAAGTGAATGTCCATCCACAAGCACAAGTGTCAATCTTCACTACAATGGTAACCCCCAAAACTCCAGGCTAACAAATCCTCTTTTTAACATTAAACGGTCATGTCATGAGGAATCAAATTTTCCTTGATATTTTTTTACAAATAATGTCATTCTACTATTAAAAAAATTCTGTGGATTTCAGAACTTAAAATTGATCCCCAATTCAATAAAACCATTTATTGAAACCAAGCTGCAAAAATCTCGTTATATACTTCCGCGTCTTACCTACATCACTAAGGGTCCCATTAATTCATGACTGCCTCTACAGTGAAAAAACGTCAATGCGTACTTCAACACAACCTTGGCCCCACCCACTGGTGCTTCAGTTTGTAAACAGCAAGAGCAAAAGGGGTCCCATCTGGACTATTTTGAAATATTTTTTTATATAAACATGTACTAGTCAGACATCTTTTTTTTTTCTTTTCTTTTTTTTTTTTTTACAATTTTAAGTGATTCCATTCAACAAATGAAACAAACATCACAGAATATGCAGAATCAAATTATTAACAATTTAACCTTTCCCCCGAACACCCCCACCAAACACTCACCCCAGTGGTCATAAATATTTGGAAACACACACAAAACAAAATATAAATAAATAAAAAGTATACTTTCAAAAAACATTCAAATTGCACACACACGTTTAAAACAAAAGATCCCTCTCCACTACCCCTCTGCAAAGCCTTCCAAAAAGGCCAAATATGTGCCCTATTTCCTATCAAATAACCATCAGATTTCCCAGCCTTCTATACATCCCTTCCTCAAAGGCTGCCACCCAGGGCTGGTAATCTGGCATACTGGGCATTTTCCCGACGCACTTTGGGGCCGATCAGGGGTGGACTGGCCATCGGAAGAATATTCGGCCAGTGGGTCGGCCGCAATGGGATGAATGGGATGAATGGTCCGCGATAAGCTAAAACAAGCTACCGCGTTCCTCAAAAGCCAGAGTAAGTACAGCGAGTCAACCCACTCACATGAGAATCACACAATAGTTTACTCATCCATTGATTCAATAAAAGACTAAAAAGCCTGTTTCGGACATGTAAATACTTTGCGACCAACCTTAGCTTCTATTCTCAGCTTGGCCAGAAAAATATCAATGCAAAAGCGATCTTGCATTGATGCAAGAGATTCTTGCATTCCTTGAACCGATAAAGTTTCTCTCTTGTCGAACTCACAAAGTACGGGAACAAGAAAATAGTGTGATTCTTCCAAGAAAGCTTTCCTGTTCTCCTCGCCTGGCGCAACATGAGATCTTTATTGGATGATCTCAGAAATTTGGCCAGGATTGATCGGGGCCTTTCTCCCCAAGCAGATCTCAGAGCCGGGACTCGTTATGTCGTTATGCAGACTTGGGAAAAGCTTGTCTAGGATTTCACTATATCTCTGCCCTCCTCATGCTCAGAAATTCCAACAATTCGGATGTTATTTCTGCAGCTTCTATTCTCAAAATCTTCAAGCTTTTCAAGAATATGTTCCAAATCATCTTTGGTCGTGGGCGGATTAGCGGATAAATCTCTCTCTGATGACTCCAGATAATCGATTAGTCTCTCAACGTCTGCAACTCTTGTAACTAACTCGTCTTCCAAGTCAGCAAGAACCTTTGTCAGCATCACCGACATGTTGGACAGTTGACGCTGGATCTCTTCTCCCGCCGCACCAGCCAAATCGAGTCCCCAGTCTGTAGGCCTGTCGGGACTTTCATCCTGAACATGTAAGTGTCTGTTTTGATGTCTCCAGAGCCCAAGGATTTTGACTTCTTTGCCATTTTTTACCTCAAAGAGCAAATGTTTAACTTGGTGTATCGAATTTCACCAGATTATAACATGAGAATAATGAAAATTTTGCAAAGTGCGCAGAGCTCGACGCTCACACATCTGCTTCTTGAATGGCTTCATGTGACTTTGTTGTAATTTTTCTCACACTGCTTTTAAAAGATGTGGTGTCAAGTTACAACTCTGATTGTAACATACATTGTTGGTGTATGTAAACCTGTACTAGATGGATGTCTTTGACCATTTTGATTTGTTACCGGCTTCAGCGTAAGATGATCAGTGATCTTCATTGTGCTTTGGACTATGTATGTATGGTTTTTCAGCTCAAATCAGTGTGGATTGTATGTTTTTTCGGCAACTATCAGTGTGGATTGTATGCTTTTTTCTGTTCACATCAGTGTGGATTGCTGTGAACCAGTCATAAGATTCAAGCTTTGCAAAGGAATTGTTATTGAAGGATGGGGCAGTTAAAAACACTTAGACCCAACCGCAAAACCATGAGTAAACCGTTTAATTCATGAATATTTCAAATGTAATGACTGCTTGATAGTTTATGGTGCTGATGGGCTTACAGTGAGTGAACAGTTTTGAAATGTAGTTTTATAATGCTGTGGAGTTGTTAATTCTCTTCGGATTAAGTTTCAAATATGCTCTATTCAAGGGGCTGCTAGATGTTAACCAATAATGACATTGGAGTTACGTTGACGTTATAAGGACCGCTTAGGCCAAAACAGAGCGTTTCAAACTAATTGGAAAATTAACATGTTTTGGTTCCAAAAAAAAAAAACTTTACTACATTATCAGTGGACCTCAGGGAAGATAATATATTTATTAATAAAAAAAAGAATATGTCATGAACCCTTTAACAAATTTCCTTTTCACATCTTGCTCAAAAATCTATAAAATAATAGATAATTTCAACAGTTGTTCACCCCATCTAGTCCCATGCAAAGCATGCCAGGAAATGCAAATTCCCTACCCAGATTTATCAATGCTACAAAAAGTGTTTATGTAGTCCAAACTCAAATGGATTAAGTAAACTTTAATTTTACAAATTTAAATGGATAGAACACAATGAAATCCACTGTGACACAATGTTCTAGAATTGTGATGCTTTAGTTCATTTTAAGTAAGTAAAATGAGTGATACATTGTTGGTTAAGAGCAAATATTCACATTTCTGTTTCTAATACTGGATCTATATCAGCATTGGCCGAAACTGAGCCCCATTTTGTACATGCAAGGGAGCAAACACACAAGCAAAGACAACATTCACACACTTCACATAGCTCTTGGTCTCGCCACAGGCCACTTCTATTGAGGAAGGATATTTTCTATGCTTTTGAATCTGAGTAGAAGCGGGTATGTGATTTATTGCTGTCAGCGCTTGGCTGATGGATGCTTTTGAAACACACTTAGAGCTTCACTAATCCTTTTGTGTAGGAGTAGTGACACTCTGATCAACCAGTAACTGGTCAACTAAAATAAACCGAGTTCCGCACTGTTGAGCAGGATGAAATAGAATACCACACCTCCAAAACCACACACACACACACACACACACACACACACAGTTTTCCCTACTGACACACACTTGCCTCTAAACAACTAGTAACTTATTGACATACAACAATGTTAGCAAAATCAAAACAATCAGTGTTGGCTTTCAAACGTAATTCACAGTTTCCATTTGAATCACCTGGTTTCCATGGTAACAGGCAGTTAATTGCACATCATGCTTTCAAACAGTAGGTACTTTCAAATTTAGAGTTGAATGGTGCTATTTAAGGGAATGTGAAAAGATACAATTTAATGGTTTAAAAGAAAAACGTAAGAACGAGAAAAGGACAATAGCAGCTGAATTCCAACACTGTGGTGTGCACAAGGTGGGTATATTGGTCTGATATCAAATCATTCAGTTAAATTGTTGGATTAAGGAGGAAAGAAGTTCTGTTCATCACTTATGAATGTGTTAAATAAGCCTTTCTGAAAACTGTTGTCACAAAATGCATGGCTTGTTAAGGGGTTGTCTGCATCCATAAAACCTCAGTATTTGTGTTTTATTACTTTTATCATGTGTTTTTCTGTTCCATCGTAACTCTCCTGGTTAAATGTCACACTATATGCAGACATATACTACATGTATACATTAAAATATTGCTCTTCTATGAAGATAGGCTTATATGAAAAGATTGCATTTGTTATATAGTTATTGCAGAAATGGTCCATCCACTGTTGGCTTTGTTTGCCTTTTAGAGAAATAAAACAAATAATTTACCACACAAATTTGCAAAATTGTAATTGAGACTTTACAAAATATATGCATCCCCTTTGGCTTTCGTTTATCCAATTTTTCTGTACACTTTCCTCCCATGTCATTTCTCAGCCTCCTTTTCTGAAAAGAACAATCAACGAGAGAGCAAACCGATAGAATGTATTTTTTTTGGGCCTGCATAGACTCCTTTTCAAAAGAGACGGGAATGTGATTCATGTTCCTCATAATTAATAATTAGGCAGTAAAGAGAAGAATCAGGGGTGCAGGCCTTATGGGAAGAATTGTAAAGAAAAAGCCAGTTTTGAAACAGAAAAACAAAAAGAAAAGGATAGAGTGGACAAAGAAACAAAGATATTGGACAACAGGTAATTGGAAAATAGTGTTATGGATCTTAACACCACTAAGCTTTTGTGGGATCAGCTAGACTGTAAGGTGCATGAGAAGTGCCCGACAAGACAGCAACATCTATGGCAAGTTTTAGAGGAAGCGTGGGTCACCTGAGTATCTGGACAAACTGACTGCTAGAATGCCAAGGATCTGCAAATCTGTAATTGCTCCACTACTTTGAAGTAGTTTAAGAAGTTCTGGTTTATTTTTTTCAAAATGTAATAGTCATTTTCATGTTATTAATGTCCTGACTATAAATTGCGATCAGTTGAATGCCACTTTGGTGAATAAAATTACCAATTTCTTTCCATAAGTGCAAAAACTGTACGCTATTCCAAACATTTTGCTGCTAGTGCACATGCAATATTTAACATACAAATACATTTAAATATACATACATGTACTGTACAAAGTAACTTATGATTCACTAGATAACTGTAAAATATATTAAAACACACTGAGTACTTTATTAGGAACACTATGGTCATAATCAAATGTCCAAAGTGGTCTTTTGCTGTTGTAGCTCATCCACCACAAGGTGTGTTGTGCATTCTGAGATGCTATTCTGCTCAATACAATTGTACAGAGTGGTTATCTGAGTTACCGTAGACTTTTCTGTCAGTCTGGCCATACTACGTTGACCTCTCTCGTCAAGAAGATGTTTCTATCCACAGAACTGCCACTCACTGGATGTTTTTTGTTTTTGGCACCATTCTGTGTAAACACTAGGGAGTGTTTTGAGTGAAAGCAGTTACAGAAATGCTCAAACCAGCCCGTCTGGCACCACCAATCATGCTACGGTTCAAATCACGGAGATAACATTTTTTTCCCGATTCTGATGGTTGATGTGAACATTATCTGAAGCTCCTGATCCGTATTTACATGATTTTATGTATTACACTGCTGCCACATGATTAACTGATTAGATCATTGTATGAATATGTAGATGTACAGGTGTTCCTTATAAAGTGCTCTGAGTGCAGTATATACTGTTTGTTGTATGCATCTCTATAACAATGCCATGTGTTTTAAAGGGGTCGTGACATGACCTGAAGTTTCGTTGATCTTTTGACATATAAGAGGTTGTTGTTGTTCTATAAAAACATACAGAAAGTTTTATACCTGAAAACGTCCTCCTTAATAGAAAAAGAGCATTTATTTAAACCAAGCTACAAAAATAGCTCATTTGGAATTGTGACATCACAAGGACCAAATACATCTGCATATGCAAGGCCTATTTGTCCATTGTTGAAGCCACAGTTGAAGAGGATAGAGATGGGACTGTCATGGAAGATTCATCCAAAGTGGACTTACACAGGACACCTTCATGTGGATCATCTGGATTTATATGTTTTTCTACATAAACGTGCACTAGACGAACAGATTTGACCGTTATCATACATCTCGTGCAAAGACGCAATGTCAAGTTATAACTCTAAAATGGAGACCCCCATTGTGCTTCATTCAGCTGCGCTGTTTGTGCTATTTTTAATTGTTGCTCTTTAGTATACATGTAAACATCTTTGATCGTTTTCATGCATTTCTCGCAATGTGCACCACGTTTTAAGAGTGGTACAAGCACAAATTCAAAAACGCATCTCATTCTGCTGCTGCCTCCGAATGAGAGAAACACATGTAGTCCAGTGTGTAAACAAACTGGGAAAATGTGAGATGTGAAGACCAGTGTCTCTGCTTTGGTCTTATTGTATTTTGTGTGTTGTATTACGTTTGAGTATTCAGAAGATTTCTGTGTGGATTGCTTGTGAAACAGTCACAATATGATTCAAGCTTTGCAAAGGAACTGTTATTGAAAGATGGTGAAGTTAAAATTGGACTTTTGGACAAAAAACTGAAAGTTACCAATTTCATTAATTAATATTTCATATCTCATGACTGTTTGATAGTTTATGCTGTGCTTGAGTGAACAGTTTGATACTTTCAGTTGAAATGTGTTAGGTGGATGTTATGTTTTAATGTCGGGATCTCTGGTTGATCTGGTGGTGAGTCATTCTGTTATGTCGTGTTTCCCGCTTTCTACACATGCTTTTTGTTTGTTTGTTAGCCCACGTGTTCTCAGATTTGCAGGCTAGTCATTCCTCCTCAATATTGCCGTCCTTACCTGGTTCCAGCAGAGTCACCCCACTCACCTTCCCACCCTGGTTCTGCTGGTTTTCCGTTCACTCCATCGGCTGTTGTCTCTAAGACGGATCCATCCCCTCAGCCCCATGCTTCAACTGCGCCTGCTCTTCTCTTTACAGTCCTGTGTGTGTTGACTTTGTCATTTATCTATCTACAATTATCTTGTGTTCTCTGGGTCCTCCTTGATTGGTCCTGACAAATTAAATTTGAAAGTTGGAACAGTTTATTCATTTTCTTTGGATTGTGCTTCAAATATGCCTGTATTGGAAGGGCTGCATGATGTTAGCCAATCACAATGGTTGCCATTTACATTGAAGTCTTAAAGGGCCAGGCAGCTAAAAACTGAGCGTTTTTGACAGAGGGCCAGAGACCGGGTGTAAAATTATTATATATATGAATAAATTATGACTGTTTGGAGCCAAAAAAACTTTACTTACATTCTAATTGGACCTCAGGGAAAAAAATCAAATAACTTTTAAAAAGAGTATGTCATGACCCCTTTAATGCTTTGCCGATGTTAACCCATGAAATTGGAACCTGCAGGGATCAATTTCCCTGGTGTAAGAGACTGTAGGCAGTAAACACTTCAAAAATATCTGAATCCGTTAATGAAGTAGATGAAGAGCATTTGTTTGTAATTTGTTCTGGGGAGCAGTCCTCAAGACCAATAGACTTCGGTCCATTCATTTCATGAAGTGTGTGGCTCTAAATTATTTTGTATTTAATCAATAAAACATTAAGGTGTACAGTGTAATGGAATGACCCTTGTCACCTTCACCCCCAACTGAAAGACTCATGAATGACTATACCAATTCTGTTTGGGTGATTATTGCCAGTGTTATCACTTTCAAAACCATCTCATTATGTCTTTGATCGTTACTGAATTCAAGGCACAATACATGTCAAAATATTATGAAAAAGCATCAATATTTTTATCATGTCAGCAGTGTTTAATGTAATTGCCATGCTTATTTCTCATCTCATGCCATTTTTACTCACCAACATGGTCTATATTATTTCTTAATTGATTTATCAGTCAGGTCACTAATTGAATAGAGGTCACGCATCTCCAGTACCCTGGACCTTCCGTGATCATTCAGGTCCTTCAGCATATTAATTAGGCAACTAATTAATTAATTCAACAACCAATTATAATGCATGTTTTTGTTCCTTAAAGAGAGCAAGACACAAGAGACATCAATTCCCTCAAGCATTATGCTTATGTTAACACCAGCTTGGATGCGGCATGGTATGATATGACAAACAAAAAAGCAAAGATACTGAATTTTCCTGCAATTGTAAAATCATAGTTACTTGGCAAGAATTCAAATCAATCTCTGGAAGCTTTTACCAGCTGCCTACACCCAAAAAGCCAAAGTGGTCTTGACTGATGACATTGATTTTGTAATGCATGTTAAAATGGGGAATGACTGCAATGACTGGTTCTCTTAATCTGAAAAACTAGATCCTTTGAAATATTTGCATTCAGTGACCTCCATGCATTGGCAAAGGATAAACTAAAAGATGTGATACTGGTCTAAACAGACTGATGCAGAAATGTACTCTGTAAGGTGCTATAACATCATTGAAACAGGTTTATCTACACTGATATTTTCTAGAGTACATTTTTGAGCAAACCCCCTTAGCTCCAGTCATGTTGAACCAACACTGTTTGGTGGTGTGTGTGTGTGTGTGGTGGAGTGACTCATTGTTGAGTGCTGATATTAAGTGTGGGAGTAGAATGAGAACAATTTAATTCCACTCGTGGACACACACAACTCACTCACTCACTCACTCACTCACTTATATTAACGCTACTACTAGCAACACTCACTTACTATATTATAGATACGCTCATTAGTGTAGCAGTTAACATTCAGCTAATTCTATGCAGTTACTATGATATGCAGTCCTACAAAATGAAATTAGTTCGAGAAATAAGAAATGTAGGTCTCAATTATGATTTAATGAATTATTTGTTAAAGCACAACCAAATGTACACTATAACAAATAGCTTTGAAAATTTAGCACTAAACTGAGTGGCTTCATCTGCAATTGTAAGAGGTTGGGAAAGAATATACCAGGAATTTATCACAATCCCACATTCATAGGTTAGAACACATGTATTACATAGCAATGCTGTCCATAGAAATGGGTTTTGATACTCATGTCCCTTTGGGGTGATTATAAGTGAAGTTTCTGAAAAATGTGATGGTGGAGAGGCTCATGAAATGACACAGACCAGGGGAGGGAGGCTAAATGTCACCCAGAGATGATGCGCCTTTAGCAAGATATTCAAAATTATAAGAACCCTTGACTAGAGGTTTGGAGTGGCGCAACTGAGTGGCTTTACCTAATCCACCCACACAAAAGCACATTTGAACTCTACAGCACACCAGAAAACTGACACTTTCGTACACACAGATATTCACACTGATTGCAAATATGTGGACGCAAAAGGATATGTGGACATAATATGCAATGACAAACAGGGATGTCCATTCTTCTTTGAATATTATGGTTTATAATGTTTTTGTATAAACAAATAATGTATAAACAGCTGAATTGTCATGGATGAATACAACATAGTCTCAAATCGTAATGAGATGAATGTGATAGTGAAATCGAAAGATATCATATGACTTTGCTCAACAAAAAGGTATGACTTTATTGCCATAGAGACCAACCAATCAACAAACAGAATTTCAAATTGATACAATACAGTTATCATATTTGGACTTCAATATAATTATCCAATATTCTAGCTGAAACATCCTCTTCCAAACTCTAAAAAAGACTCTCGTCATGCTGTCAACAAAACACACAAAGCATTCATAGGAAATTAGCTGGGACATAATTTTGGCACTCTGGACTTGGGACTGATATGATCAGTGGGGAAGGGAGAACCAGTTCCTCTTGCAATGCCCCAATCACTGTGGCCACTCACTACAGCCCAGTAATCATGGAATAATATCAGGGCTGGATCCTCTAAGCCTCTTGATTGCCAACACATTAGAAAGTGTGCCAGCCATTACAGTACCTAAACTCATTGTTGAACAATGAAACACACTGATTCACCTGCAACACTTTTAACCCATTATGCATTAACACTGATTCTGTTGCAAAAGATCTGATGTTAGTTTACGAACACTGTTTATTACACACATTGCAAGATCATGACTAATTATTATCCCAAAGTAAAGGTGCAGCATTAGAATCAACAATAACATGCACTCAGAAACTAGTCATCCAAATCTAACTTCATCCCATAATCCTATCATGCTCTCATACGTACGTTTTTCATTTTCAATCTAAACGGCCCAGAAAAGCTGTAATCCTCCACCGCTATACTCATTGAAAAGGAGGCCCATTGACATTAACAGTTTGTTGACATAAGCGATTGTTACCGGTCACACATTTAACTCTGGTCATAGGAGATTGAGCAAGTCCTTTCATGCCACAACAAATACATAAGCAAATAAACAAATAGATGAGAAAAGAGTGAAACTTTGGATCATATTTTTTCAAAGGAATAATGTAGTTCACCGAGTGGTGGTGGCGTAGTGGGCTAACGCCCATAACTGGTAATCATTCTGGTTCGATCCCCCCATTCTGGTTCGATCCCCACAGCCACCACCATTGTGTCCTTGAGCAAGGCACTTAACTCCAATATTGACTAACCATTTTATGCATTCATTATTATAATTATTATTAGACTTTTTTGGTTTAAAAATAAATAAAATATGTATACTGATATTAAATAAGCATAAACTGCAGCTATAGATATTTAAATGGTATCAGGTGTAATTTCTAAGTCTGTGGACAGTTACTGTATGAGCCAGAAGGCACTTTGAGCACTGAGAGAAACATTGGGTTATTGATTGATGCAAGAGTTCTCAGTTCAAATGCTCCAGCCTTTAAAAACAAACCACTCATTTCTTTTCTTTTTTTACTCTTCATGATGGTTAAAATAAACGGATGGTTTCTGTCTCTCTTTCCATCCATCTATGTCTGTGGCTCTGCACAACCCCTGCTCACCTTCCTTCCCCCATGTCATTTGTTTCTCACTTTTTTCCTGTCCTTTCAATGGCTTACATCGGCTAGTGAAGGTTGCCTATGCCTTCAGGGCAGAGTGCGTTACGTGTCTGAGTGTGTGAGACAGAGGGAGACAAACCGTGTGTGTGTGTCTCACTCCAGCTACATAAATAGCCATTTCCCGCCAGAGCAAACCCACTTTCGCACCACCCACCTTACACACACAGGTCCCAGCAGACACACATACACACAAGCTATGAAAAACTAGACTGACTGCTACAGACAAAAAAAAAGTTATTATAATACATTATCACATATTTGCTCAGTCTCTCTAAGGTGACTACTGTATACACTCTGAAAGGAATATTACGGGTTCAATACAAGTTAAGCTCAATCAACAGCATTTGTGACAATGTTGATTACCACAAAAACATTATTTTGACTTGAAGCAATAATCTGGGTTACAGTGAGGCACTTACAATGGAAGTAAATGGGGCCAGTTTGTGGAGGGTTTAAACGCAGAAATTTGAAACTTATAATTTTATAAAAGCACATACATTAATTATTGTTAAAACTCATGTATTATTTGAGCTGTAAAGTTGTTTAAATCCTAATGTTTACAGTCATTGTATGATTTGTCATCTTCATGGCAATGGAGTTGTAAAATTGGCTATCATTTTAGACAGAAAATGTTAGTAAGTGATTTTATCATGTTATTGCGCATATTGTTTATGTCTTGGATCTATACTTTTTAAATAGTGACTATTTTAACTTTTACAGATTGGCCCCATTCACTGTGATTGTAAGTGACACTGGAACCCAGTGGAGAACCCAGAAAAGGAGGGGGGGCAAATCGAAATTAATTTTTGTGGTAATCAATATTATGCCACAAATTATGTCGATAAGCTTATATTGTATTGAAACTGGAATATTCCTTTAAGGAATGACAGCCCCTAAATCCTTTCTCAACATACAGCAAATATACATAGGCATACATACCCATTTTGGGTATGCCAAAATGAAAAAAAAAAAAAAGTTCACCCTCATATTATTACAAATCCATGTGACTTTCTTAAATGTAATACACAAAATGTTTGAGACAGACATCCTCCTTTTGTGTGGTTTCAAAATCTAGGTATAGTAATGTGATTCTACGTGACCAGGTTGAATATAATTTATTTTCTTAACTGTAGAATTTTGCAAAGCATCATAGCAACTTGGTGGATTAATATAATTTGCGATCACAGGTGTGCCTTTATTGTCATTTTATAATGACTACATGATTTATCCAATCAGAATCAGAACTATTTGATTTGAAGTATAAAGATAACTTTTTATGGCTAATTCCATATTTAGTTTTTTGATTGTGTGACATGTTTTAATAACTGTAAGTTGCTTCCTGGGTGCTCCTGAAGGTAGCATTCTGTGTTTGTGTAGCTTGGATTGTACATTTTGTCCAAACATAAAAATATCGAGTGTTTGTTCTCCAATAGCCTATTACACTATGTCTCTTGTGCTTAAATTTGTTTAAGATTAAATTACACACTCTATCCATTTCTGTCTTTTCACTGTAAAAAAAATGTCTGTAATTTTAAAAGGTAAAAGACTGTAAAACTGCTACAGTAAAAAAAAAAAAAAAAACTAAACTGGTTAACGAGTGGTTACCATACATTATTTTTATACATAAAAAGTATTATTTTCCCATATAATTAACAGTTAAAATGTATATTATGTTTAACAAGAGAGTACATGTTTTTACGGTAAATACATTTTAAAAATACGGTAAAAATTGGAAGCGGGTGTTCCCAGAATTCCCTGTATGACCAATCACATTTCATTATCTTTTATGGGAATAGTTATGTATCTACTTATCTACATATCAGTTACATACATTGGGGTGTTCTGTTTTATATTTAATGTAGTTTAGTTAATGTTTACTCCATTATTTTAATTTCACATGTATTACCCTGATGGTGTTTTGTGTTTGTTTTTGTGACACTGAGCACTGTCTCTACATGTTTATTGTAGATAAACACCTTACACAATACCTTATAAAGTGAAAAGCAGATCTGTACAGTTTCAGAAGGTTAATATATTAAGTTTATCATTTAATAATATGAACGACAGTACTGTACCGTAAAATATACAGTAAAAACAACAGTTTTAAACTGTAAAATTTACAGGTTGTTCTGTAAATTTGTTTGCACTTTTACTGTATTTTTTACATAATTATTCTGCCAACCACTGCCATTTTTTGCAGTGCATGGTTAGCAACATGAATGCTATCACACTCACACAAAGCCTTCTGTTTGTCAAGAGCTGGCCTGCACAAAAGCTAGATTGAGGTTGATTGAACATCACAGATGTTAAATTACCCATACCAATTTTGGCCAATTTCCTTGTCTTTTACTGGCTGTTACCGGCTATCTAAAGTGAGTCAACATATCCATTCAGCCTCCCTTTTGCACACACATATACACAGTCTATGACCACTCTCTTTTTGTCTGTCTATCTCATCCTCACTTGTAAAAACAGCCCAGTCTACCTGATCATTAATACACAGCTTCTTAGCAGAGAAAATAAAAGCCTATAAAATATAGAATATGGAGAATAAAAGACAACAAGATTGAAAGGGTGTTTTTCATACAAGCCTGAGAGAGGCAGACAAAAGGACAAGAGATGGGGACAGACAGAGAGGGAGACAAAGAAAGCAGGACGGACAGAAGGAGTGAGGAAAAGATGGATAGAGAGAGTGAAAGTGGCGATAATGACAGACAAACCAAGCAGGGAAGACAAATGACTGACGGAGAGAGGCTTTGCTCAAGATTTCCTTGTTCCTCACCCTCTTAATCCCTCCATCTCTCCTTTACAATCCCTTGTTTTCTTTTCTATACTAACTATATACTGTCCCAGCATGTCATTAGTGCAGATGGGGTGGTTATATATGGATTGGAAGAACACTGTTAACAAGCTGGACACAAACAGCAAAGCGTATGAATCTCTGAATAGATCAGCTTATGCATGCAAGTGTGCGTCCGTAATTAGAAGACCCGTCTTTAGCCACGACAGAACGGGTCAAGGAATTTCGGAAATATACATTTGCTTTACAAGACAAGTTTATATTTAGAAGTAAAGCTGTTGTATAATCCCTTTGAACTAACCATAACCATTGGGTTAGAGCTTCTAAAACATTTGGATTCGATTACAGAGTCTTTGTTGGACTGAGAGGAATGGCTTCCATTCTCTTTATATGTGCCGAGTCATTTTAACTGTCAGCACAGAGAACATTTGGTTTTGTCTCCTTGGCGGAGTCAATTCATCCATCTCCATTCCCATCATCACTTGTGCACCTGGGTCTCTATAGAGACACATGTCTGTTTTTCTATCATGGGCCTTACCATTGATTGGTTCAATGGTAAGGCTACTGGTACATACCATTCAACTCAACCAGAGATTACCAGCTCTAAATTTAGATCAGAAAATAAACTGGCCCCCACAGTGAGCCTGGTTCCCCCAAGGCTATTTTTCTCCATTAACAAACATCTTATGGAATCACCTTAAACCTGCTCTAACTAAAATATTATTATAATTATTTAAGTATTAACTTTAAAGGGTAACTAAACACCTGCTCAGAGTCTGACTCCACCCACTAGAAATATTTGAAAATGCAGAAAAAGTGGGCAGACCCCAGCGGGGATAGAGGGAACGAACACACGGTCGCAAGACGACATGTACATGAATCTGGCGTGGTGAGCTGGAACCTGCTTACGTCAGCTGTCACCGCTTACGTCACGAAGTACCGCAACAGCCAATAGGAAAATTCAACTGCAGTAGCCACCGTTCAACCTGAAGAGGGCAGCACTCAGACGTTTTTACACCATATATTGTAGAATTAAAACACTTTATACACAAATGTCAAAAAAATTACTTGAATCAATGACCAGTACTAATAAAACCCCATGCTTACAGATCATTAACTAAAAAAAGTTGGTTTAGGGTTTAGTTAACCTTTAAGGCAAAATTTAAAATCAGGCTTTTTTTTTAATCGAAGTGCACAATTATAACTAAGACATTACAGATATTACAGCTTATTTTTTTCTGTTAAAGCATCATTTTCTGTAGAGCTGCTTTGAAAATGTGATATGTGCTATACAAATAAAATTACTTGAATTTTGCACAAGTAAAATATATCAAAATGTCAAAATGACAATTTTCACCTATATGATTTTGAAGCAAGAAATGTAGGTCTGGTGCTAAATTCAGTTGACCTCAGCACCCCTTGTTGCAATATATGGCAATGGTGTGAGTCCAAAAATTAAAAATACATAAACAAAACACCTCTTTGTTTTTCCAAATTTGGAGAGCTTATAACTTGAGAAGTATCAAAGATATCTTAAAGATATCACAAAAAGCACAAGAAAATCAATATAAATACAATAGGGTTTCAGCCTCTTTGGTGCTTAGACACCTAATGATGCATTCCAGAGCTTTGCAGCTGTACATTTCTGAAATATAGTGCACTCACATGTGTCGCTTATTCTTAGTAATAGTGTATTTTTGGACTCTTGGAAATCAAGAGTTTCTACACTATTTCTACTTCAGACCTTTGTTTTGCTGGACAAGAAAGCTAGTACTTCATACCATGTAATGCACATCTGATTTTCAACCTTTGAAAATGTGTAAAATGTAACTTGAAATTAAGCATTTAGCCACACTGAAAGCACCATATCGCTGGGATTTTACAATATATGGCCAACAAATTAGTATTTTTTCAAAACCAAAATCTAAAAGGATATTTAGGGACCTTTAATACTTCTGGAGTTATACGCTCTCAAGCTTTGGAAAAACACAAGTGGTTAAATGTTTTGACTCCATTGGCATAATGCATCAAGGGGAGCTGAAGTCAACTGATTTTAGCAATAGACCTTCTTATCTCTGTGTAAAAATATAATGATAATGCTGCTACATTTCTATAGTCATTTGTAGTTCTACTACAAAATCATAGGCAAAAATTTCATTTTGACCTCCTCTAAATAATGGATTATTCTGTAAATATTAAATAAAAAATTAGCTTTCATTATCATTTGTTTATCTTTAAAAAACTAAAAAATCAGTCTGGGAAGTTTCAGAAATTTGGTTTATTTGACATAACACTATTGTTTTTTTAGTTAATGATATATTCAATCCCCTATTCCAGGGTATCCCAAATGGAACTCCTGGGGGTTTGTGAGAGAGTTTACACGTTACACGTACACATTGTTAGATAAATGAAAATACATTTTTTGGTTAATTATTGAAAATGTGAATATTGGCTATATCATATCAAGATATCAAATGTACATGCACAAACGTAATGATGTACAATCGAAATGAGATAAAAACAGACTAGTTGTCTTTTTTTTAACCTTTACTACAGTGACTGTAGTATTGGGATAGAAATACCAATCGTGAATTAAATTAAATAATATGCATAAATATATATATATATATATATATTAAAAAGAACAAATGTAATAAAGGTTCATTATTATATAAAATAGTTAGACAAATGAAAGTGCAAAGATTTAATTTGATTTTGAATGGTTAACATTACTTAAAATATCCGGGGGTACTTCAAGTAAATCATTTTGATCAAAGAGGTTCAGATGACAAAATATTTTGGGAAACTGGTCCCACAATGTCTTGAAAACTTAACCCACACACACACACACACACACACACACACACACACACACACACACACACACACACACACACACACACACACACGTTGTGTTTCCATGTTTTATGGAGACTTTCCATAGACATAATGGTTTTTATACTGTACAAACTTTATATTCTATCCCCTAAACCTAACCCTACCCCTAAACCTAACCCTCACAGAAAACATTCTGCATTTTTACATTTTCAAAAAACATAATTTAGTATGATTTATAAGCTGTTTTCCTCATGGGGACCGACAAAATGTCCCCACAAAGTCAAAAATTTCGGGTTTTACTATCCTTATGGGGACATTTGGTCCCCACAAAGTGATACACACACACACACACACACACACACACAAACACACACACACAGCCAGAGGAAGAGTGACTGAGCGAGTTACACAAACAGACCCAAACACACCAATGAACCCTGGATCATCATGATTAATCCTGTCTGATAAAGCCAGTCGTGAGCTCTTAGAAACTGCAACAACATCTGTGCCATGTGTTACTGTGTCTGAGTGCATGATTAAGTGCATGCTTTAGTATCTGTACATTTCTGGCTTGTCGAAGTTCAGACCCATTACACACTGCAAGATTCACTCTGATTCCCAAGGTTACACTCATACTGAGGTGATATTCTCAGACTCAGAGAGCAAAAAAACACACATAATGAGAACATCAATATGATACATAAAAGGAGACAGTGTTAGTGGTGAAATTAGAGTTAAAAGACTTGTCTGCATCTGTGATTTAGCCCTTTCCTGTCTGTCAGTGCTGGAAATTTAACAATTAAATGACTTTCAAAGTCCTTGCTAATGCCTGCATCTGTGCATATGAGCAAGTATGTGTATGTGGGTGCCTGTGTGTTTTGTTCTGCGGGCATTGTGTGTGTGCTGTGGGCACTGCTGAGGCACTGATCCACGCAAAACCATACTGGCACAACACTGCTCTTTACGTCAACCCCAAGCCTCTGTCGCAGACTCACTTGCTTTGATTACATTTGTTATTACATTTACTCAAGGATTTCAGTCAGACAAAATGTGTGCTAGTTGTCTACATAGTAACACTGTATTTAGGGTTAGGCTAGTTCACCCAAAAGATGAAAATTCTGTTATCATTTACTTACCCTCATGTTGTTCCAAACGCATGACTTACAATCTTTTTCGGAACACAAGTGAAAACATTTTCCAAAAATAACGTTGATGCGTACTCTTTTTGGCCCAACAATGAAAATGAATAAGGATTGAGATAGTCAGTCCCAAACATTATGCCTAACATCTCCTTCTTTGTTACAGAGGCATACAGGTTTGGACAACATATAACAATTCATAATATTTTTTTTAATTAGAAATAAATTTACATACAGCCCAATGTAAAGCATTTCTTGCCTGAAAATTCTCATACAAAAACAAAAAAGTTTTTTTAATTTAACATACATCCTTTCTGCACAATGTGCTTTGTATGCTCTTATTTTTATTCACAACAATGTTGAACCACGTGGTTGACACCCTGAGGAATTTCAATTAAATGAGCATCTGGCCCCCTGCATATCCTGCATGTCTGCTTGTTTCAGACTTAAGAGGAGCAACTGGAAGAACACAGTGGCAAAGGTGAACATTGTGGACTGATTGACTTATCTTAATTTATGTAGTCAAATCATACATAAACCAAAACTAAGAACACGCAGAACTGCGAGCAAACAATTACTAACCATTACATTGAAGGAACTCAAAACTGCATGGCGCCATCTAGTGGCTGACAGATTAAACTGAGCCAATCCTCTATTCTAATGATTTTGGCCACCGACTTTTTTTTGTGATCATTTCTACTTTATTTAGCTGAACAGTTTAAAGAGACATCCGTTCTGTTGATAAGACAAAGCCTAATAAAGACAGCTAGAGATATTTCAGTTGTGTCTACGTGATCTGTAATGTTTCTCTTACACCTGCTTTTCCTACTGTAGTTCCTGCAGCTGAATTGAACTGTAATATGCATCTTTAATGACTGTTGTGTAGAAAAAGAGCTGAATCGATATTTGGTGTGAACACCTTTGACTTTGACTTCAAAACCGCACCAATTCTCCTACTTAACCTGGACACATTTTTTCTTGGTTGTTGGCAGATAGGATGTACCAAGCTTCTTGGAGAATTTGCCACAGTTCTTCTCTGTGAGTGCCATGCCATTTTTGCATTTACAAAAGCAATGTTTGGGAGTCTAAAATGTATATTTCCAATTAACACACTAAAATAGCAGATATGAATAACCATCTTAAGACAAATGTTTTTGTGAAACATCTTATGTGCCCAAGACTTTTGCACAGTACTGTATATATAAACTCAGCAATAAAAGAAACGTCCCTTTTTCAGGACACTGTATTTTAAAGATAATTTTATAAATAACTTACAGATCTTTATTGAAAAGGGTTTAAACAATGTTTTCCATGCTTGTTCAATGGACCATAAATAATTAATGAACATGCATCTGTGGAATGGTCATTAAGACACTAACAGTTTACAGACGGCAGGCAATTAAGGTCACAGTTATACAAACTTAGGAAATTAAAGAGACCTTTCTATTGACTCTGAAAAACAAAAGAAAGATGCCCAGGGTCCCTGCTCATCTGTGTAAATGTGCCTTAGGCATGCTACATGGAAGCATGAGGACTGCAGATGTGGCCAGGGCAATAAACTGCAATGCCCGTACTGTGAGACACCTAAGACAGTGCTACAGGGAGACAGGAAGGACAGCTGATCGTCCTCGCAGTGGCAGACCACATGTAACAACACATGCACAGGATTGGTACATCCGAAAATGACAACTACAGGACAGGTACAAGATGGCAACAACAACTGCCCAAGTTACATCAGGAATGCACACTCGCTCATCAGTGCTCAGACTGTCCGCAATAGTCTGAGAGAGGCTGGACTGAGGGCTTGTAGTCCTGTTGTAAGGCAGGTCCTTACCAGACATCACCGGCAACACCGTCGCCTATAAGCACAAACCCACCTTCGCTGGACAAGACAGGAATGGCTCTTCACTGATGAGTCACGGTTTTGTCTCACCAGGGGTGATGGTCGGACTTTCGTTTATCGTCAAAGGAATGAGTTTAGACTTATGAAATAGTTAAAACATCACAGCTGCTAATTAAAAACAATGAAGGAATCATACTTAAAGGAATAGTTCACCCAAAAATGAAATGCCATATCTGTATGACTTTATTTCTTCTGCAGAACACACACAAAGATTTTTAGATTCATATTTCAGCTCCGTAGGTCCAGACTGTGAATGGGAACATTTTGAAGCACCAAAAGGACATAAAGGCAGCATAAAGGTAATCCATACAACTCCAGTTGTAAAATCAATGTATTCAGAAGCTATATGATAAGTGTGGGTAAGAAACAGTTCAACATTTACGTCTTTTTTTTTGTGATTCAAATTCTTTGTGCATAACGCCACCTACTGGGCAGGAAGGAGAATTTATAGTAAATATGACTTAAATATTAATCTGTTTCTTACCCACACCTATCATATTGTTTCTGAAGATATAGATTTAATTACTGGATTACTTTAATGCTGACTTTGTGTGCATTTTGGAGCTTCAACATTTTGGTACACATTTACTTGCATTGTGAGGACCGACAGACCTGAAATATTCATCTAAAAATCTTTGGGTTTTGCAGAAGAAAAAGTAATTTTCATTTTTGGGTAACTATTCCTTTATCCTTATGTGTGTATTCAGAAAAGTGATTCATATCTTATATTGTGCTTCTAATAACTCCAGGTTACTCATATGCTGTCAGTCTGTGTTCTACAATCTAAAGTTAATCTATGACTGTGTTCCTGCATCACACGCAATTTACACAACATGAAGTCTTTATTTATGTAGCAGCTGTAAAGATGTCAAACCTTTTAAATTAAAGTGCATATTTTTTTATTACATTTAAAAAAGTATACAATATGGAAATACATAATGCATCACATGAGACTACATTTAGAAAAGGGATTGTTTTTAAAATTCTTATCACTAGTGGCGAGACAAAAATGTAAGTATATTATGCACATTTTCTGTAAAAACAGACCTAATGTCACACGAATAAACATGAAAAATGTTTAAGCAAAGGCTCACAAATGTTCAAAGTGTAATTGTGACATAGTTAAATTTATAACTCAGGCATAAATTAATGGTCAAAGCAAACCAGTGTTCCACTGTCATAAAGTTAAAGTGCATTTTAATTGCACATTAATAGTAATCTAAACAATAGCTAATAACAGAGAGCAACACCGTCCTGATCCCAGAGAATAAAGCATTATGAAGATAAATCAAATGATGCACATACAGTACACGCACGTTTACATAACCATCTTAATGATTACATTCGATAGACTTGCTGTTTAAATTTTTTTAATTGCTGGGTGATCATTTTTATGTGAACTATCACATTCATAACTGTCTAAAAGCAAAAAGTCAGTTCCAATGGTACACCAAACTTTTTTAAATTCATTTTTAAAAAACAATATACATTCAGCCAAAACTAATGTATTACTTGCCTGAAGACATGACACAATACTTATGCAAAAACAAAGTGTTTTGAATATAATGTATATCATGTCCACACAATGCACTTGTTATGCTCTAACACACACACACACACACATACATACATAAACACTCACAACTTTCAGCCACAACATTAAAACCAGATGCCTAATATTGTTTAGGTCCCCCTCATGCCACCAAAATTGTGCCAACCCGCATCCCAGAATTCTATTGAATGCTATTCTTCTTACCACAATTGTACTTTACATTATTAAAGCTAGGAAATAGCTTTAAACGAACAACTTCAGCATTAAGGCTTATCACAGCTGAGAGACACAACAGACTGATTGATTACAGAATTCAAGGTGCTTATCTCTTACCGGAGTTTCCACATTGGATACATACCGTTTAAAATGGCAGAGGACATTGAGGTTTCTATAGTGAATGACTCTTGCACACCGGCTACTGCGAAATGGAGAGTAATACCCCACTTGGACGGCTATTTTACCACTGAGAAAGTTGATCTTCAGAAAGCTGACAATATCTCTGCTTGGGTGTGTCAACAGGTGATTGCACACGCTCCAGCTCACTCTTTCCCTTTCTCTTTCTTTCTTTCTCTCTCTCTCTCTCTCTCACTCACACACACACACACACACACACATGGGCTGTTTGTTCAAAACAGCACAAGCTGTGGTACTATTTCTGAAGTGACAATTTTGAATAACTAACGAAGGCTTAGACGCATCATTTGGTTTGAACCAGCAACGGCAGATTCTGATCCGCTGCGTAAGAAAGTAGTTCCATGCACAAATGCATTTTTATGACCGTACACACGCACACACGCGCACACACACACACACACACACACACACACACAAACAAACTGACACAATATCGGTTAGTGAGTTAATTACTACTTCAAGTATGATTGGCCTGTCAGTCATCATTTTCGAAGTTCAGGTCAGGGAAACGGCCAGTCATGTACTGAATGAAGTCAAACTCTTCCACTTGGAACTCAATGTCTTTCCACTGCTTGTGTGTGAATTTACCCCGAGGAGTATTCAAGGAAAAGCTCTTTATTTTCAAACAGGGAAGTATTGCCACTTTCTTGAATTTAATCTCCATTCCCCAGTCCTTATAATGAGAGACAAAAAAGTAAAGCAATATACTTAAGGGCTCCCTCCTGTGTTTGGTTATATACACTTACAAGCACAGTATGTTTGTTTTTAATGTAGACTGACAGAAAATATGTACCTTTCCACAATGAATGCAGTTGATAACCCGTCCAGGCTCCCAATCTTCAAAACTCCTTTCCAGACATACCTGCCCACCTGCTTTATAGTATGTCCTATTAAACACACAGAGAGACACAAAAAGAATCATTACACTTCAAGACATACACTTTCTTGCTATTTCTTGCTTTTCAAAGCTGTGCTTTGGTTTACTACACAGACATAGGTTTGCTAAGAAATAATCAATACATTAAAATGAATGTTGTGCATAGAAAATCCCATTTCTCATCAAAATATTCTCCTCGGTTCTGCATATTTTGGATAATACCTATTCAGTCTATGATAGAGACTATAACATATTGAAGTATGATTACTCACTCAAAATGAGGATTGATGTTAACATGGTGTGAATTCTCTATGTGTCTTATATCTGCTCCACAGCTGACAGGAGTGAAGCAACCTCTGCACTGAAGTTGCACCTGAGTAGGATTGTAGCATGTCTTTTTCTCTTTCCTGTTCCTCTCAGCCTGGATCAGAATCATTACAGCTGTGCGTTGAAGCTCTGATATCTGACAGACAGACAGAGACCTAACTTAAAGGAATAGTTCACCCAAAAATAATCTAATCACTTACTCACCTTCATGCCATCCTAGATATGTATGACTTTCTTTCTTCTGCTAAACACAAATGAAGATTTTTTTAAAAATATCTCAGCTCTGTAGTCCATACAATGCAAGTCAACAGGGTCCAAAACTTTGAACTCCAAGAAGCACATAAGGCAGCAGAAATGTAATCCATAGACTCAAGTGGTTAAATATATATCTTCAGAAGATATATGATAGGTGTGGGTGAGAAACAGATCAATATGCAAGTGCTTTTTTACTATAAATTCTCCTCCCAGCCCAGTAGGTAGTGATTTGCACGAAAAATGACTTAAATATTTAAATTATTCTCGCCAACATCTAACATATCGCTTCTGAAGACATGGATTTAACCACTTTAGTCTTATGGATTACTTGTATGCTGCCTTAATGTAATTTGTGTGGACCCTTTATGTGGACCCTCTTGACTTGCATTGTTTGGACCTACAGAGCAGAGATATTTTTCTAAAAATCTTCGTTTGTGTTCAGCAGAAGGAAGAATGTCATCCACAACTGGGATGGATTGAGGGTGAGTAAATTATAAGAATTGTTTTTTTATTTTCACCCAAAAAAGGCACTGTGCATTTATGAAAAAGTAATGGAAATTGAATCTTTCAAGTTAGGAAATAGACATGGACAGAAATCATTAAAATAATGTAATAAATAATTTATATTATGGCAAACCTTCTGTCGGAACTCCCTGGGAGTCATGCTCTGCACTCGATCAATAGCTTGTGCGGTCAGCATTTCTAGATATTCATTGGTGAGTTCCCTGCGTATCTCACGCCCACCTTTTTCAGCCACCACTGAGTAGACACTGTTCTGAGCTCGAGCCCGCCCACTAGCCTGCCGCTGAGCTATTTCATTGGTCAACAGCCCATAACGTACAACCACATTGCATTCAGGAATATCAAGTCCTTCCTCAGCAACACTGGTAGAGATTAGGAGGTTGAGGCCTCCATCTCTAAATGTTTTAATAGTGTCCTTCTGTCCTCTCTAAAAACAAATACAAAAAACAGGCACAAACATAAAAAATATAACCTAATTTACTGCTTCTGAGAGTTAGTAAGTATATTAGATGAAAATCTGAATATAGCATTTAAAAGGGTAGTTCCCCTAAAAATTTAATTGATAACAGATTTTTAGGGGTGAAATATTCCTTTAATTCTCCTACATAAAGAGTGCCTGACAGTACCTGGGTCATGTGGTTAGCACCAGTGCCCGCTCCAGTGAGAATGCCAGCATGTATATTGACCCTCCGTAGCTCAGGGTTGGAGTTCACCCAGTCAAACAGACAACGGGTGCCCCTGCGGGTCTTTGCGAAGAGGATACCACGAGACTCACGTTCCTTAAACTGTTCTACCATCGTCTGCTGCAACCGGGCCAGTTTGGGGTTTTCATAGTGGGCATTCGATGCCAGCTGCCATAACTCCACGCGGTTCTCTAAGTACAGATAGAGCAGTAGAACTATCAGCTTTATTATTATTAGTGTGACTGCTTGAGATCTCAGAATCATTTATGTTAGTGGTGATCAGAATTACAAGTTCAGTCATGAAACTCTAAATGGCACAAGCTGATAGGTCCGTTGAACGTGAAATTTGCTAAACCAACCAGCTGGCATGGTGCAGCTGATTGGTCTTTGACAATCAACTTGTTTGTCAAACATTTAAATTGCCTCAGTTGTTTGCAAGTAAGCTGGTTTCACTTCAACGTGCTACAAGTATTTTCTCTCTGAAAACCTCCTCCTCCCCAGCACCATTAATCTAGATCTGCTTCAAGATGATTATATGTATTCCTTACTGTGCACAAGCAGCATGTCCAAAAAGCTTGATGCAGCATGTCTTCTGCAAGTCCAATTGTGCAGAACCATTCCTTAAACACAGTATGTTCTAACAGTAGCATGTCTTCGTATTTGCTCTGCAGCGGCAGTGAAAGCAGATCTAGTCTGCCAAGACTAGGGCAGTCAAGAGTATGAAATTTGTCTGACGATTAATTTGTCAAAGATAATAATTAATAATTGTGATTATGACAAAATAATTGTCTTCAATAATATAAATCAGATAATAAAATTGTAATACATGATTCACTTTTAAGGGTTTAAAATTTATGAATGTTAATTTAAACAAAATAATTTCTCTCTTTTTGGTCAACTTTAGTCTTGATCCATTTTACATTTACACTGTTGTTTTTGCAAGCCAGCCAACCTGATTATTAAAGTTTAAGAAAAGTTTATACCGGGGGGCCTGGGAAGCTCAGCAAGTAAAGATGCTGACTACCACCCCTGGAGTCACAAGATCGAATCCAGGGCATGCTGAGTGACTCCAGCCAGGTCTCCTAAGCAACCAAATTGGCCTGGTTGCTAGGGAGGGTAGAGTCACTTGGGGTAACCTCCTTGTGGTCGCTATAATGTGGTTAGCTCTCGGTGGGGTGTGTGGTGAGTTGTGCGTGGAAGCCGTGCTATGTCTCCATGGTAATGCGCTCAACAAGCTACATGATAAGATGCGCATAATTGACGTCTCCGACTGAGGCGAGTCACTATACCACCACAAGGACTTAGAGAGCATTGGGAATTTGGCATTCCAAATTGGGGTGAAAAAGGGGAGAAAAAAGTTTTTACCTCATTTATATTTATGCAGGAGTTTGGTGCGAGTTTCTGCAGAAGGCACGCACATCAGAGTGCTTGAGTAGCGGTTAATCTCTACATGCAAGTCACGAGCTGTCTGAGTGACGTCCATGGTGAGACACACAAATGCGCCATTCATGGCATTTATATATTCACTTAAAACTACATTATTTGGAATTTGTGCACAGTAATAGCGGTTATCTCAAATAACTGTGGTTAAATCAAATAACCGCAATCAGATAATTTAATAAATCGCAACAAGCCCAACCAAAGACCAAACCTACCAACTTGTCATATCCCTTCTAACACCTTACCTTTACTCCAAAAGTTGTCATGACTGAACTGATATAATCAAAATGTCAGGTTATCACAGAAATCACAATTAGGTCAGGGTCAATTTATTTTTATAGCACATTTAAGAACAACTAGTGTATACCAAAGTGCTGTAAAAATGCAAATAAAACAATAACTGTATACAGAGGAATAAAAACTAATAATAAAAATTGCACAAAAACAACAAGAAATTACCCATAAAATCCACAATAAACATTCATATAAAAGCCAAGGAATACAGATATGTCTTCAGGCTGTCACGAACCCCTTTCCTCTGCCCCATCTCCGCTTCCTCGAGCACGCACCCATACACTCCGCGAGCATGCTCGCTTCCCGCTCCCTCGCTCCGCCCCCTTGAGCGCGTACGCTCTTTTTCCTCCCTCGAGCACTCACGCTCCTTTTGCTATTACGAAGCTCTCGCTCGTAAACTCTCTCCCCCCTCTGACTCATGCTCGCTTCTCACGCGCACCAGCCTGAACATTATGACCACTTGCACTCACGCGCTTCCTATCCCCACACATTAGATTCACCTGCACTCGTCTCGTCACCTTCATTGTTCACACCTGCACCTTCCCTATAAATACCCAGCACTTCCGTTTCACGGGTGTTGGTTATTGTATTGTATTTAGTTCCCGTATCGTTGCCCTGCTAGTCTCGTCTAGTTTTGACCTCCCTACTGTTTTACCTCTTAGCTTGCCAACTTGTTCCCCTGTCTCCGTTCCCACTTGTCCCTAGTTGTTAACTGTTTTCCCGTCTTCGACCCTCTTGTTTATATCATTGATTCCCCTGCTCCGACCTTACGCTCCCCTTGACCATTCTCTCTGGATTAACCCTGTTTGTACTTCTGCCTGCTTTTATTACTGAATAAAAGCAGTTTTTCATCACATTGTGACTGTCTCAACTTGTGTGTGTGTACTCGGGTTACAGAATAACCAACCTCACCGTAGACAGTCACAATGCGTCACGCGGATGTTTCAGCGCAGCTCACTAGAGCGGAGAGGCACGTCACATTCGGCGCAAGGAGCTACAGTTTGGAGGCAGGACCAAGCGCTCACGGCCCAGGGGCAGCAGGTATGTGCGTTGTCTGATTTATGTCACACTGTTTCACCTGTGTCTGCCCCTGAGCCCGTTTATGCCTCCAGCGCATTTCTGAGCGCCGTGAGCCTTCAACCCCTGAGAGGTTTGACGGCTCTTCGGACGCTGACCAAGGGGTTTTTCTGCGAGGCAGCGGTTGTGTAACCCATAACCCCGCCCTCGGCATTATGGACCCAGCGGCCCAACTCGTGGGTTTAGCGTCAGGGGAGCCAAACCGTGGAGGCTTATATTATGGATTTTTGTGTCCTGGCGTACCAGGTGAATTTTAATGAGGTGGCTCTGAAGACCATTTTTCAATGTGGTCTGAATGAGCCAACCTCATCATTAATGCCTGGTGGTCGCTGCCCCCTTAACCTGGCTCAGTTTATTGACCTCGCCCTACTGTACTCTGGTTCCTCGTTCACTGTGGGGGAGGCAGACACTGAACCAGCGCTCCACACCAAGACCCCCGTCTCGAAGCCTACCACGGCCCCAGTCCCGAGGCCTGTCACTGCCCCAGTCCCTAAGCCTGACACGGCCCCAGTCCCTAAGCCTGACACGGCCCCAGTCCCGAGGCCTGTCACGGCCCCAGCCTCGAAGCCTGGCACGGCCAACGAGCCGGCGCCCATGCCCGCCACGGCCAACGAGCCGGCGCCCATGCCCGCCACGGCCAACGAGCCAGCGCCCCTGCCTGCCACGGCCAACGAGCCAGCGCCCCTGCCTGCCACGGCCGGTGAGCCACCGCCCATGTCTGCCACGGTCAGCGAGCCAGCGCCTGTAGCCTCGACCCCCCCTGAGCCAGCGCCTGTAGCCTCGACCGTCCCCATGGCCACGTCCCCTGTTGGCCGAAGACGTAAGAGAAGGAAGAGGGCCCCTTCTCCCCAGTCTCGTCTGGTGCTCAAGACCTCTGCTCCGCCCTCAGAGTCTCCCACGGCTCTGCAGACCTCTGCTCCGCCCTCAGAGTCTCCCACGGCTCTGCAGACCTCTGCTCCGCCCTCAGAGTCTCCCACGGCTCTGCGGGTTCTGCTCGCCCTCAGAGTCTCCCACGGCTCTGCCGGGTTCTGCTCCGCCCTCAGAGTCTCCCACGGCTCTGCCGGGTTCTGCTCCGCCCTCAGAGTCTCCCACGGCTCTGCGGGTTCTGCTCCGCCTCAGAGTCTCCCACGGCTCTGCGGGTTCTGCTCGCCTCAGAGTCTCCCACGGCTCTGCCGGGTTCTGCTCGCCCTCAGAGTCTCCCACGGCTCTGCCGGGTTCTGCTCGCCCCTCTGAGCCCTCCCGGGCTCCGCCTCACGCAGTCTCCAAGGGCCCCTCACGAGCCTCCTAGGGCTCCTCCTCACGAGCCTCCCAGAGCTCTACCCCTCAAGTCCCTCAGGGCTCCACCCCTCAAGCCTCTCACGGCTTCGCCTCTCGAGTCTCTCAGGGCTCCATCCCTCGAGTCTTTCATGGCTCCACCCCTCAAGCCTCTCACGGCCGCCTCTCGAGTCTCTCAGGGCTCCATCCCCGAGTCTTCATGGCTCCACCCCTCAAGCCTCTCACGGCTCGCCTCTCGAGTCTCTCAGGGCTCCATCCCTCGAGTCTTTCACGGCTCCACCCCTCAAGCCTCTCACGGCTCCATCCCTCGAGTCTTTCATGGCTCCACCCCTCAAGCCTCTCACGGCCGCCTCTCGAGTCTTTCAGGGCTCCATCCCTCGAGTCTTTCATGGCTCCACCCCTCAAGCCTCTCACGGCTTCGCCTCTCGAGTCTCTCAGGGCTCCTCCGCCTCTCAGGGCGTCCCCTCTCGAGTCTTTCATGGCTCCACCCCTCAAGCCTCTCCCGGCTCGCCTCTCGAGTCTCTCAGGGCTCCTCCGCCTCTCAGGGCTCCGCCCCTCGAGTCTCTCAGGGCTCCTCCCCTCTCAAGCCTCTCAGGGCTCCCCCTCTCGAGTCTTTCAGGGCTCCTCCTCCTCTCAAGCCTCTCAGGGCTTCGTCTCTCGAGTCTTTCAAGGCTCCCCCTCAAGCCTCTCGAGCCTCCCAGGGCTCGGCCACTAGAGGCTCCTATGGCTCTGCCTCCCGAGCCTCCTACGGCTCCCCTCCAGAGCCTCCTACGGCTCCACCTCCCGAGCCTCCCAGGGCTCGGCCACTAGAGGCTCCTATGGCTCTGCCTCCCGAGCCTCCTACGGCTCCCCTCCAGAGCCTCCTACTGGCTCCACCTCCCGAGCCTCTCATGGCTCTGCTCCCAAAGACTCCAGAGCTTCCTAGGGCTCCGCCTCTTGAGCCTTCCACGGCTCCACCACCCGAGCCTCCTACAGCTCTGCTCCCTAAGACTCCAGAGCCTTCTAGAGATTCACCTCTCGAGCCTCCTACGGCTCCGCCTCTCGAGCCTTCCACGGCTCCACCACCCGAGCCTCCTACAGCTCTGCTCCCTAAGACTCCAGAGCCTTCTAGAGATTCGCCTCTGGAGCCTCCTGCGGCTCCGCCTCTAAAGCCTCCCTTGGCTCCACCTCCAGAGCCTTCCAGGGCTTCACCTCTGGAGCCTCCTACGGCGCCACCTCCCCGGCTCTGCCTCCAGAGCCTACCAGGGCTTCACTCCTGGAGCCTTCTACAGCGCCACCTCCCACGGCATCACCTCCCCGGCTCTGCCTCCAGAGCCTACCAGGGCTTCACTCCTGGAGCCTTCTACAGCGCCACCTCCCACGGCGTCACCTCCCTCGGCTCTGCCTCCAGAGCCTTCCAGGGCTTCACCTCTGGAGCCTCCTACGGCGCCACCTCCATGGGCTCCACTTCCTGAGCCTTCCAGGCCTTCGCCCCTAAAGCCTCCTTCGGCTCCACCTCCAGAGCCCACCAGGGCCTCGCCCCTGGGGCCTCCTGCGACTCCACCTCCCTCGGCTCCGTCTCCTGAGCCTTCCTCGTCTCTGCCTCTGGAGCCCCCGAGCCTCCCTCGGCGCCGCCTCTTCTGTCTCTCAATTCCCGCCTGCCGAGTCTCTCACGGCTCCGCCTTCCAAGGCTCAGTCTCCCAAGTCCTCCACGACTCCGCCTTTCACGGCTCCGCCCCTGAAACCTTTCCTCACTGGGTCTTGCCTGCTCCCCTTGTTACCGTTCCTCTACCTGTCCTGTGGCCTCTTCCCTGGCCTCCGGACCCTATTCCTGTCCGGTGGTCACCTTCCAGACCCCGGACCCAGTCCCTGTCCTCCAGTCGCCTTCCAGACCTCCTGACCCAGTCTCTGCCCTATGGCTGCCCCCTAGACCTCCCGACAACCCGCCTGTCCACTATGTTCCCCTTGACCTTGTCTTGAACTGCCCATTGACCCCCATGGACTGTTTCATCTCCCTTTTGTGCCTTCTGCCCCTCGCGAGCTCACACGCTCGTTCTGCTCCCCATGAGCTCACGCTCGTTCTGTCCCCTCGAGCTCTCACGCTCGTTCTGTCCCCTCGAGCTCTCACGCTCGTTCTGTCCCCACGAGCTCACACGCTCGTTCTGTTCCTCAGGCTCCTCGCAGCCGAGCGGCCGTCAGGAGCCGTCCTATTCAGAGGGGAGTACTGTCACGAACCCCTTTCCTCTGCCCCATCTCCGCTTCCTCGAGCACGCACCCATACACTCCGCGAGCATGCTCGCTTCCCGCTCCCTCGCTCCGCCCCTTGAGCTGCGACGCTCTTTTCCTCCCTCGAGCACTCACGCTCCTTTTGCTATTACGAGCTCTCGCTCAGTAAACTCTCTCCCCTCTGACTCATGCTCGCTTCTCACGCAGCACCAGCCTGAACATTATGACCACTTGCACTCACGCGCTTCCTATCCCCACACATTAGATTCACCTGCACTCGTCTCGTCACCTTCATTGTTCACACCTGCACCTTCCCCTATAAATACCCAGCACTTCCGTTTCACGGGTGTTGGTTATTGTATTGTATTTAGTTCCCCGTATCGTTGCCCTGCTAGTCTCGTCTAGTTTTGACCTCCCTACTGTTTTACCTCTTAGCTTGCCAACTTGTTCCCCTGTCTCCGTTCCCACTTGTCCCTAGTTGTTAACTGTTTTCCCGTCTACGACCCTCTTGTTTATATCATTGATTCCCCTGCTCCGACCTTACGCTCCCCCTTGACCATTCTCTCTGGATTAACCCTGTTTGTACTTCTGCCTGCTTTTATTACGAATAAAAGCAGTTTTTCATCACATTGTGACTGTCTCAACTTGTGTGTGTGTGTACTCGGGTTACACAGGCATTATTTAAAAACAGGAAGGGAAGAGGCAGACCTAATGTCCAGAGGTATACTAATCCATAGTCTTGGGCCAGCAACAGAAAAAGCACGATCCTCTTTAAACTTTAGGCGAGAGCGAGGTATTTGCAGGAGCAATTTGTCAGAGGAGCTGAGGGTTGTAGGGGATTGTTGATAGCTCAGAAGTTCTGACAATTAAGGGGCCACACCATTTAAAGCTTTAAAAACAAATAACAAGATCTTAAGGATCCTATATTGCACCGGTAACCAGTGGAGAGCTGCTAAAACCGGTGAAATGTTTCCCTCTTCCAGTAAACAACCTTGCAGCTGCGTTTTGAACTAACTGCAAGCGATAAAGAGATGAGTGAGTTAGACCCATGTACAGTGCATTGGAATAGTCAAGATGAGATGAAGCCATGGATAACTATCTCCAGATCCTAAAATGAGAGTAGAGATTTTAATTTGGCTATTTGCCTTAGTTGGAAAAAGCTACTCCGCACCACAGCATTTATCTGTTTTCCAAAATGTAGCTCCGAGTCAAAAATCACACCTAGGTTTTTTGCAAAAGTATGAACATTTGAAGACAGAGTATCTAGGTTCCTAGTGATATCAGAGACAGCACCAGGGAGACCAAACACAACAACATTAGTTTTGCTAATTAAAGGAATAGTTCCCCCATAAATTATTTTAAATATATGCAGAAGCGCAAATGAGATTTGGTAGCTACAGCAGAGAGCAAGATTTATAATGACTTTAGATTTCAGTCTGTTTTTCGCACAAAGCTATCCTACATCTTTGGAAAACTTGGAATATAGGGCACAAGCCATATGGACTACATTAATAGTACTTTTGTGTTTTTTTTGTCCTTTTTGAGCTTGACATTCCCTGGTCGCTATATGCTTTTGTGTATGATAAATAGCATGCAAAACCTTTGTTCCACAGAGCAAAGGAATTCATACAGGTTTGAAATGACAAGAGGTTGAGTAAATGGTGACAAATTTGTAATTTTTGGATGAACTATTACTTTAAGAGCTACACAAGAATCCATACCTTCAAAAAGCCCCTGCAGAAAGAAATCAGTTCCATCTAACAAGTTGTGTTGCCTTGAATTGTAGAACTCGCTTAGAACACGGAACGCGTCCACCATGCGAACAGTGTCATTAATGAGAAGAGCATCATTGTATTCCCGCAGGTGCAGAGCACACTGAGCGATCAATCTGTTCTCCTTCTGTACACCTGACAGACAGACAAACAAACAAACAAACAAACACAATCACACACAATAAAAGAGAGTTTTTGTTTGAATGGGATATGGTTTTTGGGACTGTTTATCTATCACACTTTAGGTTTACATTTAAATAATTTTTGACAAATGAAGACCAAGTATTCAGTTTGCTTAAATGAAATTAATTTTTCCTTAGAAACTTGCCTTTTCAAAATACAGATCTAGTCAAGTTAAAGGTGCTATAAGCGATTTTAGCTGTTCTCGAATTTTGATAAGGTGAGGCACTCGATTAGCCACGCACCCTTTTTCCAAAACTCGCACTCCAAAGATACCAAATTAGTTATATTTTCACTGGCACAAACAGAAAAGGTTGTTGAAACAACAGCAGCAAAATGGCACCCTCAACTGACAACTGTTATGAGCAACATTGCATAAAAATGGCATTATGCCTCAATAATTTGCTGCAACTAAAATACTATGAGAATGTGCAAAATGATTGACAGACAGAAAGCTTAATTGTCCGTAGCTTGCAGACACTTTTATGTTTGCTGTCTTTGTCTGTCAATGAGACCGGTGAGATATCACACAACACTTATTTCATTAATATCTTTTAGGGAGTAGTCAAATATTTTCAAGAAAAATATTGCTTACAGATCATTTAATTTATGTTCCTAAAACACACTCAATTGTAGTAACCTGACCCCTAACCTATTTTTTCCAGTTCCACCACATCAGCTTCATATTCCTGTGTGCCCACCTCTCGCAGGTTTAAACTCGCCTCTGACGGCATAAAATCATGAATCATTGACATCATCAACTTCAGGTGATCCCCAAATGGATCCTATTGTACATAAACAAACATACACACAGACATATCAACACATAAATAACTGCTTGTATATGTGCACAGCAGCCATAGAATTGAATTGAATTTAAGGCACACAGAGGTCAGCACATTCTAGAAAGGAACACATGAGTTAGAAAATGTACCAGAAACTTACCTTATCTCTTTTTTCAACAATGTCATATATCTTTCTGGGTTTGGGGACAACACTTTGCAGCACTGGCAAAGAATTCTTGGTGGACACAATTGCAGAATCCAGATTGGCACAGATCTGACAAAGAGAAAAACAGAGTGATAATTATTTCATTTCTTTCTAGCACAAAATAAATTAAACTTCATATGGCTCTTTGTATTAAAGTGGTCTTATCATACTATACACATTTTATTGGAAACACTTTACAATAAGTTTGTATGGAGCGGGACGTGGTCGTGTGTCTGTCATTGGAGAGAGAGGAAGCGGTAAGGGCCATGACCTGGTGATTACTGATGCTTAACACCTTTGTCTCATTACAGTGACAACGGAGAAGGGCTTGAAAAGGCTGCCGAAACACCGGAGAGATAAGAGAGAGTTAGCGACAGGGGAACACGAAGTTGTGTTTGTTGTAAAGCTAAAGTGTATACGTCGATTGTGAAACTGAAAAGCCACAACTCTGATCGTGAAGCTGAAAACACTGAATAAAAAGCTGATTTACCTGGACTGCCACCCCGCTTCCCACTTCCCGTTTCCGTCTTGTTGGAACGTTTACACTGGTGCTGAAACCCGGGATAAGGAAGAAGTCTGGTTGCCATGGACACCTCACCACTCGACAGACTCATCCGTGCCCTGGCTAGCATCCAGGAGACCTTCTCACAAGGAGTGGTGCTACCAGGCGCTCCTCCAAGGCCTGCTGATCCTCGGCCTGGGCTTCCAGAGCTGGCTGGCTCCAGGCGGATCCTCCACCACGACCCCGGAGGCAGCGAAGCAGCCATGCATCCTACACTCCAAGATGGGCCCACCAATGGCTGCTGCTGCTTTCCAGGGAGGCCCAGCTCGCGGCACAGTATCTACCACCTGAGGACCGCCTGGACTACTTGAAGCTGAAGACCGCTGTGGGTTGGCCGCACCCCAGAACAACACCGCCAGCGGTTCCATTCCCTCACGATGAGAGAAGTTGTCTGCCCATTTGCGTTTGCCCATTAGCTCCGTGATGCCTGCTGAAGATGGGTGCTAGCCAGAGAAGGCCCTAGCGTGGAAGATGTCATTGAGCTGATGGTGGTGGAGCAGATAACCACTCACCTGCCCAGAAGAACCACGGAATGGTCCAGTGCCATCGCCCCACTTCGGTGGATGATGGCATCCAGCTGTCCGAAGCCCACATGGTGGCCTACCCGGAAGCCGGCGAGCATTCCAGATCTCTCTCTCTCTCTCTCTCTCTCTCGCTCTCTCTTGCATCTAATCCTCCTCCTCTTGCCCCTCCCTCTCGCCCTATACCCGCTCCCCGGTAATGGGGAGTGGTGCCACCCAAACCAGCTCCCCATCTTCATGGGCTACACTACATGCCAGCCCCCTCCCCCTCTCTGTCCTTTCCCAGGTTGATGTCTCCACCACCAAAAGTGCAGTTGGGAATGCTGGAGCTGTGGGGAACAGGTGTCCAGTAAGGGAGGCAGAGACGTGGATTCGGTACCCGACACACCACAGACTGCCCCCGATCAAGCAGGGATGTATGGTATACTGGTAAAAAGTAAGGGGTGTAACTACCAAGCCCTGGTGGATTCAGGCTATAATCAAACCTCGATCCACCACGGCTTGGTTCATGACGGGGCTTTGTGTAGGAAACACAAGGTGATGGTGAGGTGTGTGCACGGGGATGTTCACAAATATCCGGTAGTGACTACCGTTATTACATTTGGGCGAGGCCTCAGTTAACTCCCGCTTCACCCATACACTGATTTTGGGAACCAATTGGCCGGGGTTTAAGAGAATAATAAAAGTGTTATGTGTGGATGGGTCCTGCAAAACAAAATCTTGGTGTGTGTTGTGTGACTCGATGGATGGGGAGGTGGAGCCGGGCCGTCCATGTCTGCTTAGCATCAGAATGATTTAGGAGGGGAATCCTCCAGCATTTCCATCCTTAGGGAGTTCCCGGAGGGAGATTTCCCTCTAGAGCAGTCACGTGAAGAAACACTTAGGCATGCCTTTGACCAAGTGAGAGTAATCGATGGCCAGCAGCTCCTGCCAGACATTGCCTTTACATATTCATACTTTTCAGTTATTAGGAACCGGTTGTATCAAGGGATGCAGGGGCAATCAAACCCATGAAAATACAACCCAGTTATTAGTCCCGAGGAGCCATCGGGAAACAATCCTATGGTGGGTCACTTAGGACAAGAACAAACACTGCACCGTCTAATGGCCCGCTTTTATTGGCCGGGCATTCACGGGGATGTACGTAGATGTTGTGCGGCATGCCGCAAATGTCAGTTGGTGAATCCACTGGCCACACCAAGAGCGCCATTGCGCCAGTTACCTTTAATTGAGGCCCCCTCCGAAAGAATTGGTATGGACCTCATCAGGCCATTACAACAGTAAGCACGTGGATACCGCTTTGTATTAGTCCTGGTGGATTATGCAACATGATATTCCGGAAGCAGTGCCTTTTAAGCAACATCTCACCATGCAGTGTTGTGGAGGCACTCTTCAAAATTATCTCCCGGGTGGGGATTCTGAAAGAAAACCTCATCGACCAAGGCACAATGTTTATGTCAGGAACGCTACGTGAACTTTATGAATTGCTGGGGATTAAATCGATTTGCACCAGCGTTTATCACCCGCAAACAAACAGGCTGGTGAAACTATTTAATCGAACCCTGAAAAATATAATTCACAAGTTTGTGCATGAGGATGCAAGGAATTGAGACAAATGGCTGGAACCCCTATTATTTGCAGTCATGGAGGTCCCGCAAGCCTCCATGGGGTTTTCCCCCTTCAAGCTCCTGTTTGAACACCGGCCCCGTGGATGCTAACACTTGATTTAACTAAGGGATATTGGCAGATACCCTTAACTCCATTATCCCGAGAAAAAAAAGATTATGATTACACCAATTCGTCACTCTTTTGTTTGGTTTGTTCGGGGCTCCTGCTACAATGCCTCATGAATAAGATTCACTTATCGTCACTTGGGTCACGGGCAGGTACGTCTCCAAATTGATAAGACCGCAGCGATAGTGGCCTGCCCATGTCCCAAGTCCAAAAAGGAGGTGAGGCCTCCTGTGAGGGGTTTGGGCCGTGCTCTCGCAGAAGGTGGAGCACCTCGTGCTGTACATTAGACGCAAGCTCTCTTTGAGAGAGACTAAGAACAGCACCATCGAGAAAGAGTGCCTTGCCATCAAGTGGGCGGTCCTAACCCTCCACTACTACCTGCTGGGGTGGGCCTTCATCCTCCACTTGGTTCCACCACATGAAGGATACCAATGTGCGGATCAGCCCTTCAAATTTAAGGTGGTCCACAGGCTTGGGCCACAGATGGTTGTGGCTGACTTCCTCTGAATGGGGCGGGGGGGTGTTAGCAGGCCGGACTTTGCCCGGGCCCGAGTCGAGTGGTGGGGGTATGTGGAGCAGGATGTGGCTGTGTGGGGAGAGAGGAAGCAGTAAGGGCCATCACCTGGTGTTTACTGATGTTTCACACCTATCTCTCATTACAGTGACGACAGAGATGGGCTTGAAAAGGCTGCCGAGAACACTGGAGAGACAGAGAGATTTAGCTACAGGGGAACACAAGTTGCGAAGCTGAAGTGTATATTTATTGTGAAGCTAAAGTGTATGTTTGTTGTAAAATTGATTGTGAAGCTGAAAAGTCAAAATTCTGACGGTGAAACTGAAAAGCCAAAACTCTGATTGTGAAGCTGAAAATGCTGAATAAAAAGCTGACTTACCTGGACTACCCACTTCCTTCATGCTGGAACGTTTACAACTTGTATTCGTTAACATTATTTAATGGCATTTATTAAAATGAACAATACAGCACTTATTAATCTTGGTTAATGTTAATTTCGACATCCTAATACATTTTTAAAATAAAAAAATTATACAATAACATTAGAAAATTCATTATGAACTAACAATGAATTTTATTTGTATAAATCAACATTAACCATGATTAATAAATGCAGTTAAAAAAAACTTCAATGCTTCAATGCATTTACTAATGATAAATACTGTACAACCTTTTTGTAAAGCATTACCATTACTTTTAGGTCATCATATAATGCTAGTAAACTTTTATGTACCAAAAATATTTTCGTTTTTCATGACCACCTTCTCTCTATCCCTTAGTACAAATCAGTCCATAATTTACCTCTGCACATGAAAGAAACATCCCTTTGCATGTGAAATTAGCAATAATTGGTGCTCATTCACCTGCTGCAAGTTTGCCGTTTTTTTCCGCAGTTGTGTCCAATACAGTTTTTAACTACCCCATCCATTCTATAAATTCCCCTTTTGGACTGGGAGGCCAGATTTAATTCCTGAAAGTTATAGTATGACTTCAAAGTACATCAAGCTCATTATCTCAAAAGAACAAGGACATTTTGATTCCTCACGAGTTGACCCCATTTATTATGTACATTTACAGACACACACACCTGCAGGACATGTTCAACAGCTTTATCCAGTGTCCTACTTCTCCCAGTGCCAGGTGATGCTGTGAGGCCCAGAACCTGAGGCAGATTATTTTCCTTTCTAACTTTCATTTCCACATAGCGGCCCATAATCTTGTTATAGACGTTTTCCTTGTGTGTGTGGTGACACTCATCTATGACCAGCAGGGTGAAGTCTTAAGGAAGACAAATGGAGACCAATGTTTAAACTTGTGAAATGCATTCAAGCAAATTCATCCTCCTAGGTAACAAGACCAAAAATGCTTGCATCTGAGTCACTCTAAAACAATATTTAAATATTACTTACATTTTCATTCATGTGCTGTTTACAAATTTAAAGGTGAAGTTTGTAAATTCTGTGCCACTAGCATCACCAAAACAAGGAATAGCAAAAAATTGGTTTCCGTCTACCATTGGGAAGCCAAATAGACAGTCCCGCCCAAAACTCATGTTAATGGTTGTTGAGCCAAGTTTACATTGTCGGGCTTGTCAGGTTGCTTAAAGTGATAGTTGACCCAAAACTAAAAATTCTCATTATTTTCTCACACTCATGACATCCCAGATGTGTTTGACTTTCTTTCTTCTGCTGAACACAAAGGAAGATTTTTAGAAAAAAAAACTCAGCACTGTAAATCCATATATTGCTACTGAATGGTGGCCAGAACTTTAAAGGTCCAAAAAGCATAAAAAAATCATCATAAAACATTTTAATAAGATCTTTTTCTCACACACAACCATCATATCACTTCTGAATATATGGATTAATTTTATGTGCTATTTGGACCTTCAAAGTTCTGGCCACCATTCTCTTGCATTGTGGACCTACAGAGCTGAAATATTCTTCTAAAAATCTTGTTTGTGTTCAATAGAAGTAAGAAAGTCATACACATCTGGAAAGGCATGAGGGTAAATACATGTTGAGAGAATTCCCATTTTTGGGTAGACTATCCTTTCCCTTTAAGCAAACAGTTTAATGTTGTGATAGTGCCACAGTATTAACAATTTCAGGGAAATCATACTACCAATGGCTTACTTATAGATGACTCTGCATATTAAGCTGGTATTCTGACATGGAATTACACACTTCAGCATTATGTGTGTCATACAAATCTAGGAGTTACCTGTGAGCTCCACATGTTTGTCCTCCTCCATGTTGGTGAGGGCGTTCTCTAAGATCTGAGCAGTGCAGACGACCAGGTCTGATTTCCTGACCACATTTCCAAAGAAGTCTTTCTCATCACTATCTCCACTGATGGCCACTATTTTGTATTTTTTGTCAAGGTAAGGCCGGAATTCTTTTTCGTAATGCTGGTCTACCAGGTGCACCTGAGAACAATGTATATACATATAGCCGCACGCATGTATAAATGTTCGATCATACAAATGAAGGAGATGTGGATAAATTATTTAAACTTTAAACTGTAAATGTCCTCCTTTGAACTTTTTAATCTAATATAATGTGTAATGATGAAAAAGTAAATGAGAAGTATATGCTAATTATTAAAACAGAATATTGCCAAGACACAGGTGGAGAAAGAAAAATGGACAGATAGAATATTATGCACAGACTGATACAAAACAAATCTGGCTTTACCTTATTTACAAGCACTGCCACTTTGGCATTGGTTTTGGTCTCCAGGTGTTTCTTAGTGACGTAGACTGCTGCTCTGGTTTTTCCTCCACCAGTTGGCAGCCAGATGATGCTGTTCTCCCCTTTCAGTGCTGTCTGCACCACCTCTTCCTGGTATGGTCTAAGATTGATCTCCATCTACACACACACACACACACACACACACACACACACACACACACACACACACACACACACACACACACACACACACACACACACACACACACACACACACACACACACACACACACACACACACAAACAAGGTTTAGAGTAGGGGTGTAACTCTGGTGTCCTGGTCAAATTCGCCCCATTGGCTCTTATCCATCATGGCCTCCTACTAATCCCCATCCATTAATTGGCTGTATCAGTCCCCTCTCCACCAACAGCTGGTGTGTGGTGAGCATTCTAGTGCACTATGGCTGCGTCGCATCCTCCAGTGGGATGCTGCACACTGGTGGTGGTTGAGGAAAGTCCCCTGCTCACTGTGTAAAGCACTTTGAGTGTAGTAACAGAAAAGCGCTATATAAATGCAACAGTCTTTTAACAAAGAAAGTGGTGTATGTTCAAAATCAGACAACACCTGAAGCATGCTTTTCTATATTAAGCACTTCAGTGTTTAGAGCTTGAGCTACAAACAGTTATGTTAGATACTTTTCCCATACAGCTGAGGAGCATCCCGAAGAGCATCATACACAAGACCAAAAGAGTGATTTAGTACTGATTTTTTTTTTTAGTTGACCAGTTTTGTCACACAAGCTACTGTACTTAGAGAAACATAGAACACAATATCAAAATCTAATAATTTGTAAGATCAGAAATTTTTGTTGATCTTTCTGACCTAGAAGTATTTGTTTCTGATTGGTGATGTGCTGCACAACTGGACATACACAAGACATGCTGCATTAAGTATTTAGGACCTGCTGCTGCTTCACATTTAGACATACATTCAATCCCCCTGAAGCAGATCTAGATAAGTGGAGCTGGGGAGGAGGAGGGTCTCAGAGAGAAACTACTGCAAGTGTGAAATCCCCTTGAAGCAGATCTAGATATGTGGTACTGGGGAGGAGGGGGGTCTCAGAAAGAAATTAAAGCAAGTGTGAAATACTAAAATGCCTTTTCATTTTTGGTAAATGTAAAAAAAAAAAAAAAAAACCTTGACACCCGATTAACCAGTGTAGTATGTTAATAAATAATTTGACCCAGTGCCAATCGGAAATTACTGAGAAATAGGCAGAATAAAGGTAGAGAATGTTTAGGATCGTTACTCACTAAACTTCTTATAAACATTGTAGAAAAACAAGTGAAATGTTACCAGTTATTTAACAATATAATTTATCAATAATCTCTGTTAATTAAATACGGTATGAGTTTATTACATCTGTATTTGCTTCACGTTCAAGAACTACAAACATTTTAGGCTAAAAGGATCAAAGAGCACAATGCATCAACACTTCCAAATGTGTGAAATTGTCAATATAGTGCATGTACAGAATGTTTACTCACCTCTGCTGCTGCCTCTGTAGTGGTGGTAAGTCTGGGTTCCTTTAGAGAGGGGAAAAGCTGGACTACTCTTTAAAACCTTTGTGTGACGAACTGGCTGAGCAAGAAACGAAACCAGAAACAGAGAAAGGGCCCAGCAAGAGGAGATTGACGTACTGCAATAGAAGGACAGAATGCAACGACAGCAGCTGTCTATGTTGTGTTAATATTACAAATATTTTTTTTACATCTGAATAAGCTTGAGTATGTTTTTCGAAATTTGTCAGGATTTTCTTGTAGGCTGCAGCTAGGGAGAGGAATGTGACAACTGAACTTCAGCTGGAAGGAGAGAACAACTAAACAGAGAGACCTCAGTGAGGCCCCACATTGAATAGTCAGTGATGTTAGGAAATCAAAACTGAAGAGACTGCCTTTCTTTGTCATTTGCCAGTTAGTCATGTTAAGGTTTGTAAAAAAAAACATATTACTTTAGACCCTCTGACATAGAGCTGAGGGTAGAACCTTACCAATTTTAAAAATGAATATTGTCTTAATATTAGTATCTCTTTACACATTAAATGAAAGAAAATTACACACCTTGATTGCTGTTTTTGACACTAAATCTCAGTCAGAATTTGATTTGAAATACCAGTGTTGACTTTTTCAAATGAATACTAAGGTATTATAATACAAATAGTAATATTATAAAATTTAAGTAATAATAATAATAAAAAGTTTGCTGAGGGCCTGGGAGGCTCAGCAAGGGAAGACGGTGACTACCACACCTGGAGTTGCAAATTCGAATCCAGGGTGTGCTGAGTGACTCCAGTCAGGCTTCCAAAGAAACCAATTGTGGCCCGGTTACTAGGGTGGGTAGAGTCACATTGGATTAACCTCCTTGTGGTCACCATGATGTGGTTCTCCCTCTCAGTGGGGTACATGGTGAGTTGTGGGTGGAAGCTGCAGAGAATAGCATGAAGCCTCCACACGCGCTATGTCTCCATGGTAGCGCGCTCAACATGCCATATAATAAAATCTGCAGATTAAGTATTAGATGCGGAGGCAACTGAGATTTGTCCTCCGCCACCTGGATTGAGTCGAGTTACTACGCCACCACAATTTTACACAGATTTACACTGCTTAACATATTAGAAACAAATCATCACAAGCTGTAAAAAATTAATTTGCACGTTCAGGTTGGTAACATTATCTTTTTACAATGTTACATTTTAAACTAATCTAAATCTATAGTAGTATAACAACAGACTAAATTTATTGTACAATTCTACCATCTCTATTTGGATCACTCTAAACTTGACGGTTGAAATTTGTATCACCACTCACCACAGAAAAGAAAACATCCATAAAAAAAAAATTAAAAAAAAAAACATTTATTTCCAAAAACATTTTTTTCATAGAACCATAGCACATTTACATGCGTCTTCCAAATGTAACCATAGCCAACCCCTTACTAGCACACATATCTTCTTCATGAAAGGTCATCAGCATCCTACAGTACAAATTGAGCATGAAACAATATATAAAACCAAAATATAGAGCCCTGATAAAACATCAACATTGCAGCAGTTTATCATGATTCAAGTATATGCCCATAACAAGAGACTGGTAAAAAAAAAAAAAAAACCTGTCCTATCCATTTACCTGTCTGTGTGAAAAGCAAACTTGCAGAAAATGCAATATCATAGAAAACGTGTACACATTTGGATATAACGGTTAATGTAATTGTCCATTCGGAGTATTCTAGGTAGTAGCAGATAATGTATGTTAATGACACTACTGTTATTATAGGTCATTTAATTTTGAAATTCTGAGGTTTGGGGCTTATCTGCATTATGCCTGAGGTAGTGTTTACATTTATAATTGAACTGGAAATAGTTTGACCTATTACTGGTCACAAGGTGGTACACTGGTTTAAAAAACTGTACTGAGTAACAAACAACTTGGTGAATTCAGACCCACAGAATACATCACTGAATGTTTGTGCCTTGGGACGTGGCATGCTGAAATCCTTTCAAGAAGACAAATATTGGTTTCAAACAAAGATTAACACTTCACCAACAGCACTGACAAACATCTTTAGGATAGTGGCAGCAGTAATTTAACATGAGAGGGGGAAAAAAAACACCATCACAGATTGCACTGAATAACTGAACTAAACACAGAAGTTGAATAGTTTTAGTAATTTCTGCAATGAAAGCCACTAAAGTCAAGTTTGAAGAAAGAAAACAAAACCCAACTGACCTCAAGTAACAATCAAGGAATTATTTCCTCATATTTTCAAACTGATAATGAATAGGCATGTCCTCTAGATCACTAATTGGCTGTTAAAAAAAAAAAAGCTTTGGCAGAGAATGGTGACATCATTAGAGGCCAAACATGGTCCATCTTTGGCTGGAGCATTTCTGGTCAGGGGAGTAACTTCGAATAAGACTACATTATGTAACCAAATGTTTTTGTATGTAGAGCAGACGCTGTGAACGTAGTTCACATGAGTAATTTGTTTTGTAGAATATAGTAGGAAATAAGAACAGAACTGGTCATATTCATTTCTGTCTGATCACCCACATCAAACAGGATTTCAGTTTTCATTTTCCCTTAATGCAGCGGCACTGAAGTCAAGCACACACACGCCCTTGAGTTTTATAACTAGACTGTTTGTTAGGGAGAGAATATTTTGGGGAAAAAGAAACTGAAAGCAGCACATTTCAACAAATTTGAATGCAAGCTCAAAATGTTAAGTTTGAACAAGTCTGTTTGATTATAATGACATTCTGTACAATAATTGGTCCCTTATTATAAGATGGATTCCCATCACTTGTCAATGAGCCCAGCCTCTTTCAGTTTGAAGTAGAAAAATTTTTCCAGAGTATTGGCACACTTGCAGTATTCGCTGTCTGGAGGGTTGTACTCCCTGCAATTTGTGATAACTCTCTGCAGGTCAGCAATAAACAGCTTTTTTGTCACATAATACCGGTTCTTCAGACGCTCCGTCATCGTTTTCAAGTCTGATCAGGGAAGAGGAAGAGACATTTTTTCAAATGGATGCAAGAAAGTTCTTAGAAAACTGTATACACTCACTGAGCACTTTATTAGGAACACCTGTACACCTACATATTCATGCGATTATCTAAATCAGCCAATCGTGTGGCAGCAGTGCAATGGACAAAATCATGCAGATATGGGTTAAGAGCTTCTGGTAATGTTTATATCATTCATCGGAATGGGGAAGAAATGTGATCTCAGTGATTTTGACCGTGGCATGATTGTTGGTGCCAGACGGGCTTGTTTATGTATTTCTGTAACTGCTGATCTTCTGAGATTTTCACCCACAACAGTCTTAAGTTTACTCCGAATGGTGCCAAAAATAAAAAAAAACATGCAGTGAGCAGCAGTTCATGAGACAGAAATGCATTGTTGATGAATGAGGCCAACAGATTTGCCAGACTGGATCGAGCTGACAGAAAGGCTACGGTAACTCAGATAACCGCTCTGTATAATTGTAGTGAGCAAAATAACAACTCTGAATGCACAAAACATCAAACCTCGAGGCGGATGTGCTACAACAGCAGAATACCACATCAGGCACTTTAAAAGGACCACAGTTTTCCTAATAAAGTGCTCAGTGAGTGTATATCAGATATAGGCTGATTTAAAATTTTAAATATTTAAAAAGAAAAATGAAAGGGAACAATTAATTATGAACAATTAACTGCCTTTGCCCGATTAATGTGTAATCATGTTATCCATAATAAAGCAACATTAATCTGATAACGAGTACTTTAAAATGTAATTTAATCTAATTACAAGTATTTAATTTTGGCAATCTGATTTCATAATCCAGATTAAATGTAATCTGTTACTACCCAGCATTGCTTATTAATAGTAGTTGGCAGTGTAGCCCACAACAAACTAATTTAACAATCCTGGTTCTGATTCTGTGTGAGTATTTTAGTATCAACATTTGTGTCTACATCAGGGGATGAATTCAGATGTTCAAGAACCATTAGTAGAACCTACCAATGGGAAAGCGGATGACCTCATAATAGTCTGGGGCTTCTGATTTCTTCACCGGTTCCATGAAGGGCCAGGCATCTGGATGTGTCTATCAAACACACAAACACAGATTAGAAGATGGTAAGTGTACATGCAGAACAGTGGTTAAGTGTTTAAATCAATGTGCGTGTATGACAAAAGGCTTCTTACTTTAATCTGTGCCAGTAGATTCTTTAGCATATTGTACAGCAGATCTGGATCCTTCAGCTCTTTACTGCTGAAATACCATAAGTCAGATTGATACACAAGCAACAGTTAGACAGACTTCATGTTTTCAATGTAAAATCATTAAGATGATGCAGAAATGACCTAATATACACACACACACACACAAACTCTAAGATTTCAGAATATACAGTATATCCATAAAAGTTCCTCTGACCTTTTCTCCTTAGCATTGGGTTTCCAACCAGTCTCTCCTAAACAAACAAATAAAGTAGTGTGTAAATGAGAAGAGAGCGATTCAGTCATCATGAAAGAATGTGCATCACACAAACAATGTGACATGTCTACACACAAACACTTACTGATGCCTGGTATGCTCTCCACAGGAATCTGTCGCACTCCTTCTTTAAAGCAGGTGAGTCCGGGATACACTTTCCTAATCTGATTCTGTTTTCTCTCAATCAGCTTCTTAATGATCTACAGCACAAGAGAACATAAAGAGAAACAAGCCTCTCTCATGTCCAGTATTTCAGATACACCCATTACATTTTTCACTTATGCAATCCCAAAATATTTTTAAAAGATCTATCATTTTAACAAAATGGAACATAATGTACGTAAAATTGATCACAGTTAAAAACTGTAATGCCTTGCAGTTCACAGTCACACAAGTACTCCAGACATGTTGAGACTTGGTGCTCATGCAAGTGAGGCAGGTTTGAATCAGGCTTGCATCATGTTACAATCCCATTTCACCCCCCAAATAATTTCCAGTCTCAATTGTCTACATTGATTAAAGTCCCCAAACCCAAATAAAATTTGCAAGCAAGAATATCAGATGCTCCAACATGACAAGGCAGAATCCCTCATGATAATGCGCATGACGTAGTGGATGGAAATGAGCAACGATTCATATTATCTTTAGTAAAAGTTTTAGAAATGCCCTATATTTCACTTGATGGAAACCTAGCTTGTGGCTTGTGCATTCTGACCTCTTTCTGTCTCTTTATGATGTGTGAGAGTTCCGTGTAAGGAATTCTGGGATTGAGCTCGCACTCCATCAACGTGGCTCCCTCGTAGTCTTTAATGTAACCGAGGTAACGTGTCTTTGGCACTTTGATGTCTTTGGAGAAGCCCTACCAGCAGACAGAGGGATGAATGGATAAGTACATTGTACAGTGAAAAAAGGGGGATAACAGGAGAGGATAATGGAGCGGTGGAGTATGTATATGACTGGGTGAAACTAGTACCTGTTTCTTGAAGTAGCCAATTGCATATTCATCAGCATAGGTGAGAAAGTACAGAATGCCATGTTTGATGTGGTACTCTTTAAGATGATTCATCAGGTGTGTGCCATAGCCCTAAACACACATTCAAAATAATAAATAAAAAGCAAAGTAAGGATCATTGGAATGCATTCTGGGAATGTCTTATCTCTAAAGTATACCTGCAATGCTATACAAGCATATGTCACTTTACATTCAGCAAAATATCATTTTACTGTTGGTTTACTGTTCTACGTCAGTTGTGCACCTATGATGCCTAAAAATATTAGATACTTATATACCTAGGTACTAGGTCTAGGTAGGGAGCTCACTATGGTTTGGAATAGAGCCAAGGAAGCCATTCAATTTCCATTATGCATGTCTCCATACCTTGACCTGCTCGTTTGAAGTAACCGCACAGAAGACGATCTCTGTGAATCCCTGAGTGGGGAACATCCTGAAGCAGATCCCTCCAATCACACGTCCATCTTTAATCAGAGCCAAAGTCTTGTGCTTCCTGCGGTCATAAATAGGCACAGGGTGAACAGAGTCTGGGTGGGAGATCTGCGTAACATGAAAACTGAAACTAAACCCTGAGAACTTCCAACAATAACACACTGGAGGAAAGTAGTGAGCTCTCTGGAAAAGGGAGATAGTGGTCAAAGGTAAGAGGTCACTGGACCCTGCAGACTTACGGGTCGAATACAAGGCGTGTGATGTACTCTTTGGGCATGCGGGGAAGTTGGTGGGAGAAAACATTTTGCAGGCCCACAAGCCACATTAGAATCTTCTTATTGGACTTCTGAGAAAGAGAGTTACCAATCACATGGAACTCAATGATGCCTCGCCTCTCTTCCAGACGAGCCGTCTCATCACGAGCTGCGTTCGCTGACAACAGACTGGTCTGAAAACCAGAACAAAAAATTATTAGTGTAACCAAAAGATAAGCTTCACAATTTTTTTATGTTTGACTGATTAGTTCATCCAAAAATGATCATTCTCTCATGATTTACTCCGTATTAAGCCATCCCAGATCTGTATTGTCTATGTAAACATTTCAGCTCTGTTTGTCCATACAGTGAATGCAAATGGGTGCCATGATGCTGCTGGCTGTCTGAAGGGCAAAAAGGCATATTTAGGCAGCATAAAAGTACTCCACATGACTCCAGTCAAACAATTAATGTCTTCTGAAGCAAATTGATAGGTTTGTGTAAACAAACTAATCGATAATTAATTTGCTTCAGAAGACAATCATTGTCCATAGACTGGAGTCGTGGGGAGTACATATATGCTGCCTAAATATGCCTTTTAGACTGTCAAACAGCCAGCAGCATCATGGCACCAATTCACTTTCATTGTATAGACATACGGTGCTGAAATATGCTTATAAAATATCCTCATTCCATTTCTGTAGAGTAAAGAAACACATACACATCTGGGATGGCTTAAAGGTGAGTAAATCATGAGAGAATTAGAATTTTTGAGTGAACCAATCCTTTAATTCTGCAAAAGTAATAAATGACACAAAAAAATATGTGGATGCCCCTTTCTGATGAACAGATTTGAATAGGCCAGTGAAGAAAAAAATGCAATGGCTTACAATGACATTCTAGATAATTGAAAGCTTCCACATACATTTGGCTATGTAGTGTATACTAAAGACATTTGGAGACTTTGTTTTACTCTGTAAAACAATTGATTTAGTTCACTATTTGCAAAACATACTTTGTACAGCCTTCAACAATTAAATGGTCCATTATATAAATTTGGGGATTTTAAAGGGATAGTTCACCCAAAAATTAAAATTCTCTCGTTATTTACTAACCCTCATGCCACCCCGGATGTGTATGACTTTCAATCTGTAGTAGAACACCAACAAATATTTTTGTAATATTTCTGAAGAATATATATGGTTACTTTCAAAATGATTGGCTGTGCTTTGTGGAGCTATAAAGTGTTGATCACCATGCACTTGCATTTTATGGACCTACAGAGCGGAGATACTTTTCTAAAAATCTTCGTTTGTGAATTGCTGAAGAAAAAAGTCATACTCATCTGGGACATCATGAGGATGAGAAAAATAGGAGACAATTTTCACTTTTGTGTGAACCAACCCTTTAAGGGTGTGATGTACTCTGACCTCTGGCCCCAGCATAGCAGCGGGGTCTGTGATGGTTTTCATGACTTCATTGACCAGTTCCATGGGAATGTCGCCCATCACTCGGATCCGCTTGGCATCCTCCAGTGTCAAGGCCTCAGGAAGCTTTCTCTTCTCTCCTAAGAGATTCAGAGAAATTATTACACTTTGATTTTGTGAGTTTTAAAAAAATCACACATCAAAAGAACAGCATGGTGTGATAAGTGTCCTTAATGAATTACACTCACTTAGCACTTGGTCCTAATAAAGTTCCTGAAGTGGTCTTCTGCTGTTGTAGACCATCCACCTCAAGGTTTGATGTGTTGTGCATTCTGAGATGCTATTATGCTCACTACAATTGTACAGAATGTCTATTTGAGTAACCATAACCTTTCTGTCCACAGAATTGCCACTCACTGGATGTTTTTTGTTTGTGGCACCATTTTTAGTAAACTCTAGAGACTGTTGTGCATGAAAATCAAAAGGAGATCAGCAGTTACAGAAATACCAGCCCATCTAGCACCAACAATCATGCCACAGTCGAAATCACTGAGATCAAATCTTTCCCCATTCTGATGGTTGATGTGAACATTAACGGAAGCTCCAGACCAGTATCTTTATGATTATATGCACTGCACTGCTGCCACACGATTGGCTAATTAGATCATCCCATGAATAATAAGGCATACAGGTGCTCCTAATAAAGTGCTCAGTGAGTGTATGTCATGGTGCAGAGTGCATACAAGTAAATTATGCATCTACTATTGGATCTACTTACCAGTTATAGGTTCAGATGAGGCAGAGTCCAAAACTGACCCAACCAGAGCAGAAGAACTGCTGCCCTTACTGAGAGGAGAACCAGACACTGCCACAGGACTGAGCCCTGAAAGAGGGGAAAAGAGAAAAAAGGTATAAAATGTATTGCTTGAATGTCCGCCAATATGTGGATATTTTGAGATCATCATCTCTTGATAAATGGGCCTGATTCCAAACACTACAACAGCCTTGTCAATAGATAGAGCCTAGTTTCAAAAGTATTGTAAAAAAATAAGCATTAATTTAAATGTAGCAATTTTGTGTTCATCTTAATTGATCAAATTAAATTGTATTATATATCAGCCTCCCTGCTCTTTAGATATCAGCATCTGCATTGGCCATTGGAAAAAAATAAAACATTTTGTTTGAATGCTAGTTTGGACCAACCAAATGATCCAAGGGGGAAAATGTCCTAAATCTCCCCCTTCCTAAACACAAACCTGTCTGATGGCCCAGCTGTGTCCCTTCTGAGGCTGTCATGGTGAAATCTGCCTCCCAAATGGGTGAGTTCTCACCATAGATCTCCTCCTCTAACATAGAGAGAAACCTAACACACACATACGCAATTAGTCTATGTGAGGGTGATGAATGTGAATGTATGTGACGCTGATGTATCTTACTTGGGGAAGTGTGTGAGGATCAGAGTGCGTTTTTCAGGTGGCAATTTGTCCTTCTCCACTCTGAATTTTTCAAGTAATTGTCTGCGTGTGACAGTGAAGATGGACTTCAGCAGACTGCGGCCAAACACCTGACAGGTCTCGTACCGTGGCAAGCTGTCATTACTCTGAGGAACATGACAGTAACACAGCCACCTGCAACAACACACATAAATTCACAACATTTATCACAACAACACATTGCAAGATAGATGGGGTTACAGACAATGTGAGTAATTGCAATACACTGCAAAAAATGATTTTCTAGACAAGTATTTTTGTCTTGTATTCCTGTCAAATTATCTAAACTTTCTTAAAACACGATTTATTTACTTGTCAAGCAAAATGGGATAAGATATTAAGTCTTGTTTTAAGATAAATCTAACTAAATTTAGTGAACTTTAGACTCAAAACAAGAAAAAAATCTGCCAATGGGATAAGCAAAATAAACTTGTTTTCCTTTTAAATTAAGTTTATTTTGCTTACTACATTGGCAGATTTTTTTTCTTGTTTTGAGTCTAAAGTTCACTAAATTTAGTCAGATTTATCTTAAAACAAGACTTAATATCTTATCCCATTTTGCTTGACAAGTAAATAAATCGTGTTTTAAGAAAGTTTAGATAATTTGACAGGAATACAAGACAAAAATACTTGTCAAGAAAATCATTTTTTGCAGTGTAACTGCCTAGATCAGGGTTTCCACGATTTTTGACCAATGCATTCCCATGACTACCATAAATTTCCATGCTTTTATTTAAATAAATTTGATTCAGACAAATTTGCTAATTATTGATCAATGAATGTTGAACTGTTTCAATTAATTCTTTGAAAAGAACTGACTCGAATCACTGTCAAATCAGATACAATCACAATGGTCTTAAGTTTTCCTCTTCACAAGAGCCGTATCTAGCTCATAAAATAATTCAAAACAAGACAAAAATTTGTATACACTGATCAGCTACAACATTAAAACCACTGACAGGTGAAATGAACAATATTTATTATCCCGTAACAATGGCACCTGTCAAGGGGTGGGATATATTAGGAAGTTCTTGAATTTGTTGAAAGCAGGACAAATGGACAAGCGTAAGGATCGAGCAACTTGGACAAGAGCCAAATTGTGATGGTTAGGCAACTGGTTCAGGGCATCTTCAAAACAGCAGGTCTTGTGGGGTGATCCCGATATGCAGTAGTTAGTACCTACACTGGCAATCTTCTGCTGTCAAACCTTGGGTCCTGGCATTCATGTGGATGTTACTTTGACACACATCACCTAAAGATTGTTGCAGACCACATACACCCTTTCATGACAATAGTATTCCCTAATGGCTGGGGCCTCTTTCAGCAGGATAATGCACCCTGCCACATTGCAAAAATTGTTCAGGGATGGTTTGGGGAACATGACAAAGAGTTCAAGGTGTTGACTTGGCCTCCAAATCCCCCAGATCTCAATCCGATTGAGCATATATGGGATGTGCTGGACCAACAAGTCCGATCAATGGAGGCCCCACCTCGTAACTTACAGGACTTAAAGGATCTGCTGCTAATGTCTTGGTGCAAGATACCACAGGACACCTTCAGAGGTTTTGTGGAGTCCATGCCTCGACGGGTCAGAGCTGTTTTGGTGGCACAAGGGGGACCTACACGATATTAGGTAGGTGGTTCTAATGTTGTGGCTGATCTGTGAATAGGGATGTCATAAAATATGTTGATATATTGATTTTTTACTTCGATATATTAACATCAGCCGATTTTTACATTACAAGCCTTCAATTCAATGCTTTCAATTCACTTCCAGTTCCGTTCCATTCAATATAGTCGTAAATGCTTTGGGAGACCACAGGGGGCGATATAACATTTACTCAGGGTTTCTGCAGGTTCAAAGGAATTACATTTAAGACTTAAGACTTTTTAAGGCCTAATAAAAGAGATATTTAAGGCCACTTTTGCAATAATAATAATAAAAAAAAAAAAAAACATTAAATAATTATAAATTTTACCCACAATTAAAAATATCCCATTTATGGGTTTTCTTTTTTGAAAAATAAGTTAATAAAAGAATAAAACTCTTAATAAATAATAATTTATTAAGAATGCATGTAGCTTAAAGTATGTAGCCTATATTGTGACCCTTCTCTTTAGTCACTTGCTTTCCAGCAAGAAGTGACGCAATAGACCAATGCTTTGGCAATGTCATTGCTTATGTCAAACACGGAAGTGGTGGCAAAAACCAAGTACAACTTTTATCGGATTACATTGTTGAAAAATCATTCCGAGGGCTCTAGTTGACTGCTGTGGCTTCAAGCCATAAACAGAGGTGACTGGACTGAGATCATTTGAACTCACATCTTTGCAGCAAAAATTTATAGCAAACATGATTACATGTTTGTTATTAACACATTTTATAGTAATTGTATCACAAAGAATATGTTTGTATTTATGACGTTTTTGTTTCATACTTTTGTTTAATCATCTAATCTGTCAATGGTATAAATCTCTAAAAAGCTCCAATATCCCACCTGACTGTCCACAACTCAAGTTGTCTGGAGTTTTTTGTCTACTTAGTGTACTTGAAAATAATTTTTCCAATGCTTTGTATGCGGAATTATCCAAAAACACTCATTAAAGAGACTGTACGTCTATCCCTCACAGCCTCGTTGTCATTCTCGTCATGTGCTGATTAACATATATACATTTTTTCTTAGCAGATACATTAACCAAATACTTTAACGGTTAGTTAAAGGGCAGTTCATTAAAAAATGAAATTTCTGTCATCATTGGTCACTCTTGAGTCCATATGAATTTTTCTCTGCCACAGAACAAAAAAGTAGATGTTAAGCAAAACGTTTAGTCTCAGTCACAATTAATGGTCACTGCATCTTGTTTTTCATTCAATGTAAGTGAATGGTGACAAACTCCCTGATATCTCCTTTTGAAATCCACTGAAATAAAAAAATACAGGTTTGCAACAGCATGAAGATAAGTGATGATTAAAATTTCTCAAGTACAAGTCAAAACTCATCAGTTACCATTAGCCATTAAAAATGGCTGTTTATAGTTGACAAGATGTATTTAAAATGTTAACAGACTAAATTATGAGAGGGAACTGTGCTGCATAATTAGCTATGATGTATATTAAATTGTGTTATTAAATTATGTATATTATTAATATTATAATTTTATACAAGTATATTATAAAAAAAATTATATTTATAAAACAAAAATTGAATTGACAGATTCAGATGGAAGAGAAAATACCTGTGTCTCAGATTGAGCTCTAGAGAGATGGAGATGAGAGACACAACAGGTGTAACTCTGCAGCCGAGTAGTTCTGTTAGCTTTACAATTCTTGGGAAATAAGGAAGCATCAAGATTTGAAAAGCATCAAAAGACCGCTCCAACCTCGTGTGCTTGCAAACTGTAACGTTGACAGCTTTGTCGTTTATAAGCAGGAGCGATAGTGTTAGTGCATCACTTGCTTACAGAGAGGCAAAATAACGGCATTTGCATTTCTGATTAACGGGTTTATGACGTTTTATACATGTGTAACATCTTAAGTTCAGTAAAAATGCACTTCCCTGAGCGCGCTCACACTAAACTCAAGTGTCAGCTGCTAAATGGTGGATGCACGAAAGAGAGAGGGAGAGATGATTTTGACCTGCGCAGATTCTGCTGTTTTAAGCGTCTCTATTCACGCCCCAAAATTGAAGACCTAAGACTTCTTGTAATTTATTTAAGACTTTTTAAGGACCTGTGGATACCCTGTTATACACCATACAGTATATCATGCAATAATGACTAGAGTAAATAATCTGTCCTTTGATAATGCTTTGGGTCGAATTTAATGGAAAACCAAGAAAATTGAGTTCACTGCAGAACTCAATGGCACTGCAGAATTTCTAACAGCCTCTGGAGATGAAAAAAATAACAGTTTTAAATTTTAGAACTTCATTTAATGTCTTCCATTAGAAATTTCTGGTGTGCAACCCCCTATAATTTATCCTACCGCTCACAACTGACCAAAGTTGTGTTGAAAAATATGTTTGAAAAAAACAGAAACTATTGTGCAACGAGCAGCCCCATTTATATCTGAGAAAAATCCAGATTTATCGATAATCATTGGGAAAATCTTCCGATTATCGATATGTGAAAATTGCATCGATCCCAAGCCAAAAAATACATATATTCACTATACAAATTTCCATGACTTTTGAGACTGAATTTGATTTATTTCCAAGCCTGAAAAACACAACTTTAAAATTCCTTGATATGTCCAGGTTTTCCATGACTGTTGGAAACTTCCTTGGTTTTGGACTTAGGCTATGTTCAGACTGAAGGCAAATCAAATTTTTCTTTTCAGGCAGACCGTCCTCACTATTAATTGCAAGTGATCAAATCAGATTTGCGCGTTGAGACATAACCAACCTATCTGCATGGTTTGCTATGGTAACGACGTAGGCCTACCAACGTGATGATGCCTTCAAAACAGATGCTTGAAAAATGGAGGTGCATCGTCTCACTCTCCAAATAAGTGCCCTGTCCAGTCGCGGTGCAGAACTCCTCCGTCACACAAGAAAAACTCAGCGTTGGAGGGTACTGGTAAATATTGAGATGTTCCATGCTGCAGTCACTGATTTTTGACATCATTGTTGAGTGTTGGGTTAAGAGTGAAGCAAAAGACCATTTGAAATCACAATAGAGCAGCCAGAGCATCCGGACTGAGATGCATCTGAAAAAAATCAGATTTCAAATCGCATTTGAAACCACCTCCCGATGTGTTTTGAATTTCATGTGTTTTTTTGCTGTCCAGAATATCAAAAACTCATCTGGATATGCAAAAAAAATCTGATTTTTAGTGGCATTCTGAACAAGTCCTTGAATCCACATAATGTGCTGATTTCAAGCAACACATTATGCATGTAAAATGGGACGCATCTGTCTATATAGAAAGATAAAATCAAAAGCACCAACATGCATACAGTCATTTGCTGTGCAAGTTGCAGACACACCTGGTATAATCCACTTTGTAGGCAGCCGCATCCTCTTTCTGAGCCCTCTGGCGGAACTGTGACGGAGTCTCCAGTTTCCAGTAGTTCAGACAGAGCAGAAACATCTTACTAAGCTCATACATGGTCTGCCTCTCCTTAGGAGCCAAATGACTGAACTTATACTGAACAAAGTTCAACACCCCCTGACAGAGAATGACAGAGAGAGAAAGAGTGACATTATTTGCACAGAAGTTAAATTGTTTATCTACAGTGGCGATGAGTAGGGCACCAGTCACACATAAAGAATGACCTGCATACATGAAGACTAATAGATTCTAGACTGTAACTCCCCTTCAGCCATAAACACATACCTGTTCTATGTTGGGTTTTTCAAATGGTGGGCTACCGAGAGAGCCTTCCACCACTGGCTTCCCCATCTGCAGGATACACTTCCTCAACAACTAACAGAGGAAATAAACACAGACAAACCACAGGCCATTTTTTCAAACAATTCGCCAAAAGAATGGGCAAAAATTTGAAATTGTGTGCTCTGACAAGTAAATTAAAAATAAGATCTCTGGTTATAGACATCCAAAGTATCAGTGGCTCATCCGGAGTGTGTTTGCAGATTGCATAAAGGAAGCAGATATAATGTTTACAAATGCCTATTTACCTTGAACAAATAGAAGTAGACTTGCTTGGTGTCTGTGTCCTCTTCTTTATGGACAGACATGAAGAGATTCTCCACATCCACCACCATCCCTAACAACCTGTTAATCTCCTCCTCAGACACGTTCTCCAGGTGAGACACATGTTCTGCTACACACACAAAAAATGTGACCACAGCATGAAGCAATGATAAATCTACAGAAAAATCACATTTTAGTTTCTTTCGAGTTTGCGACCTTTCGAGTGGCAGGAGGACTACCACGCTGTTACCACCCTATTTGGATTACAAGAGTCCAAAATTAATAAAATCCAAGATACAGTTTATTGTTCAACCAAAATCCCAAGAATAATAAAATACATTTGTATTATAAAATAAAGATATGGTGCATAATGTGGGACTTTTAACTATAAACAAGCCCTAAACACACAAGAAACTCTTATTATATAGCCTATACATTCACCAGATGAGGTTAATTATTATTTACAAGATGTGAAGTTGAAAACAATGTATGTGCTAACAGGCATGACTTCATATAGACATGTTTTTCTTTGCATGCCCTTGCTTTAATTTAGAGCACTTGATTATCTAATCAAAATAACAAAATATGCATTGAAGTGAGGATGAAAATATGGATGAATATTGTCAATAATGAATCAGAATGAGCTTTATTGGCAAGTGTGCTCATGTACACAATAATTTTTTTGGGATGATTGGGGAAACAAGCACACACAGAAAATTACAGTGAGTCACAGAATATAAAACAAGGTAAGAGTATAAATAAACAGAAATTATTACATATAACAGAATGGCGCATGTACATGTGCAGGTGGTAATACGTGTGCAAGGTAGGGGTATGTACAGTTACTGAATTAAATGAGTGAATTTACATATCTACATGAGATATTTAGTTTTATTATTGCACTATGGGAGTCCTGAAGGCAGTTTAATTGTTCATGTGGTAAATGGCCTGAGGGTAAAAACTGTTCTTGTGCCTAGATGTCCTGGCACTTGGTGCTCTGTAGCACTGGCCAGAAGTGTGTGGGGTCCAGAATGAATAATATAGCTACAGCAAATTCCCACGTGATTGTTTTTAAACTATTGGCAAATATCATAATAGATTTTTGCTGATAACCGATAGTTCCAAAAGACAACTATAGGCACTGATTATTCGGTCTACTTGTAATATGGATGATACCAAATAGAGCCATGGGTCTGAGATAGCATGTTAGTAAAAGGGTAGAGTTGGTTATTTTACCCAATGAGTGGCCACAGCTTCTGCAGGCCTCCGTCAGACTGGCTGCCTGCTGCTGGAGCTCCATACGAGTGGCAGTTGGTGGATTGGGGTTCTTCCACCCATTACACTTGCAAGCATCATTCACCTATGGTCAGAGAACATCACTATGATTTAAGGATTCAGAAAAATCCACAAAAATCTCCAATGTTTGGTTACATCCTTGTGTCTCTCTGATGGTGATCAGATGAGTCTTGTCAGAACACGTAGTATATTGATTTATTTAATAATGTAAAATAGTACATTATTGACTGGCATAATAATGTATTGCACATGATTTTAAAAGCAAACCATAACCCTGTGTGAAATTAATAAATCACCAGACCTTACATAGGTCTCAAAGCCTAGTGAGCCACCAACCTATACAGAATTCTTGGGCATCGTACCAGCATTTGAACATTCGATATGAAGATTCCTAACACATTTCAGTTTGATTCAAATGTTTCAAACGCATCTAATATTCATACAAATGCTTTCTAGGTAGCCAGAGACTAAAACTACATGGTTTTAATTTTGGTTAGTTCTGAGCAGAAACTGTATTTTTTCATTCCAATTCCAGCGTTCCACTGCCTCTTTTCCAATTGGTAACTGGTTATAACAAAATAAAAGAATGGTTAATAACATTCTTATTGAAATGCAGTACACTGTACTATAAGGATTTAATAACTGTTTTTAATAATATATGTTTTAATCTACTTATCAGTCAAAACCCAGCAGCATCAAATAATTCAGCAAAGGCTTGGAAACAACTGCGAAATTTACTACTTATTCAATATTTTTCTGTGCATCTGAAATAATTTTGCATGTATTAGTAGATATAATATACAGTTGCCAAAAAGGTCTTCAGCATGGAAAGCTACATCTACAACATGCAATTAGGAAAAGAAATGTGTGATGCAGCGGTTTCCATCAGATTCAATGCACATGCATATCATTATCATCAAGAGTAAAGCCCTATTTTTTGGGCAACTGGAAGTTAAGTAATTCTGAAAATGTATTGTGATAAACCATTTATTTATTCTTTGGTTTCATGAAAAAATTATTGGAACAAAATTAACCGGTTACCAGCTTTTAAAAATAACGTTTTGACACCAGAACAATTGAAAAGGACTTTGTTCTTGTTTTTTGTTCTTGGTTACGTTCTGCACAAAATGTCATTGCTTTTCGTTCCTTGAACCGTTTTTAGTCCCTCCAGCTAGCTCACTAAATTTAGCCCTTCTCTCTCCTTTATTCCATAGAAGATAGTTGCGCTTACACTAAACTGGTCTTTTCTCTTAACCTTAATTCACATATGATACATTTTAACCGGTGCACATGCGTGATTGCAGTTTGCAGACTGATACTGAACCATTGACATATGACAGGCCCGTGCACTCTCTCTATTGTTATGAACCGAAATGTTTACCTTGCAAGACGAAAACACCCCGAGCTTTTCCAGCTTTTTAGCCCTCGGAAAGGCGCGTACTTGTGCTTTCTTCTGGCTGGACCACTGTTGTTGACTTAGGCCCGGTCGGGCTGGGTCGCTGCTCCCGACGCCGGGGTTCGGGTTGGACCCTGCCTGAGCTTGCTGGAGCCGGGGCTGCGTGGAGGTCTGTGCCACCGGGTCCGCCATATCAACAGTCTCACGTTTCCCCTTAAATTAGTCACTTCCACCCTGTACGTCACTTCAATAAAGTTTTGTGATGATTTTCAATACCCTTTTCGTCCACTACTGTAACACTGCGCATGCGCGTTATGTGAGCATGCTGGGAAATACAATACAAAATTAAATGTTACATGGATTATAATTTCCACTGGGGGGCATTAAAACACTTGAGTCATTTGAAGTTGTGATACAGCATCACTTTAAAAAGCTGATGAGCTGTTAACCAAATTATTTGACAAATAAAACAAAAACAAAAACACCAAATGCAGTTTGCTTCTCCATATAGGCTGAAATTGGTTTGTTGAATACAGGTACAATGGCACACTTAAACTTAATCATTTGTAGGCTATAGCCAGGGGTGTAGGTTCAAGGGGGGACTCTACCATGATCAATGGAAACACCCTTGGCTATAACTACTTGTGTAATATTTAAAAAAATATTTTCAATGAAAATTTATCAACCTGTATTTACCACACTTAAAAATACATAAATTAAATGAGTCTCTGCTCATTCAGGGCTGGGATAAGACACCTCCAAATCACTTGAGATCTGCATGATTCTGTAAGTTAACACACATGATGCACATTTATAAATAACAACACAATGATTTGAATGTATACCTTCCCCTCCTTTATTGGTAAAATTACAAGTTCTATTAAGTTTTTTATTTTTATTTTATTTATTTTTGTCCCTTGCCTCCCTCATTTGTGAAACACTGCCCGAGACATCTGGGTCAATGTTCACGTTTGTTATGCTAGGTCACAATTGATGCTGAAAATGCCTGTTTAAATGAGACATCCTTCGACATAAAACAGGATGGATAAGAACATATTGACAGAAAATGACATGTAGTCAGAGAGGACAAAGAAAGACCCAGTGCACTCTAGGAGACCTCAAGCACAAAAAAAAAAAAAAAAAGAAAAAAAAAAAGAAGTGCAAATCAGAAACAAGTAAATTCTTACAAAGATGTGGAATTGAAATGGCTAATGATTGGGATTCTTAATTCACAGGAAAAGGGGAAGCACAAATACAGCAACATCAGTAATTGTGAATTTGGTCAGAGGAGGCTGATTTTGTCATTCATATATATTTAATCCATGTCTGAATGATTTCATGTTTTGTTTCATTAATGCAAAGAAAAACACACTACAATGGAGTTAAACCACCAGTTATTGCACTATAGGTATACAAGTAGATATATGTAAATGATTAGAAAGAAGTCTAGCCTATCAAATCATAAAATTAATTAATTTGTGCTGGAGTAGTGGATGTCAGAGTGACTAATACAAAAGAAAAATACAGAATCTACAGAAGCACTGGACATCGATGGAAAATAGCCTGTCCTCTCATTTCCCAATTTGTCCCCCTCTCCATCAAACATAGTTTCTTAAGAAAGAAGGGATGTGATCAAGGAGAGCAGAAGATGAGGTGTAACTCAATACTGGCAGTATGCATCCACTAAAAGGGAGAGCAAGTTTAAATAGTGGCCTCACCACTGAATTTTTCATACAAACAAGAGCAAATGAGAGGCCAAGGAAATACTGTACAAAGGAGAGAAGACTTATTTTCCCCACCAGCAGTAGTTACAACTTCTTTGATGAAAAGAGAATACCAAAGCTTTTGTTTAAGTGTGATTGGTAAGAACTGATCACATTTTTCTCCTTGTTCCATAATGTTTTTTGTAGTCAAAACTCTAAACAAGACAAATAAACTGACTTTGAAATCATAGCTGGCAGACACATGTCGTAGCTTCTGTGTGTGTATATATCTATTTGCCTGTATTGTTAGGAGGTATAACTGGTTGAATGATTAATGTGTTGATTTACAAGGGGTATCGATGGGCCGCTTTTCCAGTTCCGAAGTAGAAACTGCTGGCCTGTATGTTACAGTCTAGCTGGCCATAGTTTAGAGCTGGGTAATAAGTGAATGGATCTCACACTATGGGTTCATACTATGTTTGTGTATCTGTATCAGTTCTTGGGTGCATCTGCCAGCTGATTGGTCCAGTGCTTAGTTCCCGCCTCCACAGCATTGGCTGCTTCTTCCTTGAGGTGCTGCCTCCTGCAAGTCAACACCTCCCCGAGCCCGTCCGCCACTCCCTGCCCCGCCCTGTGGTTCATTCTTCGGAAGCTTCTTGGCTAACAAGAGAGATTTTGAGAAGAAAAATGTAATCACACAAACATTAAATTATCTTAGAATACAGTCAATAGTGGTTGGCATAACTTTTCAGAAGATTCTTCATAAATTATGCATTTTTCTTTTAATCTAAATTACATCAACTGCAGCAAGGTGCACATGGTTTCCACCCTTTTTCTTTTTTAACCAATGAATCCTTTTTACTTTTCCAGTCATTTGTGCTTTCCGGAAACATTTCAATCTGATCAGATTATAATAAAGGGCTGGGAAAGTAACACTTTAATAAAATAAAAAAAAAGAATAATAATAAATGCAATTAATGCAGTATCCACTAGAGTCATCACTAATGTTTTTCCACAGTTCCTGTGGCATATATACATTTCCAGGGAGTTACACACTCGACTCGACTGCAAATCCTAGCACAGAAACTGATTGTATGGAGCAGTGCACTCTTGTTCGTTACACTGACGCATGTCCAGGGCATAATAAACATGGGAGTGGGATTACTGTATGGAGAATGGAGACTTCACCAACAAGTGGTGAGCCAGGTGTGGGACAGACAGTCAAGCTGCCGAATCTCTTCACATCACCCGGAAACGCACACTCATCTGAACCAGTGTCAAAAGAGAGATCCTACGTTTGCACGATAGAGACTGAACAGCAGTCAGAAAAAAAAAATTACGGTTTTGTGATTTTAATCTTAAGCAAATTAAAATTCAGCATTCAATTATTTTAATATTGTATGTAGTATCTAATAATGCATTGGCAATGTACACTAAAGTTTATCTTGCCAATAAAGTTTGATATGAATTTATTCTGCCCATTTGATATTTTAAAAGTCTACTGGAAAACAGCTGAAGATTTTGCTGAACATTTAAATTACAGCATGTCCACTGATTTTATGGCATATGTTTTGAATCAGGCTTTATGAGAGAAGAATCAATAACTGCAAAGATGAGTACCAATTGCCATGAAGATCTCATTCACATTCATGGCAGTCTTTGCAGACATCTCCATAAACAGTAGGCTGTTATCATCAGCATATGCCTGTGCCTCCTAAAAGGAAGCATACAGATGTGTTAAAAACATTTAGAAGCAGCCACAAACTTTACTTCTCTTACGCTCATATGATATGCACATACCTGAAAGTCAACGGCTCTCTTGTTGGCCAGGTCTGCCTTGTTACCGGCAAGAGCGATGACGATATTTGGACTTGCCTGACGCTGCAGCTCCTTGACCCAGTTCTTTGCTCTAGTGAATGTGTCCTGGGATTTGGGAAAATAAAACAGTTTATGAGTATCTGAATGAAGAAAGCACAACATAAAAGTATTTTTTTAATTTTTCAAGCATTTCACAACAAAAGTTTATGAAGTTATAAATTATTAAAAAAAAAACAGACTGTTCAAAATTATGACAAAAACACATTTTCTGGTTGTCAAATTTCAAAAAATGTCCCTGCTAATGTGATGAATCACACCTGCTGGCTGCTGTTACTCTGCACCTGCACTGACGTCATAAATTACCTTGGGTCCATGTTGGTTAATTGGAAAAATGGCTTTAAAAAAGTGACAAAAAAGGGATAGTTCACAAAAAAATGAAAATGATTTACCCTCATGCCATCCCAGTTGTGTATGACTTTCTTCTGCTGAACCCAAAGATTTTTAGAGGAATATTTCAGCTCTGTAGATCCTCACAATGCAAGTGAATGGATACCAAAATAGTGAAGCTCCAAAATGCACAAAAAAAGCAGCATAAAAGTCATCCAAAAGACTCCAGTGGTTACATCTTTAACTTCAGATGCAATATTATATGTGTGGGTGAGAAACAGATAAATATTTAATTAAAGTCCTTTTTTTCCTATCAATTCTCCTCCATGCCCAGTAGGTGGCGATATGCACAAAGACTATGAATTGGCAAAAACAAAAAGAAGAATGTGAAAGTGGACATTTATAGCAAAAAAGGACTTTAACATTAATATTAACCTATTATATAGCTTCTGAAGATATGGATTAAGTCTTGAGGGCTGAGTCTTATGGATTTCTTTTTAACTTCAACATTTTTGTACCCATTCACTTGCATTGTGAGGACCTACAAAGCTGAAATATTTTTCTAAAAATCTTAATTCGTGTTCAAAAGAAGAATACACATTTGGGATGGCATAAGGGTGAGTACAGTTGAAGTCAGAAGTTTACACACACTTAGGTTGAAGTCATTAAATCTAATTTTTTAACCACTCCACGGATTTAATATTTGCAAACTATAGATTTGTAAAGTCGTTTAGGACATCTACTTTGTGCATGGCACAAGTAATTGTTCCAACAATTGTTTACACACAGATTGTTTCACTTTTAATTGACTATATCACAATTCCAGTGGGTCAGAAGTTTATATACACCAAGTTAACTGTGCCTTTAAGCAGCTTGGAAAATTCCAGAAAATATTGTCAAGATTTAGACAATTAGATTCTGAAGGGAGGTGTAATGAATTGGAGGTGTATCTGTGGATGAATTTTAAGGCCTACCTTCAAACTCAGTGTCTCTTAGCTTGACATCATGGAAAAACTAAAAGAAATCAGCAAAGACCTCAGGAAAAAAAAAATTGTGGACCTCCACAAATCTGGTTTATCCTTGGGAACAATTTCCAAATGCCTGAAAGGACCACGCTCATCTGTACAAACAACTGTATGCAAGTACAAACACTGCACAGCCATCATACCGCTCAGGAAGGAGACGCATTCAGTCTCCTAAAGATGAATGTAGTTTGGGGCAAAAAGTGCAAATCAATCTCAGAAGAACAGCAAAGGACCTTGTGAAGATGCTGGAGGAAACAGGTAGACAAGTATCTATATCCACAGTAAAATTAGTCCTACATCGACACAACCTGAAAGGCTGCTCAGCAAGGAAGAAGCCAATTCTCCAAAACCACCATAAAAAAGCCAGACTACAGTTTGCAAGTGCACATGGGGACAAAGATCATTGGAGAAATGTCCTCTGGTCTAATGAAACAAAAATTTTACTGTTTGGCCATAATGGCCAATGAATGTTATGTTTGGAGGAAAAAGGGTGAGGCTTGCGAGTGAACACAATCCCAACCGTGAAGCATGGGGTGGCAGCATTCTGTTGTGGGGGTGCTTTGCTGCAGGAGGGACTGATGCACTTCACAAAATAGATGGCATAATGAGGAAGGAAAATTATGTTGATATATTGAAGCAAAGACATCAGCCATGAAGTCAAAGCTCATTCGCAAATGGGTCTACCAAATGGACAATGACCCAAATCATACCTCCAAAGTTGTGACAAAATGACTTAACGACAACAAAGTCAAGGTATTTGAGTGACCATCACAAAGCCCTGACCTCAATCTGAAAAAGCACGAGCGAGCAAGGAGGCAAACAAATCTGACTTGATTACACCAGTTCTGTCAGGGGAAATAGGCCAAAATTGCAGCAACTTATTGTGAGAAACTTGTGGAAGGCTATCCAAAATGTTTGACCAAAGTTAAACAATTTAAAGGCAATGCAAATACTAACAAATTGTGTGTAAACTTCTGACTTACTGGGAATATGATGAAAGAAATAAAAGCTGAAATAAATCATTTGAAGTACTATTATTCTGACATTTCACATTCTTAAAAATAAAGTAGTGATCCAAACTGACCCAAGACAGGGAATGTTTTCTACGATTAAATGCCAGGAATTAAGTTTAAATGTATTTGGCTAAGGTACATGTAAACATCTGACTTCAACTGTAAATGATGAGAGACATTTCATTTTTGGGTGAACTATCCCTTTAAGAAGTTTGAGAAAACGTCTGGCATCATTTCTTTGCCAGTGCAAATTGGTTTGATATTTTGTAATCTAATTCAATAACATTCATATTTTTTTGTATCACTTAAGTGTCCAAATCTATTTATCACAGCAGTGGTTCTAAAGTTTAAGACGGCCTTCAGGAAGCACATACAGTAGGCACTTGTTGCTTGACTTTGAACAAAGGTTTGACTGCATCCCACAGAATAATAATTAACTTGAATAATCAGTCAGGTGAAACCTTATTATTCAGACCTTACACTTCAGCTGAGAACAGAGCTGTCATGCCAGCCTTTATTAGCATATGTGGGTGTGTCCAAGCCAATGCACTGCTGGCAAAAGTCACATTGCACCTGAGGTGCCATGTAATTCATCTGGTGAATTACTGGCTGTACAAGATACCAGCTGTAACATTTTAATTAAAAAGTTTTGATTTGGGTGTGCTGATTGAAGTAATTATCATATGTTCTTACTGTGTTAGTAATGTCGTAAACGACAATGGCCGCCTGGGCTCCTCTGTAGTACATAGGGGCGAGGCTGTGGTATCGCTCCTGTCCGGCTGTGTCCCAAATCTCAAACTTTACTGTTGTATCATCCAGGCACACTGTCTGTGTGAGGAATGCAGCTAGAAGGGAAAGAGAAACAAATAAATATTTATGACAGGATGCCATTAGAAATATATAATAAAAGCATAACAATCAGGCAGGAATGTAGTCACAATGCCAACATTTTAGTAGCTGGTACAAGGTCTCCCCAGGTAGACAATAAAGTGGGTGAAATTTTTTCACAGACTTCCATTAAAGAGTCATCCAATATAGAAACCAACAACCACTCAAAACAGCTTAGCAACTGCATAATGCCTTGGCAACCACCCAAAACAACCCAGCGTCATTGCGTCCAGTTTTGAACGGGCAAGCACCTCCAACATTTTCTTCAGAAAATGTAAAATCTTGGTAGGATACAGACAAAGGAAGTATGAGAAAAGCAGAAAAAAAGACCATGCAAGTTCCTAATCCCTTGAACATAAAACTTTGTGCTGAGTCAGATGCCAGTGGTCACATGTTTGAAGCTCACATAAATTTTTTCAGTGCGCTGAGCGTTGTAACCTTTGACCTGCTCGCTGAGCACAGGATGATGGCATTTCAGGTGGAAAAAAACCTCACTAGAACAAAAAAGTGCTGAGGATATCCTAATTCACAGCCCTGTGTAAGCATTTGGAATCCTGCCTGTAACAAATGTCCCACCCAGCATTTTTCTTTCCTCCTGTCTGATTTTATTCTACAAACTCTGAATAAATAAATCCCAGCTAAACTTAAAACTCAGCCCTGATGGAATATATGACAGTGTTCAAAACCAAATTCACTAAAGTATCTCTTAAAACACTGATAGGATATACTAAAACACACACTCAGGAAATGCCTTTGTTGATAGTTTCCCTTTCCTTCAAGATGCCAAACTGCTTCCTCTCTGCTCTCTTTGTTCATGCAATTCTAAATCCATCTTAAGCTATAGCTAGAAATGCTATAACAATTAGTAGCACTTCTAGCTGTGGTTATGTCAGCAAGCACATAGTGTTGAGCAACCATGTGCACGTGTTCGTTTATAAGAACTGAGGAGTGCGTCAGCATATGTCTGTTTTATACACCAGTAAAACTCATGTGGCTGTCAGGTGATTACAGAGTAAGAACCAGCTTTTCTGCCTCTGATCTGGCACACTCCTTTAAAAAAAAAAGAAAAAAACACACAAAAGCACACATATACTATGGGGTTGTCTATACCTTGACTATGTTCTTCACAATCTTATTACTGCTTGTGTGGTGTTATAAGTAGGCCCATACTGACTCTTCAGACTTATAAACAATTTCTGCACTTATTTTTGGAGGAAAATATGCAGAATACATTTAAACATAGTAAAATGTATTATAAAAGGCTGAGAGTGCTAAACTCTAATTGAAAGAAGAAAGGATAATCAAATAAGTAATAAATATGACCCAATACCTTTTACAGGGCACATATTCTAACACTTTCTTATAATGTTATTTCTTACCCTGAAATCCACTTATGTAAAATTCATTTTGAGTTATTTTGTATAAAAAAAAAACCATTATGACCATTTTCTACCCTCTATTTTTGGTCATTTTTGTCACTGTACCTTTCAGACTTCTACATGTAAATAGGGATGTCACGATACCAATTTTGTAAGAACTAGTAAAAGTACCGATACTTCATTTTTGGTACTTGCTGATACCTATTTTCATTTCATTTATTCTGAACTCCATATTAATAGTTTATTTCAATGTATCATCAAAATGGTGTTTAAACAAATGAATTAATTTAAACTTAAAAAACGAAATATAAAATATTTATTATTTTTATATTTAGTGCTTTTATACAGACAGCACAATCCAAAATACAGCATTGGAGTTATATTTTGTCAAATAAAGTGCCACATAACAGCGCATCACAGATGTGAGATATTGCTTAAATATTAGTGTGTGCACCAATCAGGAAATTTGAGGATGATACCGAAACTGATTTTTTTTTTAAAAAGTGCCCTTTGCCACACTTTTGCAAGTTATATTGTGCAGTTATATGTTTATGTCCCACACAGTTAAATTAAGGTAACACTTTACAAAAAGGTTCCATTTGTTAACATTATTTAAAAACATTACTAAAGTTAACATGAACAAATTAACTTAAATGTTAGTTGCAACATATACTACTACATTTTTTAAATCAAAAGTTCTATTTGTTAACATTGGATAATGCACTATTAACTAACATGAACTAACTAAGAACTGTAATTTTATTAACTAACATTATAATGAATAAAGGCTGTAAAAATATATCTTTCACTGTTTGTTCATGAAACCTAATCCATAAACAAATGTTAACGAATGGAACCTTTTTTATAAAGTTAGCAAAATTACATTAATTGTGAATTGCTGACATTTATTTGTTTTGAAACAGTTATGAATAGTTCTGTTGTCAATATCAAATGGTCATTGTGACATACTGGTAAGCAGTAAAAACCATGAGAGCATCACACACAGAAGAGATATGTTAAATAATAAGAAACAGATATCCATTATAAACTCTAAAACTGCTCCAGTGAGAAATTATTAATATCTATGATTTGTTTACTTTCTTTGGTGTTTTGCTGTAAAACTCATCACTAATTACAAGCAAATGCATGAAGACATGGTGCGGTTACGGTTAAAATGTTATTGCTGTGATTAGTGGTAATGTGACCAACATTAATTTGATTTAAATTGCGAATACCTCACAGAATAGCACTGAGATGAGTGACTTATGAGATATTGAGATCAGACGGAGTGCCTCATGTTGAAGAGAGTTAAGCTAAAAGCGCTCATGATTGCTCAAACAGTCTCTATCGCTCAACACAACGTCTGATTGTCACGACTCGCGTTACTTCACGTATACTCAGATTTGTAGAAGCATGTTTATTTGTTGTTTAATTCACTTTTATACCCATTTGCAGTCTCTTTATCCTCCCCGTGTTCACAGTGCAGCGAGTCAGAATTACTACCGTAATGACTCTAGAAAATTGCCAACTTAATATTCATACAAGTGTAATTCTTACAAATGTTTTAAAACAAACATAAAAGCATGTCTGAAAGTTTACATTTGTGAATACTTAGAACTGCCAAACAATTCACCAATTGTGTAAAAATATTTTTTTTTTGCATTTAAAATGTAGATTTTTTTTTTTAATGTTTGTGTAGGCAACTGGCGGTAGCTTTTCAATCCGGAAAAGCCGGTCGCTACGTGACTCCGTGATTATCAAATTGCAAAAAGCTGCTATTTAATTAAATAAGTATGTATTCTGTACGTGCCTCGCACTAAAGCATGAATTTGCACCCTGTTCACTGTCATCTGGTACAAACAGAGCGTGCAATGCTCATGATGGTGTTTTACGTGTATGTGTTAAGGTGCTCTAAAAGGTATGAGCACTTTGTGACTTGTCCACACATTCACAAGCGCTCACATTTGAAGCACGCAGCATATGCATTAGTGCGCTGAATGTTTACGTAATGACAGTCGAATGCAAGATGTATTGTTTTTTTTGTATCAGAGCGTTTTTACGACCACAAGTAAAAGATCGTGGTATTGGACCCGATTTCGATACCAGCATTGGTATCAGGACATCCTTACATGTAAACAAACTTGGTTATGATTTGCTTATCTCCACATACTTTCATTATTCATTTTGTGGTGAATAGGTGCAGGTTAAGTTATTGACCATTAAATGCAGTTTAAACGTTGGTCTGGATTAAGTTATTAAATACTAAATAAGCTGGTCACAAACATACTCATGCACACACTCACCTCCAATGGTGCTCTCCTGGTACTCGTGGAACTGACCCTTGACGAAGCGCAGCACCAGGCTGGACTTGCCCACGGCCGACTCTCCAAGTAGGACCAGTTTAAACTGGCAGATTTTGTTCCCGACGGGGGCGGCACCATTGGTCCGCGCTGTTCCACCTCGCCCCGCCATGCGACAGAGGATAAAAAGAAGGCTGGTTCGATCTGAGTGGGAAAGGGGACCTGAACCAGGATCAATGGAGATCAGAGGAGGACAGGAGTGAGGAGAGGAGGCAGAGAGAATCAGGCTGAGAAAGGGAGAGAAAAAGATGGAGAGCTGGCCCGTACAGGATGAACAAACCTAAAGTAACAGAAAGAAGAAAAAAAAAGTTGATCAACAAAACATAATCTGAACAGATAAAACTGGACTTAAATAAAACACTGGCCTAAAATGCTCACATTAATGGGACAAAAAGGACAAAGTTATTACAGTGCGTTTACTAACCATTACCAGCCACCTACATCTTAACATACAATTTACAGATAGTGCCCACACTGTGCAGCAATTACTGGTAAAAGCATCAATATAAGAAAACATATGCGATCATGTAAAAAAGGGCATAGCCAGGAAATTAATTTTGTGTGGGCCCGCAATAAAAAAGGATGGGCCAAGTCTTTTTTTTTTTTTACCTAATTTTACTTAACAACAACAGTTCTTTCACATTTTCAGAAATAAGTACATGCTGTAAAATGTCATTTGTAACAAATTCCGTTAGAAGGTCAGTTAAGTATTCTAAATACTTTGGATAACTCTGCCAGTACAGTAAGAAAAAACACACAAGTTAAAAATACATTCTCTGAAAAACCTAAATATCTTATGCAGTGTTGTCTCAAATTGATCTTGTTTTAAGGGTTTAGATATTTCTACAGGAAAACAATAATAAAAAAAATATGATCAAGAATATGATTTTTGCCCTAATATCAAAGGTCTCACAAGAAAAAAAGATATTACAATCCAACGTGAATTTTCTTGATAAAAAAAAGCATGTGCAAGTGCATGTAAAATGGCTAAATAAAATGTTAGCTTAGCGTAAAGCTGACAATTTACACAAGGTTTATTTCTATTTCTTGTGCTCCAAAATTACTTCTCTGTCTGCACATCATAAGAAAGTGTTTCACCGCTGTTCAAATGCACTTTGGATCACATCATTTATATGTATAAAGGTTTTCCATCTGAAAAGGACCAAATATTAAATTAAATATTATATTATTATTATATTAATTAATATTAATATTATTCTGCAGCTATACTGCAGAAGAACAAATTGTTATCTGAGAATGTTGAATATAATATTAAAAATTCTTCAAAAAAGATGCATTCACAATATAAGATATTTAGACATACTTTCAGAGAATAGATCTTGAATAAAAGTATTTTTTGGCTTTACTGCACAAGCAGAAGTATGAACAAGTGAAAAAATACAATTGCCAATAAAAGCCTTCATCAGCCAATTAACAAGGACAATTGCATCTATTCGAACTTCTGCAGTTAATCCAGGATGGACTTCAAAGACATTAGTCATTAATATTACAGTTCAAACAAAATCGATGTTTAAACACTGACCCTTAACACTTACTTAGTTTAATAATTTTAAACCATGACTTTAACTATACATAAGTAATATTTACATTATATTCATGATGATAGCCAGAGGGGAACTGGCCCCCACAGTGAGTCTGGTTTCTCCCAAGGTTATTTTTCTCCATTAATCAACATCTTATGGAGTATTGTGTTCCTTGCCACAGTCATATTTAGCTTGCTCACTGGGGTTATTAATACAATTATTATTTAATTACTTATTTTAAACACGATTACAATTGTATTGTATCGAATTACACAATGATGATTCATTGACATTATAGACATTACAGTTTTATCGTCTATTAATGTCTGATCTTCTGTCAAGCTGCTTTGAAACGATGTGTATTGTGAAAGGTGCTATACAAATAAAATGGACTTATACAAAATAATCTTATATTTAAGATACATTCTCCAAAAGCAATTCTTAACATCTTATATGTTGCTTCTCAAGTAAATTTCTCTTGTTTTAAGGATTTTTAGACCATTTTAAATGGAAAACAAGACAAAAACACTTGATAGCAATAGGATTTTTCTTTACTGAATTAAAGTCAGTGAATGTTATTTAGAAGTATTTTTAAAAGATAATTTTGTCATCTTTATTGTTAGTAAGCACATTTAATACAAACTTTTAAGTCGGGGCACAAGCTGACAAATTGTTTAAAAGCTAATGATTAATCATTGCAATAATCGAATAATCGCTTGTTAGATTAATCGATTATCAAAACAATTGTTAGTTGCAGCCCTAGTAAAAACTAACTATAAACCCAACAAGCATGGTCAAACTTGTGCAAAATTGTGTGCCAAGCCACACAAGAGAGTAATTCTCGCAATGAGGCCAACAATGGATCAAACTATGGGAATGATTGTGCCAGAAAGTGGATGGGGAAGGAGAGAGCATGTTTATGAAATATTGATATGATATTCATATGCTCTTCTTAACAGCTTCTTAACAGGGCTGTTAACAATGGACTGAGCATATTGTAAGCAGCTGGACAGAGATTGGCACATATATGGCAAAAAACAATCTGGGGCTCTACTCTACATGTCATAACAAAAAATTGCTGTTTTTATAGGGGATTTTATAGACTTCTATTTATAGGGGACCCTTTCAGCTCATTCTTTAAACAAGAAGCTCACTTTATTCCGCGCAAATTTATGCTACTCTGTTCTGAAACCCAGTGAACAAATCAGAGGTGAATTTTCAAAGAAGTGGCCCACAAAACACTGCTGTAATTTCCTGGCATCTTGCCTAGCACTTCCAGACCATTCTAATCTATTACTATCAGAATTAGCACCACACGATTAACATCCCGTTATTTTTGGGGCAGGCCATAATTCTGACACTTTTGCCTACATGTGTCTTTCTGAATTGCTGTCAACAGCATTCCAGTGGTTGTGGCTCATTTCCTCTTAATAGATATAAGTCCATCAGAAAAGGTTTTCGTGAACAAGCTGGAGTCTGAATAACATCCCTACCCCCATCAAACGTAATTTACTGGGAGTGGGGGTTTCCTCAGCATGAGAAGAAATAGTAAATCCTTTCAAGGAAGCTGTGCAGCTGGAAAGAAATTGCATGCATCTCCAATTTAAGACTGCAACTGGCCTGAGCATTTAACCAAAGAGAGAGTGTGTAAGTGTTACAGAAGACTGTCTATCTATGAAGTCCTTGTCATTTTCCAAAGCAAACACATAGATAAGGACACACCCAATGCCCTGCCCGAGGCCTAGAAGGTTGAACTGACTCCGTCAACAGCTGCTCTCATTAATAATACAACATAACAGATGCTAGTATGTGCATCTTAGAACAAAAAGAAACTCATAGCGGATAGTGATTATGTTTACGTGTATGCTTTCCATCAGACCATGTCTTCTTGTTCATCTCACTGATTGTTTGTTTAGTCAAATTATCATTTAAGTAGCTAATCCACTTTGTGCTTTAATTGTTCCTGCTTATTTGAGTCTCTTCATTCTCTGGGGAGAATCAATTTGAACATTTTAGTTCAGACACAGTAGGTGGTTTGTACTTTTCCACTTAAACATGTCTCCACAAAGCCCGGTGGTCAGAAATATTACTATATGTGTCTGGTCATAACAGACATTCTCATAAATAAAAAGAGATAAATTGAATATTTGATTGTGGAAATAACCTTGATTACACTAGTTTCTCATGAAAGCCTCAATTGTCAAACCACCCTCAATATGAGTCATCAGTTAAAGGAGCAATGATTGGCCATTAAAATCTAATGATGAAAGAAATTTTTCATTTTATAGTTTTAATAGAAAGGAACACAAACACAGCCTACTAAATGACATACTAAGCCTCAAGAAGTTATAAGACATGTCGGTAGAAGCTCTCCAGAGCAGAACAAGGAGATGAAAGAATATTCTGTTCTAGTTGCTCACCTGCAGCCACAGCAAGAAAGCTGCAAACTAGGAATGCACCGATGTATCGTGAGCCAATATTTATTGGCCAATTATTGACCAAATTAAAACCATCGGCATATCGGTTATAAGCATAAAAGCGCTGATATGATAAATCGATGATTAATTTAATAGTTAGTAAAACACTTTGTAAAACCTCCAAGAATCCAAAATGCACAAGAACTAATGATAGCCACAATGTGTAGAAGGGTTGGCACTCCTATGAAGTAATATTGAATTTTTTTTCTTCCTCTTTCTCACATCACTGCAGGAAAAAAATGCTATAAACGGACGTGCCAGTTGTGAAAGCGACCTTTACCAATAGGCTACATGATGAGGGAAACCATCTCAAATGCTTTGAAACCAGCAGACCTTGACTTCTGAGACATTGGTTTGATACCATTGATGTTGCATGATTGATTGATTGATTGATTACTAAACCTTAAAAGGCTGCATTTGAAACAGGGTTGCCACAGAGTTTTTCAAATCAAATTTAAGTATTTTTAAGACCTTTTCCAAGACCTGAAGAAATACAATTAATACCATATCCCCATACCAAAACAAACCCACACAATCTCAAAATAAATCATGCATCACAGACTCTAAAACAGGCAGTCACACATTCAACATGGCCTTAACATTGTTTATCAGTAAAATTCTAGAGTAGGTTATATGCAAGATATTTTAAATACTCAAGACATGTTTTCAACATATATATCACACTAAGTGTTTTAAGTACCATGATATAAATATATAAAATTAGAGGGCGACCGATATTGGATTGTGCGGATTCGATAACGTGTTGAAAGAAAGCCAGTTAATCTGCTGATAGATTTTTTTTTTTTTAATTGATAGCCTATATTAAATGGTCTGTCTTTTCATCTTGTGATGGGGAGGGCCAGACGGAGGCTACAATTGAATTAAATTCCAGAAGTACTTTAATGTTTGTGCTTCACTGCTTTCAGCTGCGAATTCAAACAAATAAAGGGTTATAAAACATGCACTCCTACAATAATCTACAATGTATTAACACTTAAAAGTAAACACTGAAATAGTTAATCAACACTATATCATAATCATTAACAGCTGATCTTTAGTGATACTTGTAATAAATTTCAGATATTTCAGATTGTGACAGTAAAAAAAAGTACCTCTTTGTATATTTTTAAAGCATAATTCCTTATTAAAACAGCGATCTGATGACAAAGTAAGGTAAGTGACAAAATATATGTATCGGCCCATAGCTTTTGTTGTTAAAATCGGTTTCGGTAAAAAATGTTCATATCCCTTCTGCAAACATTAACTTAATTAAAATGATTTCCATTGGAATGATGCATTTATGTGTTTTATGTTCAGTTGAATCATATGCCACTTACATGAAAGGGATTCACTCGCCCTCATGTCGTACCTTATGGAAACCATGTGACTTTCTTTCTTGTGTGGAACACAAGGACATGTTAGGCAAAATGTAAACAAACAGAATCCACCATTTACTTTCATTGGATCTTTTTTTTACATACAATGAAAGTCAATTGTGACTAGGGCTGCAACTAATGATTATTTTGATAATCAATTAATCTAACAATTATTAGAATGGTTATACGACTATTCTGTGATTGTTGCAACGATAAATCATTAGCTCTTATCTGATTATTCAGCTTGTGCCCCAACTTAAAATGTTGTATTAAATGTGTTTACTAACAATAAATATGACAAAATCACCCTTTACAAATACATCTAAATGACATTCAGGGGAAAACAAATACTTTTTAGTTTAATTCAGTAGAGAAATTTACCAAATTTACTTTTCTCTAAAAGCGAGTCTAAATATCTTATATTCTGCTTCTCAGGTAAATGAATATTTTTAAAGGATTTTTTTATATTATATTCAACATTCTTAGATACATTTTCTTCTGCAGTATAGTTGCTAAAGAAAATGTATGTTGTTTTAAAGGAGTTTTAGATATTTATATTGGAAAACAAGCCAAAACAAAAACTTATTTTGTTGCAGTGTATAATGGGGTGAAGAGTACACCTCTCTCACATTTCTGTTCACTTCCATCCATCTTTAACTAAACAAACAAAACAAACATACTCTCTCTTATTAATAAAGCTGCGTATTGCCAATTTTCTTCAAGATAAGAAATGCACAGTGACACATATTATGATTCAATAAGTTGCGAGCCATCACGTTATAATCTAGCTGCATTAATCATGCACGCCCGAGTGACGAGAGTCTCTGCAAAGCCCTTGACCTGGCTGTGTGGCATGGAGCATTGTCCTGCTGGAAAACCCAATCCTCAAAGTTAAGGAACATTGTCAGAGCAGAACAAAGCAAGTTTTTTTTCCAGGATAACCTTGTACATGGCTTGATTCATGCGTCCTTCACAAAGATGAATCTGCCTGATTCCAACCTTGCTGAAGCACCCCCAGATCATCACCGATCCTCCACCTGAAATCGGCCAGATTAGTCTTCGTTAAGGATGCTTGAATCAAGCCATGTACAAGGTTATCCTGATAATGCTCTGAAAATGTTCCCCAACTCTGAGGAGTTTTCAAGCAGGATAATGCTCCATGCCACACAGTCAGGTCAATCAAGGTGTGGATGGACTGTAAAAAATGAAATTGCATTTTATCCAGCTTATGGGGGGGGGTTTTGAGTCACAGAAACTCAATGTAAATTACTTTGCATCTATATAAAAACACATGATGGACCAACAATATTCCCCCAAATGTTGTCCCAAATAGTCAAATGGAGTTGTCTGAATGAACAATTTTATATTGAACAGTATTGCTGATGTGTGAGTTCCCAGCATGCATTGCAACATGAATTATTTATGTGATTAGGGTTAGTCAAATTTTTTGCTGTTTGCTGACTTTATTTATGCTATTTTTAGTATTGTTGTTTGTTTGTTTGTTTTTTTGCCACTGCAAGTTAATAGTTGTGTGGTGATGTTAGGAGGTCATCTTTTAACTGAATTAGTTTTGTTGACTGTCACCAATACTAAATATTGTGTGTTATAGGGTTGAGGTCTATTTTGTTTATGTCAAACTATTGTGCATACTGCTTTACCTTCCAAGACATATCTCTCTCTTCAGAGGCAAAGATTGCAGGTAACTTCATATAAAAGTAGTTTAGATGGCGACAAAATTAAAATTCTCAAATTGTGAGGTGTTAGTTGGCTGAACTAGAAATTAGTATTTCTGTCAAGAATATTTACATTTAGTGAACAAACCAATTCACATTGACTAAACAAAGCAGTGTTACGGAGTACAATAATTAAACAGTCATTGAGAGAACCCAAAAATCTTATTGCATTACGTTTTTTGCTCAACTATTCTTTTTTTTTTACAGTGTGGAGGAGCACAAGATCGGGAAATCTATATCAATATTCAGCCCTACTTACTACATTCTATCACTCAGAGACAATACGATTATTAAACTTTAAATCAACTCTGAGTAAAGAAGGTTTTTAGTACAAGACAGTGAATAGGTAGAAGTGTGTTTAAAACCACCTCCATATCAAAGGTTAACATTCAGCACTGACAATAACATTTCTTAAACTCTTGGGTAATAAAAAAAGAACATCACACAACAGACAATAGAGATAATCTGCTCTATTACTTAGTTTCTTCACCTGAGTATTTTAACTTGGGTATTCATTGTTAACAGGGTTGGGGAATAACTAAATACATGTAATGGGATTATGTATTTAAAATACAAAATATAAGTAACTGTATTCCACTACAGTTACAATTTAAATAAGTGATATACAGTTACATTCAAAAAGTATTTTGATTACTGAAGAGATTACTTTGCATTTTATTGTAATTTGCTTCATTTAATATTTTGTCCTTTCAGATGGAAAACATTTATACATATAAATGATGCGATCCAAAGTGCATTTGAACAGCGGTGAAACACTCATACATTCGTACGAGCAGACAGAGAAGTAAGTTTGGAGCACAAGAAACATTAATAAACCTTGTGTAAATTGTCAGCTTTACGCTAAGCTAAAATGCTATATAGCATTTTTCAGGCACAATCGTATTTTTTTATCAAGAAAATTCACACTGGATCATAATAAAAAAAAAATTCTAGTAAGACCTTTGATATAAGGGCAAAAAAATCATATATTTGTTAATAATTTTTTATTGTTTTCCAGTAAAAAATATCTAAAAACCCTTCAAACTAAATCAATTTGATTGACCTTGTTTTAGAAACAATACGGCATAAGATATTTAGGTTTTTCAGAAAATGTATTTTCACATGTGTATTTTGTGAGTTTTTATAGCCAAACAAGTGAAAAAAATTACCATTGCAGATGAAGTAATCCAAAGTATTTAGAATACGTTACTGGCTTTGAGTAATATAACGGACTATGTTACAAATTACATTTTACAGCATGTATTGTGTAATCTGTAGTGTAATATATTTCAAAAGTAAACCTGCAAATATGCATTGACCGTTTAAATACCTGTATAGCTCTTCAACATATTTAGTTAATAAATAACTAGGAAAATGAAAGCATTTAAAACTATGCCATTCCTAACCAAACAACTTTAAGTTCACACATCAATGTACTTGTGCAGTCTTCTGTGATGATGACTCATCAAGTTGACCTGTCAATCAAGTCTCCTCGATCTCTTGACTCTTCAAAGTCATCAAAATAATCGTATAGCGACTAAACTTTGACATCCAAGAGCGTTTATGTGTTATTATCGCTCTCTCTCTTTTTAAACATAAAGAAAATAACATCTCTAGAAGACAGTAAATGAAAAAAATGAGGCTGGTCATTTTTATATCTGGGCTGTGGCCAAGACAGAGATCCACGCAGTCAAATATTGACTTCCTCATGAAGCCCGATGCCTTTCACTTCTGATATCTGACCACAGGTATACAAAACGAAAGACAGCGTTCCTGCGACACAGTCTAAAACGGACAGGCTTCCGAAAAGTTTTTGAAAGCGATTAAAAAAAACAACATATAGAAGCTTGTTTGGAGAAGTAACGCTCATCATATCGTAATACAATCGGCGCTTTGCGGCATTACAGAGGGACATATGACGACAGCATCACAGAAGTGAGTTTAAAAAAAGCAAAGAAAACAAGGTTGCACTACTGTTGATAAAACTTCAGAGCAGCTGATCGGGGATCTGATCAAATACCCGAAAACAGAAGCTCGCTGACACACACATCCGTACAGTACACACACACAAATTTCGCTATGCATACACAAACATGAGCCTTCGCAATTGTACTCACTTTCCTAAACTAGATAGATAGAGAGACAGCCAGACATGATTTCGTTATAATGTCGTCCAAGGAAAGATCCAGAGGAGCGTCACGAGCATCGGCTAACAGTCCTGTCAGTTCTTCTGGATCAGTACCAACGTCAGCCGAACATGTAGCAATAATCATCACATCAATGCTTAAATTAGACAACGGTTACCTTCAGACGTGAGCGCGGCTGGCTTTCTTTTTCTCTCTCAAATCTCTGTGTGACAGGCTGAGTGAAAATTCCCTTCCAGCCGTCTGAAGCGTCTCCTGTCGACTGGCCTTGGCCTTCACTTCCGCTTTGAGGGATGAACTTCCGTGATACGCCTTCTTCTGTGGAGGCGGTGCTTGTTTTTGATAGACGTTTGAGTGACTAATAAAAAGTATTCCTTAATATTCAAAAAATTTGAGTAACTTCCTATTCATTCTTCTAATGATTCCAGTATAGCTTCGGTCAAGGTTAAATATGAAGTGAAGTATCTAGGAATAGTTTTATCGAAAAACGCTACCAGAAGGGAAGATATACATTTTTATAACTGTTTAATATATATGAAACTGGCTAACCAGAGACCTCACCATTTTTTGGCAGAGTTAATATATCCATGTCACTCCCTCTATGTCTCTGCTAATAATGTAAAAAAAACAACAAAAAAAAACCTTCCTTTGGAAAAACAAAACCCATTATATTAGGAAATCACAGCTAGTTAAAGAGTATGATAAGGGTGGTATCAAAGCCTTGGACTTTGAATCAATGTTTGGAGCCTTTAAGATTAAATGGGTGAAATCATACTTAACATAACCTTACTCTATGTGGTTTCACTAGATCTCTATTTAATAAAATAGGTGGGCTTGAATTTCTTTTAAATGTGATTTTGAGGTAATTAAGATTCCTATTAAATTATCATACTTCCTCAAACAACTTCTCCAATACTGGAAAATTATATTCACCCACAACATTTCTCCCCATGGATCACAAGGGTCATTACAATTAAAATAAAATAGTTGTTTAAAAGTGATTGGTATGAGAAGGTATTGTGTTTGTGAATGATATATTAGATGATAATGGTAACTTCTTGGAACACATTGCCTTCATGCTAATGTGTAATCTTAACTGCACTCATAGAGAACATAATAAGATGTGTAAAGCAATACCGTTACCATTATTACAGTTAATCCAAAACACATTGATGTATGTGAGAATAAAACTTTCACCAACCTTACCTAATCTAGTAATTAATGTTATTTATATGTAAATGTAATAATATGTACTAATGATTTTTTGAAATCTAGAATGTTTTTGGATTATAATTGGATTGTGTGTACAAGTTCCAAATACGAATGCCTGTCCAAAGATAACCACATTTCAAATTCATCAAATGGCCCATCTCACCAAAAGTCAAAGAGACTCACTTATAAATAATTTATAAAATATATGCGGTTGCTGACATTCTTTGAAAAAGGTTTAGATTTGAAGTAGATCCCTGTGTATTTTGTGAGGCAGCTGATGAGACTCTGGAACACTTGTTCTTTTTATGTCCTATGGCTAAAAGCTTCTTGTCTGATCTACATAACTGGCTGTCATTTAATATCGATGGCATCCCGATGTTTGACTTATCACACGTTCTCTTTTATATGGATAATGTAGATTAATCCCTATCTGATTTGGTTAATATGATTGTCCTCATGGGTAAATATCATTCATTATAGTAAGTGGAGATATTCGAAGCCTTCTTTTTAATGGTTTATGAACGATTATAAATTGTATTTTCCTCACTGAAAAAAGTAATGTCTAGAAAAATTGGAAGAAAGACGTGTAGTGATATATCCAGACAATTGTTTCGATAAATATGCACTTGTATGCTACGTCTAAAGGATGCTTTTATTTAAAAATGTTCTTTAATATTTAATTTTTTTCTCACGCCTTTTGATCTCAATAATTTTTTCACGAGATATTCGAAGAGATGCAGCCAATCAATACAGTATTTGGTCAGCAGCCAATAGCATTTGTTAACAGAAAGGATTGGGCCCGCCCCTGAGTGTCAAAACCGACTTGAGTGCAGAAAAGAACTCGCGCGTGTGTGGGACTTGTTAATTTGTGTGCACAATCATATTTTTTGTGCTCGAGTTTGTGATTTGCAAGTTCTGCAGGTTTAAATTTTACGTGCGGGCTGTGTCATGGTGCTCAAACTGTTGAAATTCACTTGCGCGCTGTGTTTATGCGCTTGCGCTGTTTTGTCCAACTTTTAACGTCATAGACAGCATTTGAGACACAATATTTATTACCACAAAAATGTATATTGACTTGAAAAACTAAAAGAAGCAAAAGCATTCATTTGGGTTCCAGTGAGGCACTTACAATGGAAGTGAAATGGGCCAATCCAAATCTCATCTCAACAACTTTATTGAATGTCTGCACTCCTGTTAATCTTGCTATTTTATCTGAATATCAACAGGAGTCATATTTATTACATCCAAACCGTTTTGAGGTTAAGTGATCATATTTTTTGTTATTGGAAAATAGTGATCAGTGACATTCTATTACGTTGGATATTAAATATTTTTATGTCTATTTGTTAATGGGGAATCTGTGGACACACTAAAGTACTTAGATTATTGGAGTCAAAAATATATTATATTTATTTTGATGTGATAAGGTAAAGTTAGACATTACATTTACATTTTTTCATTTGGCAGATGCCAAAGTGACTTACAAAATAGGAAAACATAAGCAAATCATCATAAGGAGACAGTGGTATGAAAAGTGGCATATTACAAAGTTTCTCTAGCATCAGAATTGTATTCAAAACAGATTAAAGTGCTGGTTTTTTGTGACTGCTTAAGTGCTCATGGAATTTATGTGTTTTAAGTCGTTTTTTGAAGACAGAGAAGGAGTCAGCTTCACGGATTGAGTTGGGAAGGTCATTCCACCAACGTGGTATGATGAAACTTAAAGTCCGGGAAAGTGTTTTAGTGCCTCTTTGTGTTGGTACAACAATGCAATGTTCCTTAGACGAACGTAGGCTTCTGGTGTGTGTGTGTGTGTAGCTCTGAAGAAATTATTTTAGGTATAATGGAGCAGACCCAGTGACTGTTCTGTATGCCAGCATCTGAGCCTTGAATTCGATACGTGCATCAATCGCAGCTAAAATTCACAGCTAGTGAAGAGAGACAAAAATTGGTGCACTCTTTGGTTGATTAAAGACCAAACGTGCTGCTGCAATCTGGATCATTTGCAGAGGTCTAATTGCATTTGCAGGGAGGCCTGCAATGAGAATGTTACAGTAATCCAGTCTAGTTATGACAAGTGACTGAACAAGCAGTTGTGTGGCATGTACAGAGAGTAGAGTGTAAATCTACATGATCTTGCAGTCTTTGAGATGTGGTATGTGAAATTCAGATCTTTATCGATGGTTACCCCTAAATTTCTGACTGTTTGGAAGGCGTTACTGTAGTTGCACCCAGCTGCTTGGTGATGTTGTGTTCAACATCAGGGTTGGCTGGAAAGACAAGGAGTTCGGTCTTGGCTGGGTTAAGTTGCAGGGGGTGTTCCTTCATCCAGGCCGAGATGTCTGCCAGGCAGGCTGACGTTCGAGCAATCACTTTGATGTTGTTGGGCTGGAAAGAGAAGTAGAGCTGCGTGTCATCAGCATAGCAGTGGTAAGAGAAACCATGTGACTGAATGATGGGTCCCAGTGAGGTTGTGTATATAGAAAAGAGAAGTGGCCCAAGCACTGACCCCTGAGCAGAGGCGTTTCCAGCATTGAAGGACATCCGAGGCTTAGCCCAGACCATTTTATGCAAATACAGGGATCATTCAAAGTGACTGTTTTTTTTTGTTTTTTTTACAGTCAAAGTACATCTTAATTGTGTGAGACTTTAGTAGAACATAATATGAACTGTTGTGTATTGGTATATTACATTTAAGTCAACAAAACAACTGTCCTAGAGAGTTCAGTCAATCTCTTTTCACCTGCTCCTGTCGCTCTCCCTTCTCATCAAGTGTTGCTGTCTTTTCTCTCTCCTTCCACCAGAAAGCTACCAGAGAGACAAAAGGTGTTTAATGTTAACATTAGTTTAACATTATGTACACACACATACACACTCTCTCTCTCTCTCTCTCTCTCTCTCTCTCAACACACACACACTCAACATACAACATACACTATTCACCTCTTGCTGTCTACCATGCTGGTCCAAGTGCTAATGTAGCCTATGGTAATAACTAGCCTACTGTGGGTGAAATCCAGCCAGATGATGATCTTCAGACTTTAAGGACCAACATAAATGTGTTTATAATTCTTACCCACTGACTTCTTTCGGAAAAATCCCCAAAGCCTCATTTGCTTCATTTTTGCTGTCTTTCCTGCTAACTGCTGTTAACTCGCCACTAAGTAATGTTAGTTGATGTCAACGACTGTGCTAGCTCCTCCCCTACCTGCTGCATATTCAACAGAGAGGAAGAAACAGAGTAGCCCATAGGCTACCGACAGAAAAGAAACTTATAGGCTAGATTATTTTTAAGACCTATGTCTATTTTTACAGGCTGTATGCAGTATGTGCAAAGCCAAAGCACAATTAAATAAGGCAACTTGTGATTTCGGGGGTTTACATAGGCTATTGTCCGGTTTCATATTTGTCAGTCAACTTTTCAAAATACATTCGGGGCTACACTCAAAACATTCGGGGCTGAAGCCCCGGCAAAATCGGCTGACGCCGCTTCTGCCCCTGAGGTACCGAGTAAGTAGCTGATGTGGCTTGGATACCTCTCCAGGCTACCGTGAAGGACCTACCTGAGAGTTAGGAATTAAACCAGTCAACCACAGTTCCTGTGATGCCCAGACCCTTGGGGTAAAATGCACCCCGCTATATAAGTATATCTATGTATGTTACAATTTAAAAGTAAATGAACATTGTTCTTAAAGGGGGTGTCTGACGCTCATCATCTTACCCTAATCACAATTTAAAAAGTATAGCCACATGACATGAACAATATGCATGTAAATGTGAACCCTAAAACCCTAAAATGAAACAAACCCTAAAACCCTAAAATGACTGTAAAAATTATGATTTAAACAATTTTACAGCTCAGTGCTTTTATAAAATTACAAGCTTAACATTTCTGTCTTTAAACACTCCAAAAATCGGCCCCATTCACATCCATTGTAAGTGCCTCTTTTTCTTTTTTAAGAAAAGGATGGGCGAGTCAAAATATTTTTTTTGTGGCAATCAACATTATCCCACAAATTCTGTTAGTTGAGCTTAACTTGTATGTTTCTGGAAATATTCCATTAAATGAGTTTGATCTCTTGAATTTGATTACCTTATTTAATAAAATTGACTTTCTTAGCCAAATATAAGGCATTTTGCAATATTAAAGACAGGATCTTAATGCCCAATTAAAAAAAGTATTTTAAAAGTTAGAGAAGATGCTTGATGATGATGTAATACAATTTAGTCACCGCAGGGTTCTTGAGAAGCAATAAGGTAAATTCAAAAATTCTACTCTTTTGATATGTGATTGGAAAACTGTTGTATAGATCAGCTCTCCATGTGCTTCAAAGTCATGTACTAACTAGTAATCACCAAGTTGGGGCGCTACAGGCTAATTTAACTTTTTACAGTATCTGTCTTAAAGGCCTAATCTTGGTTGTTTTCAGTCAGGGAGATGTAGACCATAAAGAAACCCATTAGAACCGTATTAAGCTTACAGTATCTGACATGATTCTAACAGGCTGTAAACTCTTTATTGTCTTCATATTCATTGTAAGTAATTTATCTTATTTATTGCCCACTCACATACTGCAGTCAAATTAAATCTGATATATTTCTAAATCTGATGCTTTAGATGCGAACAAAACCTGCTAATTGCGGCCTAGCGGTCAGTGAGCAGTGTGTGTCATTAAAGTTGAGCGGGGATGGTGGTGAGTAGCCTACACATATGCTGGCATATAGCTATTCTCAGCAAGTGCGTTATGCCACTAATAACTGCCCAAAGGTTTACTCAGACACACTGGTAACTGGTTTCTGCTCATTATCAGGGAAATTGTAAGCATTCAATATATGAATACGCTGAAAAAACAAACAAAAACCATTTATTTCAGTTCCGCCACTTCGATGACCATATTATATTTTTACAGATTTAAAACAAAAGATGCATTCTTAAAAATAAATAGACATTAAAAACAGTCTTAAGGCATCAAAAACATTTATAAGGGAAAAGCCCGTTTTAGACCTGATAGAAAAAGTATGTGAACCTTTTGGCATTACCTGCATTTATGTATAATTTTGTGTTCAAATCTGGCTTGATCTTCATCTAAGTTACAATAATGAACAAACACAATCTGTTTTAACTATTAACACACAAATTATGGCATTGTTCTTGTACATATTGAATACATCGTTCAAACATTCACAATGTAGGTTGGAAAAAGTATGTGAACCCCATAGGCTGATGATGTCAACAAAAGCTAATTAGAGTCAGGAGTTGGCAAACCTGGCTTCCAATAAATGAAAGGAGATTGGAGGTGTGTGTTGGAACTACTTTGACATATAAAAATTATTTTGAGTTTGCTATTCACAAGAAGCATCTGCTGATGTGGACCATGCCTTGCAAAAAAAGAGATCTCAAAAGACCTACGATCAAGAATTGCTGCTTTGCATAAAGTTGGAATGGGATACAAAGTTATCTTGAAGAGCTTAGATATTCATCTGTTCCCAGTTAGACAAATTGTTTATAAATGGAGATGATTTAGTACTGTGGCTACTCTCCCTAGAAGTGGCCATCCAGCCAAGATGACTCACACCGCAAAATGCTCAATGAAGTAAAAGAACCCTAGAGTGACAGCTAAAGTCATGAATGAATCACTGGAACTGGTTGGCATCTCTGTTCATGTGTCTACTATACAGAAAACATTAAACAGGCAAGGTGTCCATGGCATGACACCACAAAGAAAGATGCTGCTTTCCAACAAAATTATTGTCGTGCACCCGAAGTTTGCCAAAGACCACCATGACACTCCATGATGCTACTGGGAAAATTTTTTGTGGGCTGATGAAACTAAGGTTGAGTTGTTTGGGAAGAATACACAGCACTATGAATGGCGTAAAAAAGGCACTGCATACCAACATGAAAACATAATCCCAACAGTGAAGTATGGTGAAGGGAGCATCATGATTTGGGCTTGTTTTGCGGCTTCAGGACCTGGACCACTTGCCATCATCGGGGGGGAAATTAATTCCCAAGTTATCAAGATATCCCAAGAATACAACTGAGCTGAAGCAGTTCTGTAAGGAAGAATGGTCCAAAATTCCTTTTGAACATTGTGCATGTCTAATCCACAGCTACCGTAATAGCTTAGTTAAGGTAATTACTGCCAAAGGAGGATCAACCAGTTATTAAATCCAAGGGTTTGCTTACTTTTTCCACAGCAATGTGAATGTTTAATGGTGTTCAATAAAGACATAAATGATTATAATTGTGTGTGTTGTTAACTTAAGCACATTGTGTTTGTCTATTTTCGTGACTTTGATGAAGATGAGATTACATTTTATGACCATTTAATGTAACAACAAAAAAAAATTCTTGAGACTGTAACTGTTCTGGTTAGTAATTGTGATTTTTTTTTTTTCTCTGGATCTGTTTCTATAATTAAATCTTTGGAATAAATTATTTGATTAAAAGTACTCTACTTTGACTGTGGACCAGATGTTAGTAATATTAGTAAACCCTCTGTCGACCAATTGGACAATGTTTTGCTAAATTTCAAATAAAAACATCAGAAAAAAGATGAGTCTATAGATATATATAGATAAAAATATAGATATACTGTGGATGCCTCATGAAATGTTGACAAGAGACATATATCGGAGAGGCCTTGGGGAGGTCTGAGAGATAACAGGTTTTGGTAAGATTATCCCACAACCAAGCACAGTGTGTGGGTAGCCTCCTGCGGCTAATGATGTGTCTGCAGCCCTGATGTAGATAAAGCGAGAGGGCGAGAAAGAGAGCATGATGGTGGGCGTCTTAAGAAATATCACTGGCTATAGAGAAGATCTCTGCAACACAGCAGTGTTATGTTGTGCAAACTGGATCTTTTAGAGTAGAATGTGTATCTTTATGTACAGTACATGCAAGGTTGTGCATTTTCAGGTACTGCAATCTATTGAATAATGCAACAAGAAATACTATGTTGAAGTTGAATAGTTTTTATGAGAGACCTTGATTAGGTATAAAAAGCAAGCATAATAGCGACTTGTTCTTCATGTGACATTTTGTGACCTACACATTTATAGAGATCAGACAGGAGAGAAACTTAAGGTGCACAGGAGATCTATTGAGAAAATGGATTAAAAAAACAAAGACTCCTTGTGAGGAATCAATGAGAATCTCCAGCGGGAGTTCCAGTCTGATAAGAAGAGCTGAAAATAATGCTGCTATCTGCCGCATAGAAGCATAATTGACCACCAATACAATCAGGGCAAGACAGTCTGGTTCTCTTGTAACTAGCCAATCAAATCAATTAAATGAGCAATGACTGGCAAACAATTTTATTGTTTATTCTATAAAGTGGACATTTTCAACAGGCATTTATTTTTTTTACAATTGCAAGGCATTTAATTTAGGCAGGCTTGGCCAAGAGAAAAGGAAATGGAAGATTGGTTTATACCAACATGTAAGAGAAAGGCCTTAGAAAGGATTTATGTAGAGAAATATATATATAAATGAAGAAAAGCTTAAAAAATAAAAAGATTTTCCCCATAATTTGAGATGATCAACAACAAAAAATAAATGTATATTGCTTTGCACATGCTGTTCAATGTTATGTGTAGTAAGAGGTACACAAGAGGTAATTCAAATAATTCACTTGATAACACACTTGAAAATGTCTCTTTAGAAATTAATCCTCTGTGGTTATATTACAAAACTGGGCAAGTTTTATGTTTTGAAAATTTAAGAGTTAATAAATTAAGCTCTGAAATAGATGCAGCATGAATATATAGCCAGAAAATTCTGGCACATTAATCTGTGACTCAGTCCTGAGGGACAATGTCTCAAAACCTGCACAGTGGAACTGCCCATTTAAAATAAAACTAACCAGTGGGAACAGATTTAACCTAAATAATATTAAGGGTATGATTCATACAGACTTTTAATTCCTATTGTAATTTAGAAGTGGCAGTTTGTAAACCATAAGCATGATGGTGCACATATCGTGCAGTGTTATCTAACATAACCCATATACAGTACATAGCTAACACAATGCATTGCATTTGGCTTAAATGAGGGCATTATGCATGCAACAAAGAAAGAGAATGTGAGATTATGCGTACTCTTCTTAGTATGTCTTTGCCCATATCAGCACTGTCTCTGAGCTTGGCTCCTGCTCAGAGATGGCTCACTTATTCCTTGTGTCACTCCCCAGAAGGTTCATGCTTCCCCTGTCTGTCCTTTTCTCCAGTGGATGATAAGATGTGCACAGGACTTGACCCCACCAAGTCATTCTGTCTGGGGCCAGAGGGGAATTGTAAGCTAGAACAACAAATACCAGCATGCATATGCGAACTGACAGCTGTCAGAGTATCTGATGGGCCGGTTGGTGTTATGGACAAATTAATAGGCATAGGTGCCCTGGAATGCTGGCATGTTGTCAGATCAGAGGTCATTTGTAAGCTCGAATGGGACTGACTTTGTATGCTGTAGGTGCACAGAGACAATGTGTTGCTAGGGACAGGGAAACCCCCACTCCTAAGCTGAGGAAGAAATCCACTGGAAGGGAAGGCTGACGCCATGCCCAGTAGAGACCCCCCAGAATGGGGAACCTGGTGTCCTAGATAAGGTGAATTGGGTGTAGTCTTAGCAGTCTGATATGGGGTTGGCTGGCACTCGACACCCAAAGTAGCAACCCTTGACTGGTCAGGGCAGCATGGAACATGGGTGTAGGCTGAGTGAGGGCTAGAGGCTTGATGGAGGAGCTCTATGTCCCCTTCTTGGCCCAAGACAGAGCCTCTTTCCTGAGCATGACTTCCAATGCAAATGCATGGGTGTCTGTATCCTAAAGAATCTCTTCGGGACTGCTCTGGTTGTAAGCAGGGACTAGCAGACATGTTGAAGGCCAGCCGAGAGGGCCAGTCAGTAGTAGAGGAGGCCATGTTGGTGCAGTTGGATGATGTGTGACAGTTGAAAGAGCTGAAGGGAGCAAAAGAGGAAGTGAAGTGAGGTGGCGTCATATGGGTATGTAGGAATTGCATCATTTCATGTAGCTCCTTGGTAAGTGAGGACACTTCCTGGTTCAGGTGGTTCATCTGACAGCCAGGAAATAAGAATCAAATTAGTTTATGTAAGAATACTTAGATGTTCTAAACTAAGTTCTCAACAATACTGTATGCTATAATACTATACTTATTTCTAATTTACTATCTTAATATTTATAATATTATATAAATAATCCCATTTAAAACTATGCAACTACAATGTTTTCTTTTTTACTTTTGTGTCTGTAGACTTTTGATATTACTGTGTGTGTGTATTTTTGGTGATACCTCTGCACTGAGTTGATGGAGACTCTGTCTGACTTCCTCTGTCTCAAGAAAAAGGTTTGCGCCAACTTGAAATGGGTCTTTAAGGAACAAAATAGGAACATAAGTGCATACGTTACACTCTTACTTTATTTGTAGTAGAATTATCACTATGTACATAACAAGTTAAATAGTATATGTTTTCTGTCACCACATTGTAAAAAGATTTAATCAGTATCTTTGTCTTTCAGTAAAATTTCTATATGTCCTTGAAACAAGTTAAATATACATGAGAAGCAAAATCGCATAAGATCAATCTTGTTCCATTGGCATATTCTTATTTTTCACTTTTTTTAATCACAAACCTCACTAAATGTACAAATTTTTTTTTTTACAGCCATTTCTGCAGTAAAAGTCTCATATTCTTTGAGTCAAGATCATCACACATCTGTTTAAATCATTTCTCTATATTTTTTATCTATCTACCTGTATAAGTATCAGTCTAAAGACATACAGTGTTTGACAAAAAAAAAGGTTACAGTGAATCTTAAATACTAAGCACTGGCAAACATTATGAGGCTTTCCACCTCACCTTTGACCTCTGTGTTAGGGTTGTAGGGGTCTCTATGCTCAACATTGAAGTGAAACGCATGTTCGTTATCTTCAATGCCGTCAACAACCCTACAGAACAGACATAAGAACATTACCACATTGATAATAGTAGCACAAACATTTGAATCTTGTGCGACCCTGCGTACACATTTGTGGATGTTGTATTTTGACTTTGCTATACCCAATGCCTCATTTATATTAATTTAAACTGACTTATCTCACTTCAGAAGACGCTGTGCTGTCAGTAAAGGGTTAAACTTTTGAGGCACAGAGTCATGTGACAAAATTACATGGCGCAGACCACAGCTGAGTTTTTATTTGGGAGAAATGCCAACAAAACTACATCTGGTAAGAAACCTAATTAAGTTTTACTTTGAAACCTGTTTAAGTAAAAAATTTTGAGTCTCTAGTTTCATCGACATGACATTTAAAAATATGTGGGCGATTTATTGCAAAATGCCACGCTGCTAAACACAGTGTACACTAATGTGTACTTTAGTGCATTTTTTCCTTAGAAATCAAATCACTTTTTGTCACACTACTATGTACACAAGTGCAACAGTAGGTGAAAGTCTTGTGTGCAGTTCTGAGCAACATAGCAGTCATGACAGTGACGAGACATATACCAATCTACAATAAACAACACTTACACAACATAATTTACATATCAAATGTACACAACACAATAATAATATACAATGTACAGTAAACAATACACACAATATAGAATACACAAACAATAAAATTAAGAGTATATAAAATATATATATACAGTAGTTGTATTGTGGAGCAATAATCTTTATAGGATTTGGATCCAAATCCTATATTTATTGTGCATTATCACATTGAGGATCAATGGGTTCATCCAAAAGCTCAGAAATGTTGCTTTGAGGCTTTATAGGGAGTTCGGATGAAAATAAGGTGCATTTCAAACAGTTCTGAGAATTGTGCAGACAGACAGCACACTGAAGGTTAAGTCATCCACTAAAAAGGAGCAAGGGAGCATCCTATAAAGTGCATTCAATCCAAACTTCCAATCAAAAGTTAAGTTTCAGGCTGCAGACGATATTTGGACCACTCAACATGTTTGGCACACTTGGGACAATGGTAATCAGTACGTAGATTCAGAATTTATAATGTATAATTTTATTTTAACATGGTTGGTTGTGATTGGATGATGCTGGCCATTACTTTAAATCAGAATTAATTATGCTAATTTCTGATGTCTGCAACATCTCAAAAACATGAATAATCAACACTCCTGGAAACATAATAAACAATTCTATATCTATGTTCACTTTCTATATCTTGCTATTAGTCCCGCTGTCCACATATGTTGCCATCAATTTTTGGAAAAACCATTTACTCTTGATTATTATTAATATTTTGCATGTTTATTAGGTTCTACTACAGTAGTTCCAAATTAAAAAGGGAAATGGTAAATACACACAGCAGTCATGCTGTCAGGAGGTTAAAGAAGTCATTCATTGCAGTATTTGCCTGTGTAGTTTGTCCAATATTAATTATTTTCACAGCATTTATGGTATTATGTAGCATGTTTTATGTTTTTATTACTGTTATGTATTATAATTATAAATAATTGTAAATAATCACATTATATTATAAAAGTATAATTATTTTCACAGCATTATTGGACATGTGCCTCTTCTTAAAGAGGAAGTGCCTTTGTAAATAGCAATAGCAAACATAAAATGATTAATTTCACCTGATTTTAGTGCTCTCTTTTTACCTGGGACTAAGATCAAGTGGGCTGACACAGTTGAGGGTGGGGATGAGCAGTTTGGCTGGCCTGGGGCAGGAGCTCTTGTCTATTCTTGGGCCGGGCACTGCACCAGGTGAGATGTCCTCATTAGGTGGCATCTGAGGAGAGGGGCTTTGTACCCGTGAGCTTTGAATGGGGGATCTGCAGAGACGGAGCATGCTAAGGTGTCGAAACTCCTCCCCCAACATGGAACTCAGATTAGTCTGAGATGGAAACCCCGAGAGCAGGGGCTTCCTGCCTTGTTCCTGTAATTCCTCATCTTCATCTGCTTCCACAATGAAGGGGAGCTTAGAGTCGTAGAAACGTTCCTATGTGTTATAGAACCAAGAGAGAGAAAAGATTGAGGAAAAAAGGAAATGTTTACAGTCTTGACCAGTGTTTGAAATACGAAGGGGCAGAGACCCACTAGTAACAAATATTGCTCTCCCTAACCCAACCCGTGGGAACTTTTTGTATTATTTGATCATTGGTCTTGACTGTCATTTAAAGGCCACTGGTTGCCATGTTATGACATTTTTATTTTTATTACCAATTCAAAATATATTTGATTATGATGGTCATTATCACAGCCTTAAAGGCTTTAAGAAATAGATTTGGTTATATGTAGAGCAAGAATTGCATGCGTTTTTGTGTGCATAAAAGTAATTCTGCTCTTGGATAATGAAGTTCTACTGAGGCTTGTTTCTCCCTCTCTCTGGTTTTACAAAGTACACTCAAGCTTATTTATGAGTCACTGTTAGAGTTTTATGCATGCATCTGTACCCTTCTATTGGTTTGTGTATGTGTGTGTGTAGCTGTTCGGATCATTAGGACAGCTGGCACAGCAATTAGACAGCGGGTCAATGCCATGAACAAATTGCTAATTCACCTGACACAGACACATCCAGATGTGCTGCTGTCTACCAGCTTCGAAGTCTCACTCGCACACACACAGATAAAGACACAGTGGCTATAGTTCAGAGTGGCACAAGTAATTGATAGCTTATGTAACAAGGCTTTTTGATTAGTACAGGTATGTTGGCCCATGTGTGCAATAATGTGAATGTGAATCCAAAATATATTAAAAAAATCTAAATTTGTGTACATTTGTGTAACCCAATGCTGTGTGTTACCTTTGGAAGCCGGGTTGAACGAGAGAATTTGGCTTGGCCCTGTTGAGACACAAGAAAATGCTTTGTACTGATTCAAGCACAAATAGAAAACAAATACACACTGCCAACATACAACACAAGTTGAAGATTAAGTGTCCTGTGTTACAAATCTACTTGATTGTCGTATAGAATATAAAATTTATATTCTAAGTATATGCAGGTATTTACTGAATATCTGTGCAAGGGCTAATGTACAGTCAGCCTGTTATTCTAGAAAAGCAAACACTGATTTATTTGATGAATTATGACTGGCTGACTGTACATTAAACATTTTATTACACGGCTACTTACCAAATAAATTAATGGACATGAGTTGAAATAATTTTATTATGTGACAAGAAAGAGGCCGCCGAGTGATATGAAAGACATGAAACTAGTTTAGCTGCCATCAGTGTTGGCTGTAATCCAGTTACAAAGTTACAAGATACTGTAATCTAATTACTTTTTAGTATAAAAAGTAGTGTTATGCAATACATTTTAAATTCTTGTCATCAGATTGCAGGTACTGACTTTCAATTAATTTAATTACTTTTAAGTACTGTGGCAGGGCGGAGGACGGGGCTGGGTTTGTGAGACTATACACCCGGTCCCGTATTAGGCTAATTATGCCTCCGGGACAAAGGTCGACTGCAGGGGATAGTGTGGGAGAGAGAGATCGTTTACGGACATGTCCGTCATGTGTGTGTTTGTGTCTTCTTTTAAGTTTATCATTAAACTATTATTTATATTGAAAAGCCGGTTCTTGCCTCCTCCTTTCCATTGATCCGTTTACAAGTACATTATAGGGTTATACTTATTTCTAATATTTTATTTATGTAGAATAAATGAATTAAGGCCCCATAATGAGTCATTGTGAAGGAGAAATGTGAGGACCTGTGTGTATGACTTGTATGTAACGATGAACAGGGAAGAAATCTAGACATTATTTTGAATTTGTTGAGAAGAAAAGAGTTTTAGAAAGTAACTTAAAAGTAAAGTAATTATTAATGTGATTACATTTCTATAAAGTAACATATAAAGTAATTGGATTACAATTTTTAGAGAAATAATTTGTCATTTGTAATGGATTACTATTTTTAAGTAACTTAACACTGGTGGCCATTATACGAAAATATTAGACTATAGAATGCTGCAACTGACCAACCAGAAAGTATACCAGAGAGCTGTGAATATTTATGACAATTAGGAATTTCATGAATTTTATATACATTTTATAAAATATATAGTACTGGATACTTCTATCACACCTTATACAATTGCAAGAAAAAGTGAGTGAATATTGAATAAATATGGGAATAGAGCAATTTAAACAGGACATCTCAAGAATATTGCTGAAATGAAACAGCTTCATAAAGAGAAATGGGGCAAAATGTAATAAGTCTGATCTGCAAAGCTATTGCTGTCAAAGGAGGGTCAACTTGTTTTTAAAACCATGGAATTGAATACTTTTTCCAGCAAAGACATGAAAATGTATCATTGTTTATACTGTATTTTATGACCAATTTATGCAAATATCCAGGTTTGTTTACTTTTCCTGCAGTTGTAAATGACAATGATTATATACTGCTTATACTGTATATAATGCACTTTACCTCTCTGAGGTTGTAGGTGAGGTTGTGATGTATATCCTCATTGAAGCGGCTGCCATATTCTGGGTAGAGTTGCAGAACCTCCTGCAGAGCTCTTACACTGATGTACTGCAGGTCACAGTAGGTCAGAGCCTTCACATCTGCATTAGCCTTGATTACCTGATCCCTCCCAGGCAGGTCTGCACCAATTAGGTCTCCTTTACCTGTATACACCGGCCAATCAAATTAGTGCATCTGTGAACCTCTGGTTAGCTGTGCAATCAATACTACAAAACTTGATTTAATAGTGTTGAGATAAACAAGACAATCCATATGCATTACAAATGAGCTTATGAAGCTTACTTTAATTAATCATCTATTTGGCATTTTAAGTTATGCTACCCTTTTTCCAATCAATCTGACTTCCAGATGCTTACTCAGTTGCTTTGAAACCAGTTGCTCCAACCACAACAGCTGGCACTGTCATTAATATCTTTACAATGTTGCTTTGGCATTTTAGACTGTTGAATCTAAATCGACTAACAAGAAAAAAGCAAGAAATCTGGTTGAGTTTGGGGCTATATGTGTTATGTACTGAGAAGAAAGTACCCAGTATGGCAAGCACCATGCCATCCTTTAGCACTTCTAGAGACCCAGAGCAGACAAAGTGTTGAGAATGCAGGGCATCTCCATGGCGAATGAGGTACTCGCCCGGCGCACAGAACGATGTCTTAATGTGCAGGGAGAGCGAACGCAGACACCCCCTACTGGCCGAGGAGAAAAGTGGCAGCTGCAGAATGTCTTTGTTCAGATGCATGGCGATGTCCGCCCGCAGCTCGTCTGGGAAGTCATGTAAAAGCTATGTAGAACAGATAAACAGATGGACCACATTAAATACAATGCAATGGGGGGGATGTTAAAATCAAGAGGTCAATGTTTGTCTAGTTAGCATGGGCCAGTTTACCTTTGCTCGTAGATGACATAACAACAACATTATTCAACAGCTGGGCAACTGCCATTGAGGTGACTGTGAATGCTAATTGATACTCATGTTCACGATGCTCATGAAGGCCATTTGACTATGCATTATGAGGGTGTGAGAATGAAGTAGGGGGGCATTCGTCAAAAATAGGTTGAGAACCACTGCTATAGATGATGCAGAGATTTCATATTCTTTAAAGGGATAGTTCACCAAAAAATTACAATTCTGTCATCATTTACTAAACCTCAAAGTATTTTTAACACGCATGACTTTATTTCATCTGTGGAATACAAAAGGAGATGTTAGGCAGTGTTAGCCACAGTCACCATTCAGTTTCATTGCATCTTTTCCCCATAGAATGACTGTGAAAGGTGACAGACTTACATTCTCTACTTTTATGATCCACAGATCTTTTTAAGTAATGTCACTTTAAGTTAAAAATAAGATGAGGTAATTCCTTATAAATAGATTAGAAACACTCTTTCAATATGATCAACAAGCTGCAATACCAGATAAGTAGCAAATGCTGTCTGAACTGTGTAAGAGAGTTCCTGTGAACCATCTCAAGTGGTTTTCAATCACTGTATAAATTAACAGCATGACAGATCAGAGTGTAAATGAGCTAAGCCACACTTGTCGGCAGTTCTTTTTTCAACCAACACTTAAGATCTTCCCTCTTCTGTTTTAATTAGAAACGGGTCTTATCATTGTGGGCTATCCAATTACCACTGCAATTGCACTAACAATGACGGTAGTAGAGAGATATACTTAGACCATTAAATGGATGTGACCCAGATTGATGTTCATTAATTGTCCTCCATCGGATGTTAGTATGTCATCAAACTATGATGGGAGCTGTTACTTAGGGAAGTCTAGTAATGAAAAGAATGTCTGAATATTTGATTGAAAGCATTGTTTGTTTTGTGATATATGCACTTAATTCAATTATCATATGAGCCGTGTTAACACCTCACACAACTTTACATTGAAGAGAAAATTAGCAATTTAATCTGTCAAGCCAACGTGTAAACATTTCTATCATCTAGTACAGTGGTTCTCAACTGGTGGGCCACAACCCAAAAATGGGTCGCAGCAGGTGTGTTCTGATGGGTTGCAGACAGCAGGGAAGAAAACAAAGCTAAACAAAAATTATAAAATGCATTAACCATATAACCACAGGACAGCAAAATAAATGGGCTCATCAGCTTTTAAAAAGAGGAGAAAATGCTTCTATTTCAATCAATGCTGACATCAAAGTCCTTGCGTCCAATGAAATAAAAATGTATGTGCCAATTGGTAGAAGCTAACCAAATTTGGATGTTGCCAACATGGACAGATTGTGTGACATCCTGGGTAACCATAATAACCCTCCAGAAAAAAAACAGCCAAAGCTGGTTGGCTGGTTTAAATTGCTTACCCAGCCTGGTAATATCTGTTCATAGTAGGGAAGGCTAGTTTTAAAGGGGTTTTTAATTTTGTTTTAGCTGGTCAGTTCTCCCAGCTTGGCCAAGATTATAGTCAGCTGGTATGATTGGGAGGCAAGCTAGTCTTCAAGTCAGACCAGCTGAAAAGTGCCCAAAACCCCTCTAAACCAGCCAACTGACCAGGCTGGGTGACCCACTAAGACCCATCAAAGGTTTTGGCTGGTTATTTTTTAACAGGGAAATTAACTTGAATACATTTCAATGCTTGATTTAAACCACTGATCTAGTACACAGCATGGCTCAGGAGCAATGCATGAGGTTTGTTGGTTTGTAGGGTTTTACCTCGTTGGCATTGATGCCATTGTTGACAGACCAGGTGGTCTGAAAGTACTCCAGCATGCGCTGTTTTAGCTGCTGAGGCAGGCGATGCACACGGATGAAGTCCTTCAGATCCTTCATACGTGTGTGGTATAGTGATCGGCGAGAGTACATACGCTGGATGATAGCTGTTACATTTCCAAACACCACCGCATGCATCAGGGCTGCAAGAAGAGCGAGAGTTAGCAAAAGAGGTAACTGCTTGTTCAACTCTATGAGATTGCTAGTGTAAAAAAAATGAGTCAGACTAAACAATTTCAGTGAACAATATGTTATGTATATTTAAAATGGGTACAAAACTTGACAAAAACGAGACACTGGTTTATTAAAAAAAAAGGAAACCAAACTTTCCAAAACAAGCCTTAACCTAAAAACAAGCTAATTATACGTTAGGCCTAAAATATGCGCTGTTGAACACACCCCCGATAAGCATTGTGCAGATGGAGAAGATCTTCTCAGCGTCTGTGTTGGCACACACGTTTCCGAATCCAACACTAGTCAGACTGCTCAATGTGAAGTAGAGCGAAGCAATGTAGGCACTGCGCAACGATGGGCCGCCAGCTGTACCATTCATGTAAGGAGTCTCCAGACGCTTTCCCAGCTCTTGCAGCCAACCTAAAAAGCACAGGAATGGTGGGCAAAAGAATTAAGAGAATGGAAAAAATGTAGGGGACAGAAATTTTAATTATAGTTATATTCACATAAAAATCCAATGATTTAGGAGAGAAACTATTACTAGCATAGAGAAATTAATACTTTTGAAAAGCAAGTTTGAAATCATGTACTCACATAAAATACAATTTGCCTAAAAAACATTTATTTTACATGGCGGAAGTTGCTTCATGGTGGCAGCCATGTTGAATTCTACACACTTCATCTTGGTAACCCCCAATTATTTGACACTTTATGTCGTGGAATAAATTATTCTGATTGTAAATAGTGTATTTCTACTAAGGCACTGGTACATGGCAGCTTTTGCCTTTGTGTGAAAATGGATGCTGCATTTACACCGTTCCAGTGCGAAAGGTCCTATAGAAGATATAGGCAGTCGTCTAAGTGCATAATCAATATACATTTCTTTATCATGTTGTGCAGCATCACTGTTTTTATGTTGAAACACCATTTTGCTCCATGCCCTGCTGAAAAGATCAGCTTAACCAGCATCCAATTCCCATGATTATTAGTGCCATGCTTTTCACCAAACGTTGCAGGTGAAGCAAACTGACCAGCATGGTCTTTCTGATGAAGCTACACTGTAAAAAATGTCTGTAATTTTAAATGGTAAAAAAACTGTCAAAATGCTACAGATTTTTTTTTATTATTGATTAACTAGTATTAAATGTAAAATATACTGTAATTTTTAAAAAATATATTTTAAAAAACAATAGTTTTTACAATAACATTTTGTATAAATTTACATATTTAGATGTAAAAATTATGATTTTCCTGAATAATTAATGGTAAAAATGTACATTATATTTAACAAGAAAGTACATGTACTTTTTTACAGTTAATTATTGTTTAAATTACAGTAAAGAAAAAATAATCAGGCGTTCCCACAATTCCCTGCAAGACCTGTCGTATTTCATTATATTTTATGGGAATAGTTATGTTTCTTCTTATTTTTAATATCAGTTACATACATGGGTGTTCTGTTTTATATTTAATGTAGTTTAGTTAATGTTTACTGCATTATTTAAATTTCAAATGTGTTACTCTGATGGTGTTTTGTGTGTGTAACACTGAGCACTGTCTCTACATGTTTATTGGTCATTGCTCCTGGAAAAGCCACTATTGGTGAACTTCATGTCATCATGTGCTCTTTTGTCATTTTTATGGAGATTAACAGTACCGTATAAAGTAAAAAGCAGATTTTTACCATTTCAGAAGGTTAATAACAAGTTTATGATTTTTTTTTATGTAAATGTAACAGAATTATTTTGCATGGTCATGTAAATTACAACAGTTTAAACTGTAAAATGTACAGATTGTTCTATGAAATTGTTAACATTTTTTATTGTATTTTGTACATAATTAAGCTGACAACCACAGCTGCCATTTTTTTTTTTTTTTTTGTAAAATCAACAGGATTTTTTTTTACATTGAGGTTTAAAAGCCTGGTGGAGACACCAGCACATCAGCATCCCATGGGGGACCAGCACCCAACACACAACACAAGCTGGTGACCAGCAGTTCTGGTCTTTTCAGCAGGGCGTGTTCAATAGCTCATGCATTTTAAGCAATCAATGTATGTAGACCTCATCATTTAACTTACAAATCACAATGCCGGTGATATCAAAAACCAACATATTAAGAATAAGATGCGCTCTGAATAGTCACCAAATGATAAATAACAGATACAACAAATACAATAACTGCAGTGTATATAAAATTGGCAAACAGTTAAGCTATAATCAGTACACAGTTATCTGGTAAATGTATGTATACTGCAATGCATTACTGGGAACTTAAGCACCTCTTCTTCTATGCATCCGCATACTCAACTACCTCGATGACTGGCTGATCTTAGCTCACTCTCGAGAGGCACTATGCGCTCACAGGGACCAGGTGCTCAGGCACCTCAGCCGTTTATGGCTTCAGGTCAACTGGGAAAAGAGCAACCTCTCACATGTTCAGAGCATATCTTTTCTCGGTATGGATTAAGACTCAGTCACAATGATAGCGTGTCTCACAAACGAGTGCGTGCAGTCAGTGCTGAATTGCCTTTCGTCATTCAAAGTAGGAACCGCGTTCTCTCTAAAACAGTTCCAGAGGCTCCTCGGGCATATGGCTTCCTCAGCCGCGGTCATGCTGCTAGGGTTGATGCATATGAAACCGCTTCAGCACGGTCTTGGCTCTCGGCCCTAATGCTCCTCGCAACGGCACCTCCCTGGCAAATTCCCCTGAAGTAAGTCCTTCTTTCTCAGGGACGGGGACCCTCTGGCATCCGCGCCCAGACCTCTGGAACCTCCACGTCTGGCCCCTGGATGGGATGCGGAAGATCTAAGTGGTCTATCATCAGCTGTCGTAGACCTGATCAACCAAGCCAGAGCTCCCTCTACCAGGCAGTTTTACGCCTTAAAGTGGCGTCTGTTCGCAAACCGTGTTCTTCCCAATCTGAAGACCCACAGAGGTGCGCAGTCGGGTCAGTGCGCTCATTTCTGCAGGAAAAACTTGAGGGGCGGCTGTCCCTCTCCACCTTAAAGGTGTATGTAGCCACTAAAGTGGCCCACCACGACACAGTGGACGGTAAGTCCCTAGGGAAGCACGACCTGATTATCAGGTTTCTAAGAGGCACCCGGAGGTTGAATCCTTCCAGACCATGCCTGTTCCCCTCATGGGATATCTCCGTGGTCCTTACGGCCCTTCAGAGAACCCCCTTCGAGCTGTTAGAGTCAGTCGAGCTAAGTGCCCTCTACCAGAAGACAGCCCTCCTGATTGTGCTCGCTTCCATCAAGAGGGTTGGAGACCTGCAATTGTTCTCTGTCAGCAACACTTGCCTGGAGTTCGGTCTGGCAGATGCTCATGTCATCCCAAGACCTCGACCGGGCTATGTGCCCAAGGTTCCTACAACCCCTTTCAGGGACCAGGTAGTGAACCTGCAAGCACTGCCCTGGGAGGAGGCAGACCCAGCCTTATCGTTGCTGTGTCCCGTACGTGCTTTGCGTACCTATTTGGACCGCACACAGAGCTTTAGACTCTCTGAGCAGCTCTTTTTTTCTGCTTTGGTGGACAGCGGAAAGGGAATGCAGTCTTCAAACAGAGGCTCGCCCACTGGGTAGTCGACGCCATCACATTGGCCTATCGGAACCAGGTCGTGCCCACCCCCTTGTGGGTTCGATCACACTCTACAAGGAATGTGGCATCCTCATGGGCATTGGCCAACGGCCCCGCTCTAGCAGACATTTGTAGAGCAGCGGGCTGGGCAACACCCAATACCTTTGCGAGATTCTACAATCTCCTGGTTGAGTCTGTTTTGTCATGTCCGAGCACGTAGAACTTGGTAACATGGGACAACTGAATGGGTATATTACGCTTGCGCCTTTCCCCTCCACTGAGGCAAACACTTGTGATTTTTCTCCCAGGTGAGTCCTCAAATTCCTGCTCCCTGGATGTTCTTCCTCCCCAGCCCTCTGGTTCACAAATTTAGCAGAGAAATTCACGACCAGACCCTCTGTGGGTACTAATTACTCTGTACTGGAATAGGTGCTCCATAGGTGCTGGTTATCACAGTAACCCCCTGTGATGTATTTTCCACGGTAAGGTCCCCCTGCCAGGTGGACCCGCGTCTCCCTTTGGCATTCCTCATTAGGCAGGACCTACCACCGCGCCACTTCCATGTGTAGCGTAACAGGCCCATGTGATGTATTTGCCGCATTTTCACCTCCCCAGCCTGAGCAGGATGTGGTCTCTGCGGGGTCTTTTCCCCCTGAAAGAATAGGACTGGAAAAGAATGCCTTCCCTGATGCTTGTTACAGCTAGATGGCCCCAGCTGCATCTAACACTCTATGAGGAGAAACATAGTGAGAGAAAAGGCTGCGGCTGGCGCTCGTTCCCACCCCTCAAGGGAAAACCTTGGTCAGATGCAGGGAACCTAATAAAAACAATATGACGTCTTAGTGGGGTGTTGGGGAAGGGCTATTGAATAGGGGCACCTTGTGTCACTTGAGTGACAGAAGGGGAATGTCTAGGTTACTAGTGTAATCCTCTGTTCCCTGATGGAGGGAACGAGACGTTGTGTCCCCCTTGCCACAACACTGTACCAAGCCGCTGTATTGGCCGAACCTTATTCTCAGCTCCTCAGTGCAGAACCTGACTGAACCCTGACTTTAATACCTGTATGTCCGGGGGCGGGACATGCAAATTCTGTTTGCCAATTTGGCATTGGCCTTTTTCATATTCAGAGGTATCCGAGGCTCTCGAAAGAAGCCCCTTGTGTCACTACAATCGACACAACATCTCGTTGTAACCTAGTAACCTAGACGTTTGCAGTGGTTCTATGGATGTTAAAGTTATGACAATATCTACACCGGTGGGGCTCATTTGCATGATTTTGCCAAGGGCCCTACAAACCCACGAGCCCTGAAAGTCGACTAAAGAAATGGCCAATGCAACATAAACTAAAAAGTACTGAGTGCAACTTTAAAACACAGAGAAACCATATGCTCTCTTACCGATGTCCCAGGTGAGGGGGTCATTGCTGGCAAGCTCTTTGCGTCCAATGACATACCAAACGCAGGCCAACCAGTGTGCCAACAGGGCAAATACAGACATTAATAAGGTAAGAACCACAGCACTGTACTGAGAATAACCATCCAGCTTCTGTAGCAAGCGCAGGAGACGCAGCAAACGCACTGTCTTCAGCAAGTGGACGAGGGAAGTCTGTAAAACACACATAGGCATAACGTTTATGTAATGAGAATGTTAGTCTTGCATTCAGTTTTAAACTGAGGGACTTCTCAATTGTAAAACCAACTAAATGTTAAAATTATCCATCACTGAAATGTGCATACTGGCTGAATATATAACCACAAATTAAAACAGAACTGACAGTTTGACCAAACACTAGACAAAAGATTACATGTTTAGTCCTACTGTAATGTAAATATGTCAAATAAATTGTAAATAATCCAACAAAAGCTATTTTAAAAATAATTTTGCTCATTCTTCTGTAATTCTTATGAATGGCGCTTTATGGCCCCATATAAAATTAGAGATTACATGGAATATTTGTTAAAAAAAAAAGAAAAGAAATCTTAACCAGTTCCCTGTCTGTCACTCCCTCGACGTTGTGGCGATGTAGTGACCCTAGGGGTTCGCTCTTGAGAGCCCCAATCACCTTTGCTTTATTCAGAAAAGGCCAATGAAAATTGGCAAGGGGAATTTGCAGGCCAATCTCCGCCCCGGACATACGGGTATAAAAGGAGATGGCATGCACCACTCATTTAAACTTGTTCTCGAGCGCATGTTTGTGTTCGTTCTGCCACCTTACTTTCAGCTGCTGGAATTACGGTGCATGTCAGCAGTCACCCTCACACAGTTGTGTGTTGTGCTTCCCCTGGGCACTTTGGCGGCTGAGTCCACAGGTGTCAAAGAGTATATTCTAAAAGAGTATATTTTATCTAAAAGAGCATGCACAAACAATTGGCATCTTTTTAAAGATGTCCTTTTGCCTTTGTGCTACTGGGTGTGGCTGTTACCTCTCCCCACTGGATGGCCACGAAATCGGTCTTGAGTGCTTGGGTCACCAGCACGCAGAGGAAGCTTTTGTGGAGGGGTCGTGTTCTCACTGTGAGAACATGCCCATGAGAACGTTGCGGTCACGGCTCTCTTCCTTCTTTGAGAAGCAGAGAGCCACCTCGGCTGCTTCCAGACCCGGTCTGTCCTGGGTTGAAACTCAGGCGGCTGGGTCGGTGAGCACCATGGGCGATCTGGATGTGGATATGGGAGCGTTTCCGCTGGCACAGTCCCCGCGATCCTCCCACCCTCCAGCATGCTCATTCTGCTTGTTAGTGTTCACAAGCGATGCATGTGGTCCGCCTCAGGGCGGATTTAATGCCACTCTTGGGTGGTAGAGCTCAAGATGAGGCGTACGCGGAGTTTGCAGCCATGCTTGCCTGGTTGGCTGCGAACATCAGCTTGAGTGTAACCCTCTGCCCTGCCCTGAGCATTCGCGGCTGGATGATTGGTTTCTGGGCTCAGAACGAGACACATGGTCGTGTGCTTCTTCCCAAAGTCATGCAAGGCGCCTATCACGTACATGCTTTGCATGCTCTACCCTCGATGGCAGAGCGACTAAGGAATATGACGAGTTCCCCAGGTAGAGCGCACTGTGGTGGTGCAGCCTATACAGGAACCGACCAAGGCTCCCTTCCAAGGCGTGTAAGTTTTCTTTATCATTAGTGGCGAAGGCTTACATAGCCGGGGGTCAGGCCACCTCTGACCTGCACGCAATGGCTATCCTGCAGGTCCACCAGGCCAAGGTGCGAAAGTCACAGTGCGCGCCCTGGGCCGGACAATGTCCACCTTGGTGGTCCAAGACTGGCACCTGTGGCTCAACCTTGTGGAGATGCGTGATGCAGATAAAGTTCGCTTTCTCGATGAGCCCATCTCCCAAGGGGGGCTCTTTGGCGACACTATCAAGGACTTTGCCCATCAGTTCTCGATGGTGAAGAAGCAGATGGTGGCCATCAAACACATTCTGCCATTCTGCCAACTCAGCCGCCTACAGGCCTCCGAAATCCAGCACCATTTACATTTACATTTATGCATTTGGCAGACGCTTTTATCCAAAGCGACTTACAGTGCAATTATTACAGGGACAATCCCCCTGGAGTTAAGTGCCTTGCTCAAGGGCACAATGGTGGTGGCCGTGGGGTTCGAACCAAGGACCTTCTGATTAACAGCCCTGTGCTTTAGCCTCTACACCACCACCACTCTAAGCAACAAGTCTACCTCTTGCCAGGGCCACCCTCCTGTGGTATGCCCCTTTTCAGGTGAGCCTGCGTACTTGGGCTCAGTGCTCCATACGTGGTGATTCCCTTCTCAGAAATCCCATATGATGCATTTCCACTGTTCGGTTTCCCCTCAGGTGAACCCTGTGTTTCCCCTCAACAGAGCTTTGCTCTGCCTCAGTCGATGTTGCTGTGAACCCTCTCCATAGATAGGGTCCTCCCAGTGGTATTATTCCATATGTGAACTTCCCCATTGGTAAGTCCATGTAAGGTATTCTCCACATGTTAACCTCACTCCTGAAGAGGGAAGAGCACTTCCCCAGCGCTATTCTAGCAGGTGCTCGGCAGGAAATTGCTTAATACAAAAATCAGGAGAGGCCACCGCCTGTAGCCTCCTCGGGTAAGTGCCTCTTCCCACCCTTAATGGGACATGGGAGACACCTTACCTAACTCGCTGGAAGGTCACAATGTGGTCGAGCGCTCAGCACACAGCAGCTTGCCCATGTCCACTCCTCTGTACCTCGTGACATGGCTCAGTGTATGCGACGTTTTGAATAGGAAACCCTAGTGACACTACATCGACACAACGTTGAGTGAGTGACAGACAGGGAACGTCTTAGTTACTGATGTAACCTTTGTTCCCTGATGGAGGGAACGAGACGTTACGTCCCTCCTACTGTGGTGCTGAACCGACCGCTGACATGGCTGGGACTCTTTCTTGGCTCCTCAGCACAAATCTGAATGAGTGGTGCACGCCAACTCCTTTTAAACCTGTATGACCGTGGCGGAGAGTGGCATGCAAATTCCACTCGCTAATTATCATTGGCCTTTTCAGAATAAAGCGAAGGTGATTGGTGCTCTCAAGAGCAAACCCCTAGTGTCACTACACTGACACAATGTCTCATTACCTCCATCAGGGAACAGAGGTTACATCAGTAACCAAGACGTTATATATACACTTTCCCTTATACATTCATATACATTTGTAACAGCTTCAACTACCCATAAATAAGACTTTAAATTGTCTTGAACAAAAATACATGAACTGCAATGTACAGCATAGAAGAGAAGACAATATCTTTTAATGTTCCAAGTAGAATTATAAACTTCTCACCACTGAGATGTTGAATAAGTAGAGCAGGTCAAATGGTAAGGCAGCGATGAGGTCCAGGATGAACCAGGTTGTACAGTAGTGCAGACAAATCGACCGAGAATCATAAACCACCTGACCTGCAGGCCCAACATAGGTGGTTCGGAAATTCAGAATGATATCTATGAAAACAAAAAGTAATGTTGTTACATTGTAATAGCATATGTATAAACAAGGAGGAAGAAATTTAGATGTGCTTACAGTGCCAAGAATCAAATAATTCCAAAATATTTCTTGCCAGAACCCTGTCAAGTTCATAAAACATTGCGATCTCATTCGAAAATAAATATTGACAATGTATGCATGCATGCATAAATATTAAAATTATGCTAATTGTTGTGATGAAGACTTGTACATGCTGGACCTACATTAATATTCATAACTGTGCACATCCTCAATAATTGTGACATGGTACATTTAGTCCCATCAACCAATTATTTTATTTTATAATAGGTTTATTAAATGAACACTGTCTTTAGGTCACAGTGGAGCATCATATATTTTTACTGAAGATTTTTTGCATTGCGTACAAATCTGTTTACATTGGGATTGTGTGTGGGTGCATGAAATGTCTTCACCTCACAAACATGTGAAGGCAGCTCTGAGCTTTGACAGATGCTTAAAATTAAACATGTTTAAAAGTTGAGCCTCATTAAAAATGAGGTGGAAATGAAACAAAAAGACATGCAACAGACGATTTTCCAATCACGAGGTAACTTCCACAGAATAACAAAGTCAATGAAAACAAAAGTCATCCTATAGATCGACTGGTTGCAAGCAATGCCAAGGTAATGGGTTTGATTCCCAGGGAACAGACTAAATTGATAAAATGTATACACTGTAAAAATGGTTTTGTTAGGTAACCTAAAATAATGTATTCCATGTGGTAACATCTAAATGAACTGTTTTTATTCAAGTCAAAATTCTTATTTAACATGACTACATGAACCTAACTGCTGTACATTAGGTTACACCACCAAAGGTCATTCTTAGGTTAAGATAAAGTAGAAATAGATTCTTAAGGTAACAATTGCATGTTTTTTTAAAAAAAATAAGTGTTAAACAAATTGCTAAATCTAAATTAACATTTTTGATTTAACTCAAAAATAAATATTATTTAACATCACTGAACCAACCTGAATGCATATGTTTACAACAACAAAACAACTTTTAAGGGTTAGATTAATTAGGAATAGCTCCTTAAGATAATAAATGGCAGGTTACCACTTTTTACATCTGTAGCTTTGTATAAAAGCATCTATCATTTACATAAACAGGGACACGCACCAAGTATGAAGAGCATCTCCACAGCTATGTCACTGACTATGGTGGTTCTGGAGGTGAAGTCGCAGTCTGGGGTATCATGTTTACTGTCGTCAGGTGCGGAGAAACAGACGTTGTAGGGGACAGTGACAGCCACGTAGAATGTTGCAAGGAGGATCAACCAATCCCACATTGCTTTGCACACGCTGTAATGAAGCAAGATGAAGCGCGACTTCTGCACCGATGCCACTTTGTATTCCGGGAGAGTTGGCTGGGAAAAAACAAGAAAAAAGGACATATATTTTTATTTCTAGATCAACAAACATTCCTCGAAATTAGTTTTTGCCAAATGGTTAGTGTTTGAAATTTTAAATAGTACATAATACAGGAAGAAATTAGTATGAAAATAAAGCTGCAAGCAGCAATTATGGGGCCAAGTACGGCCTACTATACTTTCACTAAACGCAATGCAAATAGTTCGAAGTCCACAGAGGTGCAACAAAAGCTTTGTCCAGAGCTTTGCCCACTGGGCTACCTGCGATTGCCAAAGAGATATAATAAGTTGAAACATGTTAACAGTAATACATTTTCATTTGAAAACACATAGATTTTACAGTGTTTACTGTATGTCTCTTATCCACACTAGAAAGCCATTTAGAAAAGGCTCTCTATTACCACGTACTTTGAAAAACTGAGATTTCTAACAAAATCAGATTAGTGGACGTGGCGTGAGAGTCAGCACACATAGCACTGAGACAATACTGCTGCTACAGCTAAATGGTTTTGAATACAAACCTTCGCCCTGCACAATCTTAATATCATATGAACTAAATTTGGTGGGAACTGGACAAAACTCTCATCAAAGGATGTGAGCGTCACCAACTTCAAGACACGGATGATGCAAACCAAGATTCGTTTCAATACACAAAATCATTGCAAGTTTAGCTTCAAAAGAACAAAGCTTTGCCGATATACAACCTGTTTTTTGTTCACTTGCCAAATTCGTTAGAGCATAGTTATGAAAATCAAGCACTCATTCAATGACTTTTGTGAGGCTTGGTCTGAACATCATCTATGAGACACATTTGTTGAGATTCAGAGAAGATTTTTAGTGAGTAAAAAAATTTAAAAAATTCAAACTTCAATAATAAAGATGGTGGAAACTGAAACACCAAGTTCAATCAAGGAGCGAAAGCAGAAGAAAATGTTATTTTTTTCTAGACAAAAGTGAGCTGATGGTGATGCTACAACATTTGATTGAGATCCCTCCCAAATTTCATAACTTTCATCCAAATGGTTCTTTGGGCAGTCAGACTCCCTTGGCAAAGTAAACATTTTGCAACTATTGGGCCTTGGCCCCTAACTTGGATATGACCAAAATAGAAATCCTTATTATCTTTTATATGCACAAGCAAAACACTTCTCTGCAGTGGGTGATTAATTAAGAGTGCTATTATAAATCAAAACAGCAGAATGCAATTTCTTCTCAATGATTCAGATTTTTAGCCTGTAGAATTCTGACTGTAATCACTGCGGACTCAAAATATCCTTCACCGTGTCTCTTGTGTGAATGTGGGCCACTTTGTGCTCTGCCAGTGTGATTCGGGTTTTAAATAACTAGCGAGACGCAGGTGCAATGTGCATGTGCTTGCAGTTCATTAAAAGGAAAAAGAATAGCATAATAAAAGTTGTGTTTTGCAACACTGAGCATGAACCAGTCACCCTGTAGAAAACAAATGTGGTTATGATGGACAGAGGTGCTCAACCCTTCTCCGAGAGATCAACATTCATGAAGAGTTTTATTCCAATAGTCAAACATATCAGAACTAGCTGAAAAAAGGTCTAAGTTCTCTTGAAATTTCATTGTACATAAAACTATGTACAGTGCCCTTTGGCTCCATTTGGACACTAAAGCCACAGTTAATGGATACAATTTTAAACCAAGTGGCATCCGCAAAAAATTGATGATTGACCTTTTCTCAAAACTTTTTTTTATTGCCATTTTTGCAATTGCTTTTAACCAACTGGTCCAAAGGTCACTTTTAGTGGATGTATAAAGTTAGTTCTCCTCAAATTCACACGTGTGTCCTAGCAGAGTAACCCCAGGTGTAGTTCATCACATTAATTATATGGACATGCTCCACTAACAGTTAACAATCAGAAAGTGTCATCATTGCAAACAATACAGCTTATCTATTGATTTTTATATTAAAACCTAAAAATGTTCTCTTTTGGAATTTGTTTTGCTTGAAAAGTGTGATTGTGCTATATTTACTTATTTATTTATTAAATCTAAACATCACTTTGTTTGGTATTTTGATATTTGTCAAAAGCAACAATAATCGTGCATTTTTATACTTTGTCCAATTACTTTTTGGGGGCCATTGTAGCTCTTCAGAGCAGGACAAAGCATCACTCACCTAAAATTATGTAAAAATCAGTCTTTCATTCATTACATTTTATGGGTGAATGGAGCCTTAAAAACAAGCTATTAAATTCTGTGAAGCCAAATAATGGTTCAAAGTGTGTGTTTATAGTTGAGTTTCATGTCTGTGTGAGTGACAATCTAAATGTGAGCGCAGTCATTTGGCCTGAAAACATTTAAGACACCTGATACAAATGAAAAGGCTTAACTAACTTTTACTATTGCTTCCCAACAGCTGCCGAAATGAATGCTCATTGACTCCATTCAGAAAGGACATTAGAAAAAATTATAACTTGCGACATTTTGAGAAGATGCTGTCACACCTCATAATGTAACACAGCAAAATACTTAAAAATGAGGCATCTTCCTAAGGTCTATGACTCTAGCTTGTTAACTTCCATGAGTACACTTGCAATTCAAGGGTCCTTGAAGGCAAAATTTCACAGCTTAATGCAAATTGTCCACACTCAACTGTGAGTCATCTCTGCATAAGTGGATGATCAATACACATGAACTCTTATAGAAACCAGCTTATTAAAAGACATTAAAACAAATAGATCATCACAATCAAGGAATTTCACTTGTCCAGTAAGGAACCGTGTGTTCTTTTTCTAAATTTTCCTGCACCAAGGACTGGGGTCTGGATTTTTTTTTGTGAAAGATATCAACACAATTGCAGGCATTCAGTGACTCTGACCTTTTCATTTTTACAGATTCTACACTTTTTATTTCATCTTGTTAGCTGGATGCATGAGGGCCTTTACTCTTTAAAAGTGCCAAAAGGTTTGTAATGTCAATGACTGGACAGTCAATACAGAACATAATGGTGTTGCTTTGAAGAACAAGATTGTATCCTTAAATCCTACACTGGAAAAATGAACATGCGGATACTTTTTCTTTTCTTTTCTGCTCTTCAACATTGGGTGGGTTGTATTATGAAGTGGGGGATGGGTTGTATAAAACAAAAGCTTAGTAAGTGATTTTATCACACTAAAATCATGTTAACACTCATATTGTTTATGTCTAGTGGCTGTACTTTTGAAACAGTGAGTATTTTACCATTTACTGATGGGCCCCAATCACTTCCCTTATAAGTGCCTCACTGGAACTCAGATTTATGCTTTATTTAAAAGAAAAGGAGGGGCAAGTCACAATTATTTTTGTGGTAATCAATAGTATGCCACAAATGCTGTCGGTTAAGCTTAAGTATTGAAACCAGAATATTGTTTTATGACTTGCTTTCAGAGAATGTCTGAATTAGAGGTTCAAGGTTTATGCTGTCAACAAGAAAAACAATTGACCAACAAGTGCATTTATCTTGTTTTAAGAATGTTTAGCTATTTTTCCTGGAAAACAAGACAAAACTAAGAAATAACAAGAAAATATTTTTTTTTTTTGTAGTGTGGCAATGTGTGCAGATGTGAAGCTACTGAAAGACTATGCAACTTTCTTGCAACTGGAAAACAGATTCCTTGTAAATGTGACTTATTTGGCCAATAAACGTGAATTCTGATTTACATGCAAAAAACACAAAGCTTACAGCAGATGAGTGAGAATAACTGCGTTTTCATATCTACTTACATTTGGCAGCTTCCTTTTGCTCCTGTTGGTGAACTGACAGGTCAGGTGGTACAGAACGCTACGGCCACGCTCACGAGCTTGACTCAAATGGGTTCGACCAGACTTTTCGGTGCCATCCTCTGTCAAAACAGTTCAGCATTTATCTTATAAACACAGCACATAAAAAGTGGTAAAATTACAAATTAACTATATCATTTGAATTAAAATAAGTGTTCTTTTTTAGCTCACTGCCAGTTACCTTCTGTTGTGGATCTGGAATGTGATTTTCCATATGATTCAGTGATATTTTTGAAGGATAAGAGAAATAAAACCACTTCTCCTTTCTCATTTTTAATAGGCACAATATCCAGTAGACACCAAAATGGGGTACCTGGGGTTAAAGAAGGCAATCCATTAACGCCTTTGTATTGAATCAGCCCACTATTCAATTAAGTGGTCACTGAGTTAACCTCCTAGTACAAGGCCAGGTGTGTTAAGTACAAAGGATTCATTTTTGTTGGTCAATTTTAGAAATGTATTTCCACAAGATGACTTATTCACAATAATGCTTTGAAATATATTGAACTGAATGCAACCAAACTCAAACCTCTGTCATTGATTACAGTACTGGTACTCTCCATCATATTGCTATAACCTGAATGCTTTTATTTTTTAAAAGTACACATTTCTGAAGAATTGTTAAGCACTATGTTCCATACAATAACAGAACATAATGACAAGGGACAAAATATATATATATATATACACTCACCTAAAGGATTATTAGGAACACCTGTTCAATTTCTCATTAATGCAATTATCTAATCAACCAATCACATGGCAGTTGCTTCAATGCATTTAGGGGTGTGGTCCTGGTCAAGACAATCTCCTGAACTCCAAACTGAATGTCAGAATGGGAAAGAAAGGTGATTTATACTTTTTAAAAAAAGCAATTTTGAGCGTGGCATGGTTGTTGGTGCCAGACGGGCCGGTCTGAGTATTTCACAATCTGCTCAGTTACTGGGATTTTCACGCACAACCATTTCTAGGGTTTACAAAGAATGGTGTGAAAAGGGAAAAACATCCAGTATGTGGCAGTCCTGTGGGCGAAAATGCCTTGTTGATGCTAGAGGTCAGAGGAGAATGGGCCGACTGATTCAAGCTGATAGAAGAGCAACTTTGCCTGAAATAACCACTCGTTACAACCGAGGTATGCAGCAAAGCATTTGTGAAGCCACAACACGCACAACCTTGAGGCGGATGGGCTACAACAGCAGAAGACCCCACCGGGTACCACTCATCTCCACTACAAATAGGAAAAAGAGGCTACAATTTGCAAGAGCTCACCAAAGTTGGACAGTTGAAGACTGGAAAAATGTTGCCTGGTCTGATGAGTCTCGATTTCTGTTGAGACATTCAGATGGTAGAGTCAGAATTTGGCATAAACAGAATGAGAACATGGACCCATCATGCCTTGTTACCACTGTGCAGGCTGGTGGTGGTGGTGTAATGGTGTGGGGGATGTTTTCTTGGCACACTTTAGGCCCCTTAGTGCCAATTGGGCATCGTTAAATGCCACGGCCTACCTGAGCATTGTTTCTGACCATGTCCATCCCTTTATGGCCACCATGTACCCATCCTCTGATGGCTACTTCCAGCAGGATAATGCACCATGTCACAAAGCTCGAATCATTTCAAATTGGTTTCTTGAACATGACAATGAGTTCACTGTACTAAAATGGCCCCCACAGTCACCAGATCTCAACCCAATAGAGCATCTTTGGGATGTGGTGGAATGGGAGCTTCGTGCCCTGGATGTGCATCCCACAAATCTCCATCAACTGCAAGATGCTATCCTATCAATATGGGCCAACATTTCTAAAGAATGCTTTCAGCACCTTGTTGAATCAATGCCACGTAGAATTAAGGCAGTTCTAAAGGCGAAAGGGGGTCAAACACAGGATTAGTATGTTGTTCCTAATAATCCTTTAGTTGAGTGTATATATGCTTGTGTGTGTGTGTGTGTGTGTGTAAAAAAATACAAAATAAAAGTGGTCTAATTTTCAAGTCATCTGAAGCCACACAATAACTTTGTATGAGGAACAGATTTCAAATTTCAGTCATTATGCACTCGTAATTGATCATCTGCCTGTGTTTAGATTACAAAATGGTATGTCAACATTATGGACACAAAAAGGTTTTTGTTTTTGTGTGTGAAGTAACGAAACATGATGCACCCTTCCTTCTAGAAGCCGATAAAGGAAAGATTATCAAGTAATAATGAACTTTGTCCGTTCCTCACACAACTCTATCGTATGTCTTCAAATTGCATTGAAATATGGTTCAAGAGTCATACGGACAACTTAAATAATATTTGAATGGTGTTTTTCTGGTGTTTATTTCTCCTTTTTAGAGCTTGACAGTACCTGGTGAACTGTTGTTGTACAGCAAGTAATGAATGACAATTTATAAAACAATTATATGGAAAAAATAAGGCAGTATTTGCACCTTGGTGCACATGAAGTGCTATTTACACCCCAGGGAAATATAATGACAAATATTATTTGCACCACAACCCTGGTACAAATAATGGCGTTACGCCCAACGCCACTGAAGCGACTCTCTCAATGTAGGTTGTCTTTCTATTTCCACTAGCCTATTGGGGTGCAATTAGTAGCACTGGGTGGCAGGTGTTATTTACACCTGAGTGCAAATTGTCACTCTGAAAAAACAACAGCATGGGGTTTGTATGTATGGGTTTGGAATGACATGAGAGTGAGTAAATAACCACAGCATTTTCCACTTGGGAGAACTTTTTCTATAAATTGTTGTTACCGTTTTTCATGTAATAGCGGACCTCTGCCTGGAACTCTCTCTGTCCTTCCAAGGTTTTCTCCACCTGCTGAGTGACTCGCTCACTTGTTTCCTGGCCATGCAGGAAGTGACATGTGCATGTCTTCTTCATTATCTCGGTGCGTGCAAACCCAGTGAGCTCACAGAAACCATCTGAACAGTACACAATCGGGTACCCCCGACTCCCCTGAGCATTTCCCAGCAGGAAATTACTGTCTATAGACAAAAAATAGACACATAAAGGAAAACAATTGGAAAAAGGAAGAGGTGTAAAATATCACTCACTATTCGTAAATGAATACAAATAAATTCAAGACATTTACCATCATTATGTGGAACGATGGATGTTACAGTACAGTACTCTCTCTGACTTTCTCTCGCTCTCTCTTTCTAGACTCATATGGCACATGCTTTAGATCACTGCTTGGTAAACTAAGGAAACTGTGTACTGTTTCTATAGCAACTTTGTTATTAATTACAGTTTTTGCAGGAGTGGCAATTATATAAGAACTGATTATGCTAGAGTGGCATCTGGCTCTCACTCCTGAATATATTAAATGTATATTTCACACAAAATTAAAATTCTCTCATTATTAGCTCACCCTCATGTCATCCCAGATGTGTATGACTTTCTTTCTTCTGCTGAACACAAAGATTTTATTGAGAAATATCTCCATACCATGCAAGTGAATGGTAACCATACCTTTCAAGCAACACAAATCACATAAAGGCAGCATAAAAGGGATCTATGTATCTCTAGTGGTTAAATCTTCAGAAGCAATATGATAAAAAAAAAAAAAAACAGATCAATATTTACTATCAATCTCCACTATCACTTTCACATTCTGAAAGTGAAAATGAAAGTGGAGATTTGTAGGAAAAAAGGACTTAAATATTTATCTTTTTCTCACCCATAGTGATTGCATCACTTCAGTAGACATTCAGTATATTAAACCACGGGAGTCATATGGATTACGTATGCTGCCTTCATGTGATTTTTGGAGCTTGATTGTTCTGATCACCATTCATTAGTTTGTGTTCAGCAGAAGAAAGAGAGTCATACACATGTGGGGTGGCATGAGGGTGAGTAAATGATGAGAGAAATTTCTATCCCTTTAATCTTAGTTACTTATTTTGAACCCGAAGTTGGCAGCCCCTTTTTTCTATACCAGTCTATTGGCTCACAATATAGGGTATACAAAAACTACACTGAAAATGTAAACTACTTGAAAAATTTACCCAGTCCAGTCTAATAGCAATAAGGCACTTGAGGCTGTTCTAGCAGTTGCACATGTATCACTGCCTCTTACCTTATTACTTAATTGTTAAATAAATGGAAAACATGCAATTTACCAATACCATGTTACACACTACAAATCTCCCAGAATATATTTCATCAATCCATCTGTTGAATTGTTCACTCCACCCCCATTTTCCCTTGTTTGTTTAAGAATCAGTAGACATCACTAAACTAAATAATGCTTAAATTACTCTTGATTCACTGACCTCATCAACCTCAGTTCACAGAACAACTGCAGAAATGAATGCGTTGTGACATATTAAACAAATAAGTGAATGAGTGTACAAGAGAATGAAGCAATTCATGTTTCCAAATAAGCAAATAATACTATTTAAGTAGATCAGATTTCATATTACCCAAGGTAGACATTTACAGTACATATAAGGTACTTGAGAGGATTTTGCCTCATCTGTTCATAATATTAGTTGATATAATAATCTAATAGATGTAAAATTATTCTGTTACAGTTGACATACAAAATTGTTGGCAAGACTGCCAGTTAGACTTTGCTCTTGTCTGCCCATTTTTAGTGTTTACAATTATCACAGGTTGAAATCTCTCTGTTATCTGATAAGATAGAAAGAATGCTGCGTGTTACACTTCTCTAGAAGTCAAAACAAAAGCATGCCATAATATGATCCAGAAATATGTGTTTTTAAATACTGGACAGAACCAGTTGTAGCACTCACTATTCAGACATCAGACTAAAACAATTCAGGATTCAACTCGTGCATGAGATTTGCTCAGAATTTGTTCGAATCATTTTATAGGGTATATTTTTGTTCTTTGGCAGCTCTCACAGTTTAATAAATTGACATTTAGTTAACATATATTGGATTTAGAAGCACAATACATGGATGTACATACTGTACAGTAACGTATTTATTTCATGGTATTGATGGTGTTTGTGGAACGCAGTTGTCAAGAAGTGCAACAGGTTTTAAACTGGAGACAGAAAAATCAAACACAAAAGTATTAACACAGTTTGAACATTTGAACAATTGAAAATGCCACTGCATTCATATTTATTTTAAATGCAGCAAGAGAGTTAAAAATAAAGCTACTAACACTAGTTCAGTTGAAAAGATGTGCACATACTGTTTGTTTGCGTACAGGCTTTCTCATTCATAGCATTCAAATACTTGAATGCTTGAAATAGTGTTAATGTAAAAAAACAACAGTTTTAGCACTTCCAGCTTTCTAAGATTGTGAGATGATACTGTGTAACTGAAAGCTACGATCATTATGTCCCACTGCACAGAATTGATATAAAGCTACTAAAATTATTTGGTAAAGATATGAACTGTTTCTTTGCATACAGGCTTTCCCATTTATTGCATTTAAATACTCACTGTTACTGTAAATAGAAGTCTAATAGAAGTCTACTCTTTTGATAGTTTCAGCTTTCTAAGACTGAGATGATACTGTATAACTGACAGCTATGAAAACAATCATTATGCACTGCAGTATTAACACAAGATGTTCTTGGTATCCAGTTGCTATGGAAATACATTAAAGAAAAAAAAAAACATATGCCAATGTGCTTATTTCAGTTGCTGAGGTTACCAGGAAACTGTGACTACAGTTTGTTTTTATTAGGCACTGCGAAAATAGAGGTTCATATCAATGCAATCTGAAGAAAAATACACACAGACACCGCACGCACTAAGAAATTGGCTTTTCAGAAAACTTAGTGTGACATTTCACTTACATTTATTCTCTATGCAGTACACTGCACAAATCACATTACCAAAATAGGAATATACAATACTGAAACTACTGTATGGTGCTTGCTTAAGGGCTTGAGTGCCTTAATTGCCAAGTGAAAGCTAATAACAACTGGAGATGCTACACAAAAACAGAATTAAGTTCAAACCGCGGTAATACTGCCACAGTACATATACCTACTGTAAATATATAAGATTAGGTGACTCTTGAAGAGGTCTCAAAGCTATGTGAAAATGTGGCAAACATACTGTACATTCACCCATACAGTACCTTTTGAGAATGAGAAAAATGTATTTTATTTACATTTGATTTACATTAGGAATGCAAATTCCTGAAATCTTGTCTTTTTGAAAATGTGACACTCACCATGAAGTCAAGCATGCCTTCATGCATTTTATCGTGATTGAAAACATGCCCACAGACTTATAAAGTCATTTGTGATATGGAACTTATTTGGAGCAACATGATCACACGTTAATTTGGCATGTTGGTCTGGAAAAAAGCTAGACGTTCTTAGTACACCCCAAAAAAAAAAAAAAAAAATGATTATGTTGTGAAGTAAATATAGCAGAAAAGATTAAGTACATTGAAGAAGTTAGTTTAAGTGTGAACTTGAAAAAATTAAGTGAATTCTACCTCAATTCAAGCATGTAAAATTAATACTCTAGCTTATACCTAAATATTATTTATGATTGTTTTTTTATTTTTACAATGCATCATCATGTATCAATCCTAAAGTAGAAAACCTCTTCATATTTATTTGCCAATTTGAGTTCTTATTACTGCTAAATGAAATACTAATTGAAATCCCAGCATGCACCGGGCTTGAATAATTAATGAGCTTGCATGATTCACTGTTTGTAGTTTATTTGCGCCATTTTTATTGCTGATTTTGTTGTTACATTTGGAAACTTTTTGTTTTGTGAAGTCTGAAGTTCATTTTCTAAATTAAGCGTCCATGATCAAAAAAATTATCTGTTAATTTTTACCATCATCTTGTTTTGTACACCAAATGTTGAGTTCTGCGTGCGCAACTATGTATCTTGTTGCTATTGCCTGTAATGCACAGTGACGTGTTTAATAGACTATATAACACACAGTAAGCTTCCATATGGAAGGCTTCCATATTTAATGTGGTACATGATTAGACATGTTTACAAGGAAAGTATAAATGTTAAATTTTTATATATAATGTTTTTTATTTATTTAGTAAGTACCATATACATCAGATTTGTAAGTAAAAGTTGCTGTAAAATTTAACTGAAATGTTAATTTGCTCACTCACTGTATTCAGTATTATGTCATGAAGTTAAGTAGATTTTACTTAATTTAATACTATTTAAGTTTACTTGGAAAAACCATGTGAAAAAACTTGCAAAATAAAAATTAAGAAAATCTTACTAGTCATGTTTTCAGTGTAAAACCAAATAATGAATAATTTGAACTGTAAAGTTGTTTAAATAATCATTTTTACAGTCATTTTAGGATTTTATGTTTTGTTGATATTACTTCTTCAGAACAACGAAGTTGTAAAATTGGCTATAACTTTACACAGAAAAGGTTAGTATGTGATTTTATTACACCAAAATCATGTTAACACACATATGGTTCATGTCTTCAGGCGAAATTTTTTAAACAGTGAGTATTTTAGCACAAACAAATACAAAAAACTAGAAATTGCCACCCATTCACTTCCATTGTAAGTGCCTCACTGTAACCCAGATTTTTTCTTTTTTTTTTTTAAAAAAAAGGGAGGGATGAGTCGAAATATAATATCAGTATTATGCTACAAATGCTGTTGATTGATTGAGAGAGAGGTGATGAAACCGAGACATAAACTTATTTATCGTCTTGTCTCTCAGTAACACGTGCACATAGTGACATTGTTCTTAAAAGTGACAGAGCACATTGTCAGCATGATATTTCAATATGTGAATTTTTTTTCATATGATTGGTCTGATTAGCTGTGGAGTGAGTTATGGACATTGCTTTTGTTAAAGAATTTTTACACAGTGAGACATTTTCTCTTCCACGTTCCAAAGAACCTCTGTAGGCACACCATGAACCAATTTGGCCAAACAATGTGCACAATTATTAAATGGTGATGAGTTAATTCTCAGTGAAATTGTCATAATCTTCACCACTTCTAAACATTCTTTCATCGTGTGAGCCATCACATGCAAAATGATCCCTTCAATTATCAAAATCTATCAGACATGTATATTCCATAAATATCTACATGGAATGTTTGTGATTTCTGCTAAATCTCTGGCCAGACAAGAAGATGGGAACTCGTAGTGTTACGTTCTGTGAGGATGTACAATTTATTGTTTTTTATAGAACTACCTCAGATTTGTTTCCTTGTTGCATTTCTTTTTCTTTTTTTTTTTTTTTTTTGCATGGATGCCATTTTGTGGCAATTTTCTGTTCACAATATAAAACTTAACATGCCAGAAATGTGTAAAAGTGATGATTTAAATATTTTGGGTGAGTTTTGCAGACATACAATAGAGTTGCGATGTCCCACAAAACAGTTGTGACAATTGCATTTACAGATTAGAGACAAATGAGCCAAAGCGATTGAGAAAAACTGTAAAAACTGACAATTTTCTAAATGCATAAACAACAGCAGAATTTTTATTTACACATAGATATGGAACACATGGAACAGTCACTTGGCCAAATATTAATATTATTGGCAATTTTACCAAGGGACAGATTCATTTTCTCCAAAATATTATAGAGTTTGATTGGAAGGAAAGTTGACATCAAAAACAAAATATACATGGAAAATATTGATAAGACTTTTATATTGGTATTATATTTCGACCACAAGGCCTCTAGGTGGCGATGATTTGCGACACAAATGTTTTCAGGCCTTATTTTGTTATTTTATGTAACATAACTGCAGAAGTGATGGTTATATCTGAAAAGTTCAGATTCTAATATATCAAACGATACCACGTGACTTATGTATTGGGAGAATTGAAAGTGTTAAACTTTTTGTGAAACATAGCGCCACCTTTTGGATGCTCTCTTTCTGGCAAGCTCTCCAGAGAGCTCATTTAGAGACTCCACACAGTCTAACTAGGCAGTATACCGACATCAGATGCTTCAACGTAATATCCGATATCCGGGCTGACTGGAAGGGTGTGAGCATTTGTTAGTGACTGTCAGCTAGAAAGTAAAATTGTGCCTCAAGTTAAAGGGATATTTCTCCCAAAAATAAAAATGATGTCATCATTATCTCATCCTCATGTTGCTCCAAACCCATTGTGATGTTCCTTTTTTTCTGGGAAACACAAAAGGCAGATTGTTAGCCTCGGTCACCATTGACTTTCCTTTCACTTTTTTGCTATACAATAAAAGTGAATGGTGACTGAGGCTAACATTCTGTGTAAATGATGAAAGTATCACCTGACTAATCCAATAACCTGTATTGATGGATCAGTCTCTTCTTGCCTATAACCCTCTGACTAACACCATTGAACCTGTTAGCTCAGAACAGATATAGCAAAAATCACAGGATGAAAACTTCAGCACACACTATCACATACACACTCACAGTTTAGTCGCCCCCGCTTTTACAGTTTTAGTCCTCTTTGAGTTCTCTCAAAAGATATCATGGAGGTAAAGAGGGAGGGAGAGAGAGGAACACTTATACAAAACAATCCCATCATCTACTGCCCTCCATCTTTTGTTTTCACAGAATTGTAAAGTAAATCTCCCACACTGCTGAACACTGAGCAGTGTTCTTGCTGAACAACACTTCAGGGTTTTTACAAGTAGCTCTGCTCTAAATTGTACAAATATAGACACACAAACAAACACTCAAAGCAACAGCCCAACCATGATTTATGCAGACAGCAAAAGGTCTCGACTAGTTCCAGAATGTTCAAATACACTCAAAAGATAGCTCTATGGCTGAACTTGATTCAATCGTGGACAGTGGTTCCACATGTTTAAAATTCATTTTCTTAATTTAAAATTACTATGTAATCTCAACACAAACACTTTGTGGAAAAAGCACCTAGTTGAGTTGGGTAAACCCAACAAAATTAGACTTGTCAATGTAACTCAAATAAATATATCTCTTTTATATATTTATGTACTAACTAGTCAAAGTGAATGTTAGCACAGTAAATGCATGGTGGTTGGAAGCAAGAAAATTACTGTCAGACATTTACCTGTCCTCGTCGTTATCTGAAACTCCAATCTTTACCATAATGGTAACCCCCAAAACTCCAACATAACAGAAACTCTTCTAAATCTCAACATAACATAACATTAAAAACTAACAAGTATCCCCTTTTATATTCATCTTGCACAAAAACACATAAAACAGCACTTAATTTGAACATTTACCCTCACTATCGATTGGGAATGAAAATGGAAATCCACTGCCCAGTTTCATCAATGCTACATTAACACCACAAAAGTATTCATGTAGTCCCAACTCAAATGGAGTAAGTAAACTTCCATTTTATACATTTAAATGGATTGAATGCAGTGAAATCAAGTTGTAACAAAATGTTCAAGAATCGTGTTAATTTAATTTGAGTAAACAGTAGGCAGATTTAAAGATAGATATTCAAAGATTTTCAATTTCTCAAGATGATATAAACACCTCTACAACCTAAATCTGACCTACTGACACAAAATCAACAAGACAACCACCCATTAATTGTACATCAACATCTCTGGATCAAGTTACAGTAGTTGCTTCATGAAGTGGAACTGATGGTGAAGTAGCAGCATTGTATAGTTAGAACAGATCATTTAATAAACAAAATAATGCTCTGTAAATGGTTATACTTTTAAAAATCTATGGATATTGATATGTTGTTCTTATTTATAAAAATGTGTCCAAAATTCAGGATGCTGAATTTCCATTTCAACAAAGGACTTAAACAGATAATATTAACCCTGAACAAAGGTAAAAATATGAAAACATTTTTGTTGTTGTTTTGTTTTCACCACATCAGGTAAAATCTGCCCAGGAAGGCCAGTCAAAGCCTTCAGTCACTGTTATTCACTTCATCTTTTTATTAATTGGAAGAGACAATGGATGGATGGATGGATGGATAGATAGATGTACAGTTGTCCTGATTTATCCTCTCACGTTCTCTTATGCACATACAAATCTGTAAAAAGTATATTTTTAACTTTAAGAAGCTGCAGAACAAGCCATCTCATCTGCAGTAACCAGAGAGTTTCAGAGCGAGGGTGAAATCTTAGACAGAAATTCCAGAAAGAGAAAATACTCACGTGTGCCATCAAAAAACTTGGCAATGGTGTCAAGAAAGGTGTTCTGAGGGGCCAGAAGCCCTTTCATCACCGGCATGTTGATTAATCCTCAGATATCCATCACATACAAAAAAAAATTTAAAAACGAGAACAAGAGACAAAATGGAGAGCAAGAGAGAGAGGAGAGGTGATTCTGTTTGAGGTTCGAGCTGTGTCGGTTGCTGGCTTAGATGAGGTGAGAATCGCTGCTTGTAAAGGACTGTATCAGTTCAGCAGAGTGCCTTCTGCAGTAGTAGAGCAGTCACCATCCACTCAATTTACTTAAATCTTCCATATCTCCACTGTAAAGACCTCTGCATTTATCATTGGCTGTGATATTGTGTTCACTTTCTAAAGCCATTCACTTCATGATCTCACCCTGCCCTGAATGCAGGCACTGGTACAGCCGTTCTGCACTTCCTTCAGTGAAAGAACTGGATTTTTCTGCCCTATATCTCTTAACGTCAATTCAATAAACAGGCTTCATCTCTTTCATTTGTTTGCGTTCCATCCTTTTCTCTTCAATACCTCCTCTCAATCTTCTTAAAGATTTTCCACACTTCACTCTTTACTTTTCAATTCCTATTAGTTGGGTTGTTCTTATATGTGGTCAAATAATGCTTTTCATCCTTCTCTTCCTTTTCATCTCTTGTGTCCTCTCTCTGAAGCAGGTGCACAATCTCTACTGCATCTCCTCTCCACTCAGTGCAATCACTTCACTCCTTTGTCCCTCCCTCTTTCTCTCTGTTCCCTTTGCATGCTCGCTCTTCCTCTATATGCCTCTCTCACTCTCTATCTAAACATAGAAGCACAGCAGAGTAACAATTAAAACTTTAAAAGAGCAAATTATCTATCTATCTATCTATCTATCTATCTATCTATCTATCTATCTATCTATCTATCTATCTATCTATCTATCTATCTATCTATCTATCTATCTATCTACCTACCTACCTATCTATCTATCTATCTATCTATCTATCTATCTATCTATCTATCTATCTATCTATCTATCTATCTATCTATCTATCTATCAAATAACTTTGTATTGTATTCTGGTTAAATAGAGCATAATCAGTCCCAATCCTTTGATAATTAGTATTTACTCTTACAGTGAAGCCCTGATTGTGGCTGGTGGATGCAATTATTCAGTATATTTGTTTATGTTATAATAATCAAGCCTGTAGAAAAACTTTTGTGCATACTGTATAACCAAATCAATGTAGCACAAGCTGATCTCTCTTGTGACCCTGAGAGACAGTTATAGAAGCTGTAATGGGAGCAGTACTATGAAAAAACACAAATAAAGAGACTTTAAGGGTTGAATTGGGTTTAAAGGAACAGAGACATTACAAAAATCACAAGAATTAGGAGAGAGAGAGATATGGTGTGAAAGGGAGAGCAGACCAGCCATCTGTGCTGAGCAGACATTTTCCTATATTACCAGACAAAGGCAACCTATCACTCTTGCACAGCTCGCACTGTACACACACTGGAATTTCTATAAAGGTAAAATCTGAAAGGATACAGCTCTGCATCAGTGCTTACTAACAGGGGTGTAGGAACAATTTGAAAATGTGTTGTTTTCAAAGGCAGTGGTGGTGGAGACACTAAGGCTCTTTCAAAAGCTGTGATCATCTTCCCAAAAGCCTGTCAGGTTGGTGCAAGCTGTCACTTGTTTTGAATGTGTTAAATAAAAAAAAATGCATTAATTACAATTATATCGGCAAAAATAATGGGTTTATATATCTAGTAACAAATTACAATAAGGTTGTATTCGTTAATATTAGTTCATTATCTTAGTTAACATGAAGTTACAATGAACAGATCTTTTTCCAGCACTTATAATGCTAATTTCAACATATACAACATTGAATTAAAAACATTTATCAACATTAGTTAAAGCATTATGAACTAACATAAACAGTTGTTGACCTACTATAGGTGACCTTAACTACTATGTACTTAACCATCTGATACAATGTACTTATTATATACATACATGTTATTGCCTTGTAATTATATTTAAATTACTTGCATTTAATTACATTTGTAGTTACACTGTTAACTTTACCCCTAACCCTAACCCAAATCTTACCCCGAAACCTAACTCTAACCCCTAATTCTAATCCTAACCCTACCTTTACTCCTAAACCTACCTGTACCTCAGCAGCAGCAAATGTGGGAATTTTGTAGTTATGCAGAAAATACATAGTCTTGTATGTATTTTATGTTAGTACAAAGTAGGCCACCTAATACAAAGTGTGACCACAATGGTTACTAATGTTAACAAATTTAACCTGATTGTAAAGTGTTACCATTTTTATTAGTTTCATTAATTGAGTTTCATAAATGTTTAACAAAATGTTGCCATAACATAGCCAATAATTAATTTTAAATACAGCTATGTCAGATACAATTTTGGGTAAGTTACTTTAAAATAGTAATCCACTACAAATGACAAATTTTTTTCTTCTAAAATTGTAATCAGATTACTTAATTATTACTTTATTGGAAAAATAACCACATTACTAATTACTATCAAGTTACTTATTAAAACACTTTTCAACTAATTAAATTCAAAATAATGTCTAGATTTGTTTTTTGTTCATTGTTACACTCAGCATCTCACATTTCTCCTTCACAACACCTCATTAGGGGGCCATAATCAATCTATTCTACATAAATAATATATTAGAAATAAGCAAAACCCTATAATGTACTTAATCGTAATTAAATTATTTGAAAGTCAGTAACTGTAATCTGATTACAATAATTAAAAATGTAATGCATTGCACTACTCTTGGATTTCAAAGTAATTAGATTACAGTAACTAATTACTTTGTAATTGGATTATACCAACAATGGTTTTGCAAAATTCTGTTTTTAGTTTACTTCAGATATTCTTCTATTCTTCATAAGTTTTCTAAACAGCAGATTACCTTTGTGATTCCTATACAGCAATGGTTCTCTACCTTGTTCGTGGAGGCCACCCAACACCAGGGGTACCTTAACGTATGGGCTTATAAGGGTTGAAGCCCAGTGGCCTACCACTTCCATAGGGCCCAGCTCGCAGCCATGGGGCCCATTTTCTCCTATCCATGTTCGTTGGAGGACCACGTTTAAAAGCTATCAGCAGGAGACACCGTTGTTGACATGGTGATAATGCGCAACCGTTAAAGATGTCTGTGTAGTGCTTGGTCAATGCGCAGCCCCCCCAGAGGAAACTTAAAGTTCCCCTGCCCAACACTGCACATTTTCCCTTTTCTGAAACACCTAATTCAGGTTGTAGAGTCTCTACTAATGAGCTAATGAGTTCAATCAGTTGTGTTTGATTAGGGAGATTTCCAAAATGTGTTGGGGGACCTGCAGGAACAGGGTTGGGAACTTGTGAACCACTGCTATACAGTGTGACAATGTGCCCCACTATAAGGTTGTTTTATAAAAAATATAATGAGAGTGTTAAATGAACTGTAAAAAGGTGGACATATTAAATCGCTTGTGGAGAAAAAACCTGCACTGAGAAATATTCACTGGGGTAAAAAGCCCCGGTCTCCCCATATTTTATAATGAACGCTACGCCCCTTTTGACTGCCGTCTGTTTTTATAAATATCCCGACTCAAAGAACTTGTTTAGAAACATTATTGTCAAGCCAATATTATTTTACATCGCCTGCCATCTGCTGACCATAAAACACACTACACAAAACTCGTTTTATAAAGCTTTATTAAGCTTCTGCCCTGCTTAAGAATAGGCTACAATAAAATGCCCATTATTAACATTTAGTCGTGTCCTTTTATTAATAAGAGAACGGATACTTTTCTGGTGGAAATATCACAAAACCTACTGAGGCAGGTAATTGTGGTTTTAAAACGCGACACTTTCGTTTTTGACAGGCGTCCACTTCCACCGTGTCCGCAGGTACAATGGGCATCAGCAGACACTCGAGGCCAATACTCACAGGCGCGCTTACGGTTCCTCCCGCGTACACAACCGGCCAGTGTCCGTTGTTCTCGAATCTCTTTCGCATAGTCAGGATTCCCGCGGCTTGATTTTTGGAACCTTGCAGGAGTTGTTGCAGGCGGTCTTGGAAGCGTCACTCGTCCACATTGCGTTTGGCAAGTGTGAGAATCCTGGCGGCGGCGTTATTTAATCGTCTGATGTGGCCCACGATGAAAATATCGTTCCAACGTCCCGCGCTGTACAGCAGTTTGTACAGACTGCATGATTTCGCGCCGCGCGTGCAGCAGGTGGCAACGCCTTCAGCGTCCCTCGCCAGGTGCGCCAATGGCGCCACGAGGAGCAGCAGCTGAACTTACTGATGTAAAGAGAGAGATGCGTTCTGGCAAAACAAGAAAAGAAAAAAAAAAGGATTAAATAACGATAAGAAGTTTTGGCTGAAATTTTCAAATCACCTTTCAAATAATTTTGCTTGCTTTTGCTGTTTTGGCGGCACGAGTGGGACCAGTACAATATTAGGCAAGTGGGTTTAATGTTGTGGCTGATCGGTGTACATTTGCAAGATTTAAAACAAATATTAATTAATAGATCAAAAACATAGCACACAATGATCCCATAGAGACTAAAGATCTTATGGTTAAAAATAAATAATAATAAAAAAAAACACAGAGAGAGAGAGAGAGAGAGAGAGAGAGAGAGAGAGAGAGATCCGCCCAGTATGATTCTGTGCTGTTTTTGAGTGACGGTTAACTGGTGAGACAGACTTGCTGCTGTACATGCACGTTCCAGTGAAATGTCTTCGCTTTGAATTATGGCACTATGGCAGGCCCTTCCAGAACACTTCTGCATTGCCTGGTCGCGTCTCTGCCTTAGGTGCTAAGATTATTGTGGGGATCCATCAGTGGTGATAGCCTACTGAGGTATGAGGTTATCTCAGCCGGTGTGTTCTTGGTCGGCAGATCTGTTGGCAATGTGGTCTTGTGATTTTTTCTCTCTCTAGCAAAAGAAATAAGGGGGAAAAAAGATTAAATAAAATAAAACTAAATAAATAAATAAAACAAAGCAGGATAATTAGATAAAAAGTAATAGTAATAATAAAATATGATGATTAGAAAAATTATGGTAGCAAAAATAACAGCGATAGAAGAATAGGTGGAAAATTAGTTAAAGAGACTGATATATTTGTAAATTAGATGTAGATACAGATAAATAAATTATAAGCATAGAATAATTCATATGGAGAAATACAAGACAACAATTGGAAGCAAAAAAAGGAATATGATTGGCATTGGGGAAAAAAAAGTTATATAATATAATAAATATAATATAAGTGCTGATTTAGGGACATGTAGCACGAATGTGAGTGTGATATTGCTTATATACAACAGTTCAATGAACAAGTAAATTTAAAAGAAATTAGGAAAAACCGAGTTCGATCATAAAAACGCATTTGTGCATAGAACTACTTTCTTAAGTGGATAAGATTCTGCTATTGCTGGTTCAAACCAAATGATGTGTCCAAGCCTCCATTTGTAATTCAAAAATGTCACTTCAGAAATAGTATCATGGCTTGTGCTGTTTCTAATAAGTTACTGGATAAACAAGGATGTGTGTGCATGTGTGTGTGTGTGTGTGTGTGTGTGTGTGTGTGTGTGTGTGTGTGAGAGAGAGAGAGAGAGAGAGAGAGAGAGGGAGATGGAGCATGTACGATCACCTGTTGCCACACCCATATTTATAATATAAATATATAATAGTGCTTTGACATTTACTAAGCTTTATATAATTTGTATATAAATTCATATTCAGACAATATTCCATTATAAATGTACATCAAAAGAAATATATGTGATCATTGCAAGGCATTAATTCACCAATCAAGGTATGTTGATGTTTAGAAAAGAAGCAATGGAGCAAAATTGTTTTTAAGTTTGTGTAATTTGTGTTTGAATATAACATAGCCTGTTTTTCTATGTTAATACCGTCTGTTAATAATTGTTGCCATTGTGTAATGGAGATTTTATTTTTCCAGTTGATCAAAATAGTTTTCTTTGCGATAGCTAGAGACAGAAGTATAGGAGTTGTGTGTTCCGGTATGGGAGTTATTTGTGACTTATCACCTAAAAGACATAATGATGGAATTGCAGGAATTTCACAATTAAAATAAACAGATAATTTAGCAGTGACTTCTATCCAAAATTTGGCAACAGATGGGCAAGTCCAGAAGGCATGAAAGTAGTCATCTTGGACATTGAGACTGCTGTGCACAAATTTCTCAAAAAAGAGTCCACTATTCCCATTTTAAACATTTTGTGATGTGTTAAATGTGTTCTATGTATGTTTTTATATTGGATTAGTTGTAAGTTAGTATTTCTGCTTAAATGAAATGTGTTTATGCAAACTTGTTTCCAGAAATTAATATCTGTGGTTATGTTAAGGTCTTTCTCCCATTGTTTAACTGGTATTGAATATGTTGTGTCTGTAGACATTAATAAAGTGTATTGTTTGGCCAATAATTGTTTTGAGTGGCTGATTTATTTATTTTCTCAATGAGTGGTGGTGGTTTGGGGTAATTGTTGCCAATGTTAGTTTTGATGGCACTTTTAATTTGTAGATAGAAAAAAATATTGATATTTGCATAGATTTTTCTGAATCAGCTCTGGAAATGTTATGAAATTGATGATGTAAATGTGTGATTCCTGTTGCTTTCCACCTTTCATTAACAATTGGAGATTTATCAATGATGAAATCAGGATTATGCCATATAGGAGCGAGCGAGTGTGGTGTTAAATGATTATGAGTGATTTTATTCACGTTCCACCAGCCAAGTAATGTTGTGCGAGTTACAATGTTATTGTATAAATCATGACACTTAATTGTATCAGTAATGAAGGGTAGGGTCTTTTTTTTGCATTCAGTCTGTTCCAATTGTAACCATGGGTTATGGAGAGGATTGCCATTTATCTATTTGCAATAATACTGTAATAATGCAGCTAGTTGGTAATAATGAAAGTTGGGTGCCCCTAATACACCCATGTTTTTGCTTTTGTGCAGTGTGCTGATACCTATTCTAGGGTTCTTATTTTTCCAGGAAAATGTGTTTATCTTGCTATTTAATGTGTGAAACCGTTTTTTAGTGGATTGTATCAGAATCATTATAAACAAATAATACATTTTTGGTAATATAGACATTTGTACTGTAGCGATTCATCCTGTGAGAGAGAGTGGTAGGTTAATTCAGCAATTTAAGTCGTCTTCGATTGTCTTTAGCAGTGGAGTGAATTTAAGATTAAATAAATCTGATGTGTATTCCTAGGTAGTTGATATTGCCTATGCTAAATGGAATATGCTTTATTTCTGTGTTCTGAAATGTTTTATTTATTGGTAGAATAGTAGATTTGGTCCAGTTTATAGTATAGTCTGATATTTTAGAGAAATCATTAATGAGGTTGATAGCTTCTGTAAGTGATCTTTCTGGGTTTTGTAAGTATAGTAGAATGTCATCTGCATACAATGAGATTTTATGGGTGGTCTTATTTAATATAAAGCCAGTGATATTATTATTTTGTCTTATGGCAGCTACTAAGGCTCTATGAATAATGTAAAAAGCAGTAGAGAGAGTGGGCATCATTGTCTGGTCCCTCATTGCAACTGAAATGATGGTGATATGATGTCATTAGCAATAACTGAAGCCTTTAGTGTACAATATAATTTTCTGATCCAGTGGATGAATGATTCTCCTAAACCAAGAGAAAGGGCCAATTTACTTTGTCGAATACGTTTTCATCATCGAGTGATAAAATAATTTTGGTATTTTGTGATTTACTGATATTCATGATATTAAATAAGCGGTGTATATTATTTGATGAGTGACATCCTTTAATAAATCCTTTTTATCTAGGTGAATGACACATGAGATTACATTTCTAGACATGTAGCAAGAGCTTTGCTGATTATTTTTATGTCTGTGTTAATAAGAGATAGCGGCCTATAACTTGGATAAATGATGGATCCTTATTTAGTTTAAGTAGAACAGAGAATAATGTGGTGTTCATGTGGTGTGGGATAGATGAACTGTTTTTATTTTCTGCTGTCATGCTTAAGAACTGTGGAGAAATAGTTTATAAAATTCTAGGGGGTATAATCATCATTTGTTAGTGGCTTTTCTAAGTCTTAATTCTGAGTTTAATTTAGTTTGGGTAGGATATGTTTAAATATTGGTAAATTTATTTATCATTGTCTTCTTTATCATAGCTATACAGACTTTCATAAAATATCTGAAAGGTTATTATTAAGGTTATGATTTTTTCTTGTGAGGTTTGGACAATGTTGTTTTCAGAGTTCTTAATTATAGGTATGTGTTCTTTCCTTATTGCGTTTAAGCAGGTTAGCTAAATATTTTTCTGATTTGTCGATGTGTTAAAAATGTGTGAATCGTATGCATTGTTTTTGAAATTCTACTTTTTTTGTGTAATATCTTCGAGTTGCTTCTTAATTCGGTTTATCTCTGTTAATGTCTGTTCATTGGGTTTTTGTGAGTAACTGTGGTGTAAGAGTTTCATTTGTCTTCAAGGTCTTTTTCTAGTTCTTGTTATTTCTTATGTTTATATGTGGAGTATGATATTATCTTCCCTCTCATTACTACCTTTGCTGTCTCCCAGAGTGTTGCCGCTTATTTGACATGTGTATTGTTTAATTCAATAAAGGATGCCCACTCTCTTTTAAAATACTCAATGAATTCTTGCTCTTGAAGTAATGATGTATTCATATGCCAAGGGTTCTTTTTTCTTTATGCATAGTGTATTGTGATTCAAAACAAGGATATTTTACTTGCTTGTTTCTCATTCATCTGCATTGAAGTTCCAGCCTCCAGTCTCATCGTAAGCAAATGTTCTGTCTATTTGTGGGTTGGTTATGGATTAATGTTGTCAGTTAGATTCGGTTCGGTTTATAAGTCTGCAAAAGCTGGCCAGTACTGAGATCCCATCTCAAGTTTCCCCATTAAGCAGCTGTGCCATGAGCAGCATGGTGGAAAGGGGTATGTGATTGTGGCTGTAAACTAAAGCCTATTGGCTATTTAAAAAAACAGAACTCATCCGACATGTCCCGCCCCCACTTCCTGGTTCAAACGGCATTTATCAAGGCAGATCACAGGGACATATATATATATATATATATATATATATATATATATACAGATGCTGGTCATATCATTAGAATATCATCAAAAAGTTGATTTATTTCAGTAATTCCATTCAAATAGTGAAACTTGGATATTATATTCATTCATTACACACAGACTGATATATTTAAAATGTTTATTTCATTTAATTGTGATGATTAAAACTGACAACTAATGAAAATCCCAAATTCAGTATCTCCGAAAATTAGAATATTACTTAAGACCAATACAAAAAAAAAGGATTTTTAGAGATGTTGGCCAACTGAAATTTATGAACATGAAAAGTATGAGCATGTACAGCACTCAATACTTAGTTGGGGCTCCTTTTGCCTGAATTACTGCAGCAATGCGGCGTGGCATGGAGTCGATCAGTCTGTGGCACTGCTCGGGTGTTATGAGAGCCCAGGTTGCTCTGATAGTGGCCTTCAGCTCTTCTGTATTGTTGGGTCTGGTGTATCGCATCTTCCTCTTCACAGTACCCCATAGATTTTCTATAGGGTTATAGTCAGGTGAGTTTTCTGGCCAATTAAGAACAGGGATACCATGGTCCTTAAACCAGGTACTGGTAGCTTTGGCACTGTGTGCAGGTGCCAAGTCCTGTTGGAAAATGAAATCTGCATCTCCATAAAGTTGGTCAGCAGCAGGAAGCATGAAGTGCTCTAAAACTTCCTGGTAGACGGCTGCGTTGACCTTGGACCTCAGAAAACACAGTGGACCAACACCAGCAGATGACATGGCACCCCAAACCATCAGTGACGGTGGAAACTTTACACTGGACTTCAAGCAACGTGGATTCTGTGCCTCTCCTCTCTTCCTCTGACTCTGGGACCTTGATTTCCAGTCCAGTCCTTTTTGTCTTTAGCCCAGGCGAGACACTTCTGATGCTGCGTCTTGTTCAAGAGTGGCTTGACACAAGGAATGCGACAGCTGAAACCCATGTCTTGCATACGTCTGTGCGTGGTGGTTCTTGAAGCACTGACTCCAGCTGCAGTCCACTCTTTGTGAATCTCCCCCACATTTTTGAATGGGTTTTGTTTCACAATCCTCTCCAGGGTGCAGTTGTCCCTATTGCTTGTACACTTTTTTTCTACCACATCTTTTCCTTTCCTTCGCCTCTCTATTAATGTGCTTGGACACAGAGCTCTGTGAACAGCTAGCCTCTTTAGCAATGACCTTTTGTGTCTTGCCCTCCTTGTGCAAGGTGTCAATGGTCGTCTTTTGGACAGCTGTCAAGTCAGCAGTCTTCCCCATGATTGTGCAGCCAACAGAACTAGACTGAGAGACCATTTAAAGGCCTTTGCAGGTGTTTTGAGTTAATTAGCTGATTAGAGTGTGGCACCCGGTGTCTTCAATATTGAACCTTTTCACAATATTCTAATTTTCTGAGACACTGATTTTGAGGTTTTCATTAGTTGTCAGTTATAATCATCAAAATTAAAAGGAATGAACACTTGAAATATATCAGTCTGTGTGGAATAAATGTATACATTATCCAAGTTTTACTTTTTGAATGGAATTACTGAAATAAATTAACTTTTTGATGATATTCTAATTATATGACCAGCACCTGTATATATATATATATATATATATATATATATATATATATATATATATATATATATATTAGAGGTTTCAAAAATATAAAATTATTATTATTATTATTATTATTATTTTTGTAGTCAACCTTCAGTAAGCAATCAGTTTCAGTCAAAAAAAAAAAAAAAAAAAGTTTTTCGTGTCAATAAAGTGATACTTGAGCCTTACTGATGATGGGGCTATGGTGGTACATAAGGCAAAAAAGGTTTGTTAAATTTGCTTTAGAGCAGTGTTTCCCAACCACAGTGCCGTGGCACACTAGTGAAATATTGCCAGTTGTGCCGTTGGAAATTATAAAGTTCCACAAAATAAATAAATGCATGGAAAATAGAATTATAATTTCAGGGATGCAATCTCGTCTTTTTGAGAAATTCGCCATTTTGAAACCATAATCGGTCACATTTGTGATTGTGAAGAGCAATTATTAATGTGCGACAGTGACTGATATTTATACGTGTTAAGGGTCTTTCACATGACTCACATCAGCACTGCAGAATACATTGAATCTATGAAGTGACTTTACACAAAAGTGTTTTTCACACACACACACGAGTTTGCTTCACCAATAATGTCTTTGAGAGTACTAAGCAACAAGAAATATTAAAAAACTGTCCAAATTTGTGGAGACATTGAATGTCTCAATTTCTTTTTATTAAATATTACCTTATCGTTTACGAATATCAGAGACCCCAATAATTAAACTAATTTAAATTCACCAAGAAAACGCTTAGACCTAAACATAAACGAGTCCTTTTATTACTTTCTGCTATCAAAGCAACTGCAAGTTTTTTCTCTCTTCCAAATACATGTTTTCAATATTTATTGTGCATACCTCTCGCTTTTTTACATGGCAAACTCGTAAAATTGCCCCTCTGTGATGCTTTCTGCAACTCTTGTCATGTGGAGGTCAATGCGGCGCTTGATGCTGGTGTTGAATGGAGCGCTGCCGCCTCGACTCAACTCATGTGAAATGCGCTTTACAATGACAAAAGAACATTACAGAAACTCAAAATTATTATTATTTGTCTATTATTGTGGTCTTTTCTGATAAAAGCCATGATCAGCAGTTTAAGCCTTGCAAGTTTTAATAAAGGAGAAGGTAAGGACATTATTGAAACTCACTATTACTGGATGAAAAATAATGCTCAGACTGAAGGAAGACTTGAGATCTGCCTTGATCTTTTAATGCTTAAACACTATAAAGTCTCTTGGTAGATTTCGGTCATGAACGACTCAAAATGATTCACTGACTCACTCATAGCATATAAGGTGCTCATTTGTCACCACCTAGTGACATTTCCAGAATGGGTCACTGAACTAATCATTTAATAAAATTGGACAAATTTGTGAAACAGAAGCAAGCCTCGCCAAAATACTCTTTATTTTGCAGCTAATTCTGCACAATTGTAAACTTGAATAAGTAAAATATATGGAATTGGTGCGTTAGTTTATCCTTTAAAAAAATATCCCCAGAAGAATTTTTCATGGACCAGTGATTGTCTTACCTTTTTCGCCACTCATGAGTTTGCATCCCTGTAATTTGTTGTGGCATTGCAAGAAAAAAAACTTCAAATTAGAAAAGAAGTAAATTTGTTGTTTTATCATTCCCCATTTAGCGCATTTGCCACCTGTGACCTCACACAGCGTAGCCTACCTATGTGACTTGTTTATTTATTTTGCATAGCCGAATTTCAAACATTACAAGTAAACATGCTACTAAGATGGACAGAAAACATGGACAAGTTCTTGAAAAGGAAAAACACTGAAGAAGGTTAGCCTATGTGGGATAGTGGTCTGCCATAGAATTTTATAGTTGTAAAAAGTGTGCCGTGGCAGAAAAAAGGTTGGGAAACACTGCTTAACTCGATACATTCTCAATGATTTGTAGCATTATTTTGTCAAAATAACCAGGAAACTCAAGGCAAAAATGACCAGGAGACATTTCTGATGTCATTCAGCTTTTATATAACATCATTTGGACTTTATAAATGACTAATATAATCTCAATCACATGTCATTTGACAATAATTTATTTAGCCAATCTATGTTTCACCCTCATCTCCAGAGCATTCATCTTTCCTTGTCCTGTGAGGTTTCCAATGAACGACTGATACAGAATGACACCTGTTTTTTGTTATCTGCAAATATAAAATGACCTTAAATTCAATTAACACCTACCCACAATAGTAACAGCAGTAATAACAATTCAGAATATTCATGAACAGGGTGTATTATCAGGTGTGAAAGTGTCCTTAATGAAATGAAAAAGTGTCCTTGACTTTTTTTAATTCTTAATTATTGAAATATTTATTTGTCTGATCCTCAGTGGTGCTGAGATAATAATTGTCCCAGAGTTTCTAGTCTTCCCAGTTGAGCCCGTCTCAACAGGAGATGTCCAGTTTCCAGTTATAAACAGGTTACATGTTTTCTTTTGTCCAAAATACACCATATACGCACCACACATACATACCGTATATATACACACATACTCACACACAAGACCTCTAGAGAAAGGCCCCTTTTAGGACCAAGACGTATTAAGCTGACAGTTCTAATGTTACCCAATTTAGAATAATCAAACAATGTTTGGAGAAGCCAGAGGTTGGAGTGAGAGAGCACAATCTGCAGTTCTGATATCAAATGAGTGTTTAGATTACTTCAGAATCTTTCTTTGAAAGCTCGATATATCTGACTTCCTTTTCAGTGGAGTAGCAATGCACCTCGTGAAAGTTATTGGGCTATCTGGGGTCATCTGGGATCAAGGAAGGTCAAAAATATATTAAATTGCAGAAAATGACTGATTTGCTAAAGCAGTGGTTATCAATGGGTGGGGTGCAGGTCTGTTCTGATAGGGTCACAGAAAGCACAGAAAGCGCAATTCTAAAATAAAATAATGAAATACACCAAAACATACAGTGGAGACCATAGTAAAGTTGTCACAATGCCTATATCAGTTACGATAAAATTTGTAGACAAAAGTCTAATGTGTAAATATGTGTTTTCTCTAGCAGAGCTTTTGTATGTTGGTTTAAAACAACTAGTTCTGTATTTTCACTATGATCATATTTTTGTTAGAACTCTCCACTTTCACTTTCACTTCACATTCTTCTTCTTTTGTTTTTGCCAATTTGCATTCTTTGTGCATATCACCACCTGGGTAGGGAGAAGAATTTATGGTAAAAAAAGGACTTAAATATAGATCTGTTTCTCAACCACATCTATCATGGTTATATTTAACCACTGGAGTCTTATAGATTACATTTATGCTGCCTTTATGTGCATTTTGGAGCTTCAAAGCTTTGATACCCATTCACTTGCATTGTGACGACCTACAGAGCATGTATCTCATATCCGACATGGCTTTTGTGGATGTGCGTCCAATCACGTTCTATAGTATTTTGCCACAAATGAATCTGTCCTATGATGAAATGGCTAATGATAATACAACATTTGGCCCAGTCTTTGTTCAATGTGCTAGGATGGTTAATCACAATTCAGCTTGTTTTCACATTAAAAAAAATTATATTCCTATTCAGCCTGTCATGATAATAGTTAAATATATTGTTGGACCTTTGCAATTTGCAGTAGTTTTAATATATATTTTAATACTTGATTTTTGTACACTTTTGTACAATAACGACTGTACTTGATGTCCAATGTAAAATCTGGGTCCTGAAGCAAAACCAATTGAGAAACACTGCTCAAGATTGGGGTTTACATTTGAATGAAGTCATGGCTAGAGGAGGTCTGATCACTTAATGCAAATCACAGCTGTTTTGTTTTACAGCAGCTCTGTCACAGGAGAGCAAGCTAGTGAAATCTTTTGAGACATGACTCCTCAGTGGGAATATCATTTTAAGACCTGAGCCTGCCAGGTAAAGCTGAGAAGAGAGCAAAGCAAAGTTAAACTGTCTCCTGTGTGTCCTTCAGTGACTCAACCCACCTGACTCTCTCGGTTTTCTCTATCTTGTTCTAAAACTGAGAAAATTGAATATTTGCTGTTTCATCTTTCTTTGTTGCTGTTTGTTTTGTTCTCTCTCTATCTGACTCTCTATCAGTGAAGGATGGTGTTATCTGTCTCAGTCTCATGGATAGTGTGGAGGAGTCGTGCGTGAGGCGGCAGTAGAGGTGAGGCAGGGGACGTAGAGGCTCCGTTCTTGACCAGGCCGCATGAGTGAGCAGCACAGTGAATCTGTCGCAAAGTGTCTATTGCCTCTCCTTTCGCATGCTTCAACAGGTCTGCCTGGCCCTGAGAGAGAGAGAGAGAGAGAGAGAGAGAGAGAGAGAGAGAGAGAGGAGACAGAGAGACAGTTAACCATTTAAAATTTCATTACAAATAGAATTATAGGGGAGACCAGTGCTAGCTGTCACACTTTTTAGTCAAAGAAATATTTCTCAGGGTAGGTTTATTTTGCAAAGTCAATTTCTGTATATGCAAGTAACTTAAAACGGTATTGAACATTTCCACTGTTATTGCCTTGGGGAAAAAACAAGATACAGTTCATTAAACACACACTGACCTTTTGTGACAACATGGCCTAAAAGCAGGGCATTGTATGGGGTAAGCTGCCACAATGGAAGGTGATGTAAGCAATTTTAGCCGTTCCGATACTTCAATGAGACTGAGCAGTTTAATTACACGCGAACCCCTAAAAACAGCCCTCCAAAAGATAGCATTGAGACATACAGGGAACAGTAGAACAGCAAAAACAACAGCAGCAAAATAGCGCCCTTAGCTGACAACTGTTATGATTTTTAATATGGCATTAACCTCGTGCGACTCTGCATTTTGTTTTCGCCATCAGCAAAACATTATTTAAATTAATTTAAACCGACTGAATACTGTTCACAATACCATAGACTGTCATTTAAGGGTTAAACTTCTGCTGCACTGAGTCACATGACCAGGGGCGTGTCTAGAGCATTTTCAGTGGGGGGCCATGCTGGGGCACTGCCTCCAAACGGGGTGGCCGCCAGTGACCAAAAAAATAAAGCTAAATTCTACAGTATATTACGTAAATCCTATTGATTTTATTTATTTTTTTTTTAACTTGAATAAAGTTACTTGTAGTAATAAATGTAGTAATAAAGCACATTTTTGATTAATTTAGTTTTTTGTCATCCCTGTATATATCCATTAAGTTAAATTTGCCAGTGTTTAAAACTAACAAGTTTATAAAATAAAAGCAATTTTAATAATGAGCAATTTTAAAAACCCAGAAGCAGAAACGATGTCAACTATTTTCTTTTAATTAGTTTGGCCATTACAATATACAGTAGTTTTATTCATAATCTCTTTCAAATAATAATAATTTAAAAAAAAAAATCCCCCACTGTAATAATTCAAATGGTTTGGCCAAAACATCATAGTGTTTCATTCAACATTTCTTTCAGATTAATTTACAAAAAAGCTGAGTAACACAGAGTTAAAGTTTTAGCACTGTAAATATGGAACCATTACATTGTGCTCTGCTAATATATTAAAGAACAGTCTTTAGTTTAGAAACAATAAAAACAGTAGCAGAAAGAGAGGAAAACAGTCGAAAAAGAAAGAAGGCAGACCTCAACTAAAACAGCTGGATTCTTCTGTTTCAGTGGTGACTGGCAAGCTCACCATTATTATTTATAATGGTTGCAGAGTTATTATCTATATTGATTAAAAATAATGGTATTGAAGGTCTTTCAGTGTTGGATAGACATATACTTATAAGTCAGTTTGCTGACGATACAACATTGTTTCTAAAGAATGAATATCAAATTCCATTAGCTTTACATTCTATTAACCAGTTTTCTAAAGCTTCAGGGTGACATTTAAACCTAAACAAATGTGTAATGTTAACACTGCATGAGTTTCCTTTGCAGTCATTATCTAATATACAAATTAAAAGGGAAGTTAAATATTTGGGGATTATTATTTCTAAAGAGAAAGGTTCTGGAGGTTATGGAGAATAAAAATGTGTTGAATAACATAGATAAATGTAAGTCCATATTGAATAGATGGCTGCAGAGGGATCTTACAATTTTTGGAAGGGTTCTTTTATCTAAAATGGATAGTTTGTCCAGACTCATCTATCCAGCCTTCTCCTTGCCCATATTGACACGAATGATTAAATTAATAAATAAGGTGAATTTTAAATTTATTTGGAGAAATAAGTGTCAGTACATTAGAAAGGAGGACATGATTAAAAAATATGAAGACGGTGGGGTGAATGCTATCGATTTTGACATTATGAATGGTGTTTTGAAATTGAAATGGTTAAAATCCTTCATTCAAAATAGCCACTCCTTTTGGTTTATTGTCCCCAATGCTATCTTTAACAAACTGGGGGGAATACACTTTCTGTTATGTTGTGACTTTGAGTGCACCTCGTTACCAGTTAAACTTTCAGCCTTCCATCAGCAAGTGCTGATCTATTGGAAACTATTGTTCAAACATAACTTCACTCCTCACAACACTCCAGTTTTGAATAGTAGATATATAAAATTTGGCAGAAAATCTGTATATCTTGAAGAATGAATATCTAAAGGGATTTGGGCTATTGCCCATTTCTTGGATGATAATGGAAATTTGTTACTGTATAGAGAGTTTTGTGAGAAATTCCAAGTACAGTGTACCGTTAATATTTTTAACGGTACAATATTTTTAACTTCTCCAGTTTTTTTTTTTTAACTTCTCTAGAAGGTTATGATTTTTGTGATAAAAAATGTACAAATAGAGTCATTAGAATTTTTTTTTTTACAGGCTTATTAGCCAAACCCAATTAGACGGGAATACGTGCTTAAAGATTTTGATAAGGTTGAAATAAAAAAAATTAGGACAAATTATTTGTCTTTTCCTCTCCCTCCTAAAGCTAAGGAGGTGAACTTCAAAATTTTAAATGTGATTTATCCTACTAAAGAATTTTTAAGATTGAAATTTAATTTTGATGTGAATAATTGTGTTTTTTGTGAAACAAATATTGAAAATCTAGAGCATGTCTTCTTTGATTGTGATCTGGTGCAACCCTTTTGGAGTGAGGTGCAGAACTGGTTAAGGTCTAGGAGGGTTGAACTCTCACCTCTCACGTGGAAGTTAATTAGGTTTGGTGTTTGTCTGGAAAACAAACATTGTGATTTTATTATAATTTCTTGTTATGTTTTGGAAAGTTTTTCATTCATAAATGCAGATGGTTTAAATCTAAACCCAACTTTAATCACTGAATGAATGAGGTTAAACTCTTGTGCAAATCTTTAAAATTTGTTAAAAATCAGAAAGCCCTTAAACTGATTTCTCTTTTGGATACGTTTAAATTAATTTAAAAAGTCCCTTTTTATTTATTTTTTCATTTTATTTATTTATTTTTTTTTTTAATTTAATTATTGGTTTGTTCATAGTGTGTTTTCTGTTCTTTGTACTAGCTATGCTCAACCTATGGCTGAACAATTGAGGTTATATTCAGAGATTTGTTGATGTACCTTGTTTGTTTGTCTTGTTGAAGGATAACAGTAGTTATTTGAGAAAATTGTTATGTATATTTTGATAAGTCACTTGTGATTTGTATCCCTTTTTTTGGCAATAAAGATGACTTTATTAAGCTTTAAAAAAAAAAAAAACTTCTTTGAATCACAAACTTCAGTAGAGTCTATAAACTGATTGGCCGTAAAATGAACCAATCACAAGACGTCTTATGGGGGGGCACCTGGGGTGGCCAATCAAATTTCAGGGGGGGCCGGTGCCATGACACAACAACATGACAGTGATTTCCATGAAGCGCTTCTACGGTTGCAGAGCCAACAAATGTGCCTTTGGTAAGAAACCTCTGAGTTTTTTCTTTGAAACCTGTAAAGAGTAGTTTCTCTCTAGTTTCTTTTGATATGCCGCCTTAAAACCTTCAATAGTCAGCGCGCTGATAAACATGATATCCACATAAGTGAATTTTGGGACATTATTCCCTCAAAAGTAATACATTTGAAAATTAACACAACTGTAGGTAATTTTGCTTCATTTAATATACATTTTGCTATATTTTATTTTGTAATCACTGTACAATACGGTTCTATTCATGAACATTAGTAAATGCGTTCCTATTTACTGTGCAGTTTCACATTAAGAATCAATGGATTCACCCAAAAGCTGAAAAATGTTGCTTTCATAGAATTTATATAGAGTTAGAATTAAAATAAGGTGCATTTTGAACTGTTGTGAGACCAGTGCTGAGAGACAGCACACTGGAGGTTAAGTCATTCACTAAATAAGGAGCAAGGGAGCATCCTATGGGCATTCACTCCTAAATTCTGACTAAAAGTTCAGTTTCAGGCTGCAGATGATGTTTGGACCACTCAACATGTTTGGCAGAATTGGGACAATGGTAATCAGCACAAAGATTCCGAATTTATTACGTATCATTTTATTTTAACATGGTTGTGATTGGATGATGCTGGCCATTACTTTGAATCAGAATTAATTATGCTAATTTCAGATGTATAAAATGTCTGTAACATTTTAAAAACACAAATAACCAACACTCCTGGAAACATAATAAACAATTGAATGAAAACAATCAGATTTTCTATAGCTTGGTATTGTTTAAAATTTCACAAATTAGTCTTGCTGTCCACAAAAGTGGACATCAATTTTTAGGAAAACTTATTTGCTATATAATTTTTGTTTTGTTTTTTTGCTTGTTTATTAGTTGCTACTAGTTACAAATAAAAAAGGGAAACCTGAATGTTTTTATTCAACTACTCCACTTTGAAAACGTGCAAAATGATTGACAGCAGAATGCACTTTAAAGTCTACTAATTGACTAATTACTGAACGTGTTCGTGGCTGTTTACAAGTGCTATTAGAGGCCGGTGAGATATCTCAGGACACTTATGTCAGTGATATCTTTCAGGAAGAAGGAACACTTTCTGCATACCATTCTATAAAAAAACAATCCCTTACAGCCCATTTAAACAGCCAATTATAAGCTTTTCGGCAACATTTAAACAGTAAATAATTTTGGAACAAAAATAAGTATGTGTAATTGGACATTTGACTCAAAAACGTAGAGTTACTGAGATATAGCTCTTGTGACTACAAGCCCAGTCTCCCCTAATACAAGCGCTAGAAGGAAATCTGTCCAAATCATGCATCGTCACTAAATGCAGTGCAAGGATCCAGCCTGCAGGGGTCAGTCTAACACAAGGTGAATTAATATATGCACGGAGGCACTACAAACAAGTTTTGCTCCAGTACATAGCACGGCTTGAATCCTCTCAATACCCTCCTTAAATCAACACTCTCTGCTTTGACTCTTTCTGGAAACATCCCAGAGGATAACGGATGCCCTTAGAGTTGTGTGCCAGGTAATATATAAGCTTTAAGGTATGTGTATGTGTTCTGTATACAACACATTTTGGCTGGAACTAATATATATGTGGACACCTTTCCAAACCACACACCCACAAAAACATACACACATAAATTTTCTCCTTATCTCTCTCCCAAGCACACGGTTTTCCCAAACCTTGTTTCTTGATTGTTGACAACGACTAGCCTCACAATGTCAGTTGAGCAAAAAAATTATACATTTTGGGAGCATGACTTAGTACAAGAACTGATTTGATTGAATTTCTTGGTTAAGTGCGTAGTTTCTGTCCCATTAACAGCATGTAATTGCAAAAAAAAAATAAAAAAATTAAAATTACCTGTTTTCATATAGGTTTTCCTCCATTGGATGGACAAAAATATAATCCTGTCTCAAACTCATGCCTTTAGTTAAGCCAGAGTTGCTATATCGGGCTGGTTGGGATGCTCAAACAAACAGCAATGATTTGAATCAATCAAAGGATTATTTACTTTTAGTTGTCTCTGCATATTGAGCTGGAAAAGGAAAAAGTATTTAAACTGAAAAAAAAAATGACACACTTTACCTTTAACGAGACAGATAAAAATTCATTTTGTCTATTGCAGCATTGATTAGTATCTACACAAACGTGTTCGTAAGACACACAAGGATGGCCAGATGTAAAAATTATTTCTCTGTTTGGTATCATTTATGATTCATACATCAACCAGCCAATGAAATCTCCCAAGCGAGCAGCACAGTCTGAGAAGTGAATAATATGGCCACTGAGTATTCCTAATTGAGGATCAGACTGAAACGGAATTAACTTTACTCAAGTGCTCTCAACTCTTTCTAATGACCTTATCCGAAACAGACAGGACAGGTGAGAACAGTAGAGATTTGGTAGCTGGATTCACTACCTGCATCTACTCCACAACGGATCCTGTGAGAGCACCTGCATGGGTGCCCAAAGCTTCTTGATCTGGATAGAGAAGCCTTTTGCCATAAATAAATGATATATTTGAAAACAGATGAATTAAGCATATGGGCATGACGCATATAGTCTCTTAGGCTGTGGTTAGAAGAGACGCTAAGAGCATTGCAGAGAGACAAGATGGTGCATACTTTATAAAGGCTGGATGAAACACTTCATGCTTCGGGTGACAGTTTAAATGCCATTTCTTGGATAGAGTTGGGCAAGGCATTCTGGAGGGTTTAAAGGGATATTCCTGTTTCAATACAAGTTAAGCCGACAGCATTTGTGGCATAATGTTGATAACCACAAAAAAAAAAAACAGACTCATCCCTTATTACAGTTCCAGTGAGGCACTTACAATGGAAGTGAATGGGGACAATTTTTGGAGGGTGTAAAGGCAGAAATGTGAAGCTTATAATTTTATAAAAGCACTTACATTGACTCTTCTGTTAAATCTCATGTATTATTTGAGCTGTAAAGTTGTTTAAATCATAATTTTTATGGCTGTTTTAGAGTTGAATGTTTACGGCATTGCATTGTTGTTGCAACAGAGTTGTAAAATTGTATATAACTTTGCACAGAAAAAGTTAGTAAGTGATTTTATCACACTAAAATCATGTTAACATTCATATTGTTTACGTCTTGTGGCTATACTTTTTAAATAGTGAGTATTTTAACGTTTATGGACTGGCCCCATTCACTTCCATGTGCCTCACTGGAACCCAGATTTGTACTATTTTTATTTACTTTTTTAATGGAGGGGTGAGTCGAAATAAATGTTTTTGGTACAAATGCGGTCGATTGAGCTTAACTTGTTTTGAACCAGGAATATTCCTTTAAAGGCAGAAATTTGCTTCTTCACTTACATTAATTCTTCCATACCAAAATGTGTTATTAGAGGTGTAAAGTTATCTAAATCAGTCCCAATGAGGTGGGACTACTCTTCTAGGCAGGTGAACATCTGTTTGTGTATTACCAACATGATTCCGGAGTTTGCTCAATGTAAACAAGTAACAGGGTTTACCAGCTTTACATGAAATTGAAAAACACAGACAAGTAGTAAGCAATTTTACCACAGTAGCCTCAACTATCCAAGAAGTTACTGTGAGATACACACAGCCCATGCCCTTGTAGGGCTCTTTAGAGCTTTAGTCTTGTGTCCGGATTCATTTAAGTCTTAATTAAGAATGTAAACCAGCCCAAACCTGTGCTACATACCTGCTCTACACTGCCAAACAAACCAACCTTTAAAGTGATGCTCTCTATAAAGTTTCTATGTAATTCAAAACTGACTTTAAACAGAACATTCTCTAAATCAAGAACGTCTAGAGATCCATCAAGAACGAATCACATTTGGCAGCACAATTAATCCAGTCTATGACGCTGTTCTGCAATTTGACACTTTCATTAACACTATATCACCAGACTTCCCTCTGTGTGCACTTTATCTGTGTTTACATTAGCACAGACACAATTAATGTGTTACAAAACATGGCACATTAGTTAAAGCTTATCTGATCACAAACACCATAAATAAGTTACATATCTCCAAAGAGAGAGATAGAGAGCAAGATGGTAAAAAAAATTAAAGAAGAGAGAGAATTTTGTTTTATTTTATTTAATACTGTATTGTACACTTTTACTTTATTAGCATTACTGGCATATTCTCTCTGTGTGTCTTTATAGATGTTTTGGCAATATTGTCTGTAAAACGATTAAGCCAATAAAGTACTTTGAAACTGAGAAAAATAAAAAAATAACTAAATGGAAATGCCTTATGTGTTAGCAAGTTGCCAAGACTACAAATAAAGATGTCTGACAATGTTGTTAGCAATCTGCACAAATTAATTACTGCGGTTTTGGTGGGTAGAATGGGGAGGGCTGGAAGCCCCTTGGGCCATTGCTGATTAATTCTCTCCCACAATATGTGCTTTATGGTTGATGTCTGCTGTTAATGTGAGGCCACCAGATGCTGGATAGTCTATTTTATTATAAATCTGTAAAATAAAAGAGCCCTGACAGCAAGGTCCCAATATTGATGGAGACACATTTGGATGTGTAACTAGATTTTTACAGAAAAGTTGGTGGTGCTTGCTCATGCAAAAAAAGATACTAAGATGTTGTGGGTGGTTGCCAGGGCATTGCTATGTGGTTTCTAAGGGGTTTTAAGTGTTTTTAGTGTGTTGCTATCTAGTTGTTATGGTGTTCTAGGTAGTTGCTAGGGAATTGCTAAAGTGCTTATGGTGGTTGCTTAAAGAGCCCAAGTTTTTATGATTTTAAGGTACCTAGATATGGCTTGGGTCCCTCTTTGAATTTTTTCTACAGAACTTTTTTCGACCGTTTTATTGCCTGCCAGATGTAAATCTTAAGACGGATTGCTTTGAAATGTAAAAACACACCTCTTCTTAATTCTCAAGAAGTGATTTACTGAATCATTCATGTCTGTAGCACAAATAGAAATGTTATGTGCCCAAGTTTAATGTTCAAATCCCTAACTCTAAATTTGAGCAACTAAATTTGAGTAAAATAAGGTTATCCATAGACTATTTAGCAGAGATTGGCCATTACTATTAAAATGATTAGGAAAAGTTGTAACACCCAACAGTCAACAGATGTAGAAAGGAAGTCCCACCTTACAGGTAAAAGAGCCATACACCTTCTAGATACAGACATCGCATGTCAATCAACACCAGAATGAGCTTGTGCTTTGGCTGTGCAAGCAGCAGTTTTGTTTTTTTTTTTTGTTTTTTAAGCGTAATCTGAGGTTAAGAAACACAATTTAGGATTCCAGTGTTGTCAGAGTTTACTGCTGATTTGAAATACTGTATGTTCTTTGATCGTAATACTACCATTTTGGAGATTTGGTCTTTCCACATTCAAGTACATAGGAGCTGAAATTGCATGCTGCTTGTTTACATAGAAAAAAAGCTGCCAAGAGCATTCCAATGATGGCACTGAGTGGACTGACTTGCTAGAAAAACTTTGTTTTTTCTCACCAAATACTAATTTCATTAAGATTTAAAAAATATATATATTTTTTAGAGTTAACAATTTTTTTTTCCTAGTCTGAAATCACTGCAAACAGTTAAATCGAGAAGACATATTTTATTATTTTCCCACATTTTTAAAAACATTATTATATTTTATCACTATCATTACCATAACACACAAAACAAATCTGAGATGCTGAGTATTTTTAAATTGATTTAAACCTTACATGTCAACATTTAGTAGAGGCTCTAAAAAAGTATCATTACCAAAGTCTTTTTAGCAAGTCAAGTCCACTATCGGCCATCTTTGGAATGCTCCAAATCAGCAGTAAAATATGACAACACTGAAATCATAAATTGTGCTTCTTTACCTCATATTACACTAAAATACGCAATTGTTTTCTTGCTTGTGTAGCTAATGCGCGTTCTCAAGTTGATTGACAGGTGATGTCTGAATCTAAAAGGTGATTGGCTCTTTTACCTGTAAGGCGGGACTTTCTTTCTACATCCGTTGACCACTGGGCGTTCCAATTTCTCCCATTAATTTTAATAGAAGGGTGCCGTCTTTGCTAACTAGTTTCTGTCATTACTCGGCATTTGTTTAAAAATATTTGTTCTTTAAAATATTCTTACCCCAGAGTTTTTTTTTGTTTTTAAAGTTCTTTTTTAATATATTTTATTTCTAATTGTTGATCTAAGGATACATTATTTAGTGGTCAAAATTGATAATTAAATCCATTGTGTCACAAAGTTAGCATCAGTTGTGGTAATGAGAATGAAGTCTCGGAAACAGGTCACAACTACAAAACGTTTAGTGAAACAAATTAAGGCGAAAGGTATTCAGATATCCATGTTGAACTTGTCTTGATTATGCATCATGGTAGAATAAGTCTTTATTTCACAAATATTTTGTGTTTAAAAATATTTTGTGGCATCAAAAAAGTGACATCAGGTACTTTTCAGATAGTGATGTTTGGAATGTCAAATAAATTATTGTTATTTACTATTGGATCTTGGGTACAGCATACATACATTTGTAAATATTACTTTGTTTATACTACATTTAATGCTCCTAATTTTGACCTAAATTAACCAGAAAATTCTTTAAAAATATAAAATAAAAAATATTTATGTGCACAATGAATCACATTAATTTATTTTGTTTTAAAAGACTTTACATTTTTATTAGAACTTCTTTTTTTTTTTTAAATACTCAATGCCATTTTTCAAGCTTAGTTTAATGAGAATCACCCAAGTAGTGATTCATGTTTTATCATGCCTCACTAATAAATTAACCAGAAATATTACACTATAGAAATTAATGTTAGATTTATGTATTTCATAATTGTCCATACACATACACATTTAGAAATTATTAGTTTGATGATAATATTTTATATATATATATATATATATATATATATATATATATATATATATATATATATATATATATATATATATATATATATATATATATATATATATTTATCAAACCTTTCAGGGTTCAAGTAGTCCATCATAAAGAACGCAATGATATCAGGATAAAAAGCTATTACTTCTGTCCTTGACTAGCATGTAATCTGATTGGTTGCGGTTGAGCAGTCTGCCAGGAAATGTTCTGAGTAGCAGCAATGAATTCAAACCTATTAGTGACTCCATTACACAAAAGTGTTTTAACTTTTGCAAAATGAGGTAAAAGATCTCTGTGAACCTATCCTTTAGTATATTAACTATGTAAGTAAAAAATGATTCAGCAAATTTCCAATGTTTCTGTACCTTCCCATAAAGAGAAGGGAATATCCCCATATCCAGTGGTGCTTCAGGAGTCATGTAGAGTGCTTTTCAAGCTAAAAACTATTTCAGAGCAGAAGTTCACAGTACTGTATGTTGTTCATGTCAAACATCTGCAAATTCCTAACCCTTGAGTCTTGTGAGATCCTTTACAGAATGAAGCTGGCCTTTCAGTGCCATCACTCTGAATTTCATGGTTAACATGAAGACTTTTTATATTATCTGAAGCCTATTCAGTTCTGGCTAGATGGCTGAAACACAAACCTTCAGCACAGTGATGTTCCAAGCGTAACTCTCCATGGCCTTCTGTAGCTTCCTCCCTTTCAGTCCTTCCCTCGTCCCGATCCGATGCAGGTCCTCGTGAAAGTCCAACCCTGAGAGAATAGTTAAAGATAAAATTTGTCAACAATTCCATCCTAACCAGCATAACGTGAACCTCAAGAATTTGCTTTTTATTTGTCAACATATGGGCAAAGATATAACAAAAGAATATGAGAGCATTGTTATTGTTACTAGCTGTTCTTTTTCTGACAAGCTGCACAGGTCAATCCAATCACAGCTTTGACTCACAATATATCATTTAGCAGGGATGGGATAACAAAAACAGAGCACAAGGACAGATGGTTGGACGACCAGATAGATGGATGGATGGATGGATTGATCTCAGTGTCAGTAACTGAGCCAATCTGACAGCAGGAAAGAAAAAATTGTTTACATTGACAAACATCTATAACAAAACTTTAAATGTGCTACAAATGATCAACTAACTCAAGTAGAACAGTTTATATAAGACTAAACTGAGAATATTATGATTATATCTTTATATTATATAAATATAATTTTCTGCAGTGCAATAGCCGTCAAACCCTTACAATAAAGTACTGTGTTACTCTAATATCAGATGGTAATACTATTATTCATGTTCAAAACAACATGGAATTCCGATGGATCATGCCCAAAGCATCATGGCATTACCATGGTACCCAATATATTTGGTAATTTTTTGTTAGTGATTTCTGGCACAAATATCTAAACCTTATGAAAGAAATGTAATGTGTTGTCTGACTTTCTGTGGCATTAAAAGAATAATTTACCACAAAATGTAAATTTAGTCATCATTTACTCACCTTTATGTGAGAAACTTAACTTATGACGAGAAACGAGATGTAATGCAGAACGTTAGCATTAGTCACACTTTACTTTCACTGCATCTTTTGACAATGAAAGCAAATGGGGACTGGGGTTGTCATTCTGCCTAACATCTTTTGTGTTCCATGAAAGAAAGTCACACAGGTTTGGAAAAACATATGGTGAGAAAATGATGACAGAATTTTTCATTTTTGGTTAAACTTTCACTTTAATACAAAGGCTAAAAGAAATGACAGCGAAGTGGTATTTCAATCAAACACATACATGCCCACTGGACTAGGTATCATCTGACCAGCTTTCTTACTTCCTGTTTCTTCAATCCACTGCCTGTTTGATCTTGTGGCAGGGCGGAGGGCGGGGCTGGGTTGTGATTCCGCACACCTGGCCCCTAATTGGGCTGATTAGCCCAAGAGGGATAGGGGCCAACTGGAGATGGCAGTGCGTCCAACACCTGTGCGTGTGTTTGTCTTTTGGTTCAGTTCTTAGTTAAAATATTATTTATATTGTAAAGCCAGTTCTCAGATACACCGTAGCTTGGTCCTCGGCCACTCCTCCACCCATTAATGGATGACAGCCACACCTCCTCGGGCGGATCGGAGGCAGTCCTCCGGCCCCTGGCAGACGGAATGCCCCACCAGGTTTTTGGTGGATGGTAGGAGTCTCCCCCGACCCTGGCAGTGGTAAACCCGCACCTCCACCCCTTGCGGTCGGTGGCCATTCCTCAGCTTCCAGACGGCCGGGCTTCTCCGTCCTGGGGTGGATGGCCACGGCTGCTCCTTTGGGGTGGATGGTAGAGGCAAGATCTCCACTACGGCGCATTCCTCCTCCTTACCGGGTTTCGGCATCAGTGTAAAGGGATTGGTGGAAAGGCGGAGATGAGAACTGGCTTGACAATATAAATGATATTTTAATGAAGAACTGAACCAGTAGCAGGCGAGAGAGAGAGAATAAAAAATTGTCGGCCCCTATCCCTCTCTGGCTAATAGGCCCAATTAGGGGCCGGGTGTGTGTAACCATGACCCGGCACCGCCCTCTGCCCTGCCACAGATCTTTATCATGTTTTCTAACACTTTTTCATTGTTAAAAACACTCAGACAAACAAATGCGCAGACAGTAGCACACACTTGTGACACAGACATGCTTCATGAATACAACACTAGATATGTGCTTCAGCTGGAGTGGACAGAGCATTTGTGTAAGAGAAATGTTGGTGTTAATTACATTTGAGAACACTTCGACTCTGCAAGTTCTGACTTACCCTCTCTGGGCACTAAGCCTGGAGGTGACAAAACACTACCTGACACCTACCCACTATATACCTCACTCAGCTGGGATTCACTACTGCAAGGCTTGCTAGTCATAAACACTCTTAAGTCAAATCGGTTGTAGTTACTCAGCATTCAGATGATTTTATTCAGGCAAGTTACGTGGGTACAGCTGTCCTCTTTCCCAGATGTGCACTTATAAGTTATTTTGCTTACTCTGTTAGTTTTCTGACAACATCGTTATCTAAATTAGTTTATTTGAAGCTACTTGTGTTCAAGGGCATGCACTGAACATGAGTCGCTTCAAATAAACTAATGAACAAGCAAAGTAGAGGACAGAACAGAAATCAAGACTAGGACTGGGGTTGTCACTATACCAAAATTTCAGTAGTCAGTACAAAGATCAGAAATTAACAGGGGCTCAGGGCTAAAATGCCCCCAAAATTTTAAATGTTAATGCAAAAAATGCCCTGGAAATGAATTCTGTTTTGTTTGTATCTATATGATATGTTTCATTCTAGGCCTTGATGGCGATTTCACAGCTTTTTTGGAAAACAATTCCAGGGGCAAATATTGCCCTGAATAAAAGTTAATTTCTGACACTGGTCAATACCAGTACCAGTGAATTTCACGATTCTCAAATACAATTTCAATGTCACAGCAAAAACTAAACACTCTTCTTTGTTTATGAAGTTAAACATTACTATAAATATTTACACAAAAAATTCAAACTATCTCTGTGTTTCATGTTCGATTGGAGAAAGATCAAGAAACAACCAAGAGCAGCGAGTTGTTTTCACTTTTTCTTGACAATATTGTTTGATATATATTAACGATATAGACCGCAGCAGGTCAATTAAGCAAAAGTCTAGGATGCATTTACACTGCAAGGTATAATAATACGATATTCTGGCAGATAACCAATTTTTGTTCTGTCTGTTTACATTCACTGAAGGCATAACCAAATGTTTTAACATGAATATCTCCCCAAAACATGCATTTTGAACAAGAAGTGCATTTGCCACATGCACATAGGCATTCGAGCATTCAAAGGCAGCGGGACAGTGTTCAGGTAATTAAGTAAGTACAGCGAGCCTTGTACACTCTTTCGTTCTGCAGTAGAGCCCACACAGCAGGGCGAATGGGTTAGGACTCTGTGGCATAGCCGCAGGACAAAGCAACACCACTTTCCCATTCCTCTTAGTGTTTCCAAGAGGATCTTCTCACTCAGTGGCGCACCACTGAGAATCCTGTTGAAAGCGCAATGGTTATAGGGGATTCTATTTTAAGGAACTTGGAAATAGAGACTCCAGCCACTTTAGTCGACTGTCTCCCGGGGGCGAGAGCACCTGACATAAGAGCAAATTTAAATGTGCTGGCTAATGCATACCAGAGATTTTCTACGGTTGTTATTCATTTTGGCACTTAAGATGTCTGGCTTCACCAGCCAGAGATTGCTATAGATAATGTAAAAGAGGAGTGTGAACATGCAAAATCTACATCAGACACTGTAATATGCTCTGGCCCTCTCCATTCTTATTGCGGTCATGAGATATATAGTAGATTATTGTCACTGAATGGCTGGATTTCTAAGTGGCATCCAGAGAATAGCATAGGATTTATAGACAATTGAAAGATTTTTTGGGGTACACCTGACCTGCTAAATAGAGACAGACTCTATCCCTCTAGGGAAGGCGACACTCTCCTCTCTAGAAATTTGGCTCACCGTCTAAATAGTTTGACTCAGTGGGGTCCAAATCAGGAAGCAGACAGACTGGCTAAACCGACCTTCTGCTGCACTGAGACTTGACACAGGTCATATAAATTACAACACATAGAGAAATTGCATTATAAACATCTAAAAAACACATTATATGTTTGATAATATATAATCTGACCTTCAGTGAACCTGCTGTGAAGTGTAAAGTAAGATTTTTTAAATTCCAACCCGCATTAAAGAACTCGCACTGGGGGGTCTGAAACTCACGTGTGGAAAGGTTAATTATAGTATGTCTTATGGAGTTGAAGTTGATAATACAGCAATTCTGCCACAGGGCCATGACATCTCAGATCATTACCACATCTCTTGCATGTTGTGCTTAGCTAAGGTCACTCAATCTACAACACATTATTGATCGGTTAGATTCTTTTACCACTAAAGAAAGTTTTACTAATAATCTTCCAGATCTGTCTCAAATCCTCAGTATGCCAAAAAGTTCAGAAGAATTTGTAGTCACAGAAAATATGGATACAGTCTTCTCTAGCATTCTAGAGAGTGTCACCTCCCTTCTATTAAAGAAAGTTAAAGAAAAAATGCTCTGTATCGTGGTACAATGATTACACTTACACTCTTAGGAGAGCAGTTCAGAAAATGGAATGCAAGGGGAAGAGTACAAAATTAAAGGCCTTTCGCGGTGCTTGGAAAGATAGTGTCTCTAACTATATTCAGGACATTTTCTCAGAACTTTCAAGCTGATCACATTTCACAGACTTGAGAATTTTGTTGGCATTTATGGACAGGCATTAGCATGGTTTAGGTCCTATTTATCTGATCACCTGTTTGTGTAAATGAGGAATTTTCAGATCAAGTAGCTGTATGGAGTGCCGCAGGGCTCAGTATTAAGTCCTCTGCTTTTCTCCTTGTAGTGGCAAGAAATATTGGCACCCTTGGTAAATATGAGCAAAGAAGGCAGTGAAAAATATATCTTTCATTCAAAATATTCACAAAAATATATCCTCTAATGGATATCAAACAATTGCAAACACAATACAAGTTTAATCAAAAAGCTTTTTTGTAAACTATTATTGGCACCCCTAGAAATTCTTATGAGTAAAATATATCTGAAGTATATTCCCATTCATTAGTACACCTGGGTGACTAAAAACATGACATTGTTCAGCCATGACTTCCTGTTTCAGAGGGGTATAAATATGAAGCAACACACAAGCCAAATTCCCTTCATGGGTAAGACCAAAGAATAAAGTAGTGATGTGTGGCAAATGGTTGTTGAGCTTCACAAAATGGAAAATGGCTGAGAAAATTGCTAAAGCATTGAAAATACCAATTTCCACCATCAGGGCAATAATTAAGATGTTCCAATCAACTGGGGATGTTAAGAATCAACCTGAAAGAGGACGCATGTCTATATTGTCTACAAGCATGGTGAGGAGGATGGTTTGCATGGCCAAAAATTCTCCAAGGATCACAGTTGGATAATTGCAAAAATTATTTGTGCTTTGGGGTCAGAAAGTCTCCAAGACTTCAATCAGACCTCACCGATATCACAACAAGTTGTTTGGGAGGGTTTCAAGTAAAAAGCCTCTGCTCTCATGCAACAACAAATGCAAGGATCTTAAGTTTGCCTGACACTACTAGAACTTCAAATGGGACTGGGTTCTATGGTCAGATAAAACAAATTGGAGCTTTTTGAGATGGGTTTGGCACACAGAGAGGTAGCCGTATGGAAAAGTACCTTATAGCCACTGTTAAATATGGTGGTGGATATTTAACGTTGTGGGACCGATTTTATGCCAAAGGTCCTGGACATCTTGTTCGGACACATGGCATCATGGACTATTAAATACCAACAGATAAAAAAAAATCTAAATCTGACTGCCTCAGCCAGAAAGCTTAAAATGGGCCCTGGCTGGATCATCCAGCAAGACAATGATCCAAAGCACACATCAGAATAAACACAAAAATGGTTTACTGTGCACAAAATCAAGGTTCTGCCATGGCCATCCCAGTCTCCTGACCTGAACTCCATAGAAAACCTGTGGGGTAAACTGAAGAGGAGAGTCCACCATGTGGACCTCGGAATGTGAAGGATCTGGAGAGTTTCTGAATGGAGGAATATTCTCAGATCTTTGCCATGTGTTCTCCAACCTCATTATGCATTATAGGAGAAGACTCAGAGCTGGTATCTTGGCAATGGGAGGTTGCACAAAGTATTGAAAAAAGGGTGCCAATAATTGTGCCACACACATATGACAAAAATATTAGTTATTGCACTTTATAACTAATATTAGTTATAAAATATTAAATGTGTGTTGTGTTTGCAATTGTTTGATATCCATTAGAGGATATATGTTTGTGAATATTTTGAATGAAAGGTCAAAAGGATTAACAATAAAGACATATTTACCAAGCCACCATTGTATGCTTCCCCTGGGAGACATTATCAGGAAACATTAGTTTTCACTGTTACTGACAATACACAGCTTTATATCGCTTCAAGACCTGTTAAAATTTCTTAATTCTACAAGTTAGCAGAGTCTATCATTGATATCAAAGACTGGATGGCTAGAAATTTCATTTACTCAGTTCTGACAAAACAGAGGTATTAATTATAACACCAAAATCTCTAAAAATAAGATGCTAGAATATAATTTGTCTGTTAATGGATGTAGTGTTTTGTTTGATAGCGATCTATCCTTTAAAAATCTAATTTCCATACAACATTCTTTTGTAGAACAGCATTCTTTCACCTCAGAAATATTGCTAAGTTACGATACATGCTCTTGATTTCTGATGCTGAAAAGCTAATTCATGCTTTCATGGCTATTTCAAGTCAAGTCAAGTGGTTTTTATTGTCGTTTCAACCATATACAGTTAGTACAATACACAGCAAAACGAGACAACGTTCCTCCAGGACCATGGTGCTACATAAAAACAACAAAGGACCAACACAGGACCACATGAGACAACACAACGAAATAAAATACCTATATAAAAAAACCTACATATACCTATATAAAGTGCACGTGCAAACATGTGCAAAAAGTACAGGACAGTACAACAAATTACTGACAATGAACAGGACAATAGACAGTGCAGCGCTGACCAGTACTCAGTAGTGCAAAAAGATGACAGTTTCTAAAAATGTAAACATAACATACTATGAGATAATGTTCTATGCACATAGCAGTTATTGAGGTAGCAGACAGTTATAAAGTGACAGTAATTAAAGTGCAACTCAGGACACGTGTGTGTCAAACCAGTCTCTGAGTATTGAGGAGTCTGATGGCTTGGGGAAGAAGCTGTTACACAGTCTGGCCGTGAGGGCCCGAATGCTTCGGTACCTCTTGCCAGACGGGAGGAGGGTAAAGAGTTTGTGTGAGGGGTGTGTGGGGTCGTCCACAATGCTGGTTGCTTTGTGGATACAGTGTTTTTTGTAAATGTCTTTGATGGAGGGAAGAGAGACCCCAATGATCTTCTCAGCTGTCCTCACTATCCTCTGCAGGGCTTTGCGGTCCGAAACGGTGCAAGTCCCAAACCAGGCAGTGATGCAGCTGCTCAGGATGCTCTCAGTAGTCCCTCTATAGAATGTAGTGAGGATGGGGGTTGGGAGATGTGCTTTCCTCAGCCTTCGAAGAAAGTAGAGACGCTGCTGGGCTTTCTTGGTGATAGAGCTGGTGTTGAGGGACCAGGTGAGGTTCTCCGCCAAGTGAACACCAAGGAATTTGGTGCTTTTGATGATCTCCACAGAGGAGCCGTCGATGTTCAGCGGAGTGTGTTCACCTTGTGCTCTCCTAAAGTCAACAACCATCTCTTTTGTTTTGTCGACATTCAGGGACAGGTTGTTGGCTCTACACCAGTTCGTCAGCCGCTGCACCTCCTCTCTGTATGCTGACTCGTTGTTCTTGCTGATGAGACCCACCACGGTCGTGTCATCGGCGAACTTGATGATGTGATTCGAGCTGTGCATTGCTGCACAGTCGTGAGTCAGCAGAGGACAGCAGTGGACTGAGCACACAGCCCTGGGGGCCCCAGTGCTCAGTGTGGTGGTGGTGGAGATGCTGTTCCCGATCCGGACTGACTGAGGTCTCCCAGTCAGGAAGTCCAGGATCCAGTTGCAGAGGGAGGTGTCCAGGCCCAGCAGGTTCAGCTTTCCAATCAGGTGCTGGGGTATGATTGTGTTGAATGCTGAGCTGAAATCTATGAACAGCATTCGAACGTATGAGTCCTTATTGTCTAGGTGGGTGAGGGCCAGATGGAGGGTTGTGGTGATGGCATCGTCCGTTGAACGGTTTGAACGATCACGCAAACTGCAGTGGGTCTAGTGAGGGGGCAGCTGGGTCTTAATCTGCCTCATGACGAGCCTCTCGAAGCACTTCATGATGATGGGTGTAAGTCGCGACGGGACGGTAGTCGTTGAGGCAGGACACTGAAGACTTCTTTGGCATGGGGATGATGGTGGTGGCCTTGAAGCTCGTTGGAACGACGGCGCTGCTCAGAGAGATGTTGAAGATGTCGGTAAGAACATCTGCTAGCTGGTCTGCACATCCTCTGAGCACTCTGCCAGGAATGTTGTCTGGTCCAGCAGCCTTCCGTGGGTTGACTCTACGTAGAGTTTTCCTCACATCTGCCGTGGTAAGACAGAGCACCTGGTCGTTGGGAGGAGGGGTGGACTTCCTCGCCATCATGTCGTTCTGCACTTCTACACGTAGAAGTCGTTCAGCGCAAGGGAGGCATCTTCGTCACAGGCAACTGATGTTGTCCTGTAGTTGGTGATGGTCTGGATGCCCTGCCACATGCGCCGCGTGTCACCGCTGTCCTGGAAGTGACTGTGGATTCTCTGGGCGTGTGCGCTTTGCCTCTCTGATTGCCCGTGACAGTTTGGCCCATGCTGTTTTATAGCATGCTGTTGGTCATGCTATATTATTGTAATAAATAACTAGGAGGATGTCCTACAGGTTTAATAACTAAGCTTGATGCAAAATGCAGCAGCACAATGCAGTAGCTAGTGTATGTGCATGGTGATGAAACAAGAAATATGATTCTAAATTTCGTACCAATTTAAAGATTCTGCTAATTACTTACAAAGCTTTGAATGGTCTAGCTCCTCAGTACTTAAGCAACCATGTATAGTGTTATAATCCATCACGTTCACTACGGTCACAAAATTCCAGCCCGTTAATGGTACATAGAGTAGAATATTAAAATCTAAAAAGGGAGGTTGATCCTTTTCCTATATGGCTCTTAAACTATAGAAAAGCAATCCTAGCATTTTTTGAGACTCAGACACACTCTCTCCATTTAAGTCTAGACTAAATACTCATCTCTTCGGCCAGGCATACATCTAATTTATCCCTCAACCCATAGTTATGCTGCATTAATCAGGTCTGCCAGAACCAGAAAGATTTCTCATATTCTATTTTAAAGTGAATGGCATCTACGCTAATATTATTCTATTTGTTTGCCATACATATCCCGAGGTCACGAGAGCCTGCTAGATCCAGCTCTGGTCCAGCCCGATATCCCACACCCACTGTTGTCATTGAGCGATGACTACAAATCGCAACCAGTTAGCGAGGGCCGCTTCAATGATGTCTGTATCACTTCAATATATTAAGATGGACTTCACAGAGGATGAACTGCTGCCAACCCCTTTCGTACTACAAGGAATACTTCACTGGCTACTACCTGAACCTCAGCCATAGGATGGATTTTACCGCAAATAAACTGCCACAAGCTTCCACCTAGACTGCAAGGCACACCTCACTGACCTCTGCCTGCATCATCTTCATTATCTGTGTAGCCCATCAGAGAATGGGCTACACGCTCTTAAAATGCAATACATGGACAATAAATGAATGCCTTCATCAGCCAAATAAAAAAGGACACTGCATCTATGAGCACTTCCGCAATCAATTCGGGAAGGACTTAAAAAGACATTTAGCCTTAAACATTTCCCACCAACATCTACTTAGTTAACTCAAATAATACATGAATTGTACTTTGTATAGCGAGACTACAAAAAGACTGGTCTCATTACATTTTATTTTATTTTATATTTTTGTATCGGTACCAAAGTACCAGTACTTTTCACATCCCTAACAAGGAAAATACAAATGAGAAAATTATGAGGGTGTTTAATGATAGATGAAGTCTCCCAGTTACACTTAATGTGGTTGCTATGGCAATGGCAGTGTTATATGGTGATCCTCTCAGAATAAGCTGCCTTTTGATTGGATGATTTGATGTGACATGTTGATGTGTCGGGTGGAATCTGAGGTGTCACAGGAAAGGCACAGGAAAAAAGACGAATAAAGGTAAGGATTAAGATATGATGTAAAGGATTAAGGTAACAGGATAAAGTATAGGATTGAGTGATTGTGATGAATAGAAAATAAGATTGTTAGTTACAGGCAGAATTGAATAACCTTCTCAATAAGAATATGATACTGTATATGAGTTTTTGCAAAGATATAACTGGCATGTCATGTGGATTTTTATCATGAATATAACTGAAGGCATTCTGTTTAATGTTTTTATATTCATGCATGTATGTATGTTTGAATTCTTATAGGTGGGTATTCGTAACTGTTTCCATAAAAGTGAGTCTGAGAGGTCCTTTACACAGTGTGTAATCAGACTTAACACAAGTTTGTGACCATCATCCATCCATCTATATACTCGCTTACAATGCATTTACCAATCATTCAGCGTCTGTATTTGTGTATTAGTGTTGAGTGTGTTTCTGGCCTTGCTCAACCATGGGATATGAGAATCATGTTTATGAGAGCTGAAATGGCCAATAGTAGTTGTTCTACCTCTCTCTGCCTTGTCTTGCCTTCTCTCCATCATAATTACCTCACTTTTAATTATCAGGGTCAGACTGAAGTGTTTATTAGAATGGAGAGGTGCTCGACAACGCTATCTGCACTTCAACTGCACTCTCTCTCTCTTGCTCAAACAGCTGCCCAAGCTCCCCTTCCTCTGCTAATTAAGGTTCAAATTGGCAGCTGTGACCCTAAGCTGGACAAGTCCAGATCTGCATGAGCAAAAGGGAGAGAGAATTTGAAAGACTGTAAGTGTTGTAGAAACATGTACATATTTTTAGTAAAAACCATTAAGGGCAGAGAAAGTCATTAGCAAAGGCTTGATTCAACCTCTCTACCAGCAAGAAAGATATAGGTTAGATGAAAGCACATAGTATGAGACAGAGTGGCCGAGCATGACAACCTTATTGATTTATGGTTAGTCCATCAACCCCTATAGTAGATTTCTCCTTGAACATTGAACGTGTTTACATACACACCAATACGCTGATAATTGTGCATGAAAACGTGCTCACTGAGACTTATGTCCAACCAGGGGATAAGGGAACATTAATCTGGGTTCCCACATCTTTTGACCAATGCATTGCCATGAATTTTCCAGTTGTTAGTAATTTCTTGATAAGACTTTAAAAAAAAAAAATATTTAATAGAAATTGCACTCATAAAGAGTAATGTGTAGCTCATGAAATATTTTAGAAGCACGCTATTTTAGTAGAGCATAACTAGAAAAAATTATGTATATTCACTATAGAAATTTCCATGACATTTTTATATTGTATTCATTTATTTCCATGAATTTTCTTCACAATTCAACACAATCACAATTTTCAAATTTCCTGATATTTCAGGTTTTTCATGACTGTGGGTATCCTGATTAATATAAATCAAAGGATTATGATATTTATTTATTTTATTATTAAATGACTTTTTATATTACTGTATGTAATTTGCTTTTGCTGCGTCAATTCTATTCCAAATGCACATTGTTTTTCCTCATGCTCTCTCTCTCTTTCCTCCTTTCTTTTTTCTTTCTTCAAAATCTTAGCTTTGTGAATAAACTATAAAAACAGAATACATGGCTTTAGGAGACATCCCCAGCATTGCTTCAAAATAACGGGCAATTGTTGTGTTGGGGTGTGTTTTGTGTCAGAAGTGGGTAAAAAAGCCCCCAGGATCTTCATAACTGTCCACAGGAGGCCAACTACATTCCAGAACATACCTACAGACACAAGCAGATGGAAAAATGTAGCTTTGGAGGAGAACTCAAGAGGAGAATAATTTACTTCCACTACCAAGTGGCACACAAGATTGTGTGTGTGCTTACTTATGCCACATATTCATGCTCTCCTGTTGCTCATTGGGTAAACAGAGATAATGAAATTACAAAGCCATTAATAATGCCTAATAATTGTGAAGTACTGTAGTTGAATTATGAACCAATGTTGTGGTTGAACTGTTAATATTACTGCTAATCTGTATGTCTATGGTTCAGGTTTTGCATACATTAGGGTGAACAAATAGTAAATAGTAGTAATAGTAAAGCAAAATGTGAACTTACCTCCATTGTGAGGACTAGCCAACAGTCCCCATAAGGAAAATGGTTTAAGGCTGGATTACAGTACATGACTTTTAAAATCTGAACAGAATTTAAAAGACAAAGAATCACACACTTCACACACTTTGTAAAAATCGCTACAGACGAAACCTGAGCATCACACATCAAACAAGTAGGTTTCACACCGACTCGGTCTAGTCAATTTGATCCAATCCAATCACAAACTCATGTGGAAACAGTGTCGACTTATTATATTAGTTTGATGTTTTCCAGTCCAATGATATTTCAAAACCAGAGTGAGCCGAATGTATAAAAACGTCCAAGTAGTGTATTCAAGCGCATATTACCCATAACACCAAAGCATTGCCAAAGCAACGACAGTAACCTAAATGTTCCCCTTCTGTCGCTCACTCGACGTTGTGTCGAATGAAGTGACACTAGGGGTCCCTATTCAATCACGGCATGCGCTGAACCGTGTACGTGAGCTGCTGACGCAGGTGTTGGCAGGCGGTTGCGTGCAAAAGCAACAGGCTGGGTCAGACTGCACGTACCCTTCCCCAACGCCCCATAAAAAACATAAACTTTTTAGGTTCCCGGCATCCCGAAAGGGGGGAACAAAGCGACGTGCCAAGCATGGGAGCAGGCCGCGCCTTTTCTCTCTCTCTATGTTTCTCTCATAGAGTTAAAGCGGCTCAGGCCATTTTAAGGCTGTAACACGCATCGGGGAAGACGTTCTTTTCCAATTTTATTCTTTCAGGGGGAAAAGACTCCGGAGACCACCACCTGCCCAGGCTGGGGGGAGGTAAAGTGTGGCAAAATACGTCACATGTTTTTTCAGGCCACATGTGGAAATGGCACGGAGGTAGATCCTACCTGCTGTGAGGGAGGAGTTGATACAAACACGGTGACCGGGGGGCAGCAGGGACTGCCCACCACATTTAAATGGCCTCCATCTATTTCTTCACCGGCGAGAACTGCTGGCCGATGTCGTCAACGGTGTCGCTGAATAGGCTGAGCTGGGAGTGGGGGGCGTTGAGAAAGTGGGTTTTGTCTACCTCCCGCATATAGCCATAGGTGACCTTCCTGGACCACGAGGGTGGCCATTGCCTGCCCGAGTGTCCATGCTGTGACCTTCGTGGCCCAGAGGGCGAGGTCGGTTGCAGAGTGCAGTTCCTGCAACACGTCGGGGTCAGGGCTACCCGAGTGCAGATCTTTGAGTGCCTTGGCCTGGTGAACCTGCAGGAGGGCCATGGCATGCAGGGCTTTGGCTGTCAGTGATGACGTCATTCTACAGACCTTGGAAGGGAACACCCAGGCAATCATGTCGGCCATCTGGGCATGCTGACCCGAAGGTGGCTTTCCAGTTGAGTCTTCCTTGTCAGAAGCTGGGACGCTCTCCGATGCAGCAGCAAATTCAGCATCCAGCTCAGCGGGCTCGGAAGTCAATGAGCGTGCCGGGGGTCGGGTGGTTCGTGGGGATCTACCGGTGAAACCAAGCCTGCTGCCATCTCCAAATCACCTCCATCGCCATCAGGGTCATCCTCAATCCTGTGGGAAGGAGTGACGGGGAGGGGCTGGAGTGGTGTTCCTTTTTAGGAAGGAAAGCAGTGACCGCAATGTTGCCATGGTTAAGTTCTCCCAATGAGAACATGAACCATCCACAAATGCATCCTCAGTGTGATTGCGGCCCAGACACACGCGGCTGCGTCTATGACCATCGGGAGCGGAGAGAAATCGACATCCAGAAACTACACAGGGGCAGAAGGGCATCTTTAAAAAGGCACGTCCTGAAAAGGACGTTCAGCGCCTGCTGTGTGTGCTCTTTTAGAGAAAATAAATTAGGGAATACTCTCTTTTAGAAGCGCTGTCGAATCTGTCGAATCCCTCTTTTTATACCCGTATGTCCGGAGAGGGACATGAAAATTCTGTCTGCCAAATTCTCATTGGCCTTTTCTCAAGTTCAGAGGTAATCGAGGCCTTCAAGAAAGTCCCCTAGTGTGTCCTAGTGTTGTTTCATTTGACACAACGTCGAGTGAGTGGCACACAGGGAACTGTAAATCTTTGTACATTCAGTTGAATTGTCTTATACACAGAAAATTCTAAGTTCCCAGACAGCTGTCAGAGAGGACTGAACACAGCTGATGTTCATCCATTCCGTGTTCAGGCCTGCGCACACATCAATTAGACTAAAGAGGATCGGCTGTCTTTTATGCTCTCTCCATATGACTATTAGATGTGGAAAGAGTGAACAACATGATCACAATGAGGGAGCTAAAATCTTGAAATATCCTGCAGTGATCACATCCAGCATCATTAAAATTCTTGCAAAAGGCATAAATGGTCACGGTACAAATTCTCAGGTGCAGTTTCTCCATTGGTTTGCAAGAGTGTCAAATGGGCATAAAAAAAATCCATATATCCACAGATAATCAAATTTTTTCCCCTCTTTGTCATGTTATGATTTCCCGACATCTATGCCTAAAATCCATGAGTAACACTTACAAATAACATGCTCGGTGGGTGTGGCAACTCATAGCTCCTCTGAACTGGACTGAACATTTTCTGTCAATCGTTGTTTTGCCTATTTGATGGAAAGATTGTGTGTGGAGACATTTTATTTTTATTTTAGTTGCATGAGCAATGTAATTACTTTTATTTTTTTAAAAACACACAAATCAATCTAGCCTAAATTTTGTCCACCCGCACAATTGCCCAATTGCCCAATTTAGTAACACTGCATGGAAACACATGCCCTCCTGTTTTTCAAGATGCCTGACATGGCTAGAGGAATGGCTGTTGTTGTTGTTGCTGCTCCTCTCAAATAAAAATCAAATCACTTTATTGTCACTCAACCATATACACAAGTGCAACAGTGGGTGAAAGTCTTGGGTGTAGTTCCAAGCAGTCACGACAGTGATGAGACATACACCAATTTACAATAAACATCAGATTAACACAACACAATGTACATATCTAATATACACATAATCACACACAACACAATATACAAAACATTTATATACAATGTACAGTATACAATACACACAAATATAGAATACACAGTATACAATAAAATATATATATATATATATATATATATATATATATATATATATATATATATATATATATATATATATAAATGTGCAGTAATTTTGTATAGTGTTGCATTGGCATTCAGGCTGTCGGTTGATAGTCAGTTGCCAGTGTGTTGTTAAGAGAAATATAATTATGACAGTCCAGTGTGAGATTAATAAAGTGCAGTGCTGATATATGTTGATCATGGGTGATCAAGAGTTCAAAAGTCTGATTGCTTGGGGGAAGAAGCTGTCATGAAGTTGGCTGGTGCGGGTCCTGATGCTGCGATACTGCCTGCCTTATGGTAGCAGTGAGAGCAGCCCATGGCTAGGGTGGCTGGAGTCTCTGATCCTCCAAGCTTTTTTCACACACCGCCTCTGTTCTGTGTCGCGAAAGAAATGGGCGAACACATTTGAGTGCATTCTTGGGTGTGACAATGGGAGTTGAGGTGAGTGAGTGCCGTTAAAACTCCACTTGAGTGCTTGCTCACAATCTCAGGTTTGAGCCATGGAGCATTATTGAGCACATTTACATTGACTACTCACCTCACATATCATGAAGACGTTCGAGAGACAGGTCTTTTCTTACATCAAGGCCTGTATGTCAAACTACGTGGATCCGTTGCAGTTTGCATACCAGTCCAACATGGGTGTGGATGATGCCCTTATTTACATGCTACAAAGAACTCATGCACATCTGGACACCTCTGATGCATCTGTGAGATTCACGTTTTTTGACTTCTCAAGCGCCTTCAATACGATCCAGTCCCGACTGTTGTGTGAGAAGATGAGGAGGATGCAGCTGGATTCAACATTGGTCCAGTGGTGTATGAACTATTTATCCAGTAGACCACAGTACGTGCGTCTGCAGAATAGTGTTTCTAATACTATTCTGAGTAATACGGGGGTGCCGCAAGGAACCGTGCTGGCCCCGTTACTGTTTACTATCTATACAGCAGACTTCCAGTACAATAGTGGCAGTTGCTTCCTCCAGAAATTTTCAGACGATACAGTCCTGGTTGGCCTAATTAAAGGAGGTGAGGAGGAGGAGTACAGGAGAACTATTAAGGAGTTTGTGGGTTGGAGCGACCACAACCATCTCCAACTTAACATCTTAAAAACAAAGGAGATGGTTGTGGATTTTAGGAGGAGGAAGAAGACACCGTTAACCCCAATCGCCATCCAGGGCAGTGAAGTGGCAAGTGCTCTGTTCTTTGCTGTGGTGTGCTGGGGAGAGGGTGCTCGCATGGGAGATCTAAATCGAGTCAACAAATTGATAAAGAAAGCAGGATCGGTTGTGGGGACTAAATTTGATATGATCCAGCATGTGGTTGAGAAAAGAATACTCTCTAAACTAAAATCAGTCATGGACAATCCCTTACATCCAATCCATGCTCTTGGGGTGATCAACAAGAGCACCTTTAGCCATAGATTGATCGCACCAAAGTGCAAGTCTGAAAGTACCAGGAAGTCCTTTGTACCAGCGGCCATCAGAATGTTTAACGATTTATGAATATTCACCTGTTACTGAATATACTGTTATTAATTCTGCTATTGAATATCCTGTTTTGAATATGCATCTGTTACTGATTATTCGATATAGGTATTATTGTTATGTATTATGTATTGTTATTGAATGTTAAAGCTGCCGTGACAATATAATTTCCTGCAAAGGATCAATAAAGTATCAACAACAACAACAACAACAACAACAACAACGTTCTTACACGATTATGCTTAATAAGCAGGCAATGCATTTGGTCACAGTGCTAGGTTCAAGCCAGCAGCCATAATTACAGTGAAGAGCGGTATTCCATACATAAATACTGAACCAATTGCATTAGTGTGTTAAAGTGAGTTTGAGTTTCGCAAATTTCTTTTCACATTCACAAAATAACTGGTCCGAGCTCCTTGGTCTGTTATCACACATGATAGCATTTTAATGCCAAAATTGCTTAAGTAAGAACAGTTTAAGTGCCTTTTTTATTTCAATCAGAAACTGACAAATAGCGAGTAAAACACATACAAAAAATCATGTCAATTGTCATATAAGTAAGCAACATTGTCAAAATGGTACAAGCTTATCCTACTAAAATGCACGTGACATCAATTATTAGGTAAGAAAGTAGGGGCCTTGGTAGCTCAGTGAGTAAAGATGTTGACTACCACCCCTGGTGACTCCAGCCAGGTCTCCTAAGCAAATAAATTGGCCTGGTTGCTAGGGTGGGTAGGGTCATATTGGGTTAACCTCCTCATGGTCGCTCACCTGCCAAATACCTCGGCCCAACTGAAAATCATGACTAAAATTGGTGTTAAATTTGTGAAGTGTAATCCAGCCTTTCATAAACTAAATGATATTTTGCTGAAAATTTTAAAAATGCCAAAAGGTTTGTGTGAGTTTAAGGATTAGAGGTAAGATTAGAAAATATAAAAACAAAGGAAAGTCCCCATCATTATACAGAAACAAACGTGTGTGTGCTGTACACAACTATACCTGCTCGCTGTGCTTGTGTGAGTTTAGAGTGCACACCATCGGCTGATTCGATCAGTGTACGACTCGTCTGGATCATCTATGGGAAACCAACAACAGGAAACAGGAAGTCAGGTCAAAGCAGGAAGTGAGACTTCCAGATCAGACATGCCCTCCCAAGAGAAGCTCAAACACATACACATATGCACCCTAAGCAATAAGCTGTATTGACAGAAGAGATTGAGTTACATTCCATAGGCCAGGCAAGAATAAATATACTTCTTGCAGAAAGCCAGGTCTGGGCTTTGTGCTGGCCAGTCAAGTTCTTTCACATCAGACTGAGTAAATTATTTCTTTATAGACCTTGTTTTATGAAAAGGGACATTGTCATGCTGGAACAGAAAAAGGGCCTTACTCAATCTGTTGCCATAAAGATGAAAGCACTCAATTCTCTAGAATGACATTGTCAGCTGTTGTATTAGATTTGTCTTCACTGGGATCCTGGAAAAACCAAACCTGTTCATTTGAAAGGGGTGCCCATATATACTTCCCTGGCTGTCAGTCTAATAAATGATATGGCACCTGACACATCATAATGCAGTTTAATTATGATGGAAACTCAGAAAATGGAAGTCATACAATGCTATTCTGTGCTTGGGAGGCTGCTCTGGCCAACAAGCACAGTATATTCCTGCATAAATTATATGAGGATGTCTACTCAAAATGGACTCAAAAACTCAATCAAAATGGAATTGTGCCATGAAGAGGAATCACACAGCAGGATGTGATACAGTGGCAGGGTGTGGGTGTGTGTGTGTGTGTGTGTAATATTAACAAATTAGCCTCTAACATCTTTGCAGCATTTAATATGTTGTACTACAGTCCCATTATATGGAAGGAACAAGCAAAGAACAGGAAGAGCATATGTTGCTGCATTCCTGCTGTAGGCAATGACTGCATTAATGAATGCAGTTTCAGCCAAATGGATTCACTAATTGGATGAGTTAATATCTAAACAGAATAAATTATTTATACTGTCTAGAGAGGAATCAATGTAACATTCAGGGGTGAATACACTAACAGTTGGGCCACATTTGCAAGCAGAAGTTCAGCGCAGAAACTTTCTTTTACCTGTGGAACACAAAAGATGATATTATGCAGAATGTTAGTCTTAGTTATCAGTCACTTTCATTCTGTGGAAAAACATGCAATAAATGTGAATTGAGAGTTTCATTCTGCCAAACATCTCCTTCTGTGTTCCACATTAGAAAGAAATTCATATGGGCTTGGAACTACATAAAGGTGAGTAAATTATGAAAGAATTAAAATTTTTCATTCAACTATCCCTTTAATTATCTAAAGCAAGTTAACATTAACATTCGAGCTAAACTGTGTAGTGTATTACCATAATGTTGTGTTTGTGTTCTCCTGTACTACTGTAGTTACCTCATCCTACCATGGTTTAATGCTTTCATAAAAGTGTGCTAGCAAATTGTGTTATGTACTTTTTGCACCACACTGTAGAATTTCACCGTACCGTATCATAAGCGGTGAGCACTTTTTTGAGTAGCTCTGGAATGGGGCCCTGGGCTTCCATGGTGGGATAGGCCTCGCTTAGGTCCACCGTTACCCGTAGCGCTCGCTCGCTGTTCATCATCCAGGAGGACACAGTCAGGATACACTGTTTCATATTAGCTGCTGGAGTCAGCCCGCAGAGCTCCTTGAACGACACCATGGCATTCTGTAAAGAGATTGCATGAGGACATTAGTGATCTTTGTGAAAATTCCAGGTCAATTTTAATTGAATGGAATGTAATCAAAGCAGAGCTTGTTTTTTCAGTATGTGTATACAAGTGAGAAAACCACTATCAAATAGCTGCAAAGAGGAAATCGATGGAACTTGACTAGAAATTGCAGCATTTTTTCCAAATATCAATATACATTCCAAAGCCTTGTCTGGATGACTACAGACTAGAATTTCCATTGCATCAGAAAATGCTGTGAATCATTGCCTTTAAATGCAACCTGGTCTAATAGAAACCCGTCGCAGCAGATTCCAGGTGAAATAAACATTACGAGTTAAAGGGCAGGTTATCAGTTCATAAACACTTTTTGCCCTGTTCCTCACAGAATCTTATGACTAGGAATGTGCCAGGGTGGCTGAGTAATGGACTAGTTGTTTAACGACTAACTAATCAATTAATGAGGTCGACTACTAACATTACTATTTTTAGTGGTGGTGGTAGAGACACACTTCTCAAATTAATTGAGAAGCATTTTTGCATGATGATAACGTTCTGTGCTTAACAGTGAATAACAGTCAGCACAGAAAAACACTCTATAAGAAGTTTCACCTCTTTAATGTTTAGGTTTAGTCTTCTTGTGCACTGTTGTTACAGCAAAGTGCTGCATCAGCAATACATTTCAAGACCATCACTGTCAGACATTAAATCCTCTGCTTTGAGTAATGTTCCCCTTATTTGTGAGGTGATGTAGAAAGATAAAAATCTTTGTTGATTCTGTATGACACTTCTTGAATAAACAGTTACAGTAAAAAAGGTTTAAACTGCTTGATTTCATGAAATAGATGTGCAGCCGCAATATTATCTTGCAGTTCTGCACTTTTGAATGGGCAGCAAGAATCGTTCATGGTATGTTGAAGCGTGTAATTCTGCATTCACGATGTGCATATTGACCCTTAATATCACCCTAAAATGCATCTGATCGGGGTCATTTGAACATAAAGGAGCCTAATTATGAAGTGCCATAGAAACATCACAAAATGACATGGTGTAAGTGTAACTACCTCATTGTGACCAAAAGTAAAGAAAATTTTAACTTTTCTGCCTCTGACGGAGGTGAAACTCATGTTTACCTCTCTTAATCTCTTTATGTTCAATACATGTGAATTGTGTAGAAGAGGACACTCTCTGTTAAGTTGGAGGCTAAATCAAAGTCATGATCTAGTTTGTAATAAAAGCACATTCAGCTCTTTGTGTCCCCGAGCGACAGAGAAAGGACAAAGCTTTGCCTTTTAGTATCTGACACTTAAGTGCTAAATCACTACCGAAAACAGCAAGAGTTCTCTGAGAAACTCTCTCGTCAACATTGCTGCCTTAGTGGTTCATCCAAAAATGAAAACTGTAATAATTTACTTAGTCTGTTTGTCACAGACTTATCCTAGCCCCAGTCTCCTTTCATTTTATGGAAAAGAGCGGCCATGATATTCTTCAAAAATGTAAATATTTGTTTTCCTCATCACTCTCACACACACATGTACACACACACACAAACACACACGTCCCTGCTCAGAGACATAAACCTCAGGGGCTTCCTGACACACACTGAACGCACAGAATACACTATGCCCTGAGAGTTTTGTGCTTTCATTTCACACTATGACAAGTATGTGTGTGTGTGTGTGTGTGTGTGTGTGTGTGTGTTTACACACTCATGTCAGAAATTTGATAATGTGTGAAAAATCTGACTACACATCAGAGCTGCTTTTAATTATCAACTAGAAGGAAGGTTTGTGAAGACAAAACCATGCTTCAATGATTTTTAGTTTTTTGGGATTTTCTCCTTGTTTTCTCCCAATTTGGAATGGCCAATTCCCAATTTGCTTTTAAGTCCTTGTGGTCGCATAGTGACTCGACTCAATCCGGGTGGCGGAGGATGAATCCCAGCTGCCTCCGCGTATGAGACGTCAACCCATGGAGACGTTGTGCGTGTGGAGGCTTCACACCAACCACCGCTGCATCCACACTCAACTCACCACGTGCCCCACCGAGAATGAAGGAGGAGGTTACCCCATGTGACTCTATCCTCCCTAGCAACCAGGCCAATTTGGTTGCTTAGGAGACCTGGCTGGAGTCACTCAGCACAAAACCTAGCTTCAATATTAAAAAACAGTATTGAAGCTAGAAAGTTATATACACCATTTACTTTATCTAAATAAGGACATAACATAGACATCACTTGTTTTTGTAGAAAGCCAACTTTAAATACTACAGACAAACCCTAACCCAAACTTTAACTGTAAAGGATTTACAGTTAATCTGTCAGATTTAGCCAACAACAGTCACTAAAGTATAGCTATGTAAAACCACTCGCCCACACACATATATGAATTTACACAATGCCTTTTTAAAAATATTTTTCTCTTTTGTGGTCGTCCCCACAAGGTGTTTTCAACAGGATTTGCTATTCACTTGGGACATTTTGAGAAATGCAGTCCCCACAATAACACCAAAACATACCCACACCCACACACTTCCCTGCTATTTGTTCCCTCTGTTGTATGAGCTACCTTGGGTAGCAAAATGACAAACATTTATAGTTAAAGGAATAGTTCACCTAAAAAGTAAAAATGTTCTCATAATTTACTCACCATCATGCCATCCTAGGTGTTTATGACTTTCCTCAGCAAAACATTTTTATAAGAATATGTCAGCTCTGTAGGTCCATACAATGCAAGTGAATGGTGGACAGAACTTTGAAGGTCCAAAAAGCAGATAAAAGCAGCATATAATATCCCTTGTGAAGATATGGATTTAAACACTGGAGTCGTATGGATTACCTTTATGCTGCTTTTATCTGCTTTTTGGACCTTCAAAGTTCTGTCCACCATTCACTTGCATTGTATGGACCTACAGAGCTGAAATATTCTTAATTCAATCTTCCTTTGTGTTCAGCAGAAGAAAGAAAGCCATATACATCTGGGATGGTTTGAGGGTGAGTAAATGATGAGAGAATTTTCAATTTTGGGTGAACTATCCCTTTAAGTTTGAAGTGTGTGTGTGTGTGTGTGTGTGTGTGTGTGTGTGTAAGTGATATTAGTGGTTTGTTTAAATATACAAGCTGTTTCAGAACATTCTTGAACAATTTATTCCTATAAGAGTGCTATTAGCAGTGTCACACACCCACCCACACAAAATCACCAGCCAAAAAGCTGCTCTATCTTGTCTATTGCACTTTCATAATATCTTCCTTTTTTCTATTCATCAGTCATTTTTAGTATAATGACCTCTTTGCTACATGGTCTAAATTCCATAATTGAATTCAAACACAAACAGAGGGGCTCTATCCACAAGAGCGCTGGAAAGAGTCACTTACGGCACACTTGGATGATGTCTTACAGATACTTCGACTGTGTTTGTGAAAAGAGGGGTGTTTGTGTTTTTTCATAGGTCAAGTAGAGAAAAAAAAATCCTTTTAGTAAATTTGATTATGTGGCATTTGAAATATGTAAGGCCACAGGAAATAAAAAACACAAGATAATAACTTAAATATTGCAATTGTTCCTTCTAGACAATAGTGAGATTAAATGGAGAACAATTGGAGTCCTTTTCTTTTCATATTCTTCTCCTGAGTAAAACACATTAGAGAACGTCTCAAACTGTACTCTGGATAACAAAATCTGCAATAAAGCATCAGAGATTTCAATGCGAACTGAAACATTTCTCATCAAAGTCTCCAATTCATAGCTCTACACTCTTACTCTATGTAAACAAATGTATTGTTTTGTCATTGTTATTTATATATTAAGATGAACATCTTCGCTAACTCACATTTAGTCACAAAACATTAAGTCTCCAGAGCCACAAAGCAGCAACCTATGAGCAATTATGTTTTCCTCATGGAGAGCACCTTTGAAGTTAGAAGTAGCTACTTTACCATGAAACTCTACAGAAACTCTCTTAATCTCTTACACTTAGACAGCACTGATTTATTACCTGTGTTGAAAATTACTCAAAATAAATAATCCACTACAAATGACTAACTACTTCTCTAAAATGTAATCAGATTACTTTACTGATAACTTATTCTAAAAAAGTAATCACATTACTAATTATTTTACTTTAAGTTACTTTCTAAATCACTTTTCCAAGAACATTTTTGGGTTATCTGCTCATTCAAAATGTCTATATTTCCTCATTCATTGTCTCACACACCCTTCTGCTGTCACAGAAACGCTAACAGATTTACATGTGATTTCATATTTTAAATGTATTACATATTGTACATATTACTTTAGTGCAAGTAATAAAAATCAGTAACTGTAATCTGATTACAAGAATATAAAATGTAATGCTTCACACTACTTTTTTCTACAGTAACTAATTACTTTGTAATTGGATACACCCAACACTGTTTATTACAGGTGTTGAGGCATAAAGCTGTCCCTTGTCAGCAATGAAAATATGGATAATATTTACCTATTCAATATTTGATTACACTTTATATTAGGTGTCTTTAACTACTATGTACTATAGGGTTGTTCCGATACCAGAATGTTTCCTTTGGTACGATACCAGCCCTGATACCTCGGTATCAATACTAACTCAATACTCAACAAATAAAAAAAACTCTGATTTTTATGAAATTACACAGAAAATTACTTGTCTAAAAGAGCTGTATTTTACACTGTGTTTTACACTGATCAGCCACAACAATTATATCCCCCTCGTGCCGCCAAAACAGCGGATAGCATTCTGAGATGCTCTTCTTCTAAACACAATTGTACAGAGCGGTTATCTGAGTTACCATAGACTTTGTCAGTTCTAACCAGTCTGGCCATTCTCTGTTGACCTCTCTCATCAACAAGGTGTTTCCGTCCACAGAACTGCTGCTCACTGGATGTTTTTTGTTTTTGGCACCATTCAGAGTAAACTCTAGAGACTGTTGTGTGTGAAAATCCCAGGAGATCAGCAGTTACAGAAATACTCAAACCAGCCCATCTGGCACCAACAATCATGCCATGGTCCAAATAATTTAGATCACATTTTTCCCAATTCTGATGATTGATGTGAACATTAACTGACGCTCCTGACCCATAGCCACATGATTTTATTATTCACTGCACTGCACTTGATGGTGCTAGATGGGCGGGTTTGAGTATTTTTTTAATTTTCAAGCACAACAGTCTCTAGAGTTTACTCAGAATGGTGCAGTTCTGTGGTCAAAAAATGCCTAGTTGATAAGAGGTCAACATAGAATGGCCAAACTGGTTCAAACTGACAAAGTCTGTGGTAAAGGTGCGTACACACTGCCAGCGACTGTGTCGCTGCAGGTCGCTAGTGGCTGGCGGTGAAGTCGCTAGTGGATGTTCCCACTACTGGTTGCCTAGTAATGTTTGTAAATGACATTCACGCAGTATTTTTCTTAAACATTTTCTTGTACGTGGGAAGAGACATATCGTAGAGCACTGAAAAATTTCTAACAGCAAGAATTAGCCTTTCATCCATCTTTCCGTTACTGCAGGAGCTGAGAGAGAGAGGGAGAGAGAGAAGGATCACGTGAGCTCTCCCGTCTTCTCTCCTATTTGCTGTCGCTTCTGTTAGTCGCTCTTCATTTGAATAAAGTTGAACTTGTCTCAACTTTGTCGCGTCGCTGGACACGCCCACATCTAGTCGCCAACGGTCGCGACAGCTCGTGTCTCCGGAAGTCGCTGTGCTCTCATTGAAAATGAATGGTATGGAGTCGCTGTCACGCGCGATGTCGCTGGCAGTGTATACGCACCTTAACTCAGATAACCGTTCTGTACAATTGTGGTGAGAAGAATAGCACATCAGAATTCTGAGATGCAGGTTGCCGCTGTTTTGGAGGCACGAGGACCAGTTTAACAGAGCTCTCATTTCAGCAAGATTTTTTTTCTTGAAAGATCTTTGAAGTTCTTCCTGTTTGTGAAGAGTTCATTATATCAAGGTTCCCTTATATGTGGGTTTGTCTCAGTCATCTTTTTCATGTCTGCAAGTAGTCCAAAATGCAGCAGCTAGACTTCTAATGGGTACTAAGACAAGAGAGCATATCACTCCGGTTCTCACTTCCCTACATTGGTTACCAGTTAGTTATAGAGTTAAATTTAAGGTTCTGCTGTATGTTTATAAGGCCTTGCATGGTCTAGACCCTCAGTATATTGCTGATCTACTTCAACCTCATTCTGCACTTATGTCTCTTTGATCATCAAATCAGTTACTCCTCTCTGTTCTTCGTTCATGCTTGAAAACCAAAGGTGATCGGGCCTTTTTAGTTGCCGCCCCTAGGTTGTGGAATGCACTTCCATTTTGGTTAGGTCTTCTTCCTCATTGGCCATATTTAAGTCAAGTTTGAAGACACATTTTGTTATGTTTAGAATTGTTGGGGTTTCAATATGTATGTTTTACATGTTTTATTGTTTGTTCTTTTAACACTTGGAAAATTCTAGCACTTGGTATTAATGTTTTTTCTTATTGTACAGCACTTTGGGTTCGTGACTGTGTGTGTTTGTGGGTATGCCTGTGTGTGAAGAAGATGACAGGGCAGTGAGGTGCCTCTTATTCATACTGTTTAGCGCAGAGCAGGTGACTGTACCTTCATAAGCTGTAAGCCATAATCATAAAAATTATATCAAATAAAGGCTTTAAATATCTTACTTTGCTTGTAATGAGTCTATATAATATATTAGTTTCACCTTTTAAGTTGAATTACTGAAATTAATGAACTTTTGCACGATATTCTAATTTTTCGAGTTTCACCTGTATATTATTTCATCAAATGACATCATTCTGCTGTTTAATGATCACACTTGGCTATATAGAGGCTTATTTATTATAATTTTCAAATGGCCTTTTATTTAATCTCAAAACTCTCACATTGCATTATATTTTGCAAATGTAGAATCCTTTAATATGGTACCTATGGTACTAGATGATATCGTACCGTTTAAAAAATGTTTGTATCACAATATTTATTTAGCACCGGTATACCGTGCAAACCTAATGTACCAACATTAAAATACATTCAATAGTATGTATTTATTGTGTAAATATGTTTTTGTGCAAAATTCTCATAAGATTAAAATGTTCTGCTACTGAGGTTGAGGTTTTTGAGTTGGAGTTGGGTTAGGGAGTTAGGGAGTTAGGTTTTAGGGTAAGGGTTAGGTTTAGGGTAAGAGGTAAGGTTAACAGCAGAGTCCCATTCAATTTTTAAATGCTGGTAACCGGTTTATAACCGGTTAATTTTGTTCTGATAAATATTTAATGAAACCAAAGACCAAACGGTTAACCACAGTAAAAATATGTTATTTTAGGCTACTGTATACTATGCTTGCTACGATTTCTATGCTGATAATTTGCCCACATTGGGAAAAAAAAATGATTGCTTATATTTTTATTAAGAGCTTGTTTTTCCAGACTAGGTCCCTTGTTTCTCTTGTGAGATCTGGCAACAGCCATATGAACCACCTGCCCCCCGGCATGCTCGTTTGCTTCAGTCTGTACTCGGGAGGATAGCGGCTCGCTTCACGGCCAGTTTGCCTCATCCCTGGAGCCAGTTCTGGATGACGACATCACCGCTGCATCGGATAGCGTTCAGGCGTCTGACACTGAAGACCTAACCGGACTCCCATCCTCGGGCCTGTCTGCAGGTACACCAAGCCAGGGCACTCAAAGATCTGCACCAGGGTAGTCCCGATCCTGATGTGCTGCAGGAACTGCGCTCTGCCACTGACCTCGCTCTCAGATTTTAGAAGGTCACAGCACATGTACTCGGGCGGGCAATGGCCACCCCCCAGGATGGTCCAGGAACAGCACCTGTGGCTGAACTTGGTCGAGATGTGCAACGTTGACAAAGCCCGCTTTCTCAACGCCTCCATCTCCCAGTTTGGTCTCTTCGGTGACACCGTTGACGACTTCGCCCAGCAGTTCTCAGCAGTGAAGAAACAGACGGAGGCCATCTCCCACATCATGCCACGCCGTCATAACGCAGGCCGTCCCCCGTCTGCTCGCCGTGGGCATCCCCCTGCGAAGAAGCCAACAGCAGCTCCGCCTCAAAACGGGCCCAGCTCTCAGCCCCAGCATCGAGCGCCCCAGAGGCGGCGTACACCCCTCGTGTCCAGGACCTCCTCTATGGCCCGTAAGACCCCCTAAACACTCCTGAGATGGTGCACCCAGGAAGCCAGACGTTTGCTCCAGAGCTGGTAACAAGACCACTCCGTCCACCGGTGGAGGGCCAGGAGTAGAATCCTTAGTTCCTTAGAAAACCCAAATTTTCAATAAAAGAGCAATTTCCTCACTTCCTGGGTCATCAGACCGGCGCGCGCCCTTCTCACGGCACCCCGGCACCAAAACTTTGCATTCCTGTCTCCCCTGATGTGGTCACCTCGCCTCCGGACCCACAACTACCCAGCTCCGGCAGGCCAGCGCTGACGAGTCTCAAAGACGTCCCTACAGGACCTCCTCCTCTGTCTGTATCCCGCCCCCTGCCGGGTGCACGGAGCAAGGTAAGTGCTTTGAGTTTTTTTCTCAGAACCCAAGCCTCAGGACGCGCCTTTGCCTCCCGATGCACTATTACCTGCTCCCCCCGCTGCGATGCCCCGCCCGGTACGTCCAGTCCTGTTAGTGCCCATCGCACAGAGCTTAGACGCATGATTGCGCTTCCCAGCCCGTCGCGTTGGCTGGCCAGGACCATCCTACAGTCTCGTTTCAGCGGTATTCGCTCCACCCCATTGCACGGAGAGAATGCCAGCACCTTACGAGCAGAGATTATCAATTTGTTACTCAAGGACGTGATAGAGCCTGTCCCTCCAGCCTAGATGAAGAAGGGTTTATACAGCCCTTACTTCATCGTACCCAAAAAAGCGGTGGGTTGCGGCCAATCTTGGACTTGCGAGTTCTCAACCGGGCTTTACACAGACTCCCATTCAAAATGCTCATGCAGAGGTGAATTCTAACCTGTGTTTGGCATCAAGATTGGTTCACGGCGGTAGACCTGAAGGACGCATACTTCCACGTCTCCATTCTGCCTTGACACCGGCCCTTCTTAAGGTTCACATTCAACAGCCAGGCGTATCAGTACAAGGTCCTCCCCTTCGGCCTGTCCCCTCACGTCTTTACCATGGTCGCAGAGGCAGTCCTTGCCCCGCTAAGGGAAGTGGGCATCCACATTCTCAACTACCTCGACGACTGGCTCTAGAGTTACTATGCACCCACAGGGACCAGGTTCTCGTGCACCTCAGCTTCTTAGGGCTTCAGGTCAACTGGGAAAAAAGCAGGCTCTCTCTTTTCTCGGTTTGGAGTTAGATTCAGTCTCAATGTCAGTGCGCCTCACAACCGAGTGCGCACAGTCAGTACTCACGTGCCTTGCTCGCTTCAAGCCAGGCACAGTGGTTCCTCTCAAACTGTTCCAGAGGCTCCTGGGGCATATGGCATCCTCGGCCACGCCGCTCGGGATGATGCAGATTTGACCGCTCCAGCACTGGCTTCAGACTCGAGTCCCGAGATGGGCATGGCGCCACGGCACATACCGTGTGTTTATCACCCCTTCCTGCTGTCAGACTTTCAACCCTTGCACAGACCTCTGTTTTCTGCAGACAGGAGTCCCCCTACAGCAGGTGTCCAGACGTGTCATGGTCACCACAGACGCCTCTCAACTGGGTTTGTGCTCCGTGTGCTACGGGCACGGGGCCCCGCCTGTGTTGGCACATCAACTGCCTCGAGATGTTGGCTGTATTCCTTGCCCTGTGGAGGTTTCTCCTGCTGATTCGGGGCAAGCACATCTTAATCTGTTCAGACAGCACCACCACGGTAGCATACATAATTCGCCATGGCGACATACGCATATCACATGATGGCAGACGCGTTGTCACGGCAGGTTGCGCTCAGCGGAGAGTGGAGGCTCCACCCCCAGGTGGTCCAGCTGATTTGGGGCCGCTTCGGCAGGGCACAGATGGATCTCTTTACCGCCCAAGACAATTCCCACTGCCCACTCTGTTACTCCCTAACGGAAGCCCCCCTCGGCACAGATGCATTGGCACACAGTCCTCGCTGCCCCTGTCACCTTGTCTGTAGCAACTCCTCCCTTATCAGGCAGGATCTACCACCGCACCATGTCCACGGGTGGTTTGACAACCCCCATGTGTATTTGCCACAAGTTACCTCCCCCCAGTCTGGGCAGGTCGTGGTCTCCGCAGGACCTTTTCCCCCTGAAAGAATAGGAACGGGAAAGGACGCCGTCCCCGACGCATCTGTAGAATTAAGATTTTAACTCTATACAGCCGCTTTTAACTCTATGATGAGAAACGTAGAGAGAGAAAAGGCCGCGGCTGGCTCCCATACAAGTCATGTTGCCTGTTCCCGTATGGGTACTGGAACCTAAGAGCGGTATATGAAACCACTTATTGGGGGCATTGGGGAGGGTTACGTGCAGCCGACCCAGCTGCTTCTAGCATGCAACAGCCTGCTTGCACCTGGCTCAGCAGCCACGTAACACGGGTTAGTGCATGCCGTTTTTTAAGTGGGACCCCTTGTGTCACTACAATCGACACATCGTCGAGTGAGTAACAGAAGGGGAATGTCATGGTTACTGTTGTAACCTCCTTCCCCGATGGAATGAACGAGACGTTGTGTTCCCCTTGCCACGTCACTATCCCTACCACTGTAATGCGTCGTAACCATATTCTTGGCTCCTCGGTGAAAACCTGTCAAATTCTGTCTGCCAACTTGACATTGGCCTTTTCTCAAGTTCATAAGTACCGCAAGGCTCTCAGAAGAGACCCCTTGTGTCACTACAATCTATACAATGTCTCGTTCCTTCCATCGGGGAACGGAGGTTACAACAATAACCATGACGTTTCTGCTCAGAACGAACCGAAATGAAAAACATTTAGTTTTTAGTCCCTGGTTAATAGTGTAACTACAAATGTAATTAAATGCAGGTACTTTAAATGTAAGTACAATGTAACAAAACTTATGTACAGTACATAATACGTATATAGTATCAAATGCTTAAGTAATCCTGTTAACCTCCTAATCCTGTTACTCTAGCTTCTGATGAACTCTGTAGTTCATTCATGACTCACCTGCTAGAAAAAACCGATGCCGTAAACCAGTGCCTCTCTAATGATGCTGCAAATATTAGTTATCTGCCGAACCAATCTGGACAGTCCCTGTCTCACTTTTCTCTGACTACTCCTTTTTCTGTCTCTGAGTTAATCTTGAAATCCAACCCTTCATCTTGTCGTCTTGACCCTGCTCCTACTCCTCTTCTGAAACTCTGCCATTCAGTTATTTCTGCACCTATTTCTCACTTCATCAATGCGTCTCTTACCTCTGCCTCATTCCCTCTGCCACTCAAAACTGCTGCTGTTACCCCTGTTCTCAAAAAAACCAACATTGATCCCTCAGTATTATCTAACTATCGTCCTATTTCAAATCTACCCTTCATAGCTAAATTACTAGAAAGTACTGTTGCCTCCCAGCTTCAGTCTTTTCTAGTCGAAAATAATCTTTTTGATCCTCTTCAATCTGGTTTTCGCCCTCTACATAGTACTGAAACTGCACTAGTTAAGGTACTCAATGATTTGCTTCTCTCTGGTGACTCTGGTTCTCTGTCTATGCTCCTGCTGCTGGACCTCAGCTCTGCCTTCGATACTGTCTCCCATCAACTACTCATTTCTCGTCTTTTGGATGTGGGTATTTCTGGTGCTGCTCTTTCTTGGTTTTCTTCCTATCTCTCTGATAGACAGTTCTACATTTCAGTTCAAGATTTTCACTCACCTACTGTCCCCCTGAAGCAAGGTGTCCCACAGGGATCCGTTTTAGGGCCATTACTATTCATAATTTATATAATACCTCTTGGTCAGATCCTTCGCCGTCATGGTTTTAATTATAATTTTTACGCTGACGACATTCAATTATATACTACCTGTACATCGACTCTATCACAACTAACAAAATCTCTGCTTGTGTGCATGAAATAAAAGATTGGCTTCATTCAAATTTTTTAAAACTTAACATGGACAAAACTGAGATTATTTTTACCGGACCTCCGTCACTCACTAACAAAATTCCTACTAACTTCACCTGCGAGTTTGCTGGCTCTCACATCAAACCATCTAGTACTGTTAAAAGTCTTGGTGTAATCTTTGACTCCTCTCTATCTTTCCATTCTCACATTAATTCTATCACTAAATCAGCATTCTTTCATCTACGTCGCATCGCTCAGCTCCGTCCCTTCATCAGTATCTCAGACGCTGAAACTGTCATCCATGCATTTATCACATCACGTCTCGATTATTGCAATGCACTTTTTATTGGCCTTCCTGCTAGCTCCATTTCCAAATTGCAATACATTCAAAACTCTGCTGCCAGAATACTCACCCACACCAAGCGTTCTGCACATATCACCCCAATTTTGCATGATCTTCACTGGCTTCCTGTGGTTTACCGTATCAAATTCAAAATTCTCCTTCTCACTTTTAAATCTCTGCACGGCTTGGCTCCCTCCTATCTCTGTAATCTGCTTCACCCCTACGCACCGACCCGCTCTCTACGATCCACCGACTCTAGCCTTCTCATCGTCCCTCGGCATCGCCTTGTTTCGATGGGGGGCAGATCATTCAGTGTTGTAGCACCCAAAATATGGAACTCTCTACCCCGATCACTCTGTTCTGTTAACACTATCTCTGAATTCAAATCCATGCCCAAAACTCACTTATTTGCTGAATGTTATAACTCTTAAGTTGTACTGTTTTTTTTTTTTTTTGTTTTTTTTTCCGCTGGGTGCTGTCCCATCTACCTAACCTTCTCATTTTCTGTACCTTCACTGTTATCTACCTGCTGTTGTTTTGTCTGCTGTCTTTGTCCTCTGCCTTTATTGTTGCTTGTCTATTGTAAAGCGTCCTTGAGCTCCGGAAAGGCGCTATATAAATAAAACTTATTATTATTATTATTATTAAGTACATAGTAGTTAAAGACACCTAATATAAAGTGGGACCAAATATTTTAGCAAAACCTAATTCATCCACTCACATGCTTCACGGTTTATACACAATTATGCAAATCTATAACAGGCATGTTATGTTTAGACAGACGCTGACTCACCACTTTACATTGTGCATAGTAATATGTTATGCACACTAATGTTTAATTCAGTGCAGATTTTAATGAGAAACAGGTTTTTAAATAAGTTTGTAATACATGTCTGACTAAGGAATTTCTTTTTCCTTCTTTGAAAGATTATATTTAAAACTGGCATGCAGCAATTATAACCGGCTTTGTGAGAGCAAAATAGTTAAATTTTAGGAATAAAAAGTTTAATGCATGCATCTCAGTGATTCATAATCTACTCTAACCATCTGCTTATTGACATTGCTCCGAAAGAGTTTGTGTGTGTGAGTACGCTTGGAAGTAGTTATTTCATTAGAGTGAGAGTGTGGTCCACAGCACAGTGAGATCAATCTACACAAAGAACGCTTCCTGCTGAATTACTGTGACACCATGGAGACCATGAAGATCATGCTGATTAAAGGGACAGTTCACCCCAATAATGAATATTCTGCCATTATTTCCCATATAATCATAAGTCATACTGGTCTGGAAGAACATGAAATTGTTGAACATGAACAGAATTTTCACTTTTTGGCTTAACTATACCTTAATGGCCCCCAACCTTTTGTGTTGACTGCCTTATGGGAGAGTGGGGGTTTATACTCATTTCTCAAAACAGTTAAATATGTCAGATAATATTTTAAGATGTTAAATACCAGGTCTGTTTTATTGTGTGAACAACTGTGCAGAACCAGCAAAAAAGGTAAATGCAAGGAGAAATTCTGACAGTATGCTAGATCTATCTGTGAAATACAGCAGAAAAAGCATTCTGACAAATTGTAACACAATTACACACATACGCATACACATTTAAAGACAGGGGGGTCAGAGCAGAAGGAAAGCCATATGTTTTCTGTCTTTAGTCATCTAATGGGATTTCCTTTGAGGTTTTAGTCTTTTTAAATTAGGACCATGTGCTGGGAGACAACACATTATATCTGCTGGGTAGAAAGAGCCATTTGAAATCAATATAAATTCCAGCTTCCTTCCATCTTTCATGATGTGACCTGGAATGATGAATTTATCTTTCTAATCCTGTAATTTTACCCCTCCATTAGTGTTCAATAACAAAGTGTGGTTTAAATTATAGTATTCTAAAAACACCTTTAGTCTCAACCTCGTGTGCTGTGCCTTTTGTGAAAGATGTGAATAGTAAATAAAATGGCCTTCTGAGGAAAACACTGCATTAGTGAATACCAACTATATTTTCTGCTGCTTTTGGGGCACTAATGAGCTCAACAACAAAACCTTCCTCTCTAGATCTCTCTATTATCGTTCACTCTCTCACTTTCTACCTGACATCACAGGTAATTTTTACTGTGCGCTTTAATACTGTGTTGTCATAATCCTTGGTACATCCCATTTTCCTCCCTTGAACTGCCTGCAGGGCCAAAATAGCTTACAAGACTAAAAGTGGCAGCTGGTGTCAATAAACAGGGATGGAACTTACAACTTTTTTCATTAAAAGACATTCATTTGACATTGCTTGCATATTTTACATTTCATATAAAATTATTCTTCGTTTTAACACCTTGAGACCAAAAAGGGATCTCTCACACTTAATTTGAATTGTAATAGGGTTACAATTTGTTCAAGTACTAAGATTCCTTTGGTCAAAATATTTTAATTGCTTTGCTCTCTAATGAGAAAAGAACATTTGATATTACCATATACAGTAACAAGGTTTTAAAGCAATTTAAAATTTGTGAGATGTAGTTATCAAATGTACTTTTTTTACCTTTTCTAGAATGGGATGTCATTTAATGCTACTGCAGGGGTAAAGTTGCAAAATATTTCCATCTTGAAATGCAAAATAATATCTCTAATCATTATAATAGCAATACTTGATGTCAGTGTATCAAACCAATAATTCAATACTTTACTTAACACTATATGCATCATTTCACCCCTGTCAGTATCAATAAAACATCTGCATCTGATAGACAAAAGTTTGTATCGACATTTCTGAAACACATGACTCAAACAGATTCAACAGCAAAGTCTCCAAACGGGGTTCGAACACTTTTTGACCAATTAATTTACATATAATTGATTTTCATTCACATTACTGAATATGGATTTTTTTTAAGAGAGAGAGAGCGAGAGAGAGAGAGAGAGAGAGAGAGAGAGATTTAACTCATAAAGAGCAATTTCTAGCCAATGAAATATGTTAGAGCAGAGCATAACTAAAGTAAATGATAGTTTTCCATGACCATGTTAAAACCTGTCCAAAAAAATGAAGCATGATATTTCTTGTCTCAAAACCATTACCTGTACATTTTCCCGTAGGTCTGTTGCTTCCCGTAGTGGCTGGGTTGATGCCCTGAATAGCTCATCTACCACTTTAATCCCTGTGGTCTTGGTGGAGGTGTATTCCCTTGCCTTGCGGCCCTTTCTCACAGAGAGACCCCTCTTATGTGCCTTGCCCCCACCTCGCCTATTTGTAATGGCAATATGAACAAACAGCGTGGTATTGGCCAAAAACTCCCCTGTAAGTGATTGCAATGGTACATGCCGGTAACCAGGAAGCAGGCACTCAAAAGGAATGGTGTACTGGCCAATAAATTCATCGCCAATGTAGTCATCGTCGAGGACAACGAATCGCAAAGCAGCCAATTCTGGAAGATTAATCTGGAATTCAAAGCTTTCATCAAAAATGGGATTGTCACCATTTTGTGAGACAGTCTTGGTTCGTTGTTCTGCGCAATCTGCTGGAATTCCATGGATCTCCACATAGATGTATGGCTCAACAACATCGCCTTTAGCAGCCGAGCCCCGAGGCTTTGGTAGATTTTGACCACTAATTACCTTGATGTGGAGAAGCTGGGCTGAGACTCCAGGCAGTGAGTCACGAGCATTGGCACTGAAATACGACACCTCATCACGCATTATGGCAGGACGCAGGACATAGCCACAGTTTCCATTTTGCCTAAACCAGCCAAAGTTCAAATCCATCATCAGGCCCGGAGTCTGGTAATTCATGGCCACAATTTGGCAACCGCACTTCCAAAAATCCTGTGGGTTCATGTTGCTAGCATCAATGCGCATGAGTGTAGGGTACACTCGTGACAGAAATCGCTTGTTATAGGAGACAAAGTCCTCTGGAAATTCATTGGCAAAGTGGTTGGCATCGACCTCGTTAAAGGAGCAAATCTCCCAATGCTTCTGTTCCCGTTTTGATGTCTTAAAGTCTCTGAACTGTACAGACTTGCAGAGGGTTACTAGATCGGACAGTTCTCTACAGAGCCACAAACGTTTGCAGCCAATCCCATTGAGCTGGTCCTTATCATTTCCACCTAACATTCTCCTAGACATCTCGAACCCTTCTTCTTCTTCCGTCACCTCCCCTTCAGAGTCTTGCAAGTCTGGAGGCAGCTGCTTCCCTTTGATGAGTATCTTTCCCTTGAGTTTCTCAGGAGAGGGCAAGTGGTAATCCTCTGCAATGGGAGGCTCAGTGTGCAGTTTGTCCCCAAGGATCTTCTTCATGTGTTGAGCCATGACCTTCTGCTGGGGGATGCTGCAGTGTGTGACTAGGCAGAGGATTAGCGGATACTCTGAGCTCTCAAAGGCATACTGGTTAATGACATCCAGAACTTTACAGAAGGCCAGATGGGAGGCAACTGAACTCCCAACATAGACCACAGGCTCGCAGTCAGGTCCATCCCACACCACAACCTCCAAACTTCGACAGCCCATGCGTAGTGCACGGACATAGCTGCTGAGGTCTGCCGAACCCCAATAGTGATCCTCCAAAAGTGTGGCATTATGGGAAGAGTTGATGTAGTAGTGTGAAAGGGGCTGTGTCATGTCATGACAAACACGCTTGTGCTGAGGGTCGAAAATGTGGCACTCGGATGACAGGAGGTAGTGTGTGAAGCCATCAATGGACAAGTAGCCATTGTTGCGTCCTTCAGTGGAAGGTTCGTACTTGCGTACAATCTCCCAACACATTTCTTCTGTGACTCCCTCCACTCCCTGCTCCACCTCCACAAATAACATTAAGTCTTTGGAGTCCAGGTACTCTTTGTTGCTGGAGAATTGTACAAGCAAGAAAAAGATCTCAGGGCGTGTGCACAGTTCACAATAGGCCTCTACAAACGTGTCTAAATCAATGCCTTCACCATAGCAGTCCTTGGCTTTCTGTGTCTCTTTGAACTTTTGTTCAATGCGAGACTCTCTCATACCAGGATTGAGGCCCTTGATAATTTGAGTGGCTCGAAAGAGGTCAATGTGTCCTTGCCTCTCCGGATCAGCTAGCTCAAACACTGAGCCAATCCAGGATGTTCTTACACTAGGCTGACATGCCTCGACTACACCCACCATGTGTCGCCCATAGGAGACCAGGTACCGCAGTCCCATCACCCATGTGCTTACCACATCTGCTGTGCTTGCAACCAGATCCAGGGACTCATAGTTGTCTCCATATATAATTGAGAAAGCGCACTCATCCGGAAACTGATCAGAGAGACCATTGCTGCGCAGGACAGGTGTTTTCTTGCCCAATCGAACATCTTTGATGGTCTTGATCTCAAGCTTGGCTTTCTCAGAGTCTTTCTTGGATGGCTCCCAGCGGAGCCAGCGCATGTCAGGGTCCAACAGGAAGTAACGATTGTACATGCGAGAATTGGAGCGGACTTTCTTCATCTCGCAGCCTTCCATCATGAAGGCCATGCAGGCAGCTGTGCTATTCATCTTACGGTCATTTGGCATGGAGCTGAAGGAAACTGTCTTCTTCCTTGACTGCCTCTGCTTTGAACCATCCTGCAGAAAAATAAGCAGAAATAAGTCAAGTAAGTGTTTATAATAAAGACAAGAAAGCACATCAGCCAAACATTGAAGCAAAACTGCCAACATTACATACAATGGTTCTGATTTATTTATGCATATGTATACATCAGGGTTCCCACTCCATTTTACCAATTAATTTCTGACTTTTCCAGAATGTTTAAAATAATTTTATTGTGATTACATACACTCACAAAGCAAATTTCTAGCCCATTAACTATTTTAGAGTTGAGCATACCAAAATATAATTATATTTATTATAGAAATTGCCATGACCTTTTAAGATTTTATACATTTTCCATGAATCTTCTAGGCCTGGAAAGCACAATTCTGAAATGTCCTGATATTTTCCAGGTTTTCTTGGATTGTGGTTACCCTGATACTGTATGTTCAACAAAATCACTGACTGGAGAATGCCAAATAGTCCATCCAATCACACATGCTTTCTTACTCCTTTCCAGGAAAGATACTGATCCCTCAGGGGGAAGTCGGGAGCAAAACAGTGACAACATAAAATAATATATACACATTAGTGCAATTAGAGTAGACATTGTGAGACAATGTGCCCACAAGGCATTTACCAAAGCAAATTTAACAGCCATGGAGTAGAATAAATATAAAGGAAACATCCATAAATAAAGTGCTATCAACTCTTACCTCAGCTGTATGAAAACTAAAGTGCCTATTTTACCACAGTTCAGTGTAATACATCACAGAGCAATCAATATAAAACAGACGAATGAAACCAATGGCAGATAAGCCAATTAAATTAAGCTTTTAACATACTGGAGCATCTGATAATGACCATTAAGTGACCTTATTAAAGATACATCTAAACAAATTATTTAAGGTGAATAAATGAAAGATATACAGAGTGTAATGGTATTTTAACTATTAAAGATAAAATGATAAAAGTTGTTATTTTCAGCTTCAATAAAGCTATAAAGTTTCCTCAAAGAGGAAATCAAACACATCTAGACATACCACTTTTATACTAGCAAACACAGCATGCATGCATACACACAAGATCAGAGATATGAAGAGGTTTACTGCCAGAGGAAACATCAAAATAGATCTGATTACTATATATTGTGAAGGGATTAATGGAAAGGAGGAGGTGAGAACCGGCTTGAAGATATAAATCATATATTTTTATATAAAACTGAAACAAAAAGACAAACACACAAAGGTGTTGGACAGCTGTCCGTAAATCTCTCTCTTTGTCGCACTGCCATCTTCGGTCGGCCCTTATCGCTCTTGATGGCTAATTAGCCTGATTAGGGGCTGGGTGTGTAGCATCATGACCCGGCCCCACCCTCCACCCTGCCACATTCCTCCCTCGTTCTCTCAGGCTGGGGAGCCCCTGGCCTTCCGCCCCATCTGCCGGCAGGTCATCCCAGTCTACCTGAATGAGGGAAGGGACAAGGGGAGTGAAAACAAAAAAGAATTTGGCACCTACACCGCATTATGGTGATCGTGCCAAATTAACAAAACATTTGAAAAAAGAGAGGGAAAAGGCCAACACGGAGCAGCAGTGGGAGAGAGAGAGGGGAAAAAAAACACTTATTCGCCGGTTCTTCGATACGCCACAGCTTGGTCCTCGGCCACTCCTCCACCCTCTAATGGACGACAGCCATGCCTCCCCGGGTGGATCGGAGGTAGTCTTCCGGGTCCTGACGGACGGAACGCCCCGCCACATTCTCAGGAAACAGAAGGAGTCCCCCCCCGCCCCTGGCAGCAGTTCTCCGGTCGGCCAGGAGGCCCTCCCCGCTCACGGTCGGGGGTCCCAGACCCCGGCACGTTTCAGCGGCTGGTAGGGGTCCCTCAAGCACACACATGGTCAAACTACTCGTTTTAATTACATTCATGATTATGAATGTGTGTGTGTGTGTGTGTGTTAACATGCAAACGATTGGGCTTGTTCTGGTGATTATGTGTGAGAGAGACCTGATGACATGAGGTCTTGTTAACATGTCAGTTGTTTCTAATTGAGTTGTTTGCTTTAGTCTTCTGCTTTTAAGATTTTTCTCCTGAGCAAAAGACCCCAGTAATCTCTCATCATATGTTTCCTCGAACAGGAAAGGGCAATATCTCTTTTTAAGTTTAAATGTTAAACTCTTAGTTTAAAATGTTGAGGGGTGTCATTTCCTGTAACATTCTTGGCTAATGTTGGCATTTAGATTATTTGGGCATCACTGCACAGGATGTAATTTCACCAAGTCATGTAATTGTTATTGGTAGTGGATCCTTGAGGGTCGTCTGCGTGTTAGCCATGTTTCTTAACACAGCTGTGCTTGCACTGAACAGCTGAAGGGTGTAGGCATTCAGACTGCTCATGAGCAGGAATGACAATGTCAGGGTGTGTTTGAGTGTTCCTCCATATGATAGGCAGAGACTTACAGCAAGAGAGAGAGAGAGAGGTTAAGGGTGAGAGAGCATAACTTGACAGAATGATTGTGAACTGACCTTTGTCAGCCACTAGGATAACAGGACACAACCTGCGCAAACGAGACATGAGAAGCATGAATCACGACTGTCTTCCCTCACAGCTATTTACACTAGCCTAGGTGTGACAGGAATGCACAAACACACTTATATCAAATGGAGCCTGTTCCCTCTCATCAGTGCAAATAGTCAAAAAAACACAAATGAGATCTCTTTAAAATCTCTCAAAAGTTTCTCCAAGCCAGCAATGACATTAAAAGGAAAGCAAATGGAGATTTTAGCTTAAAGAAAAAATGTGTCATTTACATTTTAAAATAAAAAAATGGAATTGCAAATATAATCACTTCACCTTCAATATACTTGCTTCTCAGAAATCTCTCCAGAGCACAAGACCGTATTAAAGTTTCAGAAGATATTTCATAGTCATAAACTGAACACAGATACCAAGTTTAAAATCAAAAGTAAATGATTTCAATATGCACTTAATTTCCCATAAAATCCTTCCAAGACCAACCAAACAGTCTGGGCTATGCTATGCACATTAATGTTATAACTCTATACCCTTACTTATGACAACAATTGTCTAATTTACATCTATTTTTATTTCTTCCAAGAAATTTAAGGAGAATAAATTAAGTGAGTGAACTTTTATTAAGAACTTTCATTACGTCTCATGAGAAATAAAAAAATTAAAAAGCAATCTCTGAGCAATAAAATTTTCCACTGGATGCGCCTCACCAAGATTTGTTTAGTTGCACTGATATCTTGACAAGTTTGATTTGAGTTAGTTATGTAACTTATGGTAAATAAATGCTGTATAGGTAACACAGTGTGACTCGAAACCACAGACATTTATATACATGCACATACCTAGACATTTTCCAACAAGGATAATTGTTTTGCTTGAAAAATAACAAACAGGTGAATATCAAAAAGGAGCTTATGTGTTTAATGATTTATATCTGTGTTTCTGGTAAACTTGATGATTAAATAAACAGCCAGCGAATACTACTACCTCATGTGAGCTTTTGTGTGTGTGTGTGTGTGTGTGTGTGTGTGTGTGTGTGTGTGTGTGAGTATTTGCCCTTAAATGAAAGACTTTGATGACTAAAACCAGATATTGCATTTGGTTTAAAACGCAATGACACACAGAATGATAAGTTATTTCAAAGAGGCTGATTTACCATTTCTCACTGACATGTATGACATTGAAAAAAGGATAAAACAGATGAAAGCACAAGTGATTCCAACGTCTACACTGCAAAGATATTGGTAACATTACAAACACATACACACCACAGCACGTCACAGACTGGAAACTTCTGCATGGGAGCTGTTTAGATTGTAAAACATGACCAGAGGCTATCAAACACACACTCACACAGACACCCACTCACATAATGCCAAATCTAACTGTACAGAGAGTCAGTCAGTGTGTGTAAGAGACTAAAAGAGGTCTATGTGGAGTTGTGTGCTGTGCTTTCAGCTTATTCTATGTTTTTAGTATTATTTTTGTATCTGTTCCAGCTTGGGCATGTCACTTCTCCAAAGGGACCAATTAAAGCATTGCCTGCAATACCACACTGGTCCTACCAGCTCAATTATGTTTGTGCATATGCATTTTATATATGGGCATGCTACAAAGTGCTACACATCTCAGTGCCTGTAAGTAACTAGTTGTGTGTGTGTGAGAGAGAGAATTTTCCTGGTATCTGTGTGAATGTTCAAGCTCTGGTGTGATTCTTCTCTGTCAACTGCAATGCAGTCAAGGTTTCTGAGGAGGAATAGAAGATGGGTATTATTCATCCATCCTATACATACTTTAGCAGTCTCTCTCTCTCATTGTGCATTCCCACTCAATGTATTATTTCTGTGCTTGCAATCTTTTTGTAGCAGCTATTTTTCTCCATTAAATGTAGCAGATGATGTTTCTAGTTTTTTGTTTCTATGATTTTGTGTCTATTACCAGTCGGGCATAACTGCTGTAAGGCTTAATTTGCTTAGATTTCTGGTCTATAATCGGTATGTTTAAGTCCTCTGATTGGTCAGGCAGCCTGACATCATATGCATTATGGTACAAGCATCCCTCAGGAGGCAAAATAATTAGCCAGTGTCATGTCTATAAATGAACCTGAGAGTGGTCTCTGTGTGTGGGTGGGCTTTTTGAACAACATGTCACTCTGGAAAGCCAGGAATGTAATGGTGTGGTTTGCACTGATACTTGCATTGCATAATGCATTACATCAAAAAAAAGGAATTTCCATTTGTATGAATACGGATAGTTTCAATTCTAAATTTTGATTGGATGAGCAGCATTACAATGATTGGCTTATTGCTTTAATATACCCATACCTATATGCATAGAGAGCACTTACAGTATCTATCAGGCATTTATTAAAGCACATTCAAGTATAAACTTTACTTTCCATGATATAATGCATTAAAAATGTAAGAGTATTAGTTTTAGCAAACTCACTCTCCTTAAATTAGAGACTGAGGAAACAATACATGTTGCCAAAATGTCTGAAAGAAAGAGAGGAACAGAGAGCCAGAGAGAGTGAAAGAGAGACCCAGGAAAAGAAAGAGAGAGAGAGGGGGAGGGAAAAACGTGACAGGGAGAAAGAAAGGGAAAGAGAGAGACTGAAAGTGTTGTCGTGAAGAGTATGATATCAAGCATCGGAAATACATTTTCCACGCATCCAAACTTCAATACGTGTTTTGTAACAAACAACACATTTTAATTTTCAGTATTATATTTCTTCTCAGTATGAATCATTATGTATCACTAAATATATCCTCAGCATAAACATATATATCAGCATTATATCTTTATCGCTAGATTTTGTAAAACCCATATTAGTTGACCACTGATTAAAATCAAAAACACAAAAAACACACAAAAATACATTTTAATTAACTATTGCATTTCTAAAGTCCCCCTCATCAAGTACAAGTTTTCACCAATCCTTCAATTCCATTTGAATGTTGCAGAGTCCTTATACAAAGGTGAGTGAAGAGCCAGAGCAAAGAATGAGACAGAACAAACAGTGAACATAGACTAATCTCCAGCACCACAGCCCATTTTTAGCTCATTCTCATCTTATAGCTGCAGATCTATTCTGATTAGAGGAAAACAGCTGTACAGGTCAAACACTATTTAATTCCTCATATATCATCACAATGCAGCTGACAATAGACAAACCAATTCTGCTGTACTTTAAATGCACTGTGATGTGCGTGTGCATGTGCGTGTGTGTGTGTGTGTGTGTGTGTGTGTGTGTGTGTGTGTGTGTGTGTGTGTGTAAGAGAGTGTTAAAGATGCAGGACAAAGAATTGGAGACTCATATTTCTGTACTTACTTATCCCTTCTTTTTGTTCTCAGTATCTTTAATTTCTACTCAGAATTAATATAAATATAATTGTTGATAATTAGTGTTAGAGAATATACACTCGCTGAGCACTAAGGAACACATGTGCACCTACTTATTCAAGCTATTATCTAATCAGCCAATCGTGTGGCAGCAGTGGAACGCATAAGATCTTGCAGATACGGGTCAGTTAATGTTCACATCAACCATCAGAATGTGGAAAAATAAAATTTCGACTGTGATTGTTGGTGCCAGATGGGCTAGTTTGAGTATTTCTGTAACTGCTGATCTCCTGTGATTTTCACGCTACAACAGCTTCTATTATTTACTCAGAATGTTGCCCAAAATGTTCAAAAAAAAAAATAAATCCAGTGAGTGGCAGTTCTGCAGAAAGAAACTCTTTGTTGATGAGAGAGGTCAACAGAGAATGGCAAAACTGGTTCGAGCTGATGGAAAGGCTACAGTAACTCAGACAACCCTTCTGTACAGTTGCAGTGAGCGGAATAGCATCTCAGAATGCACAACGTGTTGAACCTTGAGGCAGATGGGCTACAACAGCGGAAGAAAGCTGAGGCTGCAGTGGGCACAGGCTCACCAAAACTGGACAGTTGAAGACTGGAAAAACGTAGCTTGGTCTAAAGAATCTCGATTTCTGCTGAGGCACAAAGATGGTAGGGTCAGAATTTGGCGACAATAGCATAAGTCTGTGGGCCCAACCTGGTTGTGACAACAGTCCAGGCTGGTGGCGGTGGTGTAATGGTGTGGGGAATGTTTTCTTGGCACACTTAACACTTGGGCCCGTTAATACCAATCAATCATCACTTGAATGCCACAGCCTATTTGAGTATTGTTGTTAACCATGTGCATCCCTTCATGGCCACAATTTACCCACTTTCTAATGTTTACTTCCAACATGATAATGCACCATTTCACAATGCAAACGTTTTCTCAAACTGGTTTCATGAACATGACAATGAGTTCACTGTTCTTCAGTAGCCTTCCCAGTCCCCGGATCTGAATCCAATAGAACATTTTGGGAAAAATTTTGCAGAAATTGCGTTATGCAATCATGTTAGCATGGACCAGAATCTCAAAGGAATCTTTCCAACATCTTGTGGAATCCATGCCACGAAGAATTGAGGCTGTTTTGAGAGCAAAGTGAGGCCATGCCCAGTATTAGTATAGGGTTTTAGTATGTGTATATATATTCGGTCTGTTAACCGAAATGTAGATCTGATTTCTGTAGGTTGTACTGTAGATCCAACAACCATAAAATTACATTGTGTATATTTTATAATGATCATTTATGTCATTCTATTTATGCTCTGCAATTTAAATGGACTCAAATTTCTTTTTATCTTTGTTTCAGGTTGTTTATTTGTTTATACATAAAAGTTTGATTCATTTTTGCAAACAATACATTAAGTAAAATACTACTGAGGGGACATTCATTGGAAGACCTGATATTAAAGAACTGATAACCAATTAAGTAGAAAAGTGAGAATTTCATTCTCTTTTGGATTGTTTCAATTTCTGTAATGCCATTCAAGTAAAATGCAATTCATGCAAATTATCCTTAATGGCTGTTGAAACACACAAAGAGTGTTGGGGGGGCTGGTGGGTGGAATAATTGACAGCTGTGACTTACAAGCACTTTAGTGGGAGTGAGAGATGGACGGACAGACAGACAGATAGACAGATACTGGAGACACAGCACTATAAACTAAATCTAAACTATCTCTGAGTGCTAAGAGTGAATGTTCAAGCCTGTATTTATTTAGCACAGAAGTCTTGGCTTGGGTCTGATACATGAGGGTTCCTCTGGCATATGACGCAGTCCACCCCAGCAACGGCATAACCCACGCACTGCTATAAATACACCCATCACGGGTGTGTTGCTATAAGGCTGTTCAGCCCACTGAGCACCTCTGAGCCTTTGGATCTCTCCTGACGCTCAAACGGACCAGAACTTCAGCCCCAAAGCAAAATACTTTTCAGAGTCTTGCTGGCTCTGCTGCCAAAACACAAACACAAATGTATTCAGTTTCTTTTCTTAACTTGCAGAGGAGAAATGGCACTACACCAGCTCTGATTTGACAGGTGCACTAAAATGTAAACTGTCATTTACACTGTTTGATGTGCTGATTGCGCCGTGTGTGCACTTTGTGTTTGATGTTTCTGTTATTTTGCCACTGATTTTCCTTGGTTTTGACAGAGCTGTTCTTTAAACCACTAATGTAAACTTGCTTTTTGGTACATTGTAGATATTCTGAAAGAGTGTGACTTTCTGAGAAGCCAACATGCTATTTAAGATTTAAATGGTGTTCTCAGCTAGATTTCATCCATTTTATTTGAGCAGCCTAATCTTGGCTTGTGTAGAGCAGAACCAAGTTGAAGCGATAGCTCACCCAATAATAAAAATTCTGTAATCATTTACTCACTTTCATGTCATTTCAAACCCATAGAACTTACTAAATATACTTTTAAACTTAGTAAACTAGGAAAATCGATCACAAAGATCCTTGGACTCATGTCAGAATGGAGCATTTGACTGGCTGAAGGAGACACTGTGCCGGAGTTAATTGTCTTTAAGCCGCACAACATCTGCATACAGTAAAGGTAACCTTCTGAATACCCAGAATGCACAGCGGCCGTATTTAAGGCCACCTAACAGCAGAAGTAGGGCACTTGGTAGCCCGGTGTAGATTTGCACTTCCTTTGGGAGAAGACTGAGTGGACTTCCAGTGAGTACCTCTGCAAATCCTCCTCTCACGTCATTTCCCAAGGGGTCACACAAGAGAACAAACAATGAAAAGTCTATCTGACCTGAATTCCACTTCACAGTTTCCATTACAGGAGATGTGGGCCAAACTGAAGGAGAGCCCAGGTTATCACAGATTAATGTTTCATGGATAACCTAAGCAGAATTTACGATATGGAGAGCACTCCAACAACTGACATCAGCCCAAAAGTCTGTGGCCACACTGAAAATCTGGATACTTTTTTTTTTCTTTTTTCAAACCTGGAGATAAACAAAGTTTTAGGATTTTGAAGAAATTGAAACAAAGAAAAAGTCAATTAAAACTAATGTCATTCACTTATAAAAATAATACAATTTGTGACATTGGCCATGTTGCTCCCATTAAAGCATACAAGATCCTTTTTAGAACATTCTCAAATAATGTTGGATAACATGGATCATCAGGATTTACACAAACTTGTGGAACTCATGTCAACTTGCGTGTTGTCATTAAAGAAATAGGGGATATAATCAAACACTTTTGATTATATAATTTTTAAACTTTTGTTAATTTTATGTAATAATATGTTTAATGAAAAAAACAGATGTATTTTCACTAGTGTTGGATCTCAATATGTATATACTGTATTTGTGTGTGTGCACATACACTAGCTTTTGATACATGTAAAATAGATTTTCCACCATCAGATTTAAACAGCATGCAAACAGCTGAGTTTGAAAAAAAAAAATCACAATTTAAATAAACAGGTCCTGCACAATAAAGGTCTTTGTTTAACAGAGAAAAAAGCAGCAATTTCCCTTCATTCAGTGGAACAACAAAGCACACTTACATGGAGAGGGAGAGAGCGAGCAATAGAGAGAATTATAACAGAGAAAAAGCTCAACTGATCTCTCATCTCATAACATCCACATATTTCACATTGATTACAGTACGACCCTTCATTACTGCATCAAAGTGATCAAAAGACAGCAGAGCAAAAACATATTTGTAGCTTCCAAAATTCACTACACAATGAATCAAAAACTATCCAAGAGGTATCCCAAAAATCACAGTATCCCCTGCAGCCAGCATTTGTAAACGGTGTTAGCTTTTACTTAACATACGTACCATTTCACACAGCAAACACAAGGACTGAAGCCCAGTGTGAGCAACAACAGACAGCAGGTGCTTTCTAATTCTACAAACATCTCATTAGGTGAAAAGAACAAATACATATAGACTAATAGAGACAGCAAAGAGAAAAGAAACTCAGAACACTAAGAGCCAGAGACAAACATGCATAAAGGATTCTTGCGTGTACACCCATTCTCACTCACACACACACACACACACACACACACACACACACACACACACACAGCATTAATCAGAGCTCTCTAGGGACTGAAGAGGACCAGTTTGTATGTTTCAAAAGGTAAATGGCTATATGTGACAAAAAAAAACTAAGCTGCTTTTGATGGTGGTGTTCACATGAGGTGCGTGTCGAGTGGAGGCCAGCATTCAGTCTGGGGGAGGGAGGCTGTACAAAGCAACCCAACATTCAAAAATGTCACAGTGGTGCTATTGTCATTGTATACTATTGAATAAAGAGTGCAAATGAGTAGAAGACATGTTTTGGAACATTCCACCCAACGAGACTGATCTCACAGTGAAATCTATTTGTCTAGTATCTGTGTTGCAAATGCAGCCTAATCTCATAAAATTACGTGACTGTAGGGCTGGGTGATAAATTATCTCAATATTTATCATGATAATAAAAATCCACTATAAGATTTTGAGTAATTTTTGATATATAGCCTGTGTTCTACATCCAGGCGATCAGGAGTGTTGCTAAAAATGCAAGCAGTTAGATTTTCTCAGACTGTGTGAAGTTGCTAATGTTGGCTGCCTTGATAACGATTAGGCTACGGCAGTCACCGCTAGTGTTGTCACGGTACCAAAATTTCAGTAGTCGGTACCAATACCAGTGAAATTTCACGGTACTCGATACCATTTTCGGTACCAAAGCAAAAACAGGTTACTAAACAACACTCTTTTATTAACAAAGTCTACAAAACATTAGCAGCAGAACTAAGAACAGAAATATGCCATTGAGCAACACTTTAATTTAAATATATAATTTTTTAATTATAACAAAACTGAACAATGTATGCTTAAAGTATTTTTGAACATTATATAAGACTTGCTTCAACTTTTGCAACTTTTAATTTAAGTTTTTACCAAGTACTAAAAGAAAGCCTAAATAAACAAGCATACAATGGAATTAATAAAAAAACAATTTACAAACTAATGTGCAAAGTGCTCTCTTATTAATAAAGCTGCATATTGCCAATTTTCTTCATGATAAGAAATGCATAGTGACATATAGATAGATAGATAGATAGATAGATATTATGATTAAGTCGCGAGCAACCGCATTCTAAAGCTGCGTACACACTGCCAGCGACATCGCGCGCGACAGCGACTCAATACCATTCATTTTCAATGTGAGCACAGCGACTTCCGGCGACACGAGCTGTCGCGACCGTTGGCGCTAGATGTGGCCGTGTCCAGCGATGCGACAAAGTTGAGAAAAGTTCAACTTTGGAGCGACTAACGGAAGCGACAGCCAATAGGAGAGACGACGGGAGAGCTCACGTGATCCTTCTCTCTCTCTCTCTCTCAGCTCCTGCAGTAACGGAAAGATGGATGAAAGGCTAATTCTTGTTGTTAGAAATTTTCCAGTGCTCTATGATATGTCTCTTCCCACGTACAAGGACATTTTTAAGAAAAATACTGCGTGGAAAGGTTTATCTGAGATCGCGGGGATTTTATGGACCGGCATTTGCATTTTCGCCGCAGATAAACAGCCGCTATGGCAAACAGCACGCCTTGTTTCTCATTCATCTTTGATTTAAAGCATTTTATGTACTGATTCCATTTATATTTAGTCTTTTCCCTCCAAAATGTTTGTTTTTAGTGGCAAGAAAAGAGATTCGCTGTCAACAGCAATGGAATGGCATCCGTGAATGTCATTTATAAACGTTACCCACTAGCGACTTCACCGCCAGCCACTGGCGACCTATAGCGATAAAGTCGCGACATCGCGCGCGACAGTAACTCAATACCATTCATTTTCAATGCGAGCACAGCGACTTCCGGCGACACAAGCTGTCGCGACCGTTGGCGCTAGATGTGGGCGTGTCCAGCGACGCGACAAAGTTGAGAAAAGTTCAACTTTGGAGCAACTAACGGAAGCGACAGCCAATAGGAGAGAAGACGGGAGAGCTCACGTGATCCTTTCTCTCTCTCTCAGCTCCTGCAGTAACGGAAAGGTGGATGAAAGGCTAATTCTTGCTGTTAGAAATTTTCCAGTGCTTTATATGTCTCTTCCCACGTACAAGGACATTTTTAAGAAAAATACTGCGTGGAAAGGTGTATCTGAGATCGCGGAGATTTTATGGACCCAGACAGACCGGCATTTGCATTTTCGCCGCAGATAAACAGCCGCTATGGCAAACAGCACGCCTTGTTTCTCATTCATCTTTGATATAAAGCATTTTATGTACTGATTCCATTTATATTTAGTCTTTTCCCTCCAAAATGTTTGTTTTTAGTGGCAAGAAAAGAGATTCGCTGTCAACAGCAATGGAATGACATCCGTGAATGTCATTTATAAACGTTACTTGGCAACCAGTAGTGGGAACACCCACTAGCGACTTCACCACCAGCCACTGGTGACCTGCAGCGATAAAGTCGCTGGCAGTGTGTACGCACCTTAATCTAGCTGCATTTAGCATGCGCACTCGAGGGAGGAGCGACCGAGGCAGAGTCTCTCTCAGCCGGGTACAGTTTCAATCTCTCCCCCTGAGATCGGGACATTCGCGCAACTCATAGAAGAGGCACCGACCACACAGCAAAATGCCACTTTCTGAGTTTATAGTTATTAACATAACCTGCTTCTGTATTATTTGAACTTTAATAAAGCAATTTGACTGCATTTAAGATGTTTCCTTTAAAGAGCTCTGCCTCTGCTTATTCCACAACGGTACATGCTTTTGAATGTACTTTTTTTTTTATCATTCCCTAATACTTTGGGATCTACATAAAATAAACTGAAAGTTTCGAGTGCATCTGGACTGATCTGTGTAATTCTTCCTTCATTAAGGTGCGTACACACTGCCAGTGACATCGCGCGCGAGAGCGACTCAATACCATTCATTTTCAATGCGAGCACAGCGACTTCCGGCGACACGAGCTGTTGCGACCGTTGGCGCTAGATGTGGGCGTGTCCAGCGACGCGACAAAGTTGAGAAAAGTTCAACTTTGGAGCGACTAACGAAAGCGACAGCCGAGAAGACGGGAGAGCTCACGTGATCCTTCTCTCTCTCTCTCTCTCTCAGCTCCTGCAGTAACGGAAAGATGGATGAAAGGCTAATTCTTGCTGTTAGAAATTTTCCAGTGCTCTATGATATGTCTCTTCCCGCATACAAGGACATTTTTAAGAAAAATACTGTGTGGAAAGGTGTATCTGAGATCGCGGGGATTTTATGGACCCAGACAGACCGGCATTTGCATTTTCGCCGCAGATAAACAGCCGCTATGGCAAACAGCATGCCTCGTTTCTCATTCATCTTTGATATAAAGCATTTTATGTACTGATTCCATTTATATTTAGTAATTTCCCTCCAAAATGTTTGTTTTTAGTGGCAAGAAAAGAGATTCGCTGTCAACAGCAATGGAATGACATCCGTGAATGTCATTTATAAACGTTACCCACTAGCGACTTCACCGCCAGCCACTGGCGACCTGCAGCAATAAAGTCGCTGGCAGTGTGTACGCGTTACAGTTTAATGTGATTTCATGTTACGTTAAATGAGATCAAACGGCTATTCGACAACGAACATTTTTCTCATCAATTTTGTATTTTCGATGATGTCGATATTGTCGACTAAATGTTTCAGCCCTAATGCAAATGATAATATGCTTTTAAACTCACCTGCTTTATTTGCTTGAATAAATCCGGGTGTCTGTCTTTATTAAGTTTGATGTGTTCCCTCCTATCGTCAGAAAATTGCGAAAGCAGCGTTTACAAATAGGTTTTTGCTGATCTGTGATGTTTCCATTTTCATCAGCCTCAAATTACCTGGCTTTTTCCACTTTTCATTTCGACATGATTCAGTTGAGGCTCCGCAGAACCTTTGCTTGTCATCATCTTTTGCTTGTTGTGAGCATTCGAAAGTTCCCGCCTCTGAACCCCAGTACCTTCAGAAATTCTGGTATCATAAATCATTTTTTGTTTGAGTACCGGCTTGGTACCGGGGTACCGGTATTTTTGACAACACTAGTTACCGCGGCCCGACTCCAGACCCTGGATTGATTCCATCAAGACCGCAAGACATTACGATGATGGTTGCACCCTCTTATTGTCTCTAGTGGACAGCGTGACAAAACAACAGTGCTGTGTACACTTGATCTGATCTTTCTGCACTGTATTCTTGAATATTTTTCTCTAGCACCGAACACGCTTCATTTATGCCCTGTCCAGCTCTGCACAGGTTGCCTCTTTTCCCTGTATGAGGTGCCGCAAAAGTTAACTTGGTTCCAGAGCACCTTTAGAACAGAGTCTCCCTTCTAAAAAAAAGCTTTATTAATCAGCATGTTACGTGCCTTTAATAATAAACAAATAGATTTCTGTTCTGATTTTTATCAAATTAAACAGATGTCATCATCTCTGGCATGACAAGGAAAGAAATAAAATGTTTGTAGCCTTTCTCAATGAAAATATAATAATGGTCCATTCAGACATTCCATTTTCTCTCAGGGGATACCTCTGAACCCCCATACAGTATCATTCCTCAGTCACAAGGGCTTCTATGCCCTCACTGGGGTTTCTAAATGTAACGAAATATAAAAATAATTTGAGAGTTAAAATGAATTGCTGTCATTATACTTCAAAATCAACAGATGATCTTTTAACATTCATATCCAACTGCACTTGATTGATAAACTCTATAAAATATTTTTATATTTTCGTAGAAGATCCCTTAGACATCACTGCTTTGGCTGTCTCTGGGCCCCCAATGCAGTTTTGTATAGACTATTTTGACTGTTTAGGATTTTTTTTTCTTCTGCCATCTTTGAAATTAAAATAAATTTGCAATGTGCAAATGTGAATGTATTTCATAATAAATATCAATATTGAACGATATAGAAAATAATATTTTGATAATATTTTTTGCCATATCTCCCAGCCCTATGTGACTGTGGACAATTTAGCAAAATTACATTTCGTGGTTCATTACACGTATTGCGGTATTTCCAATTTGAAATGTCCACTAAGCGGCACTAAAATAGAGTTAAATGTTCTCCAAAAAAGATTGTTGTATCATATTAGAAAACACGAGTTGAAAAAAAGGTGAGGTTTATAGGTTTGATACGTTTTTAAGTCTAATAAAATAGGACTCAAATAAAACTCAGCCCAGTTTTAGAAACTGATAACCGAAAAAATGTATCCTTCACAAGCAATATGATAGGTGTGTGTGAGAAACAGATCAATATTTAAGCCTTTTCTACTATTAATCTTGACTTTCACTTTCACATTCTTTTTTTTTCTTTTGTTTTTATGATTCACATTATTTGTTCATATAGCCACCTACTGGGCAGGGAGGAGTATATAGAGGTAAAAAAAGGACATTCCAAGCAGGGGAAAAGAATGCAGAAAAATGTATTCAATACCCACATTGAATCCAATTTCCCCCCATAGGAAATGGACATAAAGCCCAGAACATAGACTTTTCTTCATTAATTTATAAACAAACTATAAATGAATATGTATATCCCCAGGACGTTGTGTATAGGATCATTACTGTCTTGTAAAGTGTTTTTCAACGTATACTGTTTTATGCATGACTTATGACAGGACTACCAGCTAATGTAAAATTATTTATTATCATGTTTCCTACCAAATGAATCCTTGTGTGACAATCTGCACAATGGTATATATATATATATATATATATATATATATATATATATAATTCTGACAGCATGCAGAATGCTTGCTATATTAATCAGAGCATAAAGGGGCTTAAACTAACCCCAATCATGCAAATGAGTCAGCTTCCAATCAAAGGAACATTTCCCGCTTGGAAATTGCACCTCTAATTGGTCAAGCCAGACTTGAGAGGAGGGACCTCCAGCAGAAGTTAAAAGACACATCCCGCCTCTTACTCTCTCTCTCTTTCCCCTGACCCTCTGCTGCTGTTCGTGTGGTACCATTCGGTCTGAGGACGCAGGCCGGCAGGCCTTAACACCTCAAGCCCTGTGCAACTACCTCGACCGTAGAGTCAATGAACACCACAGTTCATCCTAATTTCTTCATTCAACACGGAAGAAATTGATTGCAACTTGAACACCATCGACTCAAGGACCATCAATACGTTCTCCTGTGACTGCATTGGGGTTCTCTCAACAGACCCCTTTGTAACAAAAGGTGCTTTTAAATAAGAGCTCGATGGTTCTCAGATGATCAAAATTACTCCTTTCATAATTGCCTTTGCCCTATTCTGTTCCGGTTTAATTTTATTTTCACTTTTCCCTTTCCCATGTATGAGTGATTTCGTGTGTATATTTTTGTTTAGATTAGTTATGTGTTTGTATTTTAGTTAAATAAACTTTTGTGTACATTCTTGCGCATTGATTCTGGTCTGCTTGTAAATCAATGTAACCGTAACGATTCGATCTCAGCTCCTTGCTAAGAAAGAGTTATTTTTGTGTGGCCACGAAAAATATCCTTTCTGAGAATTGATAGACAATCAATACTGAGTGTTCGCTAGACGAACAGATAAATGTATTATAATGTTAATTCAACTACCTCAAGTTGATTCTATTAACCGATCCAAATGTTCATAATTAATTATAACGAGTTATGATTAATTATTCATGTTTCCCTTTTAAAGATATTTTGACTGTGGTATATTTTGATAAATAATCTCATCCCTGTTTCTAAAAGATTTCTCTTCAAAGCTATACCTATATGTGTAATATTATTGTCAATAAGCCATGACAATAATATTACTCCAATAAGAGAATTAATCACAATTCTCTTATTAAAGCTAATTCCCTACAGTAGAAATTGTGAACTGATACAACGAGACGTATTCCGATTTTAATGGCGGAGTATTTTGTTCAGACAAATAATCTAGTTATTTTTCATTTATCTAAATTAGAACGGTTGTCAAACGTGACTGATTCCATTATAAATTTCCTTACTTGGTAATGTAGAAATAGGACCGTTTAATTTCATTGCTAGCTCACACATACGGTTTCCCTTACAAATAATGGTAATATACGACACTTTAACCAATGCAGTGTATATTTATCATACCAAATTCGCTACATATATTGATGTGAGAATCTGGGCACTTTAAAGAGCAACATGCAGGTTGAATTTATAACTGAATTAATACTTTATATTGTCTGCAGAGGTCTTTTAAAAACACATATGTAGAAATTGCTAATGAAATCTCATTTGATGTAGAGATTTTGATGAAAATGTGCTAGTCTCTGGAATACGCCTTTCCCGCTATCAACGCGTCATATGACGTAGGGCGAGGCAAACAAAAGAGCTCGCGGTCAGCTGCTCTCATTGTGGGTGTTGATGTCGTTAGAGCAGTAGTGAGAGACAGAACGTTTTAGAGAAGCCATAATGGTAAATTATTGTGTTTGTGCTGGTTGCACGAATTCCAGTCTATCAGGACATCGTGTCCATCATTTTCCTTCTAGAAAAAACAAGACTTTTCGGTCTTGAGTGCGTTTTGTGCAGGTGAAGAGAGCAGACTTCACTGCCGCGTCTGTTACCACACACTCGGTCGTTTGTGGCGCACATTTCACTCCGGAGAATTATCGACCTGGAGATTTGTTGGAGTCTCGGATGGGATTTCGCAGTAAGGACCACGTGAGGCTGATTACTGATGCTGTTCCCTCGGTGCACTCGATGGAATCAAGTCCACCGTCAAAGTGTACACCGGATTTTGGCGCGGGCTGGACTGGAGGACAAAGTGCTAACGTTAGCAGACATTCTGTGCAACAAAAACGAGGACTTAGCAGAGTAAGTCTTACTTTTAATTATTTTAACTTTTAATTTGCTCATAATTATAGGCCTGTGGGCCATCATAGGCATGTTCGTCCACACCGGAGAACTTCGGTTTCTTCATTCAGCATCCATTGTAACCTGAGCTTGAACTTGACCAGACTCCTCAGCCCATCGTCACTTCCGGTTAGTGCTTTATAGACGCGGAAGTTATTTTATCACAATTTATCTCAAAATATCGTTAATGGCTAAATATATATTACTCCAGTTCAGAAAATCTAGTTGTTTTATCATCAACATACACTATGCTATATAGGGGTGTCCAACCTGCATGTTGCTCTTTAACTGGTTACTGTTTATTTGTGCACTGTGGAACGTGCTGATGTTCATATGCATCGATGAAACTGTTTTCATTAATGTTGATCCAGATCACAAATCACTGGTGTTGGTTGCTATGATGACGAGAGTTCACGGGAAGTCCTAAAGAGACTCTTCCGGGGCAACTAACCGCACATGTGCAACCTGCCAACACCATATTGTCAAAACAGTACAGCTAAGCTAATAGCATAACACAGCACCACTAAATGAACTAGTTAGCGAACTTTCATTGAAACCCCTAAATACGCTACATTAATGTGTTTTGACTTAGAAAACATTTGAAATCTGCCATTTTCAAATTAATCCAGATTAGTGTGGACATAGTCTAAATAATTACCTTAGTCTAAGTGCTTAAATAAATGAGTGATGAGACGAAATAATTTTTTGTGGTAATCAAATACTGGCAATTGAGCTTTATTGAACTGAAACATTAAGTACTTAAAAGGTAAGAACTAAGTGTGTTAAAACAAAACCTTTTTTTGCGAGTACACTAAACAGTATCTTTTACCACAGCCACAGTTTATTCAGGGAGACAGAAAGAGACAGAAGGCGAGGGAGATGGTTGTGGGTGATTGCGGAGTTGTTGTCTAAAGCTTTGAGATGCTGCCAGCCTCTTAATGAAAACAAATGCACTTTTTGCACTTTCTCCACACGGATTGACCTCTCCTCTCTACAGCACAGACAAAACTGCCTATAGCTGTGCTAGCTCTCACCCTCTTCCCCACACACGCATCAGCCTTATGCAGCTGAAATAATAATATTTGCTTATTTAGTTGCCAGAGGTCTTTTCCGGTTAAGAATCTGGTGCGTTATGGGTATTTTTAGACAGGCAGGTCCAAGCCTACTACTACCACACACAAACACTCTCTTTTGTTTTTTGGTCAGACCTCAGGAAACATCCTATAATAGAAAGTACACAAACACTGCCATTATTTTTCAGTCATAATTCTGATGTCTCAGGAGTGCTCATTGTTGTATCTGGAGTACAACAATCTGTACAGTTATCAGGACTACATGATTCCCAATATGTTGTTTTGCTCAGATTTTTTCCACACAAGGTCATCAGTGCATGCACAGCCGCATCACGCTCAGAGAGACTGAAGGTCTGCTGTCATCTGTAATGTTCTAAAACTGGGCTGATGGAGTTTTATTTGAGTAGAACAGTAACATTGATTAATGGCAGGAAGAAACTCTGCATTAATGTTCTATCAACATTCCAACAACTTCCCCTCTAATGTCCTCTAAATGTTTAAGTGACATTGAAGTGAGGCAAATGTGAACGAAGAGATTAAGGGAATTAATCAGACTAAGGATGATAAATCAATGTTCAGATGCAGCCTTAGAAAACACATGCTTTTTCATGCACCATCAGGCAATCCATCACGTGAAATCACTTGACATACCGCAGGCGGGCTTCTTAGAATTGAAATACAAGTGTTGTACTTCTCACAATATCCACCAGGTGGTGCATGAAAGACTTGAGGAAGAGCTAACAGCCCTCTCTCTAGTTAGTGACAGGTCACATGCTGCTTCTTTTGTGGGTGCATCATACAATATATCATGTGCATTTTAATTTATTACCTTGTTAGAAAGGTATTCGAAAATATTAAATATAAAGGCTAAAATTCACTGTAAGAAACGCTGTACTGTAAAAGTTACTGAAAGTGAGACTCATTCTAATACATGTTTCCAAACTGTGGGCTGCTATATGCGTGCGTCTATTGCAGGGAGGCCATGATTTCTTTGAAAAATTGTATTAGGTTGTTTTAAAAGATGATAAAAATCCAGGGGCCTGGGTAGCTCAGTGAGCATTGACGCTGACTACCACCCCTGGAGTTGCTAGTTTGAATCCAGGGTGTGCTGAGTGACTCCAGCCAGGTCTCCTAAGCAACCAAATTGGCCCAATTGCTTGTTTCATGGTCATTGTCTTGTTAAGTTGTTTATTAGTTCAGTCTTGTGATTGGTTATCTTGTTCATGTGTTTTCCCCAAGTCCATGTATTTAAACCCTCATGCCTTGGCCCTTTGTCAGGTATTGTGTGTTGTAACGTTGTTTGGAAGTTTAGTCAGTTTCATGTTTTGTTTATTAGTCTACCAAGTCATGTAAAGTTACGTTAAGTCAAGTTCATGTTTTTGTTTTGTTCACGTTTAGAGTTAGGGTTTTTTGGATTTCACATTTGGAAATAAACTGCACTTGGGTTCCTACATTGTCTTCATCATCATCATTGCCAGCATCGTTACAGATTATGCCATTGGCTCTCGCGTGTCTTGTGACCGATTACAACGACCTCAAGTTTGGATGTGCATGTAGTTTTTGAATGAGACGTGCCAGTAGAATCAGGATGACACAGGATCAAAATGCCTTCACGGAGGGGGGATATTTGTACCGATTAAAACCTTCTGTTTCACTCTGCTACTCCCGCAATGCCATCATAAGGTTTGGAATATTGAAATATGTTCCAAACATTTTTTTAAATAAACGATCGTGACTGTACTTTATCTGTTTGTTATGTCTTTTCTATTGTTGAGAACTGGTTAGGTTTAGGCATAAATGTGCGGCTGGGTGCTTAAAAATATCTATAAATAGTGTAATGTATATCAAATGCTGTATATCAAAGTGTCTTTTTCGTGTTTTATATTACATTATATCAGTTAGGTTTATAAATAGGGTTGGGTTAGGGGATCTAAAATATTCTAAATTATTGTACAATGTAATATGTCACTAATATATTTATGAGTTTAATAAACATGGGGGGTTTAGCACACAAAATAATATTCAATGATTGATACAGTATCTCACAAAAGCGAGTACACCCCTCACATTTTTGTAAATATTTGATTATATCTTTTCATGTGACAACACTGAAGAAATTACACTTTTCTACAATGTAAAGTAGTGAGTGTACAGCTTGTATAACAGTGTAAATTTGCTGTCCCCTCAAAATAACTCAACACACAGCCATTCATGTCTAAACTGCTGGCAACAAAAGTGAGTACACCCCTAAGTTTAAATGTCCATATTGGGCCCAAAGTGTCAATATTTCGTGTGGCCACCATTATTTTCCAGCACTGCTTTAACCCTCTAGGGCATGGAGTTCACCAGAGCTTCACAGGTTTCCACTGGAGACCTCTTCCACTCCTCCATGATGACATCACAGATCTGATGGATGTTAGAGACCTTGTGCTCCTCCACCTTCCATTTGAGGACGCCCCACAGATGCTCAATAGGGTTTAGGTCTGGAGACAATTCTTTATTTAATGCAAATAGCTCCATATCTCATATGTCATATCACAATGTGCCCCTCACCTGTTACAATGTGTCCCACCTATTGGGCACTTTGTAACATTTCACTTTCCTTCTTTCCAGGCAGACATTTGTAAAATTAATGTGAAAAAGAAAAATACAAGTACATTTACACAAACCTAAGAAAACCAAAAAGTGTTAGGTTGTGCCCTGCTCTCTCCTACAGAGGTGTATAAGAATTTGAAATATTATAATTGTAAGAATTGTAAAAATATTAGTTGTTTAATGTTTTTAATGATTTAAATGCTATATATTATTATATTAATATTATTTTGTACAAAATGGCATAATGTTTTTCTGCATATTTTTACTTTTTTCCATTTCCTCTGACATTTTTCCCCCCATCATTCACAAGTGGCTCCTTATGTGAAATACTTGAAAAATATTTGATACAGGCCTTTGAGTAATGGACTAAAATAATGCCCAATGAGAAACAAATTTCTTTCACTCCACTTGTCACAAATGCAATCTACTGCTAAAAAAATATGATATGGTAAGAAATATTTTTACATTAAGCCAGTAATTCCTAGAAGTTCACAAGCAAAATGCTTGATGTGGCTTGTTTTCTCTTCAGAGAAAAACCTCACCAAAACTTCATGCTTTGCATTTAATTGGGTCATCCATTCAATTGCAGTCAATGTAAGCACATCGTAGTTCTAACGGGAAGACTAGCAGCTGTACATCATCTCACCATTAGCTGGGTAATTCCTAGCCAATCAAATGTAAGCCATTGCTTTATAAGTCTGCTCACAATAAATCACATTGCTGTTTCAGTGTGCTAACACGGCAACATCATTCTATAGCACTCTGACTAGCTGCAAATTTCCGGATTCTCAGTGGGATCACGCCCTCTTGGAATCATAATAGACATTTTCCGACCTCTCCAGGCCACAGGAGAACAGTACATCTCTGGAAAGCCACCTTCCCTCCCCTCTTCTTCATCCATATCTCATTCACTTAGGAGATCTCCCTCAATTGAGCCACCGCATCCTCAATCGGAATCCACGACCCGGACCAGAAGGAGTGCACTCCTCACCAAGTCTGTCAAAATCATTGGCTCAGGCAGCAGCTTTTTTCCATCAGAAATAAGCTAAGTTCTTATCATATCCATCAAATGCATTCAGATTTAGTCATGGGTCTAGGCCTTCTGTTGCCATGCTGTCTGTTCATCATAACGTATCTGCATTAGTGCTGCACAATTAATCATATCGCTATCGAGATGTCAGCCTGTGCGATTATATGACGGCAAATGCTGCGATTTTATTAAATAAATAAGTCCATGTGTGGATGTGACAGCCCATTCTCTCTGAGAGCTGTTTGCACATTTTCTACACCACTAATGACCAGTCAGTCTCAGTTTAGGGAGTGGCACGTGTGGTAAATAACATTAACATTACAACAACAATAAAATGTGTGTGTGTGTGTGTGTGTGTGTGTGTGTGTGTGTGTGTGTGTGTGTGTGTGTATATATATATATCAACAACAACAGTTTTAGTGGTTTGTTTGAGTGAACCACACTTTTATATCCAGTTTCCTTTTCAAAAGAGTTTATAGAAAGTACATGTTACATCCTGCTTAAATGTCCCTGTTTGTTTGGACAATCTTATTTTCGTGAAAATGTGTATGTTCTTATTTATTGTTCTATTTTATTTAGGTGTAATATTGAGAAAATAACAAGTTTGCAGTAATGCAAAGATATTTAATTTTGTAAAAATATTTTAATTTGAAAACAATGTGCATTTATAGCTGTTGTTGTTGCTAGTTTGTATGTTTGAGTTGAAAAATACACATTTCAGCATTAACAGTAATATATTTGTGCATTTTCCTTGATAACCAAGCAAGGAAACACGCTTCCTACTACTCTACCTGGGCCCACTATTCCTCCTCCTGCCAATCACACAGTACTCCTCTTTTTTCCGTTCTTATCTCCCAGTGTGCGTTGTTCATTTCCTTTTGTTTTCACACTAGACATCTCAAGTTTCCTCCCCTATTCATCACTCCATCCCTAACCCCCATGTAGCACCACTGGTTAAAACATTATGGTCTCTCCCCTCATGCCTTCTCGGGGTATTCCTTTTTCATCGAAGCACGTTGGAACAACAGCGCTTCTCAGAGAGATGTTGAAGATGTCGGTAAGAACATCTACCAGCTGGTCAGCACATCCTCTGAGCACTCTGCCAGGAATGTTGTCTGGTCCAGCAGCCTTCCGTGTGTTGACTCTACGTAGAGTTTTCCTCACATCAGCCATGGTAATGATGTTAACCTATCACATACTAACCAACTATTGTAATGCTAATCTCTGTGGTCTGGAGCCATTTTTACATCCTGGAATTGCAAAACATAAATGAATGTATACAGGCACCTTGTCAAATGCAAAAGTCAATCTCCTGAATTGCCGTTTTAGGCTCCTCTTTCCATTATTGTAAGTAGGCAGTCTATAATTATCAAACTGCCACTCTCTGTTAGGAATCATCTGTCATATGATCCAAAAAACTGAATTTTGCTAACCATTTAAAGAGTTTCATTTAGGAAGCATTTTTATGTGTTTACAAGAGGGTATGTACAGGCAGCAGTGTCTGATTGATGATAATGAGTTGCTTTATGAATATTAAGAGTAAAAAATGACCTGGGCACCTGAGATTAGCAAGGCAGAAAAGCTTTTTAAAAAGTCCCTCCGGAGGGCAAAAACAGACAATGAATTCAGCCAAGTCCTAATAAGGATGTGTGACTGAAATAACATTAAGGCAATACTTTATTCTGGCCTTGCCATTTTTAAACATATTCAAATAAAAAAAAAAAATTAATTTAGCTTTCATCTATATATATATTTTTTTATTTTTTTATAGCTACAAAATGTTCTACCAGTAGCCAAAAAAACATAACTGAAAGAAATGGACAGAACACTTGATGGCCAATGACAAGTTGGAGGGAAACTATTAATAGTAAAGAAGTAAGAAGACTTTAGATCAGGCACTCAACTAGACACTTGAAAATATATCACTATTTCGTTGAAGAGCAAGTTTTGTTTAAAGATTATACATTTTTTATTTTATTTGGGATAACATGCACGACTGTGCACAATAAAACAGGGAAGATGCATTCTGAGAGTAAGTAGTGTATATTTTGATTTCATACTGCCTTTAACTGATAGAGTTCCTCAAGAATTTTGACATTCAGGCATTAAACAGTTACAAACAAAATCTAATAAAGAGCCAATTCTACTCCGAGCATAGCTCTAAATTACCTGACAAAAAGAGGCCATGCAGAAAAGGGACACAGGAAATCCACATCTGAGAAGCTCTCAATCTCATTAAAGTGTTAAGCACTAATCATGAATACCGGCCAAGAATGCTTTAGAACTAGAGGAGTAATGGATGTCATACAATGACATCACAAAGACACTGGCACTGTCTCAAACCATAGCAAGCTTCCTACTAAGACAGCGTCAGGCATGCTCCTATTAAAGGTTACTCTCTCTGATACATAAAATGCATTATATAAACAGAACTTGACAGTAGCCACTAAATCAGCCAGTCACAGCTATCTACCCAACATCTTAAAGGTATAGTTCACCCAGAAATAAAAAGTCTATCATCATTTATTTGCCCTCATGTTGTTTCAAACCTATATGACTTTCATTTATGGAACAGTTCATTTGTAGTCTCACTCTTATTGCATCAATTTTTATACAATTAAACTGAATTCTGTCTGACAAAATCATTATGCCTAAAATCTCCTTACATAAATACTATCTTTTCAAACATTTAATTTGAACCTTTCTTATTTTTATATTTTACAGATATTTCCATAAACTCTTTTTAGGGAGATAATGATGGACTGCAAGGCAAACTGATTTCAATAGTGTTGTCTCCTCTCTATTATTATAGAAATAGTGTGCAGAGGAAATAGGAGGGTCAGTCGTATGATGATGCCTTTGAAAGCATGGTTGACATGGCAAGGTCATCAAAATCTTCCTCAGACATTCCTCTTATACTTAGCTCTACAACTACAATGGCAAAGTTCAACAGAATTATTCTTCACCTGTGTACAGCATCCCACAGCAACACTGGGATCTTAGTATCACTGTGTAATTTAACATAGGCCACCATTTTTATGACTCTTGATAAAATGAAAATATTTGGAAAGTGTGAAACTAGTTGCTTTATACAAAAATGTTATTGTTTATATTGAAAACATGCAATGAAATATGACAGGCATGTTATGCATATGTCGTTAACAACATTTTCAAGTCACTGAATGTGATTCATGTATATTTGAGATTATAAAATGTGTCAATTGTACATTATATAATAGTTGCTTTTTGTCAGCAGTGGAAAAATAGACAAAATATCTGGCCAAGTTCCTCAATATAAACTTTTTGTTTATGGAGCTATTGTATAAAAGCAATATCATATTCACATCCAAGCTGTTGTACTCAGCATGGCTGTGATCAACCATCTGTTATTACAGATGTGCTGATATTCAGTACCACAGCATGAATGTGAGTGAGATATTGCTTTAAAAATAGCAAAAAATATAATTAATTATATATCTTCTATAAATAAGTAATTTAGCATTTTATCTAACTTAAATAATAAAAACAAATAAAGTACATACAATATATTTCATTCCCAACACCTCTAGTAAACCTGCCTTCTGGTGAAACAAATGTGGAAGGTTAAGATGGATATTAATCACTGTAATTCCCAAAGGGAGCTGTTATACTGACACAATCTTACACTGCTGACTAGGACTGGGCACAAATAAGCAATAATGAGTCTTGTTAATGCATTAATCTGACCTAAATCGCACCAGTCCATTTTTTCCAAATTGAAATAACAGACCAAGATAATGCAAATTGTAGATTGGTTCCATTGAGCATGTATACACATCAATCGATCATCGACAGGCCAGGGTGTTATGTGCATGCTCCGAGAAACAGAGGTCCCGCACGACGTGTATTTTACCTGGAAGTCGAGCGCAACCCAAAGCAGAAAAGAAGAAGAACAACAACAACACAACAACAACAACACAGGGTGCATTTAATTGTTCACCCCTATGCCCTATTTCCTTCGAAGACTTTACCATCGACCGTGGGGCTCAAACATAATGTTAATTCGGAACTCACCTTTAATTCATTTTATTTGGAAATTCTGTTGGACGCGACAGTATGGCTATCATGATTGTTCTCTCTTCGAAGTGCCCTTTGTAGGTTGATTTATCTCGTTTGTAACACAGAGACACATGGCGAATGCTAGAAATGTTCTTTTTTGGATGTATCAGCAGTCTGTAACCCATTTCCACCTGTGATGCAGACATTGATGTGCCTCAAATTACTTTCTTTTGTCTATTGACTAATTCTCCTATCTGCCTGCAATAGTAACACTCATATCACACATGTAAACACAGATCTTTGCAGTAGCAAAATATGTCTTTAATAAAACAAGTATAAAAAATATTTTTCATGATCTTACGTGGACTACAGTTGAAGTCAGAAGTTTACATACACCTTAGCCAAATACATTTAAACTCAGTTTTTCACAAGTCCAGACATTTAATCATAGAAAACATTGTCTGGCTTATGTCAGTTAGAATCACAACTTTATTTTAAAAATGTGAAATGTCAGAATAATAGTAGAGAGAATTATTTATTTCAGCTTTTATTTCTTTTGTCACATTCCCAATGGTTCCGAAGTTTACATACAGTTTGTTAGTATATGGTAGTATTGCCTTTAAATTGTTTAACTTGGGTCAAATATTTTGGGTAGCCCTCCACAAGTTTCTCACAATAAGTTGCTGGAATTTTGGCCCATTCCTCCAGATATAACTGGTGTAACTGAGTCAGGTTTGTAGGCCTCCTTGCTCGCACACGCTTCTTCAGTTCTGCTTTGAAAATTCTCTATTGGATTGAGGTCAGGGTTTTGCAATGGCAACTCCAATACCCTGAATTTGTTTTCCTTAAGCCATTTTGCCACAATCTCTCCTCAGTCTAAATGTTATTATTACATTTTACACCAAGTTTATAAGGATGAATGAAGCAAAGCAGAGCTTGTATATTTTCAACAATCCAGTAGCAAATTGCATCATCTTCAGTATATCTGTATATCAGTATATCTGATCTGCATGAAAATTGACACGTTAAGAATGTAAGAAATGCATATGGCTGTCAAGTTTTCCATGTTGTTGTGGCTGTTGAGTGTGTATAGCTGTAGCTGACTTCTTCAACGCACTACTATGACACTATCAACAGGAAAACGTCTACGTCACTTCCTCAGCTGACATCCTTTCTTCACCTATTGGACTGTGCAGTGTCATGCAAAGGTGGAAAAAGAAATGAAGAATGCAGATGAACAGATCTGTGCTGCACTGGGCTCATGGGCTCATGTTTTTAGTGCTTTAAGAGCAGTTCACATGCATTGTGAAAGAAAAATACTGCAGAATCAAGCATACAAGTTATTATACATACCTGTATAACAGAAATTGACAACATTTCACCTGATGCAGAACATTGCGAATTGTCAAACACACACTGAAGCTGCACTTTCAGTGACAAAATAAAAGCTCCTTGTGAAGGTGAAGCAAATAGGACAGAAATAGATTACTTTTATACAATAATAATAATTGTGTATTATGCCATATGCAATATTCAACTGGGTTCCAAAATGTTTTTGCACACCTCGTTCATTCAAAACAAATGTTTTAGCAAAATGACATGAATGTAACTAATGCTTTTTATTAAGCAACTATACATCTATATTTGTTATCCAAACATAACGAGACAGTGGCTTAAGGGAAGACCTGAGGCAGTTATCACCATTGGAACGCAGAGCAGACAGGAATGAGCTGACCTGCAGGAGATGGATCTGTTGCTCTGGGCTTATGTGCTGGGTCAGCAGGATGTTCGAGGAATCCTCACCTCATTTGCACTCAGACTAAAACTGAAAGTGTTCTCATGCATTTTTGTACATTTCTGAAGAAAGGCACATGCACACAAACAAACAAAAAGGATTTGCAAAAATAATGACTGTTTTCTGAACACTTCCCCTGTCTGCCATAAACCCTAAACACTATTGGTTAAGCTAATGTTGTAATGTCGATTTGCTTAGAATGCACAAACAAATTTGATTGTTTACAACTTTTAGGGGAATCAACTTACAGATATCTCTTCACATAACATACTTAAGCTTTAAGATTGTACCTCCTTTTCTTTGTATTCTGTACATCCTCAGTTCCTTTAAAAGTGAAATAAAATGTATAGTAGTGCCGATATATCGGATGTATCTGCGTATATGTTTACAGATATGTGCAGATATGAAAACTTATTTCAGAACATATAATGCAGAAAACAATGCTTTAGAATTGGTGTCATAACTTAGTTCTCCGACTCCATTGTTTACAGAGCTGACTCTGAACTGACTGTGGCTCTGCAGACAGGGCGGAGTTAAGGAAAAAAGGTTTCTTCTCGGTAAGTTGCTGACTAGTTTGTGAAATACCTACTGGGAAGTTAATATTTGATGACCCCATAATTTAAACCTTTTCAATTTAGTAACTAATATAACGTTAACCCTGTCCCTGACTACCATGTCACTCCTGTTTATCACAACTGTTTGCTGTTAGCCAGCTATTGTTTGTTAGCGCATTCAGTAATGTAACAGATTGAAAGGTAAAAATCAGGTCATCTTTTTGCAGCTCAGCAGACAACAGTGCGTTGGTGGATTGTGTCTGTTGAGAGTTGATTTCATGCTACGTTGTTACCTAGTTGATGAAATGCAATGCTGGTCCATCTTTTACTCTCTTTGACAACAAGCTCATGGGTAACTAGCTATTTATTTTATTTGTATTTATTCTTTATTTTCTCAGTGTTCATTTCTAGAATTTGTTGACAATGCATAATAATAAAGTCAAATATTATTTGACAAAAATATTTGTTTAAGAAAGCAGCCTTCTGAGTACCTTTGCATAGTCATATCTGTGCAAAATCAGTGAACAATCCACATAGAAAGGTCTTTTTTCATTCCAGCTCACAAATGAGCTATATCGGCCATAGGTGAATTTTCCCCCTCTAAAATAGTTCTTGGTATCGGTCTCAAAAACCCCATATAGGTTGGGCTCTAATGTATAGACATCAACACTTTCACATGTATGCATTGGATAAGCCTTTTATACATTCATGTGCATGTCATACATATATATGTGTGAGTTTATTCTGTAGCTGCTCTACTCGGCTCCTCTCTGCTCTCAGTCAAAAACACTCAGACTACAAAATAGTTTACTACTTTATATTTTATGTCCAGTGTAGTCTGTTAAATGTTTCCTATGAAATTCACTCTCAATCACAAACACACATCCATTATTGGCTCTGATTGGAGCTATGGGTACTTTGTTAAAACTGAATCATTCAAGATATCGATGTGTTGATATCAGTCCAAGTGTTTGAGTGAAAGACTAAAGCACTTATAAAATCAGTGTAGAAGTGAATGGATATTGTTTCTATCAGTGACAATGCGGATGGATGGATGGATGGATGGATGGATGGATGGATGGATGGATGGTAGTGCTGCAGCTAATGCTTATTTTGATAATCAACTAATCTAATGATTAATCGACTATTCGGATGATTACAGCAATGATTAATGCGTGGTGGTGGCATAGTGGGCTAAAGCACATAACTGTTAATCAGAAGGTTGCTGGTTCGATCCCAACAGCCACCAACATTGTGTCCTTGAGCAAGGCACTTAAATCCAGGTTGCTCCGGGGAAATTGTCCCTGTAATAAGGGCTCTGTAAGTCACTTTGGAAAAAGCATCTGCCAAATGCATAAATGTAAATGTAAAATGTAAATGATTAATCATTAGCTCTTAACCAACTATTCAGCTTGTGCCCTAACTAAAAAGTTGAAATAAACATGGTTGCTAACAATAAAAAGGACAATATCATCTTTTAAATATACCTCTAAATGACATTCACTGATTTAAAGGCAAAAAATACTTTTTATTAAGTTTAATTCAGTAAAAAATCTACTGGAAAAAATTGTGTTGTTATCAAGTGTTTTTGTCTTGTTTACCATTTAATATTGTCTAAAAATCCTAAAAACAAGATACATTTACTTGAGAAGCAACATATAAGATTTTTATACTTTCTTTGTATCTAAATATACTGTAAGTTTATTTTGTATACAAGTGTATTTTTTTCACTTGGTTATAATTCTGCAAGTGCAGAAAAGACAAAATATACTTGTATTCAATACCTATTCTCTAAAAGTGAGTCTAAATATCTTATATGCTGCTTCTCAGGTGAATGCATCTTTTTAAAAGGATTTTTAGATATAATATTTGAACATTAACATTCTCAGATAAAAAAAAACCTTCTGCAGTATAGTTCCTAAAGTAAATGTACGTTGTTTTAAAGGAGTTTTAGATATTTATATTGGAAAAAAAGCCAAAACAAAAACAAATCAAAAACGTATTTTGTTGCAGTGTATAATGGGGTGAAGACTACACCTCTCTCACCTTTTTGTTCACTTCAATACATCTTTAACTAAAAAAAACAAACTCTCTTATTAATAAAGCTACATATTGCCAATTTTCTTCACGATAAGAAACGCACAGTGACATATATTATGAATCAATAATCACGAGTCATCACGTTATAATCTAGCTGCAGCAAGCGCGCATGCTCTAGGGACTGCACAAAGACATGCCAGTTTCAGAGTTTGTAGTTATCTTCACGACCTGCTTCCTTATTATTTGAACTTTTATAAACCTATAACGCATGAAATATAACTGCATTAAAGATGTAGCACCGGGGTGTTCCTTTAAAGATGCAAGATTTTCTTAAACGGAGCTTCTGTAATTACTTATTTTGTGTTTTTGGATAATTTCCTTATACTTTGCTATCTACATCACCTGAAGCAGTTTAAAGTGAATCTGGACTCTGAGCTGTGTTATCTTCCACTCCTCACTCAGGCACGAGCTGCCGTGCTGCTCTCGCGCTCCATCATTAGTTTCATATGATCTCATGTTATATTAAATGACATCAAATGACATTCAACAATGAAAATTTGTGTCTACACTTGTTTTATTGTGGATGTTGTCGATAACATCGACTAATCATTTCGGCCCTAATTGATGGATGGATGGAAAGGAAAAGGAAGGGAAATGAAATGAAATGGGAAAGAAAGGAAAAAGAAAAGGAAATGGAAAAGGAAGGAATAAAGGAAATAGAAAAGGAAAGAAGGAAGGAAGGAAGAAAAGAAAATGAAAAGAAAGGAAAGGAAAATAAATCACTTACAATCTAACACTGAAAATGAATTCCCAAGCTAAACATTGTTAAAACCTTCTGGGGATCTCAGGGCCACCAAGATTGTTGTGGCCAGATTCAATAGAAAACCCATTTAATTTACTCCAAAAGCCATTAGACAGGGCCATATTTTTGAAAGTCAAGGACTCTGAAGTGATAGTTTGTATTTTGGTTTGAGATGCTTCCACTGGCTGATGATGTATATAGATCAGTAACACATACTATAATTTCCTGCACAAGAAATTAGCAAGTGAAAAGATAGGCAGATAAAATTATGACAGAGTGTATTTTCATGCTAATGTTCTGAGAAACTCACGCACATACAGACACCAGATTACAGATTCTCATATAAAGAGCAAGATGACCATTTTATTTTAATGTTTCAAAATGTTCCATGCATTTTGAATATTCAAGTTTACAGAGATGAGGATGCTTGGTCAATGCATTGCAAGTTCGTGGCCCCAATTCAAACCTCAGTACTAAAGGGAGTGATAGTTACTGTACCTTCAAATGTCATTTAAACAGTTGAGTTGTGTGTGCTATTCTATTTACTATACTGATACTCCTCCATGACAACAGTTGACAAAACTGACCACTGAAGAAGACAAATGTCCACTATTGAGCCCTTTGCGGCGACACAGAGAATGCAACTCAAGGTTTTTGATACTGACTGCAACTGGGTGTGAAATCGAGTTTTTGTAGCTAGAAGCAAATGTGCAAATGTCCTTACATAGAGTTTGCTCCAAGGGAGAGTTTATCCAAAAATTTACTCAACCTCATATTATTTCAAACTTGTTTTTAATAGGCCAACCTGGTGTACACATGTTCAGTGTGTGTAGTGTTTAGAGGAGTATTTGCATTGATGTTTGATAAATGTCTCCCTAACCGGATTGAATTATGTTTATCCACTAATCTAGTGACTACTGGCAAAACAGCAACTTTTGATTTCACCACATCTCACTCCCTCTCTGTATGTTTCTTCACCTTTCTTTTCTCCACTGCTCTCCTCCCTCCACATACAATCAACATCTGTCTAATCAAGTGAATATTTATCATATACAAACTAAAGAGAAGATTAAACAGATGGTGCGGGTGTGTGTGCAAGGGGGTGTTGTGATTACAGGTCACCGTTATTTATTTTTATTTTCCAGTCCCCATCCTACATGCAAATAGTTGAGATGCATTAAACAAAGTAAATCGATGTGTTCACTGTGACTATTGCTGTGTCCCAAAATGATGCACTACAAATGATGATTTAACAATATAAACTATGCACTCAGCTATGTAGTGTATGAAGTGTAGCATCGTTCCAATTGGAACACGTAATGGTTTCTTACTAAACGGAAGCATTTGCCGTCTAACAGTTGACGGAAGTGACGTTTCAAATGCGTATGATGTGTTGCTGCTAGCTTTACTGTTTGGCAACCTCAGATCAACACGTGTATCTCAAACAACGAACATATTCACACAGCATGGGGTGATGGTAAAGCATTCAACTTACATTTGTTAGGTGCTGTCTTCACTGTTTTGCTAGATGCTACATTCTCCATTATTTACAATTGTTTTGTCAGACCAGAAACGCAGCCAGGTAACTCCACCGCTTCCTTTATGTCTGGCAAGCTGCGAGTGCTGAGTGCATGAAGTGTCCAACATTCCACACTTTCCTTCTTTAGCAGAACACAAAGGTCCATACAATGCAAGTGATTGGGTGCCAACATTTTGAAGCTCCAAAAATCATATAGGTCAGCATAAAAGTAATTACTATGACCCCAGTGCTTAAATCAATGTCTTCAGAAGCTTCAGTGTGGGTGAGAAACAGATAAAAAAAAATATGATTTATCTTCTCTGCTCAGTCAGTCACCACTTTTAAACTTTCACATTCTTCGTCTTGTGTTTTTGGTGATTCAAATTCTTCATGCTTACTAATGAGTTACTTTTATGCTGCCTTTATGTGCTTTTGGTAGCATCTACATTTTGGCACCCATTCACTTGCACTGTACGGACCTACAGAGCTGAAATATTCTTATAAAAATCTTAATTTGTGTTCTGCATAAGAAAGAATGTCATACACATCTGGGATGGCCAGCAAATGATGAGAGAATTAAAATTTTTGGGTGAACTATACCTTTAACATACTACTCGCTCTACTAACACTACAAAATTATACAGAATAGTGCAGAAGTTTTTGGTTTGGGACACACCTTATGACTCTCTAACTGCTCTGTTCCAAAATCTATTGAGTTACCTTGCTGCCTAAATACGTGTCAAACCGCGTCAATCAAACCGTTCACAATGGAGAACGGGGCGGCATCATTTTGATTAAACACATGTAACATCATACCTCGACTTCAGTTTCAATAATCAGTTGTGCAGCTCTCATGGATATAACACTGATGACTCAGAGGTCAAAGTGTGCCGGATTTTAAAATGTTTTAGATGATTTCTCCTCCTCAAGCGAGCGCATAATACAATAAGCAATGGCGCTATTATCAGCGCACGAGAGAATTTGCATTGCGTTTACAGATAATTGAACTATATTAAACTGTATATAATGCTGAATATGAGGTATAATCATTATAAGGGTCAAGTTATCTGATAATTCCAAATGTAATGTCTGATTTCAACAGAAAATTTGTATTATGGCAAACATTAATTTACTGGATAAACATACACATAGTTTTGATTGTAGAACAATTTAGAAACATGTAATCACTGACAATACTATTTTTTTTTTTAATTTTATCCCCTTTTCTCTCCAATTTTGGCATGCCCAATTCCCAATATGCTCTATGTCCTCATGGTGGCATAGTAACTTGCCTCAATCCAGGTGGTGGAGGATGAATCTCAGTTGCCTCCGTGTCTAAGACGGTCAAACCACGCATCTTATCACGTGGCTTGTTGAGCTCATTTCAGCGGAGACCTAGCACGTGTGGAGGCTCATGCTATTCCCCGTGGCATCCACGGACAACTCACCATGAGCCCCACCAAGAGCGAGTACCACATTATAGTGACCAGGAGAAAGTTAACCCAACGTGACTCTACCCACCCTAGCAACTGGGCCAATTGGTTGCTTAGGAAGCTTGACTGGAGTCACTCAGCACGCCCTGGATTTGAACTTGCGACTCCAGCTGTGGTAGTCAGCGTCTTTCCTTGCTGAGATCCCAGGCCCCAGACAATACTATTCTAAAACCTACAATATTAATTTAAAATACATAAAACGCATGTAATCAGTGGCAGTGTACAAGCATATTTATTAACATATTTATTTATTATGTGTACTAACATAATTATGTATTTTTCAGCTGGGCAGAATTAATATTTCTATTCTGGTGTCACCATTGCTCTTTGCTGGGCATATTTTTAGTCCCACTACATCCCAGATGGATCATTTGATTCTTTAATGAACAGCACTTTTTGTTACATTTTACAAGTAAAGGAAAGGAACTGTTTTGAAAGTAATAATATTAATAATAATAAATTAAAACCTTTTCATAAATCAGGCTTTGTTCAAGGTTTGATGAGAGTATAGAATTGTGAATTCAGTACTGTAAATTTAACCAAAGCTGCATGCCCTTTATAATTTCTGTTTAAAACCATATATAAAATAAAAATACAGGAAATAATTTAATTGATTAATCGAAGAAATAGTTGAAGATTAATCGATCATCAAAATAAGCATTAGTTACCTAATTATCTACCATATTAGATAATTGATTAGCTACCATAAATACCTAAAACATTCATCTACAAACATCCCCAAGTGTGTGTGTGTGTGTGTGTGTGTGTGTGTGTGTGTCAGCATTGATCTTACAATTCAGTGATGATCTGACTTACAGGTGAAACTCGAAAAATTAGAATATCGTGCAAAAGTTCATTAATTTCAGTAATTCAACTTAAAAGGTGAAACTAATATATTATATAGACTCATTACAAGCAAAGTAAGATATTTCAAGACTTTATTTGATATCATTTTGATGATTATGGCTTACAGCTTATGAAAACCCCAAATTAGAATATTACATGAAATCAATAAAAAAAAGGATTTTAAATACAGAAATGTCGGCCCTCTGAAAAGTATAATCATGCATATGTACTCAGTACTTGGTTTGGGCCCCTTTTGCATTAATTACTGCCTCAATGCGGCGTGGCATGGATGCTATCAGCCTGTGGCACTGCTGAGGTGTTATGGAAGACCAAGATGCTTCAATAGCGGCCTTCAGCTCTTCTGCATTGTTTGGTCTCATGTCTCTCATCTTTCTCTTGGCAATGCCCCATAGATTCTCTGTGGGGTTCAGGTCAGGCGAGTTTGCTGGCCAATCAAGCACAGTAATACCATGGTCATTGAACCAGGTTTTGGTACTTTTGGCAGTGTGGGCAGGTGCCAAGTCCTGCTGGAAAATGAAGTCAGCATCTCCATAAAGCTTGTCTGCTGAAGGAAGCATGAAGTGCTCTAAAATGTCCCGGTAGACGGCTGCGTTGACTCTGGACTTAATAAAGCACAGTGGACCAACACCAGCCGATGACATGGCTCCCCAAACCAACACAGACTGTGGAAACTGCACACTGGACTTCAAGCATCTTGGATTGTGTGCCTCTCCATTCTTCCTCCAGACTCTGGGACCTTGGTTTCCAAATGAGATGCAAAATTTGCTCTCATCAGAAAAGAGGACTTTGGACCACTGAGCAACAGACCAGTTCTTTTTTTCTTTAGCCCAGGTAAGACGCTTCTGACGTTGTTTGTTGTTCAGGAGCGGCTTGACAAGAGGAATACGACATTTGAAGCCTCAGTCCACTCCTTGTGAAGCTCCCCCACACATTTGAATGGCCTTTTCCTGACAATCCTCTCCAGGCTACGGTCATCCCAGCTGCTTGTGCACCTTTTTCTTCCACACTTTTCCCTTCCACTTAACTTTCTATTAATGTGCTTTGATACAGCACTTTGAGAACATCCAACTTCTTTTGCAATTACCTTTTGAGGCTTTCCCTCCTTGTGGAGGGTGTCAATGATGGTTTTCTGCACAACTGTCAGGTCAGCAGTCTTCCCCATGATTGTGAATTCAACTGAACCAGACTGAGAGACCATTTAAAGGCTCAGGAACCCTTTGCAGGTGTTTAGCTGATTAGAGTGTGACACTTTGAGCCTACAATACTGAACCTTTTCACAATATTCAAATTTTCTGAGATTCTGAATTTGGGGTATTCATAAGCTGTAAGCCATAATCATAAAAATTATATCAAATAAAGGCTTGAAATATCTTACTTTGCTTGTAATGAGTCTATATAATATATTAGTTTCACCTTTTAAGTTGAATTACTGAAATTAATGAACTTTGGCACGATATTCTAATTTTTCGAGTTTCACCTGTACTATCCTGTCCAGAGAGATCACATAATATCAAATACATTACTGAAACAAATACACACCTACAATCATGCAAACACACACAAATGCCTATGGTCAACATTGTTAATCAACAATACCTCAAGTTCTTAACTTTTCCACGCTTTTCACACACATACACACACTAGAGATGCTATTACAAAGGCTGAAAGGCAGCTGAGATACCTCAGGATAACATTCTACCCGCCAAACAAACACACACAGACACACACACTTACACACACAGAAGCTAAACAGAGAGCAAAGCTGGTGAAGGTGTTGTGACTCAGAAATAAGAGGAAGGAAAGGTGTTCTTTAATAATCAATTCCATCTTTTTCCTTCTTTCTTCATTTCTTTCTACCCTCTTAAACAATGTGAAATATTAGATTAAATATTAGATTGAAAAAAATCCATTTATCACAGATTTTTAAGGGGGCTGAGGTGATTTTGGTGCTGGCAGCTGAGGTTATCAGATTTAAAGGGATGAGCTGAAAGACAGGGGCGTAAAGTTAATCTAAAAAGGGTTTAGAATCCTCAATACACTGCAAAGGAAGAGAGAGAGAGAGAGAGAGAGAGAGAGAGAGAGAGAGAGAGAGAGAGAGAGAGAGAGAGAGAGAGAGAGAGAGAGAGGTGTATAGAGGAGCACATTGATGTATGAAGTTGACAGTATATGCTCATTGACAGGATATATGTAATTAAGTTCAATATGTTTTAGAAATGGAATTAAAACACTGATGGAACAGTGACCAGCATGCTCTTGCAGGATCAGTTGCATTAAACCTCTTAAAAGGACAAATAAAGCACACACAGTACCGAAGTCCCAAAGAAAGCAATAAAAAGCATATTTCATGTTAAGCTTAAGTGTGTAATTTCTTTACCACAAGCATCGCCAAAGGGAATTGCAAAATGTATTGCCGTTTTTAAACAGATTCCAGAAAAGACTCCCAACTCCTAAACAAGAAATAAGCATAATGTGTTTAGAGTGTGAGTGAGAGACTGAGGAGCTAACCACATTTACATCACACTCCCAATTCAGTCTCACATTAAACATACACTTGCCTGTAATTACTAAAGCAACTGTAGTGTGCATCTTTTCAACTATTCTGCTAGGTATGCATTCACACACACACACACACACACACACACACAGCCAAGAGATGAAGTGATAGGAAGCAGAGGGTTTAGAACAGAGCGGATATATTCTGTTTAAAGAACTAATCTAAGTGCTTCCCCTAAGCAGACAGGCACACACACACACACACACACACAAACACCACAGCTAAACAGAGACGGTGTGAATGTGTTGCACATACTTTTGGCCACGTGGCATACATGTGCAACTTGTAAATTCATAAAACCCATCCAAAATGACTTCAAGAACATCAGCTTCATCTGTAATCAATAACAAACATCTTAAATGTTGACTGTAACCAGAATAATTTAAATAAGAACACCACCAAAGCCGAAAAAGCAAAGCAGAGCTCTGCACGGTCAGGATGAGGAATATTCCAGAAACCTGCTGCTCCTCAGGTAGTAGACTGTGAACGGTATCTCAGAGATGAAAAGATTTTCCTGACTGTCCTAAATCAGTAGTCTGAAATAGGGCTGGGCGATTTGTTTATATTTTTTTATTAATTAGAATTTACGTTTTGACCTGATTTTTTTTTTTTTTACAAGGTTTTGCATAAAAGTATTAGTAAACACTATAGTTACATACACTGTCAATCCCCCAAAGGCTGAATAAGGAAGAGAAAAAATATGTTCATAGCGCTTGGCTTGATGCAACCTACAATCTGATCAGCTGCACAGGTGTACGCTCCAAATTAACACAACAGGTTAACAACAAGGAGACTGATATAAAATACGCTGGTAATATTTCCAGTGTGCTCAACTGTACAATGAGTTCTTTCTAGATACATTTGATAATTTCTAGATATTGATTAATATAATACCTAAATTGGCCATTAAGTATTTTGCAGTTTTCTTATTTTACACTACAGTATTATTTCTGAACATCTGGGCTTATTATATTTTAATTTATTTTACATTTACACTATGTTGAAAACTTCCTGTGTGGTGCAATTATTGAATTTTTCTTGCCCACCTATGTTTCCTATAATTAAAAGAACTTTGATTTCTCCAACCAGGTTGCCTTGCATTCTAATAAAGAACATGTTATTTGAATAATGTTGGAGTTCATTTTTAGTTGAGTACATTTAAAAGTTGTAAGATCGAAACGTGAATCGTCCTTAAGTTTGAAAAAAATTTAGATTTGTATTATTTGCCATACTGTCCAGCCCTATGTGGACAGCCTAGTTCCAGATTCCAAGCTTACTTGAAATAATTTTGCTGCACTGCTAGAGAGACCACACACACACACACACACACACACACACACACGACTCACACAAGATCTCTCCAATAACCTTGAGCAACAGATTGAATCACACCGCAGCCAAAAACAAGGATGCTATTTCCATTTTACACATGACCAAATCCTACACACATAATGTTCGGACACGCACACAGCATGCGTGCAAACATACAAACACACACAGTATACACCTCCTCCACTTTCATGGCTCTAGTTGCTACCATATCAGAGCCATCTGTGTACCACCAGAGAGAGAGAGAGAGAAGGGACTTGGCATCCCTATGTCAGATAAGCACGACGCTTATCTACAACAGATCACAATACCACAGACTCATTTATAACTCAGGGGAATTACACTTTAATGCAAACAATATAAAGGAACACTGAAGGTTGCAAGCAAAGATTTTAAAAGCAATGAATTCTGCAAACTCAACATGTTTGATTTGTTTTGCAAATCAGTGAACTCAGAGACTTGATAGAACGGACACTGGCAGGCAGTGCTGGGCGGATTACTTGTGAATTGTAATCAGATACGTAATCAGTCAAGTAATCTCATGAATAACATTCTTGGTGTAATCTAACCCAATTACTTTTGGGTTACTTTCAACCTAATTATACTTTATTTTATGTCACATGAATTTGAGTAGGATAATAATTTTAACACAATAGTACAAAGAGGAAGAACTTTTATTCCATTCTTTACTAACGAAAAGAGCCTCATAAAAGAGCTCCATAAAACATTTTTAAAAAGTGCATTAAACCTTACATGAATGACAAAAACATTAAATCTAACAGCAAATGATCAAATCTAACATTGCTTTGGTCAAAGCTTTCATCTAAAAACACTGAAACACTTTGAACCCTTGCTGCTTTCTTATACCCTCACCTATTCCAAAGCTGAGGTGCAAGATATTATCTTTTGAACAGCAAATATATTCTAAAAGAGCAGTATATTTTAAAACATCACAGTTCAACCGAGTCACACAACAAGGAACAATTGTGTCAAGTTTTATGTCAAGTTCATGCAGTGGACTCCACTGCATCAGCAGCAAGAGAAGAGCGATGGGCTTTGTTCCATATTGCTCCACATTTTGGAGTTGAACTATTATGTACCCTGCGGGCAGGACCCTTAGAGATGGCATCCACTAGATCCTTTGAAGAAATGATGTTCAATATGTGAGCTGCACACGATCGGTGAAGTAGTAAGAAAAAATATATATGTGTATATTTTTATGTAGTTCATTTTAAGTGCATAAAACAATAGAAACATTACATGAACAAACTGTAATGAACCTGAAATCAACAACAATGACATTTCTAGGTCAAAGATAACTGCTCAAAACTCTGACACACTTTTTACCCTTACTACCTTATTCCTTAGCTGAGGTGCATATCTTACCGTTGTAAAGTAAAAGGAGCACATGCTCAAAATGTTCATCTGTTAGAATATTGTGCTTCAGGGGGAATAATATGATGATAATGATATGAAAATGATCAATAAATGATTAACAATTTATTGTTGTTGCCTTGTTAATATGTAATCATGTAATCTATAAAAAGTAACTGTAGTCTGATTATGAGTGTTCTGAAATGTAATTTAATCCAATTACAAGTACTTGGTTTTTGTAATTTGATTACATAATCCAAATGACATGTAATCCATTACTACCAAGCACTGCTGGTTGGTCACAAAATAAGAGGAGCGTTCACACTCTCAGCAAACTAAATTGCTAGACGTCATTGTCATTCACTATTTGAATGCTGTATACAACTGTAGGAGGTGGATCATGTGAGCTCCACAGTCTGCACTCCCATTGGAAGTGCCTGCTTGACATAGCTTTGCATTTGCATAAATACAAACTCTCCTCAATTTAGTCACATCGACAACGGTCACTATCGCTAATGTTGTCTCAAATCACCAACTCCCATGGAAAAATGACTTCTGGTCACTTTGTCACAGAAATGTTTAATCTGTGTGACTCCTTGAAGATTTTTTCTTAACAAAATTTAATTTCAGGGGCTGTTAAGACCAAACAGAAAAAAATATGCAGCACAATGAATGGAACAGAAAGCAGATATGTTAAGATGCATTTTTTTTCAAGTTCTTTTCATTTGAGAGGGCATCACTAAAATGTGCTGCTTCTGAACAAGATGCTAAAAAACAGCAAGACATGCCGCTAAGGTCAAAGACATCTGAAAAGCACATGCTTAAACAGACAAACAATTAAACAGCACACAGTTGCAAAAATGAGTTCTGTGTGAACGGCCCCTTTAATTACCTGGGAAATGCTCACACCATGCTCTATCAGTCGAGCTAAATTAACACTAAAAGTAAAATATTTACATACTCATGCTCTGTTTGGTTGCACGCTGTCTTGTTTCAACGAGTTTAGAAGTTTGAACCACCTTCAGGTATTTACTTAAATCTCATTAGCTGCTTACTGGTATAAAGCATGTCTTTTTTTAATTCAAGAAAGAGAGTAAAAGACTGGACTGTTTCGGCAACATTTATTTAACAGTTGAACAACCAAAGTCGAATGTCACACAGCTATAGCCTGCAAACTGGGCAGATTTATTAGCAATAAAACTGTTTTGACAAGCATTTATGTCTACTGTAGTATATCAGGCATAGAGACACAAAGTACATTACTGATTTGCTACTTGCTGGTTGGTTGCTGGGGGAGGGACATTCTCATTCAAGAATTCTAGCATTTGATTGGACAAAATCTGTTTAGTGCAACATGAGTTATCTAACTTCTCATCCATTTTCTCAGTAGACAAAAATGAAATTTTAAATAGCTATATCTGCTGAATGTAAAATTTGTCAACATTTAGAAGTCCGATATAGCATATAGATGCAAAACGTTCACACTTGAACTAAAAGCCGCAAAACTCGATTTTGATTTCAAGGGGTCTTTAAATCTAATTCATACACAAACAGGAAATTCATGCCTCAGTTAAGACTTATGAAGCACTTAGTTCTAGTTGGCCGGGCACTGTAGAAGACGAAATAAGACCTGCAGACATTTGTACAGTTCAGAGTCATGACTCGTATTTAAAACTCATCTACAGATCTGTTCTTAGATCAGTTTGCTACTCACAGCAACCACAAACTTGTTCACCGGCCACTCAGTTTGAATCTGAATCCAACCCCTGGTTGAGGAAGTTGGCGTATTGTCAAGACTGTGTCTCTGGGACTATTAAAGAGTCTTTGAGTGTTCCCGCGGCTCTTCACTCTACTCTGTGGGAACAAATGTCTTTGGTGTGCCGAGCCAAGAGTCCAGCACAACACGGATAAAGTTACAGCTACTGATCTGAGAATAGTTTTTTTTAATGACTGCGGTCAGAATTCAACCACATGTATGTGTGTGCCCTGTGTATACGCATATTGGGTAATCAGTTAAGGAGAAAACTACAGATCCATGCAATATAAAACACACAGACTTAGACCTGTCGCATTTGATCACGTGGCTTGTTGAGCGCGTTACCACGGAGACATAGCATGTGTGGAGGCTTAACGCTATTCTCCACGGAATCCACCCACAACTCACCATGCGCCCCACCGAGAGCAAGAACCACATTATAGTTGAAGGTTGAAGTACCACCTTGATGTTTTCAGCAGGGGGCAGTAAGCGCAAATCCAGCAGTACAGGAAACAAACCAGATGGATAGCAGACAGCATAAGATGAGGATATGTTCTTGCATTGAAAAAAAGTGTGATTCATAATCTGTTTTCATTATACAGAAAAGAGCAGGACTTAAAACATGCAAAATTTATAATTTTTTGTTCTACATTAGAAAGAAAAATCAAACTTTTAGGTTTCTAATTATATGGTGAGGGTGAGTAAATGACAGACTTTTTTCTTATTTTTAGGTGAACCATCCCTTGATTCTGTTAAGCAGTAATATGAAATGTATCCAGCAAATAAGATACTTATTTAATAAAATATTACATTTAAATTCTACTTAAAGTGCAAATGCAAACGAAAAATGCATAAGAGATCTACAGTACACATACAGGCAAAGATACACTGTTAACCCATGCACGTAAAAAACACAAACACATACAGTTCAGTAACATGAACAAATGTGCTGATAACTACTCTCATTTCCTGTTTTTTCTCTCTTTTTGAGAGCCAGCCAACTTCCTCCATGCATCATGCACTCATCATCCAGGCGAGACTTTGTCATGTGAGAGCAGGATAGGGTCAAAATGGGAGAAAATGCAGATGCACTCAGCAGTCTAAGTAAACAAACCAATCAGTGGGAACATGCTGGGGTTTTAATGAAAAGAGGATAAATCTCTTTCTAGGGACTCTCTCTCTTTCCTTCTCTCTCTCTCTCTCTTATGTTCTCTCACTCTTTACCGACTTGTCAAAACTTTCAACTGGATAGATGGATATAATGATGTATGCAGCATGGACTATCAGTTAAATTGATGAATGATTTACTGAGATTGAAATTGTTATCAACATTCTCAGATTCTTCTGCAGTATAGCTCCTAATGTAAATGTATATTATTTTAAAAGAGTTTGAGATATTTATATTGGAAAACAAGCCTAAACAAAAACAAATCAAAAACATATTTTGTTGCAGTATAATATATATATATATATATATTTATTAGGGCTGTCAATAGAATTTTTTTTATCGAATTAATTACATGGCGTCCCGCTTAATTAATCGCGATTAATTGCATTTCATCACATATACAAATATTTGCTGAGAAAGCCCCTCATATCACAATACTTCAATATATAATGATGAAATAATTATACATAGTTATCTTAAAATATTAAAAAATTATATATATATATAAAATAAGAAATAAAACAATATTCAGATAATTAAAATGTATTACATTCCTGTAGCAGAAGAGTTCATCATTGATAAGACAATACAAAAAGCGGCTTTAGAATACAATGTATTGTTTACTATCGATTGATCAAAACACATTCTTTAAAGTTTCAAACTACATTTCACTTGACACAGCTTCCCCTTGTTTATGGCGCAAAGCGCTGTCAATCTATAAGACACAAATTAATATATTTAATAATTAAAATTCTGATCATTAAAGTATATAGAGTACTGTGCAAAGTCTTTTTTGTCATTTGTCTTAAGATGGATATTTATATCTTCAGCTTTAGTGTGTCAATATGAAATATAAATGTTAGACTCCCAAACATAACTTTTGCAAATAGAAATTATTAGACTAGAAGAACAAGGAGTGCTGCAATAGATTGCATTGCCCAACAGAGCCGCTTCTGAATATTGAGTCAGTCTGGTATAACATGAAGAGACAGAAGTAATTGAGACTAAATAGATTGAAGAACTGTGGCAAATTCTCCAAGAAGCTTAGTACATCCTATCTGCCAACAACCAGAGAATTAGAGCTGTTTTAAAGACAAAGGTGGCCACACTGAATATTGATTTAGCTTTTTATGTTTACTGGACTTTGCATGACATTAAGTGATAAATGAAAACTTTATTTTTGAAGACATTCAAAACTTTTGCACAGTACTGTGTATATATATATATATATATATATATATATATATATATATATATATATATATATATATATATATTAGAGCTGTCAGAATTTATTCATGATTAACGTATTTATCAATACGTTATTTATCAATACGTACAATGCAGCATAAACCAGCATAAACACTTGTTGGGAGGACAGAACCTTTGTAACGTGTCCACCCGGAGTCATTACACTGACGAACACAACAGTGCTTCGCTGTCAGTGATAACATTATGGAGAAAGGACCTCTTAGCATTATAGAACTAAATATATATATGTTAACAGTATATACACTCACCTAAAGGATTATTAGGAACACCTGTTCAATTTCTCAATAATGCAATTATCTAATCAACCAATCACATGGCAGTTGCTTCAATGCATTTAGGGGTGTGGTCCTGGTCAAGACAATCTCCTGAACTCCAAACTGAATGTCAGAATGGGAAAGAAAGGTGATTTAAGCAATTTTGAGCGTGGCATGGTTGTTGGTGCCAGACGGGCCGGTCTGAGTATTTCACAATCTGCTCAGTTACTGGGATTTTCACGCACAACCATTTCTAGGGTTTACAAAGAATGGTGTGAAAAGGGATAAACATCCAGTATGCGGCAGTCCTGTGGGCTTAAAATGCCTTGTTGATGCTAGAGGTCAGAGGAGAATGGGCCGACTGATTCAAGAGCAACTTTGACTGAAATAACCACTGCTACAACCGAGGTATGCAGCAAAGCATTTGTGAAGCCACAACACGCACAACCTTGAGGCGGATGGGCTACAACAGCAGAAGACCCCACCGGGTACAACTCATCTCCACTACAAATAGGAAAAAGAGGCTACAATTTGCAAGAGCTCACCAAAATTGGACAGTTGAAGACTGGAAAAATGTTGCCTGGTCTGATGAGTCTCGATTTCTGTTGAGACATTCAGATGGTAGAGTCAGAATTTGGCGTAAACAGAAAGAGAACATGGATCCATCATGCCTTGTTACCACTGTGCAGGCTGGTGGTGGTGGTGTAATGGTGTGGGGGATGTTTTCTTGGCACACTTTAGGCCCCTTAGTGCCAATTGGGCATCGCTTAAATGCCACGGCCTACCTGAGCATTGTTTCTGACCATGTCCATCCCTTTATGGCCACCATGTACCCATCCTCTGATGGCTACTTCCAGCAGGATAATGCACCATGTCACAAAGCTCGAATCATTTCAAATTGGTTTCTTGAACATGACAATGAGTTCACTGTACTAAAATGGCCCCCACAGTCACCAGATCTCAACCCAATAGAGCATCTTTGGGATGTGGTGTAACGGGAGCTTCGTGCCCTGGATGTGCATCCCACAAATCTCCATCAACTGCAAGATGCTATCCTATCAATATGGGCCAACATGTCTAAAGAATGCTTTCAGCACCTTGTTGAATCAATGCCACGTAGAATTAAGGCAGTTCTGAAGGCGAAAGGGGGTCAAACACAGTATTAGTATGGTGTTCCTAATAATCCTTTAGGTGAGTGTATGTATATATACAGAATCATATATTTGGGGGGTTTCTCAGCAAATATTCATATTTGTTTTTTTTTTTAAACATAATGTAATTAATTAGATAAGATAATTCAATTGATTGACAGCACTAAAAAACATTTTTAATTTGTGTTGGTATCACACTTATGCCTTAAAACGCATTAGTTTGCTAAACTAATTTGTGCACAGTATCACCCCACCTGCCCTTATCATAATGGGGTTTGGCTTCTGTATTGTAAGGCTGTCTTAAAATGTGGGTAAAGTGTGCATATGAAAATTACATTTGAAAGACACACACATAGATGGCAAATAAGAGTAATGTATGTTGGGAATCTGGGTCAGCGTTCTCTAGAGTGCACACGTAAGCCTTAGCGAAGACATCAACTCAGGGTTTCCGCAAGTGAGTAAAATTTCGTCTAGTCACGGATTTCCATGACCAAACATATTTGCTTTTTGAGGGATCTCTTGCTAGCATAATTTGCATGTTGCAAGTTTGTGTTTGTGGGTGGGCTGGGTTTGCCTGAATTTGTGGGGATAAAATGTCTTCAAAAGTAGAGTAAAACCTGAAATCCCTTTACCCACAAGGACAACAGCTGAAAAACATGTTAAGTCATGTTTTAATTAAACTCTAAAAATGCTAAATGGTTTGTATTAGGTTTAGGGATAGGGTTGGAGTATAGAAAACATAATTAGTTCAGTATAAAAACAATACAAGTCAACTGAAAGTTGCCACTGTGACACAAAAACAAACATGTCATGCTTGCTTGTGTCTAGATTTTAATACTTGCGTGTTATGTCTCTCGGATTACTTTTTGGTCACCAAGCCCCCAAAAGTTGCCAGAGGAGCTTGTACACTATTACATATTACTTGTACACTATTACATAACACCAGCCTTAGACAGCTGCAGAGTCCAGCCACTGTGTGTATGAATGCAAATGTACATGTGGACATGATTGGATGTGGGTTTGAGCCTACATTGTGGGGACCAGTCAACAGTCCATACAAGGAAAACATCATAATAAACATCTAAAAATGCAAAAAGGGGTCAAAAATATAATAAGCTCAGCATTCAGCGTAAACAAAAGAAGTAAATGGAAAGTCCCCATCACTATAGAAAAAAACATGTGGTTATGTGTGTGTATTAAACTTTTTATCTTTCTGAAATCTTTTCCTCATATGCATCATCAGTACACCTTTTTTTTTTTTTTCTGAGAGAGAGAGAGAGAGAGAGAGAGAATCTGACAATCTGTGGATCTGAGAGTCCATTGTATGTGGTGTGACAATTTGGGGATACTTGCTCTCCTCTTCCCAGAAATGACCTCATGTTTCCCAGATTGTGGGGTCTCTCTCTCTCACACACACACACACACACACACACACACACAAGCATAAGTAAGATAATACTACTCTACATTGGTTTTGGGAAATACCACAATGTCTATATGAGGAGACATGCAACATTTATCTTCTCCCAAAAAAGATATCTATCCTCTCTCTCTCTCTCTCTCTCTCTCTCTCTCTCTCTCTCTCTCTCTCTCTCTCTGCATGCGTGAGCATCTGTTAAGCGAGTGTGAGGAGTGTGTGGTGAGTGCGAGTGGTTTATGCCCACTGTGGCAAAAACAATTGCTTTCTCTTTCAATACTTTTCTATTTCTTTTCTCTTTTTATTTATATTTATATCTGTTGTGTATTGAGTGGTGACACAGGGTTCCCTTGAGGGGTTTGGGGGCATTGGCAACTGTGTATCACTGGGAAGCATGGCAGCCCAAAACACAAACACTAGTTTGGTTTCTCTCACGTGGCGTCACGGTGTGAAAGTGGCGTCTGCGGTGAATGTGGAAGAGTGCATTTTGGCCGTCGGGGATGTTGTTGGCCATGAATGTATTTTAGCGGCATCAAAAATTAACAACGCTATTGTTCCCCTTCTGTCACTCACTCGACGTTGTGTCGAATGAAGTGACACAATGGGTCTTCCTGGGATGCCAAATGTACCTCTGAACCTGAGAAAAGGCCAATGTCAAGTTGGCAGACAGAATTTGCATGTCCCGCCCCAGACATACGGGTATAAAGGGAAGCGGGGCAGCGAGTGCCAGTCAGAATTTTTCTTCGGGGCCGAACAGTTGTGCAACAAGCAAGCTGAAGTTCACCACTGTTTCACTCACCTCTGTCAGCGAGAAGCATTGCTGTTCGATCTACGGCGCATTTCCAGCTGGCGTTCTCTCTCTCTGCAAGCTGTGCAGTCTACGCCCCTGGGTGCTTCGACAGCGCTTTTTATTGTTAAAAGAGTGTTCTCCTCCTAAAAGAGTTTTGATTTCTATAAGAGTTTGAGTTTTCCACTCAAAAAAGAGCAATACACAGCGTTGTTGAACGTCCTTCAGGACGCGTCTTTTTCAAGATGCCTTTCCGCACCTGTGTTGTTCCTGGATGTGGTCGATTTCTCTCCAAGACCGACGGCCACAGACGCTGCCTCGTGTGCCTGGGCAGCGATCACACTGAGGCGGTGTTCGTGGATGGCTCATGTACTCATTGTGAGATCATGACCGTGGCAGCATTGTGGTCGTGGCTCTCCTTCCTCAAGGTGAATCTCACTTCAGCCGCCCCACGCATCACTCCTTCTTCCCACGGGATTGAGGACAACCCAGCACTTAAATCAAGCCAAGGCACTTAAAGATCTGCACCTGGGTAGTCCCGACCACGACGTGCTGCAGGAACTGCGCTTTGCCACCGACCTCGCTCTCAGAGCCACGAAGGTCCACAGCGCAGGCACTCGGGCGAGCGATGGCCACCCTCGTGGTCCAGGGGTGCCACCTCTGGCTGAACATGTTCGAGATGCGCGACGTTGACAAGTTCTGATTTCTCAACGCCCCGTCTCCCAGCTCGGCCTCTTCGGCGAAACCGTTGACGACTTCGGCCAGCAGTTTTCGGCGGTGAAGTAGCAGATGGAGGCGATTTCTCACATCATGCCGCGGTGCTGCCCAACCTGCCCCAATCCCGAAGGAAAGATTGAAGTGCCTTTCTCTCATGACAAAAGAAAGCCGCGACCGCAATGCTGCCATGGTTATGTTCTCGCACTGAGAACATAAACCATTCATAAAACGCTGTCTGCGTGTAATCGCAGCCTAGGCACGCAAGGCAGCTTTTATAACCGTCAGAGGTGGGGAGAAATCAACCGCATCAAGAAAATACATCGAGGCGGAAAGACATCTTTAAAAAGACGCATCCTGAAAAGGACATTCAACGCCAGCTGTGTATTTGCTCTTTTAGAGAAACTAACTCTTTTAGAGAAAATGACCCTTTTAACTGCGCTGTCGAAGTGCCCAGGGGTAAACTGCACTGCCGTGCAGAGAAGGAGAAAGCCACTGAAGTAGACCCAACAGCAGGCAAGCGTCAGAGGAACAGGCAGCTGACTACATACACAACCATCGGCTCCGAAGAAAACTCAACGTATTTCCCTGCTTTTGTGCCCGTATGTCCGGGGGCGGGGTATGCAAATACTGTCTGCCTAATTCCCATTGGCCTTTTTTCATAGATCAGAGGCATATTCGGCACTCAAGAGAGACCCTTAGATTCGCTTCTTCGACACAACGTCGAAGTGAGTGACAGACGGGGAACAAATTGCTTCATGGTTACTGTAAAGGAGAGTTCATCCCAAATGAAAAAGACAGTTTTCCAAATCTGCTTCATTCACCAAATTTAGGTGAATACACAGATTTTTTTCGGAATGTGAAAAGTTGACAGATATGGATTTGCATGAAAGTAGTGGTAAAAAAAAATGTATAAAGCTTGTATAAAATCTTTTAACAAAAAAGGTTTAAATGGAAGAGTTCATACACCATGGCGTGATGATTTTAAGATGAGTAACAATGTTAGACTAGAATGGAGAGCACTTTATAAGCCACCATTAAATAAAAGAGCTGGAAATTTACAATGTCGTATTCTACATGGTATTATTGCAGTTAATGCTTTTATTTCTGTTTTAAATCCAAGTGTTGTTCAAGATTGTCCTTTTTATTTTCAGCGAGAGACTGTTTTTCACACTTTTATGCATGTTTAAGGCTGAAGCCTTTATTTTATGATTTGCTAAATCTTTTTAACGAGGAGTTTTCTGTAGACACTTTTATTTTGGGTTTTAAATATGTTCAAAAATGGAAATACGAGTGTCAATTGTTACATTTTATTTTGGGTAAAGCCAAAATGGCCAATTACATTAGTAGAAAAGATCAAATTGAACAAAAATTGTTACAAAGCTATGAACTCTCTAGCAGTTTTTGAAGGAATATGGCATCATAAAGGAGCTTTGTGTTCTGTTACTGAAAATGAGCTTCGCTTTTTTTTTTTTTTTTAATATTTTTGTATTGATTTTATGTAAATATTTTTTTTGTTAAATAAAGATTTTTGAAAAATCAAAAATCTCTCTCTCTCTCTCTCTCTCTCTCTCTCTCTCTCTCTCTCTCTCTCTCTCTCTCTCTCTCTCTCTCTCTCTCACCTCCCCCCAGTGAAGTGTTTCCCCTCTCTCCCTTTCAGGAAGTGGCTCTGTCCTCCACAAGCTTCCACATTCAGTCAGAGATTTCAGAATTCAGAGAGGCTGTGATGAAACTGGATACTCCTCTAGCCAGAGCAAGAGTGTGAGGTTTCCAATTACACAGTTTTTCTCAGTCATAGTGCCTTTGCATCTGGTGTGTGTTAGATGGATGTTGTTCTGGAGAACTAACATTTGCATTATGCTGAAACAAAGGCACATGGCTGCATCCCAATTCGCAAGTATACTCTTTGCTAATGAAATGGGATAGTAAGTACATTCTTAGTTTGAAAAAAGAGAGTATGGCTGAGTATTGATATACGGATTTCCTGATTCGATTTGATTCAGATTCACAAGCTCTCTTTTTGATTCTGATTTCGATTCCATTAGATTTGATACACAGTACATTCATCTGGGTATATTTCGTTACAATCTCCATTTTGCTTACATATAAAATACATTATTTCTCAGCTAATGCTGTTAATTATAAAGGGCAACTTCTAACGTTTTATGTATATCTTATAGTAACAATTCGAAAATGCTAATTGAATTTGAATTTATAATTGAATTTGCATATTATATTGCATATGTATTTTTAGTTACATGTTTCTAGTTTACAAATTTGTACTATTTACAAACACAAATTTAATCCAGCAGCCAAACTCGCGCGAGCAATGCAAGCAATTTTTTGGTATGTGAGCGTACCATAAGAAGTGACATCATTTTATTGGTGACATGCTTCACCAATAATGTCTTTGAGAGTACTAAGCAACAAGAAATATTAAAAAAACTGTCCAAATTTATGGAGACATTGAATGTCTCAATTTCTTTTTATTAAATATTACCTTATCGTTTACGAATATCAGAGACCCCAATAATTAAACTAATTTAAATTCACCAAGAAAACGCTTAGACCTAAACATAAACGAGTCCTTTTATTACTTTCTGCTATCAAAGCAACTGCAAGTTTTTTCTCTCTCCCAAATACATGTTTTCAATATTTATTGTGCATACCTCTCGCTTGTTTACATGGCAAACTCGTAAAATTGCCCCTCTGTGACGCTTTCTGCAACTCTTGTCATGTGGAGGTCAATGCGGCGCTTGATGCTGGTGTTGAACGGAGCGCTGCCGCCTCGACTCAACTCATGTGAAATGCGCTTTACAATGACAAAAGAACATTACAGAAACTCAAAATTATTATTATTTGTCTATTATTGTGGTCTTTTCTGATAAAAGCCATGATCAGCAGTTTAAGCCTTGCGAGTTTTAATAAAGGAGAAGGTAAGGACATTATTGAAACTCACTATTACTGGATGAAAAATAATGCTCAGACTTAAGGAAGACTAGAGATCTGCCTTGATCTTTTAATGCTTAAACACTATAAAGTCTCTTGGTAGATTTCGGTCATGAACGACTCAAAATGATTCACTGACTCACTCATAGCATATAAGGCGCTCATTTGTCACCACCTAGTGACATTTCCAGAATGGGTCACTGAATTAATCATTTAATAAAATTGAACAAATTTGTGAAACAGAAGCAAGCCTCCCCAAAATACTCTTTATTTTGCAGCTAATTCTGCACAATTGTAAACTTGAATAAGTAAAATATATGGAATTGGTGCTTTAGTTTATAAAGCACCAATTTGTTGTAAATTTGTTGTTTTTTCATTCCCCATTTAGCACATTTGCCACCTGTGACCTCACACAGCGTAGCCTACCTATGTGACTTGTTTATTTATTTTGCATAGCCGAATTTCAAACATTACAAGTAAACATGCTACTAAGATGGACAGAAAACATGGACAAGTTCTTGAAAAGGAAAAACATTGACGATGGTTAGCTTATGTAGGATAGTGGTGTGCCATAGAATTTTTTAGTCATATAAAGTGTGCCGTGGCAGAAAAAAGGATGGGAGACACTGCTTTAGAGCATCCTTGCTATGTGTGAATAGAATTAAATAAATAAAAAACATTTTGTTTGACTGTAAAGAACACAAAGGGTATTAAAAGAGACATTATTTAGAAACAAAAGGATTGAGTGGATCTCTTTTTTGGACATGCATTACACAGATTGAGTCATGCCAAACATTTACTCTCAACACCCAGTGAAATGGCCTCGATGCTGACCACCTTTGCCACAATACTACTTAATCACTGATGAGTAACATCTGAACATTTACCAGCCAATGGCTAATCACGGACCTTTTTAGTCCCATAGCACGTAATTTGGTTGCATATGCAAAAAACAATGAACAACAACAAAGAAGTTTCAGAATGGAGTGCTCTTGAAACAAAGATCACATCCACACTAATCAGTTTTAGTTTGAAAGCTTTCAAGTTTTGTAATGTCATAGTCTTCAAAAGTATGCATTAATTGAAAGCATTGTTGAAACACCATAATGAGAGCATTCTCAAACAAAAACTCAATGAAAGTATTGGTGGACCGATATATTGCAGAGGCCGATAACTGACCGATATTCCGATTTTTTCATTATTGCCTTGCTTTCCTCACCTCTGCTCGGAGTCTTACCTTTTTTACTTTTTTGGCCTAAGGCTTGTGCTTTGATCTTAAAATCACCTCGTAAGGTAATTAAACCGGACTATGAAAGTAGCAGGGTGGTGATGGAGAGCAGCATGCTGCAAGAATAATGATTAATGGCTTTAAAACTTTGAGCTGTCTGTCACAAATGTGTCATGCTTCTATTACAGCACAGCAGTAAAAATAAACCTGCATTAGTGACATTTATGTTTTTAATCAATTGATCATCTTTCTTATGAGTTCTTATCTCCTCCCAGAAAATAGCGGGGGATGATTTTATCAATAACACATTGAAATCAGCCGATACATTTTCCCTTTTGGCCGATTGTTTTTTTAAGGCAACGTTTTCTTCTTGTCCAGTGCTCTGTCTAATAATTTTCTATGAGGCACGTATTCCATCAGCTGGAATTAAAACTTCAGGATAAGGATAAAATCTTCTTCTAATAATTCACAAACCATGATTGTCAGTCCGTGATAATCCAAGCAAGCGATCCACGGCGTTTAAACACTCAGTAGATTGGTGCTGCTCTCGCTGGATCCGCACGAGCATGTGAGTTTAACTTCGAAGTAAATGCTCATCAAGTGCACTATTAGTAAATGCCATATTCACTGTTAACTGTATGTACAATTGGTTTGATTGGGTTTTTTATAAGAAAATTCTATTGGTAATTTTCTACTAGGATTTTCATGCACAACAGTCTCTAGAATTTACTCTGAATGGTGCCAAAAACAAAAAGCATCCAGTGAGCGGCAGTTCTGTGGACGGAAACGTCTTGTTGATGAGAGAGGTCAACAGAGAATGGCCAGACTGGTCCAAACTGACAAAGTCTACTGTAACTCAGATAACCACTCTGTACAACTGTGGTGAGAAGAATATCATCTCAGGATGCAACTCTGAGATACTGATTGGTGCTGTTTTGGCAGCACGAGGATGGACCTACACAATATTAGGCAGGTGGTTTTAATGTTGTGGCTGATCGGTGTATGGTAACAGTATTGGCATTTATATTCTTGTAGAGTCATTTAGGCCATATGAAGCTGTTCAGTAGGTTGATTTAAAAGCATGAGGGCTCAGATTAGAGTTATTTTACACCCCATACTGAGTGCTTTCTCTCTGTTCTTGTCTGTGTTCCCATCTTTTCCCAGGAAGAGAGGTAGATAAGATATCTGCTTTCTCCTGTGTAAACTCATACCGATCGATACACTTATTTGGTGCATCCAAGAGTGGGAAGTAATTCAAGAAACCAGCTTTTCCCTTTCTATCTGTTCCAAGCCTCTCCTCTTTTTGCCTCCCCTCCTGGCAGCAGGCTAGGCAGTTGGCTACAGGCCCAGTCTGTGGCACTTATTCATGGAGAGAGCTTTGTGGCTAGGGCTGAAATGGTTAGTCAACGTTATCAACAAAGTCGACGCTAAAAAATTATCAACAAAAACAATTACCAACTAAAAATTTTAGTTGGCGAGTAGTCATTTGATATCATTAAACATAAAGTCAGATCACATTAAACTCTAATGATGGCGTGTGAGAGCCGCACTGCAGGAGAGAAAAAATTACACACAGCTTCAGGTGATGTAGATCGCAAAGTAAAAGGGAATTATAATGCAATAATGCAAAATAAGTAAATACAGAAGGACTCTCATTGTGGAATAAATGTAGCTGGCGCTCCGCTGAAGCAAAACTTGCATCAAGCATCTTTAAAGGAAACACCCGGATTTACATCTTTAATGCAGTTATATTTAAAGCGTTATAGGTTTAATAAAGTTCAAATAATACGGAAGCAGATCATGTAAATAACTACAAACTCTGAAACTGGCATTTTTCCTCTTCTGTGAGTTGCAAGAATATCCTGATCTGAGGGGGAGAGATTGAAACTGCACCCAATCTCTGAAAACTCTGTCACGGGGACGCTCGTCCCTCGAGCACACGCGCTTAATGCAGCTAGATTATAACGTGATTGCTCGCGACTTATTGAATCATAATATATGTGTCACTGTGCATTTCTTATCTTGAAGAAAATTGGCAATACGCAGCTTTATTAATAAGAGAGAGTATGTTTGTTTTGTTTGTTAAAGATGGATGGAAGTGAACAGAAATGTGAGAGAGGTGTACTCTTCACCCCATTATACACTGCAACAAAATACGTTTTTGATTTGTTTTTGTTTTGGCTTGTTTTCCAATATAAATATCTAAAACTCCTTTAAATGTACATTTACATTAGGAGCTATACTGCAGAAGAATAAATTGTTATCTGAGAATGTTGAACATAATATAAAAAATACAATTTAATACAATTAAAAAAAGATGCATTCACCTGAGAAGCAGCATATAAGATATTTAGTCTTTTAGAGAATAGATCTTGAATACAAGTATATTTGTCTTTGCTGCACTCGCAGAAGTATAATCAAGAGAAAAATACAGTAATATATAAAATACACTCAATATACATCCTCTTAAAGCAAGTCTAATTATTTTATATGTTGCTTCTCAATTAAATGTATATTGTTTTAAGGATTTTTAGACCATTTTAAATGGAAAACTAGACAAAAACACGTAATAACAATAGGATTATTTTGCAGTGAATTTCTTTACTGATTTAAATTTAATAACTTAATTCCCTTTAATTCAGTGAATGTCATTTTTAAAAGATTATTTTTCCCTCTTTATTGTTAGTAAGCATTTTTAATAGCTTGTCGGGCACAAGCTGAATAATCGGTTAAGAGCTAATGATTAATCGTTGCAATAATCCCTGAATAGTCGAATAATCATTCTAATAATCGATAGTTGCAGCCCTAGTCTAAACTAATTAATTAATTAATTAAAACTTTAATAAAAAATAAAATAGGCCAATGACATGACATGAATTATTTTCACTCAAAGTGCTTTTACACAGATCCTCACAACACAATCCAAAATACAACATTGGAGTTATTTTTGTCAAATAAAGTGCTGCACAACCGAGCATCCCATGTTAGATATTACTTAATTATAATACAATAATTATTGATTTATTAGAATTATAAGTATTACAGTTAATATTACAGTACATACACATTCCTAATTGACAATAGCATATAGAAAGAGTATTGAACAATTCATTTTATGAGGATAGCATAGCTCAGATAAATTGGAATTTGATGAGAAATGTTCGATAACATATTGAAATATCTGACTTTTCACTGAAAACTTTGGCAAATCTTAGCAAATCTGAGCTACAGAAGAGAACAGTTGACATTCTTGACATCTCTAAAGGAGACAGAGTCTTTTTGACAGGAAAAAAATGTGAGCTCTAGGAGAAACAACTGACATATTAAAGAGATTTGTGTCTGATTTTTCTCATAGGGAGGTGATTAACATTAGCTAATGTCAAAAATATAAACTATAGCCTAAAGCTGTTATACAGCCACAAGCCAGTTGCTTTTCAATATCATAATTAATATCTGTTCAACACCAACTCAATTAGACAAACACCAGGTTTGTGATTTGTAATAACATAATCAGAAATCATCACATTTGTTCATACACTGTTGCCTGACTTCACCTTCTTTGTCGTTTCCTAATATGCAGAGGCGTGCTGCAAGTTGTAAACCTTACTAGATATTTTCCCATTTGTCAATGACATTTGCTTGGTTTAGCAGCATCTGATTTGATTAAACGCTCCTGTGTTCAGTCAGCCAAACGAACAACAACCCACATGCAACCCTCACTTTCTCTCTTTCAATGTGTTATTGATAAAATCATCCCCCGCTATTTTCTGGGAGGAGATAAGAACTCATAAGAAAGATGATCAATTGATTAAAAACATAAATGTCACTAATGCAGGTTTATTTTTACTGCTGTGCTGTAATAGAAGCATGACACATTTGTGACAGACAGCTCAAAGTTTTAAAGCCATTAATCATTATTCTTGCAGCATGCTGCTCTCCATCACCACCCTGCTACTTTCATAGTCCGGTTTAATTACCTAGGTGATAGTAATACCTTATGAGGTGATTTTAATATCAAAGCACAAGCCTTAGGCCATAAAAGTAAAAAAAGGTAAGACTCCGAGCAGAGGTGAGGAAAGCAAGGCAGATTTTGCTCTCTGGGTCGCTGTGGCCTTGGGCACTTTGAGTAGGGGATTTGTCGTAGCAAGTCAAGGTAACAGAGGACACCGTATGCTGTTAGACTGCCACTAAGTTTTAAAGTCTCAATAACAGTTCACATGCTTACACCCACACACTACACAAAAGCCCATTCCATGACACCAGGCAAAACTTTAGAATCCCAGGTGAAAAATCATCTTCAAACAAGGAAGGAATGGGCCTGATAAATTGGAAATTGTCTGTTTGTTGAAATGGCTTACAGAAGCAAAGGTTGTGATATTCCCAATACCTGAACGAAATATCAGGTATTTATAACATAGCCTTATGGCGTTTAGACAGCAAGTTTATTTTAAACATTTCTAGATGCAGTGACTCGTGCCGTGCTACAACTTGTGCTGTGTGTGAAAGAAAATGTCTCTTGTGTGAAATTATTTTGAATTAGATGAGTTGCAATTTGGAAGCTTTGCACTGCAAGAATTTGACGAGGTTACAATTTGTAACACAATAAATTGTATTACTCCTCTTAAAGGGATAGTTCACCCAATATGAAAATTCTCTCATCATTTACTCACCCTCATGCCATCCCAGATGTGTATGACTTTCTTTCTTCAGCAGAACACAATACAGGATTTTTAGAAGAATATTTAATGGTGATTGGTGACCAAAACTTTGAAGCTCCAAAAAGCGCATAAAGGCAGCATACAATTAATCCATAAAACTCCAGTGGTTTAATTCATGTCTTATTAAGTGATACAATCAATTTTGGATGAGAATAGACCAAAATATAGCTCCTTTTTCTCTATAAATCTTGACATCAGCAGTCTCCTAGGCGATCATGATTTTAAACTGGATTAAACTTCCTAGCACCATCTAGTGCTCTGCCTATGCGTCAAGCACTAAGAAGTGTAATCTTGCTTTAAATCATGATTGTTCCTAGAGACTGCAATGGAAAGATGTACAGAAAAAAAGAGTTATATTTGGGTCAAAAATAATTAGATCACTTAAGAAATGGATTTAACCACTGGAGTCATGTGGATTACATTTATGCTGCATTTTTATGTTTTTCAGAGCTTAAAAGTTTTGATCACCATTCACTTGCATTGTTTGGACCTACAGATCTGAGATATACTTCCAAAAAAACTTTATTTGTGTTCTGCAGAAGAAAGTAAGTTATAAACATCTGGGATGGCAAGAGGCTGAGTAAATGATCAGAGGCTGCTTCAGCTAAAATTGACAAGCTTCATCATTCAGAATTCCGTTAATGTGAGTAAAGAACTTTTTTTTTTAAATAACGAAATCTTACCAATTTAATGTAAGTCTTACAAGAGGCTTTTTAGAAATTAGTTAATGTGAGTTAAGAATGTTAATTTGATTTAATAATCTGCTTTTCTGTGTTTTTTCTATAACTGAGACCAGTTGCTCTGAAACATGGAAGACATACAGAGACAAAGTTATTATTTACATTTCTTTCAAAGTTGTGTTATTAATTATCAAGCTAAAAAAAAAAAAAGCTAACAAGGTAGCATAAAAAAGTAAAACCACTGAACAATTTGTTCCCATTTCGACCGATTATGCTATCAATAATCAGATATCGGTATCGAATTTTGTAATGGTGCATCCATAATTTCCACCAATCTACAGATGGGGAGCAGAGATTCAAGTATATGAAAGTTAGTCTTGGCCTCAGTAGTCATGCCCACAATCTGTTGATGCACACAAAATTGGCAAGTGTCTTGGCAACAAAGTTATTTAAAGAAAGTACCGAGTTGGCACAAGTCTATTCACATTTTCAGCAATTTTTTATTTTTTTTCTGTACAACCGTTAGTGAAGAAAATTCATTTCGGTCTGTTATTGTAGTTTAATCTATTGCTGATAATCCCGCCCCTTAATGACATGTAAAAAAAAAACAGAATGAACTGTGGTTGGTTGGTCACTTTTAATGTGTGCCAGGAGGTCTCTTCATGTCTAAGTGGGTAGTTCTTGCCTAAAAATAACCTTCAATGAGAGCCAGACTTCTTGCCGCAAGTCAAAAGTCTGTGTATGCATGACTATATAAAAGTTGTCTGCACACATCGTGACCCTTCAGGCACCAATTCTGGATTAAAAGTTTTGCGGATGTCTTGAGAAACGGACGAATGCTTGCTTAAATCTGAGCTGCTAAAACTTCTACATAAGCACTACAAAAACACTTTTACTTGAAGAGCTCAGGTGATGGCACGTGCCAAGACACTCACACAGCCACATAGGAATTCAATAAAGTGAGGGGAACGAGAAAATACCACTCTGTTTCATGTCAGTTGCTAAGCAAAATGAATCAACCCAATGACAATTTGATGTTTTACTCCTCATTAATCTCAGAAAGCAGAACTGTCCAATGACCACAACAACAACAACAACGATGACACACTGAAGAAAACGGCCCCACTGAGGACTAAGGGAAGTTTTTGTGTCTTAAACTCATCAAAAGATCATTTGTACACGCTGTCCTCAAACTGTCTCAGTCTCTGTGTCTCTTTCTCCCTCTCTTTTCTTCTTTCATCCCATTGTCTCTCCTTTGAACTAAAAGCAATCCTAAAATTGACATAAAGTCATTAGTCAAAGTGCACTGATTCCTAACACTACTGTGTTTTGACAACTAAGCCACTCCGTCACATATTGTTACTCCTGTGACAGATGTCAACTGATCGATCACATAGATTCATTGATCCAACACAAAGCCTTCTGCTCACGTGTATTTCAACCTCGAAAGAGCCTTTCGCTAAACTAATTACTATCCTTCACAATTAAAACAAGGTTTGACAGCTGTCCTTCTGTCATCAAGTCGATTAAGGTTCGCCTTGGGTGCACTGGACTGTCACCTGTGCTATGCAGCTGTCATATAAATGTTTAAGAGTACCTTAATAGACGTCAATAAAACAATAAAACGAGTTATGATCCAGGACATTCATAACACATGAACATTGGCATACCTTTCAACAGAACACAGAAAATGTAATCTATAAGGATATGACTGTGTCTCAAAACCTACCTTGCTGAAGGGTTGGGGGGTCAGCTTAAACCAGTTGGCTGGTCTTAGCTGGTCACACAGCCTGGCCCAGCTAGTCTAGTTGGTTTCCCTGCCTGGCTAAAAAGCTTAAAAACCCTCTAAAACCAGCAACTGACCAGTCTGACCAGGGCGATCAGTGAAGACAAGCGAGCTTAGGCTGGTTTTAGCTGTGTGTGGTTTTTTCTGCAGGCATGGTAACACAGGATGTCCGAAAACAAAGGACATAAAATGGACATTGGACATAAACTGTAAAAAACAATAACAAATGCTGTCTATGTAGGCAGCTCATAAGGTTTTGAGACACAGCAAACGTGTATATACGTCCTAACAGAGGAAGGCACACAAAACTCTACTAAGGCACTAAAACGTGTTTCTGTAGCAGTGAATGTTTGCGTATGCACGCATGCAGATTGTATACTACTGCAGTGCTCTGAAAGTCTGTCCTCAGTCAATAACAAAGTGATGACACTCACTCACCTTCATAATACCGCAAGGTGGATTCCCGGTGCCTGGGCACCGCTCCGCAGAACTGTCGCGATTTCGTATACCGATCCGCGGGCTGCTGTGTTCCCTGTACCGTCCGTTCGAGTACACTCCCTCGGCCCCGTACACCGGGTATCCACCACCAGCGAGTGCAGCTGCCGACACGTCCAGGTATGCTCGCGTGCCCGCGGCGTGGGTATCGCTGATGCTCAGCGCAGCTGCCGCCGCTGCAATCTCCACAGAGTCCCGGGTTGGAGTGGTTGCCTCGGAGGAGCCAAGCTCGTACAAGGATCCCGCCACGGGTTGGGAAGCCTGCGGCTCCGCCATCGCGTGTTCTGACGTTAGCTACGCCAAGAAACTCACCGTTGGAGTGAATGAGCCTTTGATTTTAGGAGCAAACAAACAGCCATCAGACTCCAATGCGTCCTCGTGAGCTGGATGGAAACCATCAAATCCATGAAGCGAGAAAACACCGCGCGTCCTCCACCAGTCGAGGTGGTGAATAGATTGTGCGGGCGGATAGATTCAAACTCCCCCCTCTCTCTCCTCCTCCCTCCTTCTCTCCCCCTCGTCTCCACTGGCTCGGAGAGTCTGAGAAAATAAAGCTCACAGATGGCGCTCGCACCGTGTACTGCCGGCTGTCGGCAGTGGGCGTCCGTAGCTACCGAGATAATACCGGGTTATGAGGGCCAATTAGCCTAGTTCTGTCTCTTGATTGCCGGACGCCCTGTTAGCAATGATAGAAGGATTTCTGTTGTCTCAGTACGGTCAGTGTGCATTCAGTCACTTTTGGTCTCCTTCCAAACGCCTTTCCATGCATAACCCATCAAAGATGACTGAAGATTGAATTGAATTGAATGCTTTGTGACCAGAGTAAAGACATAAATGGAGAGTGAAAGCTTGACAATTGGTTTGCATACTATTGCAATCTCAGCTAAAGTGAAAAGAAAGGACCACACAAAGGCAAAAACACTACCAGATTTATTCGTCTTCAATCTTGCTTTGTTTTGATCCCCTGATGAAAAAAAAAAGCTGTTATTTGAGATGGTCTAAGATAGTTGGTCTATATGGTCTCTTTGCATTAAACCCCTCTAAAAACCAGCTGACTGACTGGGTGACCAGCTAAGACAATCAGTTTATGCTGGTTTCAGCTGATTTTTTTTAGGGTTGGTTTTGTTTTGTTAGTTTTTTAATGATAAACATGCATCTGAGGACTTGTCTCAGTCTTGTCTCAATTCTGTTCATGTACACTACAGCCGTGGCCAAAAGTATTGGCAGTGACATAAGTTTGTGTGTTGCTAAGTTTGCTGCTGTAAAATTTGTAGATAATTTTTTCACATGTTTCTATGGTATACTGCAAAACAATGATAAGCCTTTCATAAGTTTGAAAGGCATTTATTGGCAAAAACATTCAATACAGGAACAGAGTCAATATTTACAGTGTTGACCCTTGTTCTTCATTACCTCTGCAATTCACTCTGGCATGCTGGATATCAGCTTCTGGGCCAAATCCTGACTGATGGAGATCCATTCTTGCCTTATTAGTGCTCAGAGTTGATCGCAATTTGTGGGCTTCTGTTTGTCCACTCGCCTTTTGACAATTGACCACAGGTTCTCTATGGGATTAAGATCCGGGGAGTTGCCTGGCCACAGATCCCAAATTTCAATGTAATGATCTCCGAGCCACTTCATTATCACTCTTGCCTTGTGACATGGTGCTCCATCATGCTGGAAAATACACGTATCATCACCAAATTGCTCCTAGATTGTTGGGAGAAGTTGCTCTTGCAGGACGTTTTTATACCAATCTTTATTCATGGCAGTGTTTTTGGGCAGAATTGTGAGAGAGCCCACTCCCTTGGATGCTTCACTGTTGGCTGACATTGTCCAAAAGTCTTCATCTCACTGCGTGCAGATGCACTCACACCAACCTGCTGCCAATATTGAGCAAGCTCTGCACTGGTAGTGACACGATTCTGTAGCTGACTCCTCAGGAGGAGAAGGACCTGGCGCTTGATGGACACTCTGAGACATCCTGAAGCCTTCTTCGCTGCAGTTTACACCTCTCTTTGAAGTTCTTGATGATCCAGTAAATGGTTCTTTCAGGTGCAATATTCTTTGCAGCAATTTCCTTGCATGTGAAGCCATTTTGATGCAAAGCGATGATGGCGGCACATCTTTCTTTAGAGGTAAACATTGCTGACAAGAACACAATGATTGAAAGCACTTCTTCCCTCCTTTTATAGCAATCAGCCTGCTCTTATAATCCAATCAGAAAGATAGATTGATTTCACCTGACTAGTACTCATTCACACTTTCCCAGGTGCTGCTGATATAATAAGTGAACTTATGTTAGCTGGTCATTTTGTGCCAGGGCCAAATAAATGTGAAATTTGGGTTTTTGTGATAAAGTACATTTTTTTGGCCTATGAAGTTTTTCAATTATTTAAAATGCATCTGATCACTGCACAATAATCTAGAAACAATGTGAATCAACACCACAACAACTGAAGCAAAAAACTTTGCGAAACACAAAATGTATCTCACTGCCAATACTTTTGACCACAGCTGTAAGTAAAAAGAAAAAAACCTTTAAAGGTATAGTTCACCCAAAAGTGAAAATTCTCTCATTGTTTACTCACCCTCATGCCATCCCAGATGTGCATGACTTTCTTTCTTCTGCTGAACACAAATAAAGATTTTTAGAAGAAGATAGAGCTCTGTCCTTTCAACGCAAGTGAATGGTAGCCAGAAATTTGAAGGTCCTAAAAGCAGTTAAAAGTAATCCATACGACTCCAGTGGTTAAATCCATATCTTCAAAAGCAATATGATAAGTGTGGGTGAGAAACAGATCTATATTTAAGTATTTTTTTTTTCAGATGTGAAATTGAAAGTGGAGATTTATAATAAAAAAGGACTTAAATACTGATCTGTTTCTCAGGCTCACCTATCATATCGCTTCTGAACATATGGATTTAACCTTATGTTCTTACGAATTTGTCTTATGAATGACTTTTATGCTGCTTTTATCTGCTTTTTGATTCTTTAGATTTCTGGTCATGGTCACCATTAACATTAACTAATAGAGCTGAGACATTCTTCTAAAATGTCTTTGTTTGTGTCCTGCAGAAGAAATAATGTCATACAGAACTGGGATGGCATGAGGGTGAGTAAATGATGAGAGAATTACATTTTTATGTAACGGTTGTGCTGGCTCATACTGTTGTTTGTTTTTCTCTCACCTTCGTGTCTCACATGTGGAGCCGGCACGCGTGATCAGCGTTTCAATGGGAATGCTGATTGTTACCGGGAGGCTGATTGAACTCCCTACTTATTAATTGTGTTTCCCCTCTTTCTTTGCCATTTTATTGTTTGCTGTCAAGTGTTAACTGTGCTTCCTTGTTTCGTTGGAGATTGCTTGTGTGTCTGCTGGTAACCTGTCTTTAGAGGTGTGGTTACCTACCTGTTCACCGTCACCTTCGTCATCACCTGTATTGTCGCCCAGTTCCCTTGGAGGAGGATTCTTCGGTCTCTGCCCTTGTGTCGGGGAGAAATTCGCCTGAGCTTTGCTTCGCACCACACCAGCTTCTTCGGACGCTCTTCGGATTGCTCCTGACTTCCACAACACATGCACTCATCATACTAACACACTCATTCCTTTGCCCACTAAAATAGTGTTCATATTTTGTAAATCACTTTGGATTAAAGTGTATGCTAAATGTCTGCTCAATGAAATGTAAATATAAATTGGCTACACCATTAAACTTTTCAGTAAATTAACTAGTTAAGTTGAAAAGTAAGTGCAGTTAGTGTGGATTGGTTAAGTGCTCACAGGACATATGTGTTTTCAGCTGGTTCTTGAATGTTGATATGTATCAGCAGATCGTGTGGAACAGAGAATGTGAAAGAAAGTGGTTGCTTTTGGGCATTAATATAAGGGTGCTTACTGGCCCAAGTAAAAAGAGAGCATCCCCAATTTGCTCTGACATGTGTGGGGACATTTACACAGCCAAAAAATGATTTTCTTAATTAGTATTTTTGTCTTGTTTTCCATTAAAAATAATATCTAAACATTCTTAAAACAAGATATATTTAAATTGCATAAGATGCCATGTCATCTTAAATTAGTGAGGTTAATTCTTAAAACAAGAAAAAAAAAACTATTTGCCTGTGGGGTAAGTAAAATAAACTTAATTCAAAGGAAAAACAAGTTTATTTCTTACCTTGATAGCATTTTATTATTATTATTATTTAAGCATTATTGAAGTTTTCAATATGTTGTCAGATTTCTCTGAAAACAAGACATAATGTCTTATGCCTTTTTGCATGCCAAGTAAATATATAAGAATATTTACTGTTAGAATATTTTTACTGGAAAACAAGACATTAACACTAATTAACCAAAAAAAGTATTTCAGAGTAGATTCTGAAAATAAATAATTATTCTTTATTTGTTTCAAGGGTAAATAATGTGCCACACATAATGTTTCTGTTAAATGAATTAAAAATACATGAAAAATGCTATTTACATAAAATAATTACTTGAACTTCACTACAATGAACATGTTCCCCTTTTGTCACTCACTCGACGTTGTGTCGAATGAAGTGACACAATGGGTCTTCCTGGGACGCCAAACGTACCTCTGAACCTGAGAAATGGCCAAGACAGAACGCAAACTCTTTTAGAGGAAATACACACTTTTTAGGAGGAGAAACACTCTTTCAGGCAATGAAAGTGCTGTCGAAGTGCCCAGGGGTGTGGACTGCACAGCGTGCAGAGAGAGAACGCCAGCTGGAAATGCGCCGTAGATCCAAAAGCAGTGCTTATTGCCAGTACAGGTGAGTGGAACAGTGGTGAACTCAGCTTGCTGTTGCACAACCGTTCGGCTCCGAAGACAAATTCTGACTGGCACTCGCTGCCCCGCTTCCCTTTATACCCGTATGTCCGGGGCGGGGCATGCAAATTCTGTCTGCCAACTTGACACTGGCCTTTTCTCATGTTCAGAGGTACTTTTGGCATCCCAGGATGACCCCTTGTGTCACTTCATTCAACACAACGTCTCGTTCCGTCCCTCGGGGAACGGAGATTACGACAGTAACCATGATGTTTTAAGACAATAAAAGCTGAAATTCTTGAAAAAAGAAATTAGTATTTCTTATAAAAACTAAGCAGTGAAACAATTGTTTTAAAATATGATTAATATTTGAAAATTAAAATAACCAACTTTTACGCAGCAATTTTGTTTTTATGTTGACAAAAAACAAAAACATAAAAACATAGAGGACACCTTTAGACCCTGAAGACCTGAATGTGAAGTAAAATATCTGATATTTGGACATTTTTATGAAAAGGCACATTTTGTTCAGGTCATATGGTGTAACCCTGAGAAAACGTCTTGATATAACCAACTCATTATATTTTTAATATTTTTTATTTATAATTAATTATGAAGTTGTGTGCACTCTTATGTGTTCAATATGCAAGGTAAGTTTCTTTTTATTACATTATATTTTTTAAGTCATTATAAAAATAATTTGCTGGAAAATGCTAAATGTTTTCCAAAATGGTATGAAACCAAATTGGACACCATAAAGATTTCTCATTTCTATCACTTCAGACAACCTTATTTGTCAATGATCTTCAAACAGACACAATTTGTAAGTATTTTAATTATCAATTTTAAAAAAAATGATTTTTACACAAAATAAAAACTGTTTACTGTATATCTGCTGTAAAAGAATTGTAGTACCATTGATGTATAGGTGGCACTCTTTGTAGATGAAAGGTTGTGTTTGGTGTAAAATCTAATTATATGCATTATATTTTTGCACTTCTGTGCACACATAAACACAAAAGGGGAGAGAAAGAAAGAAGGGAAATATTATACTGTCAAATGATATCCCCCAGAAAACCCAAATCACATTAGCTGGTGATGGCATGATAGAAATCATATGCTCCTCAGCCTGAGCAGCCATTACAGCATGATTCATCATTTTCAGACTGCAGCAATCAAACACTGAGCAGGGGCATTAAAGCCAGACAAGAGCAATATAACGGAGAACAAGGTCATTAACAGCTGTCCAAAGTCTCTCCATAACCATACTCCATGGTAAGTTATCAGCTTTTTTTAATTCAAGAAGATCTGATGCTGGTTGTTCATGAGCAAATAACCATAATCTGTCTCCAGAGCTTCCCATAGTGTTTTTGCAATCCATGGAAGAGATGTCAATTCTGACAGCAACGACTGTAACTTTCTCTAAGACTCCAGGGTGACAGATGAGGAAATGCAAAGCTCATAATTCTCATGAAAAAATAAAAAAAGCTCATAAAAGCTCACAGTCAGTCAACGCCATCAAAACGCTGTCTGGAGTCTGTTTCTGAGAAACTGTTTGTTGGCCCAAGTTTGCTGTAGTGTTTCTTTTTGCAATAGAGCCCTTCTTTTCTTGTAAGACTGAAAAATGCTTTGGATGTTTTTTTCTTTTTCTTGTGTTGAATGAGGACATTGACCTTGCAGTCACCCCAAACGTCCTTGGAGATGATGCTCCGCCCCAATGGTCACGAGTGCTTCACTGATTCATTAGAAGTGGAATCATTCATTGGAATGATTAATTGAAAGATATGGTTGACACAGAGGGAATACTAAAGAGGGATTGATGAAGGGAGAGAAGATTGGCAAGACAAAATCAGCTAATTTACTACAGATAGGCCACCACCCATCTCAGTGAAACACAGAGAGTGAATGAAGAGAGTGAGAGGATACATTTCCCATTTCAGATTTTCCTTAAGGAGGTTCTGATTGCACCGTGTATGTCAGGAGTGCACATGAGAGAGAGAGAGAGAGAGAGAGAGAGAGAGAGAGAGAGAGAGCACAGATCAAATGCAAGTGTTACTGTGGGAGGACTCTCATGCATCTGTGACAGAAAAACTCATTTTTGAGATACACACTCGGAAACCAGCCACGGCTTTGATCAACATATTCAAGAGTCTGTGTAAAGCCTATCTGTTAAAATATTCCTAGCATCTTTATGTCTATGTCTTGTTGAATATAATGATTGTATTTTATTAAATATTTTATATTATTTATTATATATTTATTAGCCTACTATGACTGGCACCTTACTTTCACTGCTCCACTGGCAGTGTGATACTGCAGATAATACTGGCTTTTGAATGACAAATTGCTTTTTACGTTCTTAATTTGTAAGTCGCTTTAGTAAAAATCATCAGCTAAATGATTTAATGTAAATGTTAAAGTAACGCTTCCTTTTTCGACAGCTTTGATTATGTAGATTAATGCTTTGGTCATATTGTAAGTAAAACAAGCCATGAATAAAGTACTTTGAAAGTTAGTGACTAACGGGCTGTCTCTGCACATCTATAACAGACAGTTCATTAATGTTTTATTAATACATTTTATTTATATTACAATTTGGATTTTTTTTTTAGAATTGCAATTGTAACAATATGTACTTTTTTATTTGTATAGCTTTATTATTACTGTCATTATGATTATAATTATTATTTTTATGATGTATTGCCCTTTTCACAACACCTCATTTCAAAGCTTTTTCTTTTCCTTTTCTCTTCACTGCTTTTGTTATGATTATTGATATTTTGGCAATTTTATATGTAAATAATCGTGCCAAAAAAAGTACTCTGAATATGGAAATGAAAGAGAGGATATCTGTAGGCTGAGAGGCTTTTATAACCAGGGACTGAAATGTTTCAAAGAACAAGAACAAAAACTGTAAACTGACAAACTTTTCTATAAAATGTAACTGAAAATGGGAACAAAGTCACTTTTAATATTTCCGTAGTGAAATTGCTCATTTTAAATGTTGGTAACTGGTTAATAACCAGTTAATAATTGGTTAATAACAGGTTAATTTACTTCCGCTCATTTTTTTTCATGAAACCAAAGTCTAAATGGTTTATTACAGTACATTTCAGAACCACAGCACTTCCTGTTGCCAAAATAAAGATACTTCTCTGTTTTTAGTTGAACATGATCAGAATGTGCTTTGATACTGCAGGAAACTGCATAAGACGATGTTTAGTCTAAATATGCCCAAGCAGTGTGTGCATGCCTGCAGGAGAGAGAGAGAGAGAGAGAGAGAGAGAGAGAGAGAGAGAGAGAGAGAGAGAGAGAGAGAGAGATTAAACAATTAATTGATTTTAGATAACCAATGTTTAAAAAAAAAATTTAATTGCTTATAGTCCCTTATTTTGAGCATGTTTTTCCAGACTTCTTGAGAGGTCTGGTAACACTGTATCACACCCTTAGCATAGTACTGGTACAGAACATTATTAACCGTTCTTTAATTTAGTTCTAAAGGGTTACAAATAGGAAAGGGGTTCGTGGAAAGCAGGAACGCAGGAAACAGAACCAAAAAAATACAGTTTCAGTTCCAAGCAAACCGAAATGAAAAACATTTTGTTTTTAGTCCCCGTTTATAGCTATTACTTTAAAATGCAATATTCAGAGAGAGAGAGAGAGAGAGAGAGAGAGAGAGAGAGAGAGAGAGAGCGAGAGAGAGACTATTATTTTGATCTCTCTTTGGCAGAAGGTACACTGTTTTTCATTTCATTTCATTACACAATCAATCTGTATATGTAATACAAAAATCAATAATCCAATGTATTTTAAACACTGTGTTCTTATAGTAATTATTTGTTTTTATCAACTGTAAGAATGAGAGCGCAAAAGGGTGTTATTTCCTGTGAGCATCTGCCTTTCTTGTAAGTGTGTCATTCTTCATCAAAGAAGGAGGAATCGAAAGCCACACAGTTTCACAGTGTGCAAGCCTTCCAGGGCGTGATTGGTTTTGTTAGAAATACACACAAAAACAAAATGACCCTGGAAGGATTGCAATTCTCTGAGAGGAAAAACAAACATGGAAACATAACCATCACAGAGATCGAACACGGAGAAAAGCCGCACGAAACTCGGAAAAGATGAATTGATTTGGCCTAATACAACCACCCAGTTCTCTCAGAATGTTTTATATTTAGGTCTGAAGGAAATTTGACAAGTGCAAGATTATGCCATGACTCAGTGCAGACAGCAGAGTGATACGTGACGGCTCATGAAATTCAAACGTTTGTCAATTCACTCTTAACAAGTGTTTTAGCGACATCTGCTGGTGAACAGGGATATAACATTTTTACAGCAGCAACAGACGCCAGTTATGTAAAAAATTACTGATTATTAAACACGATTGCAATCAGACTGTGAGAATGTGTGTGTGTGTGTGTGTGTGTGTGTGTGTGTGTGTGTGTGTGTGTGTGTGTGTGTGTGTGTGTGTGAGAGAGAGAGTATTTATTTGGTATTAATCTATTGTGGGTGTTTTTCTTTAGATTTTTTTGTGACCTGTTGTATATAAAGAAGGTATTTCTTAAAGGTGCTATATGCGATTTTTATGGAATGTATGCAGAAAATATTCCCTCGGCTTGAAAGTTATAATTTTCAGAAAAACAAAGTCTCCTGAGAAATCTCACGTTTTCAGTGACAGCACTAGATGGTGTAAACAGCTAACAGAAATGTGGTCGCAGACACATACTTTGATCAGCCAATCAGAAGATTTTGATGTGCTTTCTTCCTGTAAATAATTTTGCGCATTCTCATAATGTAGTTGAAGCGGAACATTCAGATTTCATGCCATATTCAAATAATAAATGTTGTTATCTGAGCTCACTATTTAGACGCAGGTCCTGTCCCAAATGGCGCCCTCCGCCCTTGAGGTCTTGCTCCGAGTGCAGACCGATGGTGCGCTAGTCAGCAAGTCCATGAGGGGGCATGAGGGATAAGAGAGTGAATTTGGGACAGACCTCGAGACTTCAATCTTTAAAAGTCATGGCATTAATAGATAGGGCAAAGGAACACACTTTAAACTCACTATTGAATATTTGTTTTTATTTAATAATTTCCAGCAACACATTGAGAGTAAAGCTTTAGATAATTTAATCAAGAACCTCTGAAAAACAAAGTGCACATACAACTACAGCAACAAAACCTCATCTTTTTAAATCTTTAGAGAACAAATAAACATGATTCAGACTCATGGGTGGTTACAGGCAGGTGCTTAGAACACAGTGAAATGTACAGAAAATTCTTTGAGAATGTAAAGAGCACTCGTGAGCACTCCTCGGAGCGCTAAAATATCAAATGGGACACCCTATGTTCTCGTGGACTTCGTGGGTACACAAAATGAAGGTCACGAGGCCGCAAGTCCACATCAAGAGTGCCATTTGGGACAGGGCCACTTAGTACCTCAATGGTGTGTTTTGAGGATGGTGTTTTGAAAGGAGGGGGCGTGTCTAATTTAATGGTTCAGTCTCGTGGAAGTTCCAGAACAGCTAAAATTGCTTACAGCGCATTTAAATGATTAGTTTATTCAAAAATGAAAAATCAGTCATTGGGTCTGTTTCAAAACCTAATGAGCTTCCTCCAGAGGCAGCATTTTAATACATCATAGGCACGCTCCCGACTCGAAGGCTGTTCCAAACGGCAGGTATCTAAATTATCCTGCCTCATAAGATACCTCATTTTGAACTCATTTTAAGGTAGCATCGTATGTATCATACGATACGATATTTGACTTTCTTTTTCTTAACACAAAAGGGAGAAATTTGGAAAATATGTTGTGCACAGTGATGTCATAAAATGGCAGTTAATGGTGACCACCTCTTCAAGTTTCAAAAGGACACAAAAGTCTAATAAATTATTGTATGCCGAATGCGACTCGTGTCTTTTTCTGAAGGAATATGTTAAGGTTGGTAAGAAACAAATCTAAATCGAATGTATAATTAAGTAAAACTCTCAACTAACTGTTGATCTCCTGTGCACGCGCGTTCATGAGATAGACTGCACACGACCTGTAGAGAACAGAAAACAAAACAAACCTCGACACAAACCAGAGAACAGAACAAAAACATGTCTGAAGAGTTTGTAGTCGAAAAATAGATGCATTTCTATGCCCAGCCTTATTTGTTTGAACAAGAGTCCTCAATCAAACAGAGAGATGGGACTGAAGGTAGCTACAGTCACTGTGTCCTAACCAGATGCCAAATGGCATGCAATAAAAGTGATCTTTTCTGTTAATCAGAGTTTTGTCCTAAGCAGTTGCAATGAGTGATGGAACATGTTGTCGATCACTTAGTTTCTATATTTGGCCTTGCACCATGTAACCCTGTCCGCTATGATCTGGCAATGATCCAAAATCATTCTCATAACATTATATAGAAGCCAGCATCTCACTTGCCAGTTAAAACTACTTGATTTTGGCAGAGGATGTTTCACTTGCTGACCATTTTTGCAGACATCTGACACTCATACTGGTTCAGAATAGAGAAGAGGGGAACGCCCAACTCGCTAGCGGCAGCGTAAAATCTACTACTGCTCTCCTGCAAGGAGCTCTAAAGCTCTTGTGCAGACTCATGAACATGCACAGGAGATCAACGTTCGGGCAATAGTTTCACTTAATAATACATTTGATTTTGGATAGTTTCTCATAAATACTTCTCTTATTGCTTTAAAACAAGGCATGATTCTCATACAATAATTTATTAGACTGCTGAATTATACTTTTGTGTCCTTTTGAAGCTTGAAGATGTAGTCACCATAAACTGCCATTTTAAGACAAAATTTCTCCCTTTGTGTTAAGAAAAAGAAAGTTATATAGGGTTATAACAACACAGGGTGTAGTAAACAGTGACTGAATTTTTATTTTTGGGTGAACTAATCCTTTAAGGTAATTTTGTGGTCTTGGTTTAAGCATAGACAATCTAACAGACCATTCTGATCAGGCTGAGAGACCTGCTAATCAGCTTAGGATGCTTTTAGCTCAATTATTCTCCCAGCAAGGATGCATGGCGAACAGTAAAACGGAAAACGTGATACAAAGAGTCATCATTAAAATCATAATGAAACGAGTATGATGTAGAAAATGGTATTTAGTGTATTAAACGTACAAATAAAAAAAAGGTTTGTATAAAGCACAGCCTCGAAATGTGTCATAAAGAATTACAGGAAGTCAAAAGTCAATTGAACCCAATTTAATTGTGATTCATTAGTCCTCTAGGTCAAACAGCGGATCACCTGACTGACCTAACTTGAGGTCCAGCTTTTCATTAGTGTGGTGAGTACTTGACAAACTGCTTTTTTAGCCATATATGGGTCTGTTGAGCACAGGATTCTGTATCCAAGCAACAGATGAGCTCTTTCCTCAAGCAATATTCAATTCACAATAAGACACATAAAACCATTTGCTACTGGTGGAGGATTTCAATAAATTGTACCATCAATAAATCAGGCCTGAAACGAAAACTATTTTCCATGTGACAAGATATTTTTCTCTCTCATTTGTAGTAGTAATAACGGAACTAATAATTTCTCGGGTGTTCTAATAATTTAGTCTGTTGAACTTGATTAACTTGCTCAATGTGGGCTTATCGCCAATAGAGCTGCATTTACATATTTTGAACAAAAGAAAGAACAATTTCACTTCAATTAAAATCACTGGTTGAAACGTGATTAAAAGGGCTGGGAGGAATATGAAAAACTGTCAAATAGCCAGGTAGAAATATAAAAGATATACAAATATAATACTTCTCATTACTGCCCCCCCCCACCCCCACCCCCACCCCCACCCCCAACAGCTCTGAAAACTGCCCAGTTTGAAGGAGTGTCCAACAACCGGAGACCATAAACCTGATTGTCTGTTTTCATTTGATGAAGAAAAAGACAAACACTTAAAAATGTGAAAAGGGAATTTTCTTAGAAACATGTTGTTAGGAGGAGTGCTTGTGAATTGCACAATAATTTGAATTTCTCTTTTGGATGTTGCATTCACTCTTTTACAATCCATTACAAGAGTAGAAATAGTTTGAATTTGAATGAAGATGCTCTAATTTTACATTTCAATTCTTGGAAATCAGCAGTTATTTAACCAAGTTTACACTAGTCTTACAGGGAAGACAAAGCTCTTACACCACTTCTTGAGTCCAAATTATAAAAAAACAAAACTTTATTGTTAAGTCAATTGCTCTTCTCGACAGCCAAACCACAAACATGAGACAAACACAAAGCAGAGCTGAACATGCCAAACACATACACTCACTCACTCTCTCTCTCTCTCTCTCTCACACACACACGCACACACACACACACACACCTACAGTGTGAAAGTGTACACAACAACAAGACAGATAATTTTTAAAACAATGACAATAAAAAATGAAGAAAAATCACACAACTTCCTATTTGTCTCTGCTGTTTTTGTGCAGAAAGGAGAAAAAAAAACTTGACACAAAGATCCACTTAAAGGAACAAACCATTTTTTGAGAATGAGGCATCTAAAATTGTGAATTTTCATAAATTTGGTTTGCAGGTTACACGTAAGCACACAGGAAACCTCTCTTCATGCTAACTTCAATGTCTTCACTTTATGGCTTCTATCATGCGAAAGCTCAGCTGAGATTTGATGCAAAGCTACAGAGATGGCAGCATTGCTGTTACCTCAGATGAATGCAGAGGTTTTTAGGTAAGCCTATAGCAGAAAGATATTTCAGATCAGCATGTCAGGGCATCTTCTACCGAGACACAGCAGGACGGAGCCATAGAGCATGCACAGTAATAAAATAGAAATATGTTAATAAAAAATAATTTCATATATACTTGATATAGATTACTTCTATTATGCCTGCAAGTTAATTTTATTAGAATTAGAACTGTGTGTCAATGTCCTGAGTGGGCAAGGCTTTTGGGCAATTGAATGTGTGCTTGAAAAAGAAAAAGCAGGTCGGTGGCAAAGTATCATCAAGAAATGCTAAACCTATAGGATGGCCAATTAAAAGCATATGAGCACCTTGTGCAACCATGACAAAAGGGGCTCTTGTTTTGCACATGTTTAGGGTTAAGAGACAGAGAGAGATAGAGAGAGAGAGAGAATAAAAGCCTGTGTAGTGTAGCAATACCCCCTGTGTGTTTACATTGCAGTAACAACCTTAACAGCACTCCCCAATTCAAGGGACAAAATGAGAGCAGGTTTGTGTGTTTCTCAGACATGTGTGCCTCACCTTAAATGATGTGAGTGGCCGGTTTTGTGTTGCTGGTTTGAGTGATGCTTGCTTTGACATGGGTGTACTTGCACAGAAAAAAGCTATTTTCTTAATCAGTATTTTGTCTTGTTTTTCAGTTAAAATATCTAAACACCCTTAAAACAACATAATATAGTGCATATACATATATATTTTAGAAATTGCTTTAAAGGAATACTCCACTTAGAAGTCAATGGGGCCAATCTGTAAATGTTAAAATACTCACTGTTTCAAAAGTTTAGCCCAAAGGCGAGAATAATATGCTTCAACATGATTTGAATCACTTACTAACCATTTCTGTATACATTTCTTTCCAATTTTTATAACTTATTTGCCATGATGAAGTTAGCCTGTAGCTTGACTGGTAGAGCATGGCACTAGCAACGGCAAGATCGCAGGCTGCTTTGTAAGTTGCTTTGGATAAACGCGTCTGCCAAATGCAAAAATGTAAATATAAATGACAATGTAACGTGTAATCCCTAAAACACTAAAACGATCATAAAAATGACAATTTAATTTTACAGCTCAAATAATTCAGAAGTTTTAACAGAAGAATTAATTTAATTGCTTTTATTAAATTATGAGCTTCACATTTCTGCTTTTAAACCCTCCAAAAATGTACTACATACACTTTCATTGTAAGTGCCTCACTGTAACCTCTATTTATGATTTATTCGATTTTTTTAATAAAATGCTTAAAACTAAAAAAAATCTAAAAACAAAAAAGAAAAATTGCCAAAGAGGTAAGAAAAATAAACATAATTCATGATGAATACAACAAATGTTGCTTCTCAAATACATTTATCTTGTTTCAAGGATCTACAGATATTTTTTACTGGAAAACAAGACAAAAATACTGTTTGAGAAAATTATTTGTGCAGTGTCTGTGTGCGTTTATCTGCATGTACGCGTTTCAAATTAAACAGATAGTCGAGGGCTAATAAGAATGATTAAGTCTGTAGGTGCACCGAATATTAACAGCCTTGCAACCTAAACACACTTTAGTGTACAGAAGCATTACATTGCAATTGCCATGGTAACAATAATGTCATCATCTGCAAGAATACATTTGTTTAAGAGTGCAAAGGATAATATGCATTTACTTTAGATGCAACAGATTTCTGAACACCCCAGAAATAAAATTACAAAACAGTTTGAAAAAAAAAGTTCCTTACAGTAGTACATTTCGGTTTAAAGGTTTCACAGACTTGTCTGGCGAAAAGGTCAATTAAAAAAATATCAACACACAAAGGAAAAGAGGTTACATGCGTCTCTCTCTTTTTTCTACAATACCGTTTGGTGGTATTTAATTCGAAGAAGGCTCAAGGTATTTTTTCTTCCATTAGCTCCTTCCTTTTCTATAGAAACAATGGATAAAAAAAAAAGATGTAAACTGAAAATGAAAAAGAACAGAAACTAAATAAAAGAAAAAGTGAGAGAGAGAGAGAAAGCTAAAGAACCAAGTCATAAAGAGGGGGAAATAAAGGAGAAGGAGAAAGAGTAATACATTTAAAAATAAAAACATTTAGGCAGAGAAATCACAGGTGAAGGTCAAGAGGTCATGACTGCTGTCCGCTCCACTGGCTCTCCATTGGTCGACGGAGCAGTTCCTCCACATGCCTCGCTACATCCATGGTGTCGTCCAGATCAAAATCACCATCAGCGTCCAGCATAGAGTCACCACTAAAGGGGGACAGCAAGTTAGTCAAATAAACACTAGATACACAATGGGTATAGTGTGGTTTGATAACAATCTTGATTTTTCACACCTGATTTTTATCATTTGATATACTGTAAAAATTATAAAATATGCAGTTGTTACCTTAAGGAGCTATTTCAACCTGATCTGACCCTTAAATTTTATTTAATTTTTTGTTGTGGTTGTGTTGGTCAATATGGCAGTCGTCTTGGACTGACACCTAAGGACATGGATTCAGCATCATTCAAACACAATAGTTTTCAGTTACCGATGCCATTGTAGAAATTGACAGTTAGCCATGATTAATTTAATCAATGAGCAAAAGCATTCAACAACAGGGTGGTTACTGAGATTAAGCGAGTGGTATTCAGCTGGTCATGTGATTCTTACATGGCCACCACCATGAGGGGACCCTCTCCATATAGATTTAAACAGCTTTTATAAGGTTACTGATATGACTGATATGAGTCTTCGCCTCATGTGAGAGGTCATGATTTTCATTTTCTTTCTTGAGGAGCAATACTTGGAAATACAAACTTCTTCCTAACAAAACTTTTTTTTAATGAGGAAAAAATAATGAGGAACAATTTTAAAGAGATTTCTTTTAGAGCATTTTGAAAACCAGTTAATTAAATGTTACCACATGATAGTGCTACACAATATTTTCCTTTGATATTGTAATTGCGATTATTCATTTAGATTAATAGAATTTACTTAAAAATACTAATAACATTACATTTTGTGTGGGGCAGTTGCACACCATATTCTTTATGTAGGCTATGCATTAAAACAATTTGAAAACGGTGTTACTGAATTGCTTAAGTATTTTAATTGCATGAAAAACAAAAAGTGTACTTCACATTTTGAATAAATTTGTACACGGTACAATTTAGATAGTGGGCACTACTGAAACGCCTTAGACTAATTGAAACGCATCAGATTTGCCTTTGCATTTAAGCACTCAACAGCCAAAAAATTTGTTGTAAATACAAAATATTGGTGCAATGGGAGTACACCTAAGTGGAATGCTGTAATTGACACTCTTCATGATTATATAACTGCGACAGCAGTTGTAATTTCAATAATTTTTTCAATCAATTGTACAGCTCTACCCCATGAAGTGTAATTTTTAGGTTGACAACATTCGTTATTATAAACCAAATTTTAGATGGTTGTTTGGTATTATACATTAAGTGCAGACTTTTCATTTACTGCTAATTTGGGGCAAAATCTGCTGATTTAATTTTAACATGGTAAAATATTATTTATTACTACACTCTTAACCCAACTGAAATTATAATCAAATTAGGCAAAATATGTGTGAGAGTTTGAAAATTCTGGGGAAAATGTGCAAAATTCTGCAGGCTCATACCCTGTCTATACACTGGACATGAAGGGTGCGTTCTAATTTGTCATTTAAATGTATTTTTGGCAGTAGTAGCGCCAGCGCATGCAGCACAAAATGGCCATAAAATTGTGTAGTAAACGGCATAATTGAATAAAATGGGAGTGATTTGCTTTTGTCGCATCACACCGCTCGTGTCTGGTGTAGACATGGTGTTAGATCTCATTTGAGCCTGACTATGCCGCATCCACAACAACAGACTTTCATTTGAAAACGCATTGATTTACCTTTATGCCTCTCATCCACACTAAAACAGTGTTTTCTTCCACTGAAAATGGAGCATTTCGTTTACGCTGTCCATTACCGAATGCTTTATAAAAAGATTAGTGTTGATCCTATGAGGTATGCAGAAAGATACAGAAACACTCACATGGGAGGATAGAGTGCATAGTTATGAGGGTGACTAACAGCTGGAGAGGATGCGTGGTCCATGTAGGTGGGGTTTGCTGCTGGATCAGGATTAGGTGTTGCAAACCTATATGTACACAAACATACACAAAAATAGACAATTAGTATATTTACCATCAGAGTACACCTATTAGAATCTTCTTTATTGATTACATGGTTTTGATTAGTCAGAGCCATGGCCTAGCGGCTAACAAATGTATTCAAAAACTACTGTATATGGGAGAGATGGCTTTGAATCCAGTACATGCAGTTCCATTCCCCTTCCTTTATCATTTCCTGTCATCTATCTACTTTTGCAATAAAATAACTAAATAAAAATAATAAAACATTTTAACAACAAGGACACAAAAACTGCTTCAAAGCTTACAATACACACTAGCTTCTCTATGTACTGTCAGAAAGCCCTTGCTAACCCCCCAAATTAAGATCTAGTTTGATAATCACTCCCTCAGAAAGCTGATGAGTAGTATATTATCACACTCTTATGGTGTATATCTCCCTGCTGAGTTTAAGTAAAGTGGGCACATCGCTAACACGCTAGCAGCTTGTCCACCAATGGACAAATAATCCTACTAACAGAGTTAAGTATATGCCTAAGAGTGGAATGAGACAACGGAGTCTGAAGTTTCCATCCTCCATCTAACCTATAACTTCCTGCTGAGCAAGGCCAGCACTATGCTAGCATGCAATTAGGCTCACAGCTCAGAGATGACAAGTTAGCTGCCTGAATATGAAATATGTTAAGACCTGTAAGAAGAGGTCAAAGAGTCTCAAAACAGACAAAGGAAGAGGATGGTGTGTGTTTGTGTGTGTCCTCACTCTGGCACCACTTGTTTGATTTGTGGTTTGACGTATCCATCCACAGCTTTAGCTAAAGAGGTAAGAGAAAAACAGAGGGATGAATTCTGGAGTATAACATCATGTTTACCCACACTGCTATGTACACATGCATACAAATATAAATCACATGTTTTCTAAATAGTTCCCATACTTTTTGACAAATGAATTTGTTTTATGACTTTTTCATGACATTTTGAATTGTTCAAGTTAACTGGATGAGGATTTGTTTTTAAAATCATTTTAGAGTTTGCTGGGACATATTTCCATTTTTATGTCAGGTAATAATCTTTTAATCAATGTATTTAATGGTTCTAATTATTAGGATACAATTATCTCCAATAAGACCCTAATGGACATACCAATGTTATCAAGATTGTTTGTGGGCAATATTTGAGAGAATAGCATATCTAGAAAAAGTTAAATTCCCTATAGAAATTTTCAAGATTTTTCGGCAACACTACAATAAAGTTCTATATGTTAACATTAGCAAATGAATTAGGCATCATGAATAGGGCTGGGTAGAAATATCGATTTTCCAGTGCATTGCGATCGTCGTTTTAATGATCTTAATATCGACTCATAAATCCCAATGTGGCAACCCTCTACAATGCAAGTAAATCACTTGCATATGCGACCAAATCACAAGCTATGCAACTAAAAATGTCTATCATTAGCAACTGGTTGGTAAATGTTCAGATTTCACTCACCAGTGCTTGAGTAGTATTGTGGAGAAGTTATTAGCACAGAGGTTCTTTCACTGCATGTTGAGAGTAAAAGTGTGGTTTAACTCATACTGTGTCCAAAGACGAGATTCACAGATCCATATGCCATTGAATAATGTCAGTTTTAATACCCTTTCTGTTCTTTACAGTCAATTGTTGACAAACAAAAAAAAAACTAACAAAAACAGACACATTTAATTAGAATCGCACATCTTCTCTCGTTATATGCGCTCATGATGCCTCTAGTCTTAAAGAGACAGTAACTAATTAGCATGTGTTCAACATATCAATGGACATACTTGTAAAAAGAACCAAATTATGCAAGTAAACAATAAAAATGTAACAAAAATATTTATGCAACATAATATGTGTAATTTCAAGACATTAATAGATAGAACAGACTGAATTTGAAACATATTCTAAAGGTAGAATGTGACCAATATGATGAAAAATTCAATATAATATAATTGGTAAATTATTCTGGTGGTATATTGGTGGTGCCCCAGCCTGATTTGGGCAGGGGAGGAATGTGACGAGGACGAGGGCGTGGCCGGGCCACGATGGAGCACGGCCAGCACCGGTTTGAGAGAGATAGACGCTCACAGTCATGCTGCATGTTTGCTTATGTTCGTTTTAAGTTGAGTTTGACATTAACTTTTCAACCGGTTCTGCCTCCTCCTTGCCCATCCTTTTTAACTGTTACACTTTGTTAATGTTCATTTTTGAAAATTCCATTGGTCATTTTCAGTTCATGAAAGTTCAAATTGCATTAAATAATGTAAAGTATACAAGTTTTAATATTAAAAATGTATTAGTATGTTAAAAAGTATTAAAAAAATAAATTCACTAAATGTAAATAAATGTAGTCAACTATTGTTAACGAATTCAAACTTATTATAAAGTGTTACTGATGTTTTCCAGACCTGTAAATCACAATTTAAGATTCCTACTATTTCCAGGTTTTCCATGACTGTGGGAACCCAGTTACATAGACTGTTGCACACTAATTTACACACACATAAATTCAGTATAAGTGAGGGAGCTTACACAGCGGAGGGGTGTAATACTTGGAGAAGACCTCATCTTTGGGCCGGTCGGGATAGAGGAACAGAAGATGGTTCAAGTCACTGATGCGATCCGCTAAAGAGCGGATAGAGAAGTCTTTGGTTGTGTATGGCATGAGGTTCCAGACCATCCGTTCCCCTGTAAAGAACACAAACATAATTTTTGATTGATTTTGAACGAAATGTGTGATAATACTAAGTACATTCAACCTAGATAAGTTAATTCCAGTACTTGTATTAAGGCTAACCAACACCACTGCTAGAAGAAACATTGCTTATTCCACATCTAATAAGCCAGACACTATTCTGATTTGGGACATTATAACCAAGCATGTAGAGCAAAGACTGACATTTTGACTATGGCTGATACATCTGTCAGAGAGCTAACCGAACTGTTGCCAGTTATCCTCTCTGCATATCCAACTAATATGAGGATCATTCTCCATACTGGGTTCTTTGAAATTCAACAAAGGATAACTGGATCTGAGATCCTAAAAAAAAGACTTTAACCTGCTACTGGAGAAACTGAGCGACTGTCAATCGCAACATGTATTTATCTCAGGCCCCATTCCAAATTTGGGAAAAGGAATCGAATCCTTTAGCAGACTCAGCCTGAATACATGGCTGACATCTTCATGCCTCATCCATGGGATAAAGTTTATTTACTTTATTTAACTTTAAAATCTTTTGCAACTATAAAGATTGCTTTAAACCTGATGGGGTTCATCCAAACATTATTAGATCCAGACTACTCGGTGCCAACCTGCGTCATGCCCTTGGGATGTTAAACTAACCAAGAAAGTGTGGAGGAGTACAAAGGACAGCACACACAGGTAGACACCCTGTAACTCTCCCTCCTCGCTTGACCCCATGCTCCACATCACCCAAGGCATTCAGGGGATGTCCCTGTCCCAATCATGGACCCAATGACACTCCAACCCCCCTCCATCACATTTATCAATCAAGGAGTTAATCAAAGCTGTTACACTGAAGCTGAGTCAAACTGATGCACTATTGAAAAGTGATCACAATAGACATCATCACTCCGGTGTGTCTCAGAGATGAGACATACCCTATGCCACTTCCGTAAATATACCAGTGACCTTAAATAGCTGGTGACATGGTGAAACACATCGTAGGAATTTTAAACCATCTAGTACCTGTCTCAGTAATCTTAAATTTGTCAGTATTCAGCCACCACATCCAGTCTCCCTTCCTGTTACAGAATCCTTACAGCTAAAATTAGCCTTTCTTAATGTCAGATCATTGGTTAACAAATATTTTTTGATTAATGATCTGATAATTTAAAAGAATTTGGGATGCGTGAGTGGCATGGGGGGGTCATGTGTCAGTCTGGAGGAGAGCGGTAAAGATTTTCACCTGGGTTATGATGATTCTAACGCCTCTAACGTCTCTAAATATAGTGCAAGCAATTAAAGACACTGATAGTGAACCTGTTTCGTTGTCTCCTGACTCCTCCATTGCCCACAAACTTAGTTCCTTTATGTTCACAGTCAGTCTCTTTAATTGTTTGCTCAACACACCATCAATGGTAACTGTCGATAACATAAATTTGTAGACAAATGAAAGCACTCTTCAATACTAAAACACTCTCATAGATTAAGAGCTGATCTCACTTGGTATTACTAGATGACAAATTAATCCGGAATGGAGACCTGCATATTCATATTAATAAAAAGAGTGACTCCAAAGCTATGGAGATCATGAATTTACTGGACAGCTTTGAACTCACCCAACATGTAAATGAACCCACTCATCAGCATGAAAACACTCTAGACATAGTAATAACAACAGGGTTAAATATTGATAATGTTTCAGTATTTCAAGTACCTATTTCTGACATTTTTTTATGTGTTCTTTGATGTCAACCTAATCTTAACAAAGTCTAGAAGGGTATTTTTGGTTCAAAAGGGATTTTTAGACGGCATGGCAGAACCAAAATTCTCTAAAGTTATCAGATTATTTGAACCATATTGTTGTTTCTGCTCTTTAAATGACATGGTTGAACATTTTTAAATGACATTGTCATCTGTTTTAAATACAATTGTTCCGCTTAAGGTTACAAAGAGGTCGACTGATAGAATTTCCACATGGTTAAACAATAACAGTGTTAAAGATATTAAGAGAATCTGTCGGGAAGCCGAAAGTAAATGGAGGAAAACTAGGCTGACAGTTAATTGTGATATATACAAAGAAGCCATGGCTGCCTATAACAAAGTTATATATAAGTTACTTCAGGCTAGATTACTTTTCCAAGATTGTTATAGAGAATATTAATCTCCACTATTGACCAGCTACTTAACACTGCCAACCGTTCTTTTCATCAAAATGTGAAGTGCTCGCATTGTTCTTCAATAACAAAATAACATTAATAAGAGCTAGTATTGCTGCTGATGTAAACACAGATAACCTCAGCAAACCCTGTAAAAGAGATGTAACCATGGGAAAATTCACCTGTATTACACTAACTGAACTTTGCAAGATTGTCACTGAGTGTAACTCCACCACTTCATGTATTGACCCCTATACACACAGCATTTTTAAGCGGTTGTTCGGCAGTGTTTCAAGTAATGTTATGAAGATTATAAACACATCTCTTCAAACCGGCATCTTTCCAGATGCCTTTAAAACAGCGTTTGCAAAACCCTTAACGAAGAAGCCCAGCCTAGACAGTAATGCTCTGGCAAGGTATAGACCGATATCCAACCTTCCATTTATTAGTAACTTCCTTGAAAAGGTAGTTACAGTGCAGATAAATTCATTTCTTAAAGAAAACTATATCTTGGAGGAATTTCAGTCAGCTTTAGAACATACCACATCACTGAAATCGCTCTTATTAAAATAATCTGTGACCTCAGACTAAACTTAAATAAAAATAAGTTCTCAGTTCTTGTCCTTTTAGTCTTAATTGCAGCGTTTGATAAGACTGACCATTACATCCTAATCAATCGTCGTGAAAAGTTGGTGGGTCATTCTAATTGTGTTTTAAACTGACTTAAAACATACAGTATATCCAAGTGAGAAAGTTTTATTTTAATTTTGGAGATTATGTATGTCATGTTTAAATGTGTTTTTGTTCATGTCTTTTATTTTGAAAGTTTAGTTCCTTGTTCCTTTTTTCTCTTTCTGGTCATGTGATTTCCTGTTTCCCTCCATGTTCATGTGTCTTGTTCTCATTGGTTTATTGTCTTGTTAACTCGTTATCAGTCTTTTTGTGTCACTGGTTCATGTTTTCGTAATCTTATCATCTTCATTAGTTTAGTCTCATCATTGGTTGTCTGTCATGTGGTTACCCATGTCCATGTATTTAAGCCCTCACGTTTGCCATTGTCTTTTGTCAAGTATTGTTGGTGTAACATCAAGTCCGAGTCAAGTCAAGTCTTTATATTCTGTTCTGTTTTTGTTTTCTTTGGATTCACGTATTTGGATACCAGCTCTTTGTAAATAAAACTGCGCTTGGGTTCTCAAAAATATTGTCTCTGTATTGCACCTGTTTGCCTGCCTCAGTGTTACAGAATATTTGACCTCAGCATGAACCCAGCATTTGCACTTCTGCAGTACGCCAGGGGAATCGTTCCCTTAAGTACTACATGGCTGAGTTTTGTGGACTGTGTCACTTGGTGGACTTTAATGATATTGTCCTCAAAGACCTTTTTTGTGTGGGCTTAAAAAAAAGTCAGTCTGCTCCATGATGCCCAGAAGCAAAATTCAATGGACTCTGGCTCAGTTCATGGACTATGCCCTGGTGCTGAGCAGTTCGTCTTTCACTGTGGGAGTGGCTGATGAGGGACTCAATACTCCCACAAAGGCTGCCACATTGATGTCATCTGCCACGAGCCAGCGTCCACGCCCGCAACGTTCCACGAGCCCATGCCTCGTCCATCCCAGAGCCAGCGTTGCATGCCTCGTCCATCCCAGAAACAGCTTTGCTGGCCTCGTCATGCCATGTTGCCATGTCTGCCACGTCATGCAATGTTGCCACACCTGCCGTTCCTACCTCGTCATGCCATATTGCCACGCCAGCCCTGCCTTGTCAAGTCAGCATGCCTATCCCATCATGCCAAGTTGCCATAATGTATTTTTTATTGTAAAGCACTTTGAGCTGGATTTCTTGTATGGAAGAAAATAGCATATTTGTATTTAAATATGCTATTTAAATACAAAATTATTATTATTGTTAAACAGATGTACTTAAATCACAGCTGTCAAGGTGACAGTCCTAGGCTGATTGTGTTAGCCAATCAGAAACTTAGAAGCACCCCATTGACCGCAAATCAATGTGCAAGTTTGAATTGACTCAAAATCAAGTTTGCTAACAAGTTTTAGAAGGGCAGGATTTTGGAAAGAGGCTATGTGTTTAATTCAGGGGCAAGTGTGGTGGAAATTCACAAGATAGCTAACGGGCAGTTCAGACCGAACGTGTTCATGCACTAAAAAAGATAGATGCACTATAACCAAAGAAAACAGAACGCAGGTGTCTCGAGATGCACTTGAAAAAGTTTAGGTTCTTTTTAACTTGACATGGATCTATACCGGTTAAACTGATCTACTGTATACATGGATTTATCCTGACACGGGTCCAAGACATCCATCTATCGCATGTTTACATGAAACACTATGGAAAAACAATGATTATCAAAAATCAACAATACCACATACATTTATTATTAAGTGATTATACACTGAGTAGATTATAACCAAGAGCAGGGGTTCTCAACCACTAGGTCACAACCCAAAATTGGGTCACTGATCATTGTCTTCTTGGTCACAAGGTCTTCTGTCATGATTACAAATGACCAATTAGAAGCATAGAACTGTACATTTGCAATGTTTGGGGCAATAGTGACCTCTATTGTCTATTAATTATTAGCTATCCAATCACAATAATCCATCAATGCTACAAATCGTTCTTTTTGGACCAGGTCTCTTTACGTAGCGTTGCATGTGCTAGCTCCATGCATTACCGTGCTAGTCTGAATTCAATCCAATCTCTGGACATCATAATTTTAGAGCTGCAGTCCATAGTAGGGTAGCCACTCGTCCTGTAAATATGGGATCATCTTGTATTTAAATATGAAATGATGAATGATATCGAATCAATATGGAATGCGATTTGTCCCGTTTTTAAGCTGGTCCAATGGTGTCACCACCAAATCATCAAGATCATTCATTTAACCTTGATATTCATTGGAAATTTTGGCAACAGTGGGTAATGAGAACTTTATCCAGCAGCACCAAAGCTACACATATTGGGCTATAGATATTAGGTTGCTACTGTATATTATTAACATATTGCACCCTGGTGAAAATAGAGTTAAATACTATTTGCACCCATGTTTAAATAGTAACATACAGTGTGGGCATCATCGCAGTGTGTCTATTGTGTATATTTAGAGTCCCACAGACACACTACATTAACTTCTACCCCTAAACCTAACCTTAACCTTACCTTAGAAAAAAGAACCTTGGTTTTACTACAGTAACCATGGTTTCACCATGGTATTTTTTTGTAAATTTACAGGAACCACTAAATTAACCATGGTTACTATATTGGCACCATATTACTGTACTAACAACACCATTGTTAATTGCATTAAAACTATGGTTTTTGCCAAAGAACATGGCTACTACAATATCAGTAATACAGTGATGCAATGTATCTACACTAATATATACTTAGTATATACTAATTTGTTTGTCGCAATACATTTTATATATATATATATATATATATATATATATATATATATATATATATATATATATATATATATTGTTTAAGTATGGCATTGCTGCTCTAAGAAATGGCAGTATTGCAAAAAAGAAATGTATCTACCTGCTTTATTAGGGTTCTCTGCCACCCAGGCTATGGTGATACCGCCTATTTCTGAGTCACTGAAGCGCAACAAGAAGGTTCCGTTGGGTTTGGACATCAGCATATCCTGAGCTTGCTGTTTATTCACAAAGCCAAGAATTGCCCTAAAATATATACAAACACAAAAGAGCATGAATACACACGTGAACACAAACATGCATAGCGAAATATAAACAGTAAAGGTAAAGAAGCCGTAAAATCAATGTGTACTGTACGGTATTGCTGTGATTTGTATACAAAGTATTACAAGATATGGGGTGAAGAGGGGGAATAGGAAAAGACAGCAAACTATATAGAGTTGGAGAACGAGCGACGATCTTATCAAGCCCTTAACAAACCTCTCAGATCTTATTGCTGTGTTAATCCATCCATGGCTTAATGCCTTAATGTATAGTCTTAACCAGCCCTATCTTAGAATCAGCCAGTTGCCATGGCAAAGAACCACTCCATAATGAAGATATCCATTATTTACTGATTTAAAGAGAGGAACAAAAGAACAAGAACTCAACACAATCTTATAGTACTGTATTTGTTATTACTAGGCTACATTTTTATTGCATTCTTTACATGAATAGAGTCTAATATGCTGAATCTATGCACATGATAGATAACAATGTTTAATAAACAATGGCATGACTGATCTATATTGTTGCACTATTGTACATAAGGGTCGGCTTGCATGTTGCTCAATTCAGAGTGTGTAAGCATGACACCATCACTTAATACTCTTAAAGGGAAAGTTCTCCCAGAAATTATTATTATTATATATATTTTTTTAAATCTTTATGACTTTATTCAATGGAATACAAAATGAGATGTTAGGCAGAATGTTAATCTTGGTCTCCATTTACTTTCATTAAATCTTTTTCATTGAAAGTGAATGGTGACTGAGGCAGCCACTCTGCTTAACTGCTTTTGCGTTCCACTGAAGAAAGTAATATAGCTCTGGAACAACATGAGGGTGAGTAAATGATGACAGAATTTTCATTTCTGGGTGGACTAACCCTTTAAGTATAGAGGCCCATTAGAGGAGTAAGGTCAAACAGCGTAAATGACGGCGTTCCCGTTTTAGTGTGAAATACTCTATGTCATTGTTATGTAAGGACAGGAGAGTCACTGTCATCTTTCCTTTCAGTTTTGCTCTTATCTATTTGCTTGTGTTGTATTCTGCCATTAAATGTTGCTGTAAACTGTATAATTTTCCATTGTCCCAGACAATTGATTTGCTTCATTGCCGTGCTTGTTTCATGTCTTTCACAGCACTCTGCAGTCTCTATTTGATCATATAAAAAATCATTAAACTCAAATCAATATTTTATTCCAGTTAAAAGTTGGATGATGAACAGTCAGCTGTTGATAATAGCAAAACAAATCCTTTCAGTGACATAAACTTCCATTTATTTTGCAATAATGAACATTACCCCATTCTTAAAATGTTGATGAATCATAATCATGTCATGACGGCTAAATCTGTAGGTGTTTGTGTATGATGTATATTTGTCTATATATTGTGCATCCAAAGGTCATTTCAGTCATCTTACCCATCATTCCAGTGAGGCTTTAGGTGTTTTTTAGTAAGCTCCATGACACCATCAAACCACTGCCAAAAAGTGAAGTTCCTGCCTGGTAAACTCTCCTGTATTGGCAAAAAAACAAAAATACAGGGTTTAACAAGGTCCACAGAGGGTTTGTAAAGACCAAGTAAAATGTTCCTGTAGAGTATGGTGCTAGCAATGCCAAGATCATGGGTTCAATCCCTAGGCATATACAGTGGCAAAACAATTTTGATCGTTTTATGCATTAACTGGCCAGAAAATTTAATTTAATCTTCATCATCGTCACAAGTGTAGACAATGTGCTTAAGTTAACAACACACAAAACATTTTAATAATTCATGTCTTTATTGAACACATCCTATTAAACATTCACAGTGCTTTGGAAAAAGTAAACCCTTGAATTTAATAACTGGTCAATCCTCCTGCGTCAACAATATCCTCAACCAGCATTTCCAGTGGGAATTTCATTAGGAATTTTGGACCATTCTTGCTTACAGAACTGCTTCAGCTCAGTCATATTCTTAGGATGTCTGGTTAGAATGGCTCTATTAAGGTCATTCTACAGCATCTCTATTGGGTTAAGGTCTGGGCTCTGACGGCCACACCAAAAGGTGGATTTACTTCAATGTTTAGGGTCATTGTCCTGCTGCACAGCCACCCTGACATTATCCAGTAGGACATATTGATAAACTTGGGACTTAATATTTCCCTCGATGATGGCAAGCGTCCAGGCCCCAAAGCAGCCCCAAATCATGATGCTCCCTTCACCATACTTAACAGTTGAGATGATGTTTTCTTTTAGTATGCAGTGCCCTTTTTATGCCATTTGTAGCGCTACATGATTATCACAAACAAGTCAACCATAGTTTCATCAGACCACAAAACATTTTCCCAGTAGCATTGTGAAGTATCAAGGTGGTCTTTGGCAAACTTCAGTCATAAAGCAATGTTTTTGTTAGAAAGCAGCAGCTTCCTTCGTGGTGTCCTGCCATGGACACCATGCCTGTTTAATGTTTTCTTGTATATTAGACTCATGAAAAAAGATGTTAACCAGTTCCAATGATTCCTTCATTCTTTAGCTGTCACTCTAGGGTTCTTTTTTACCTCACTGAGCAGTCTGTGGTGTGCCCTTTGAGTCATCTTGGCTGGACGGCCACTTCTAGAGAGATTAGTCAAAATACTACACTGCAAAAAATATTTTCAAGGAAAGTGTTCTTGTCTTGTTTTCCAGTAAAAATACGTAAAAACGTGATTTATTTACTTGAAACTTTACTTGCGATAAATCTAATCAAATTTAGTGAGATTTATGCTTAAAACATCTGTCTGCCAATGGGGTAAGAAAAATAAACTTAATTCCAAGGAAAAACTAAATCATTTTGCTTACCCCATTGGCAGATTTAGTCTAAAGTTCATAACATTTTGTCAGACTTATCTTAAAACAAAACTTAATATCTTATCCCATTTTGCTTGAAAAGTAAATAAATGAGGTTTTAAGAATGTTTCAATAATTTTACAGAAAAACGAGACAAAAATACTTGTCTTGAAAATAATGTTTTTGCAGTGTAAATCATCTCCATTTATGAACAATTTGTCTAACTGTGAACAGATGAATATCTAAGCTCTTCGAGGTAACTTTGTAACCCTTTCCAACCTCATGCAAAGCAACAATTCTTGATCGTAGGTCTTCTGAGATCTCTTTTTTTGTGAGATTCAGCAGATGCTTCTTGTGAATAGCAAACTCAAAATGTTTGAGTGCTTTTTATAATTCAAAGTAGCTCCAACCCACACCTCCAATATAATTTAATTAATTGGACGCCACATTTTCCAACTCCTGACTCTAATTAGCTTTTGTTGACATCATTAGCCTCGGGGTTTATATACTTTTTCCAACCTTCACTGTGAGTGTTTTGAATGATGTATTCAATATTTGCAATATGTGAGTAATACAGTTATTAGTTAAAACAGATTTTGTTTGTTCAATGTAATAAAAAAATGTATACATACATGCAGGTAATTCCAAAGGGTTCACATACTTTATCTTGCCACTTAAACATATACCTTAAAGAGATAGTTTGCCCAAAAAATACATTATTTAATAATTTACTCATCCTCAAGTTGTTCCAAGCCTGTATGACTTTTTCCCTCCTGTGGAACACTAAAGGAGGCTGGGCAGAATGCTAGCCTCATTTAGCATTCACCTTCATTGTATGAAAAAGATGCAATAAAAGTGATTAGTGACTAAGACTAACATACAGACTAGCCTGCGAGTAGTTTTGGATAAGAGTGTGTGCCAAATACATGTAAATGTTATAAAACTTCCTTTTTTGAGCATGTATGATGACTGTTTGCTCACATGTGCCGACACATTACAAAAAATGAAAAAGAAAAAAAATAGAGAAAGTGCGGTTTTTGTCTGGTACATATTCCTAATGAGCAATTTATTAATTGAAAATGGACAAAGAGGTAAAGATCAGACAGTAAACAGCTCAAGATTTAGGTTGAGAGTGTGTGGTAAAAGAAAGGTTCAGTGCTAAAGAAACGCAGGCATGACTGTCTGAATGAGAGCATGATCCTCTGCCTAATGTTCATTCAGTTTTTAATCACTGATCCACAGGCAAAGTCACAGTACTTAGGACTGAAGACAACAAGTGTTCTTCTTTATTTTAATCACTCTCTTTCATAGAACATGGTGTCCTGTATTCTGATCATAACATCAGTTTCAACAGTTAACATGGAAGAACAATGGACACACACAGGAATAAATAAACACCTGGATTTACTGATGGCTCCTGAATAGATATAACAATGGTCCAGAATTATCTTGCCTAACCTGCCTATTAAAGGTGAATTGAGAAAATGTTCTGGCAATAAATGGAAGTGGAGCGTAGTTCTAGCGGGAAGACCAGCAGGTGTACATTATCACATCATTAGCTGGGTAACTCCTAGCCAATCGCACGTAAGCATTGCTTTATAAGTCCGCTCACAATCTATCACATTGCTGTTTCGGTGTGCTAACACTGCAACCTCCACCTCCCCACCACCACCAGTTGAGCCCTGTCCCGCAGGGGGGGTAGGCTCCTCGCCCCTGCCTCCTATCTCCAGCAGGACATGACGGTTCCGGGTACAACTCCCTCGGACTGCCGGACGGGGCCTACGCCAAAGAGAGAGACATCACCTCCCGTTTTACATCTATCAAATAAATGACATCTCAAACTTCACTCAAGCCTGCGTGTCTTCCCGATAGAACTATTTCTTATTCATAAAACTATATTTCGCCTTTCCAAAAGAAATAAATGCAATGGCAATAGACTATTTAGCCGTGCTTTTTCACTGCACATTTGAGCAAGTCGCTCGCAGCATCATATACGAACATCCCACTTTCCACTTCTAAATAAATTTACTAGCAAACTGGTGAGTACATAGTGAGTTTTATTTCCTCTAATATTTACTTGCATTTGGCGCTTGGCTAGTATTCATTTGGACACTGGATATGACAACAACAAAAAAAGCATTGGAAAAGCATCAAATCACTGCATGATGTTTTTAATAATTATTATATTTATCCCCCTTTTCCCCCAATTTGGAATGCCCAATTCCCACTACTTAGTAGGTCCTCGTGGGTTACTCACCTCAATCAGGGTGGCGGAGGACAAGTCTCAGTTGCCTCTAGTTCTGAGACAGTTAATCCACGCATTTTATCACGTGGCTCGATGTGCATGACACCGCGGAGACTCCCAGCATGTAGTTGCTCATGCTACTCTCCACGATTCACGCACAACTTATGCCCCATTGCGAGAAAGAACCCCTAATCATGACCACAAGGAGGTTACCCCACGTGACTCTACCCTCCCTAGCAACCAGGCCAATTTGGTTGCTTAGGAGACCTGGCTGGAGTCACTCAGCACAACCTGGATTCCTGGAACTTGCGACTCCAGGGGTGGTAGTCAGCATCAATACTCGCTGAGCTACCCAGGCCCCAATTGCATGTTTTTAATAAGATTATGGTATTTTAAAACGATAAAGGTATCACTATTTCTCCAAAAGTGTGTGTGTACTGTTAGCAATGAATTAGAATGTGTAAATAAACATATCCATAAACATAAAAGATGCCTGAATTCCACAGTCCTTTGATAGTAAAACTGCATGCTCATTGTAGCATATCAGCACAAGGCCATTTCAAAGGCAGCTACAGCCTTAGGCCTGCACATCAAAAGCTCTGTGATCAAACCTCACTTCCTGAATAACCATTAACTATTGCAATGGTTGAGAAACAATGTTGATCAGATTCTGCCCCGGGCTGTCAAGATCGCCACTTAATATTAAGAAAACAAAGTCAGAAAAGATGAGAGACTAGTTTATGATTAAACCATCTGTGAGAACATTGTTCATTGGTTCTGTTGGGTAACATGCATAAGGTCACAGTCAGAGTTATTGTTACAAAGTAACAGGCCATGCTGTTTTTAATTTCAGAGTTTCATTGGAGCTGACACAAAGCTGTCAAATTCATCATGCTGTAAGCAAGAATGAATTTGTGAACTTTCCATAAATTGAGCAGTCAGTAATATAACTGTCTGGCAAGTTGTTTTTTAAGAGCTTTGGCTAGTAATACAAATTGTGTGATTCTCTTGACTTTTTTAACCTTTGAACCACAAGCCAAATATCCACAAATATAAACCTTGTTTGCTTAAACATGATTGGTACACCAGCAGTTGTGATGTCAATTGTATAGCTTTATCCAAATAATTTTGTTGGGTGGTGAGTTGTCGTTTTAGAGGAAGTTACTATATTTTGATAACAGTTTATGAAGACATTCTTTTAATTATTTGGAATATTGTGCAGTGATGCATCAAGCACAATAAGACCAGGAACATACATTAAGAAATAATTTTTCCACTTAATTTTGGCCCTTTTCTTGATATGTAATCCAGAAAATACACAAGGATGAGTAAATTATATTGGAAAAAAGGGGGAACATAATCAGAAAAAGTCACAAGCCAGATTTGAACCTGCATTACCCACATGAGCACCCCATCTCAATGAGTCGGAGAATGTGTGCTAACTACTGACCTGTTAAACACTGGGTAGTGAAGTCCAGTATCCTGATGAAGGTATAGTTGCTGTCAGTTTTATTCTGAAGTGTGGGTAGTGCATTTTCTTACCCTATTAAATTGCGACCAGGTCATGGTCATGTTTCGGTAGTCCTCAGGGTTGACGCTGGAGCTGCTGAAGGCTTTCTGAGCAAGAAAGACCAGATTCTCCTCAGACAAACCTCGATTCGACTGCACCTCTGCCTTGTACTTCATATTCAGAGCCTCACACAACTGCGGCCATAACACCTTGTCTGGAACTATGAAGGGGACTCGTCCCTGAGAGAGGACATGACAATTAGGACCCCCTCCAAAACGCTCTATTAAAATTTGTCAGTTGGAAAGTATATCTATTGAACCTTGCAAAAAGTTAATCAAAGCTTGTGATGTTGCTGACTGTGTGTAGCACCTTCCACTCTGCATATCCTTCTAAAGAATTCCAATGTTATAAAAAAGCCGCTAAAGTTTATTTTGAACAAAATCATTTCAGCTCACAGTATCTTAAATAGTTTAAAATGTCTAACATTATAAGAAATAAAAAATTATTTAAAAAATGTTTATGATCTAGAGCTGAGAAGTATGGCGATATACAATCACCGACCACTTTATTAGGTACACCTGTACACCTACTCATGGGATTATCTAATCAGCCAATCGTGTGGCAGTAGTGCAATGGATACAATTATGCATATATGGGTCAGGCGCTTCAGTTCATGTTCACATCAACCATCAGAATTTCGACCGTGGTATGATTTTTGGTGCCAGACAGGCTGGTTTGAGTATTTCTGTAACTGCTGAACTCCTAGGATTTTCTTTATATATATTTTGTCCCCTTTTCGGCATGCCCAATTTCCAATGCACTCTAATTCCTTGTGGTAGTGGCGAAGTGACTCGCCCACATATCTTATCATGTGGCTAGCTGAGCGCATTACCAAGGCGACCTAGTGGCTGTGGAGGCTCGCGCAACTCACCACACACCCCACAGAGAGCGAAACTCACCATTATAGTGACCACGAGGAAGGTAACCCTCGTGACTCTAGCCACCCTAGCAACAGGGCCAATTGGTTGCTTTGAAAGCCTGGCTGGAGTAACTCAGAACACCCTGGATTCAAACTTGCAAATAGCATCTCAGAATGCACAACACGTTGAACCTTGAGGAATCTTCCGGTATCTGTACTTCAGCAAACATGGAGAGAGAAGTGACTGCACTGAGTTAATAACCTCAAGAGTTATTATAGAAAACACCTTTTTCAACAGTGCATTTATGTCTAGTAAGCTATATAGATAAAAAAAAGGTTTCCATTTTCCAATAGAAGGCTATAGCCAAAACTAATATATTATAGAGGTTTTTGCTTCAGAATAAAAGCTAACGCTTATATTTAACTAGACAGAAGCAGAATTTTTTGTTTAGACTGAAAAACGATGCAGAGTAGATAAAACAGATCAAATACTATTTTTAATAATTATATATTTATTAATCAAGAATTTTAAATGCAATGGACATGACGGGTCTACCATGAGGCTACTTAGGACATCATTTTGAATAAAAAATAACTTGTATTATTTTTTCAGAAGTTTTTGAATCACTTTCCATGAAAATGTGTAGGCTACATCATCAGAAGACCTTGTCAGTGTCCACTTCTGTCAGCCAAGAACAGAAAGCTGAGGCTGCAGTGGGCCTACCATCTGTGTACCTCAGCAGAAATCAAGATTCATCAGACCAGGCTACATTTTTCTAGTATTTAACTGTCCAGTTTTGGTGAGCCTGTGCCTATTGCAGCCTCAGTTTTCTGTTCTTGGTTGACAAAAGTGGAACCGAACGTGGTCTCTTGCTGTTGTTGTAGATCCACCTCAAGGTTCTACATGTTTTCTGAAATGCTATTCTGCTCACTACAATTGTACAGAGTGGTTATCTTAGTTACTGCAGCCTGTCTGTCAGCTTGAACCAGTCTGGCCATTCTCCATTGACCTCTCTCATCAACAAGGAGTTTACATCTACAGAACTGCCGCTCACTGGATGTTTTTTGTTTTTGCCACCATTCTAAGTAAACTTTAGAAACTGTTTTGCATGAAAATCCCAGGAGATCAACAGTTATAGAAATACAAAAACCAGCCCGTTTGGCACCAAAAATCATGCCACAGTTGAAATCACTGAGATCACATTTTCTCCCCATTCTGATGGTTGATATGAACATAAACTGAAGCTCTTGACCCATATCTGCATGAATTTATGCGCTGTACTGATGCCACATGATTAGCTGATTATATAATCTCATGAATATGTAGGTGTACATGTGTTCCTAATAATGTGGTAGGTGAGTGTATATCGTGGCAAAGGTATAAAGTTTTAACCTGTAGAGATTTTTCTATACCATCTGTGTCGTGGTATGTAAATATCTGGGTGCACGACGCTCCATTTGGCTGCACATGAGACTGATAGTGAGAGAGACGAACAAACATGGAGAAAGATGAACACACAGAATGTGGGACGACCCTGAATAAGTCAAACGCAGGAGGAGGAATTTATTTTTGGCAATACAAGGTGCCGTTTTCTCACGTTCCTGGATGAAGCTTTCCTTCCGGTATCTGTACTTCAGCAAACATGGAGAGAGAAGTGACTGCACTGAGTTAATAACCTCAAGAGTTATTATAGAAAACACCTTTTTCAACAGTGCATTTATGTCTAGTAAGCTATATAGATAAAAAAATGGTTTCCATTTTCCAACAGAAGGCTATAGCCAAAACTAATATATTATAGAGGGTTTTGCTTCAGAATAAAAGCTAACGCTTATATTTAACTAGACAGAAGCAGAATTTTTTGTTTAGACTGAAAAACGATGCAGAGTAGATAAAACAGATCAAATACTATTTTTAATAATTATATATTTATTAATCAAGATTTTTAAATGCAATGGACATGACGGGTCTACCATTAGGCTACTTAGGACATCATTTTGAATAAAAAATAACTTGTATTATTTTTTCAGAAGTTTTTGAATCACTTTCCATGAAAATGCGTAGGCTACATCATCATGTATATTGTTATCGACCACATATTTCAAGAATTTCTCTCTATAATTTGATGCTTATATTACCCACCTCTATAAAACATGGTTACCTAATAAACCTTTTTTGTTGATTTTCCAGAAAGAAAAAAATATTTATTGATTTATACTGCTGCTGTACAATAACATTACTAGAATTCTGGTCATATTGCCCACCCCTATTATGATCCCTTTAAAGAAATGTACAGGACGATTTCGCAAGAATTTATAGCGATACTTTACATCAGCTCTGTCATGCCTCCACTACCTGACACATCCCGCTTGATTAGAAGAAACAAAACATGTTAAATGTTCTGCATACATGCCACTCACTGCTGCCCTGAAGAAAACTCACTTTGTATTCAATGTTTTCATGACTCATGATGATCTGATCTTTGGCATCGCTTAAAGAAGATTAAAGGTAGAATATGTACAGTAAAGGAACATGAGTCATATGCCAACAGCCATCCAATCAACTCCCATGCTTTGAACATGACTACTTTATTTATAAATTGTGGGGAGTTTGAGATGTCCCAGTGAGTGGGCAAAAATGAAAGGATGTATGGTTTGGAGAATGGGTCTTGTGTGTTTTCAAGTGATGCCAGATATCTATGCAAAGGTTTTACAGAGCTTAATAGAATCTTTATTTATCGGCACATGATCAGGACCGGTGCAATTTGTCTCTTCGACATTCGTGTGATGGCGTCATTAAGCGGCACAATTAACTTATTGCACAGAAAGTCCCATTGGAGTAAGCCGCGTTAAGTGCATTGTTCAAATGTACAATGGTGACACTGTAGATCCTGGCTCACTCATTAAAATAAAAAACTAAAATAAATAAAATAAACTTATGATTTTAAAGACCCTATTAAAGAATCAAAATTGGAGTTTTATTATTAGTTCATGCATCTTAGCTTTAAAGCCATCCATATGCTAGTGTACTCCTAAAAGTTGGCCAATCAAATACACCTTAGAATGAAAATTTTCTTTCCCCCCTTCCTGTTTTAAAAGAAGTACGTCAACAAGGACAGAAAACTCAGCTCAAGCTATTTCATGGTGTCTTTAACCACTACCCCACCACCCACTCAAAATAGAAAAACTGATGTTATCTGAAACCAACCGGTTCAGCGAAAGCATTGTCCCACAGAACGGTGGCTGTGGCATTGTTATCTTGACTTCCATGGACAATTACCACCACTGGCAAAGACAGAGTCTGGGAAAAACAGATGTGAGAGAGAGAGAGAGAGAGGGAGAGAGAGAAGGATGAACCAGGTAGTATTTGACTTGTTATATACAATTCCTATAAGAATAGTAATAGAGTAATTATCATTATTCTAATATAAAGTAAATATAATAATTATAATGGTTGGCTTTGTTCTGCTACATCAAAAGCTATCAAAGTATTCCTTTGAATAAACTGGAAAAGCAACATTAGTCCAAATTAAATGTGCATGGATCTTTGGAAGGGAATGATAACCTTTAAAACCAATGGAGAAAATGTTGAGTATTAATGATTGCTATGCCCTTTTGTGATTTTAAACAGATTCAGTTTACTGTACGTTTAATGGTATGTAGCTCATAAGCACAAGATTTCTGAATCTCACCTTAACCTGAAATACCAGCTCATTTCCCCCAACGCTAAACTGTGACTCAAACAAAATGGTAAATTTCTCCTCCGTAACAGACTCCGCTCCTCGACGGTCTGAGCGTCTGATTCTCTTCAAAGACTACAGAACAAATGAAAAGAAGAAAGAAATAGACACTTTCATGAAAGCAGTTCAATTTGTTCTCTGTATTTAAGATTCTTTCACTAGGTTTATTGCATACAGATTGACCCTAAAAAGTATTTGTACACTTAAACCACACTTAAATTTGTCTGAATGTTGATTGTATTAGATGACAAAATATAAATAAAGAAATAAATATGTTTAAAGAAAGTTAGCACAGTCTCTGCTCTCTAAAGTTAGTCTTTATTGATGGCCACACTGCACTCACCATGTTTCTAAAGTGTGCACTCAAGGTGCCTGTGGTCTGATGGTACTCCATCACACAGTTGTTATTCAAGATCTCCCCACTGCTTTCACTGTAAGACAGACACAGAGACAGACATTATTATTTAAAGCCAGAAAGATGGAAATGTTGCATGGCATTAAAGGGATAGTTCACCCCAAAATGAAAATTCTCTCATCTTTTATTCACCCTCATGCCATCCCATATGTGTATGACTTCCTTTCTTCAGCAGAACACATTTTAAGAAAAATAGATGGCTCACTCAGCATAAATATTTTTCTGTTTTTCTTCAAATGTGTTTTGCTGAAGAAAGTAAGTCATACACATCTGGGATGGCATGAGGGTACGTAAACGATGAGAGAATTTTCATTTTTAGGTGAACTGTCCTTTAAAAGTAGACCTATTATGCCCCTTTTTACAAGATGTAATGTAAGTCTCAGGTTTCCCCAGAATGTGTCTGGAAAGTTTCAGCTCAAAATACCCCACGGATCATTTATTATACCATGTTGTAAATGCCTCTTTTTGGGTGGAATCAAAAACACACTATTTTCATGTGTGTCTCTTTAAATGCAAATGAGCTGCTGCTCCCCGCCCCCAACATAGCTCTGGTCTCCGTGAATACAATCAGAGACAATGGTAACTTTAGCTGCATTAGCCGTGGAATCAGCTAACAAGCACATTCGGAAAGGCGATTTGCAAACATTCACAAAATACTCGATACTTCATCTTCAGGATATAAAGCTGGAACACGAACAGTTGATCCATGCTTGAGAATAAAAATATTTGAAAATTCTGCTTTATATTGACACTCATTCACAAAGCAGTCCGGTGTAAAATTATTTACACAAACATACACACATTTTTGTATGTTTTGGGGCACGTTTCCTTCAAAAACAAAACGTGTCCACTGCGTCTTCAGTTGCTCTGATGCTGGGAGTACATGAAGACTCTTATGTTCACTTTTACTGCCAACAACAGAACAGTTATGATGCTTACGAAGCTGAGACATTATTCTTCTCACTGTATCTGTTCCAGCGTGAAAAAAATGGCAGACTGTGTGTAGATCACATGGGAGAATCTATGATAATAGGGTAGAGTCCGTCACCAGTCGTGGGCGAGGCCTGCTCTAACGTGACCATTCATTTTGACATACTGTTTTTGATTAATCGAAATATAAGAAAGAGGAGTGGGTTGACTTTTAACATTGTTGGGTGGTTGTGTACACACACTGCCGACTCACATTTATCTACAAACACAAGTAAATGTGAAAATGTGAATTTTGCATAATAGGTCCCCTTTAAGCATTTTTTCATTTTTCATGTTCAGAGCATGTGTGAGCACAATGGACCAAAAAACATTTGGACTCTTGAGGCACACGTAAAAATGTGTGAATGTCACTGCATTAGATAACACAAAGTGTCATCTGCAAACAAAAGATCCTAGACCTTTTCTCAGAACTTCATGTATGAAGGCAGTTCCCTTCAAGTTCACACAGGTGTCCTAGCAGACAAACCGCACGTGTAGTTCAGAACATTAAATATGGACATGTTCTACTAACATCTGATAACCAGAAAGCGTCCAAATCTGTCTTAATTTTAAACAGTATCTTAAACTTAAACCTTACAAACTTTTTTTTGTAAAATGTTTCGCTTGAAAAGTGTGCATGTGCTTTTTTTATATTTATTTTTTATATAGGTTCCACTTGGTTTGATATTGTTATTATCTAATGCTTTAAAGTGAGCTAAAGTGTCCAAATACTTTTTGAGGCCACTGTAAAATACTGTATATGTGTGTGTGTGTGTGTTGATGATTTATAGTTTAAAAGTGTGCGAGTAAATGAGTATAAGATGACAGAATGGGGTGGTGCAGAGAAGTTAGTAAATACAATATAGTGTATTTGTATGTGTGCTGGTTCAACTAACTTTCTGGTGTTCTCGTTCTTGAGCAGGGCTTTGGCCTGCTGTTCGCTGATGATGGTGGCTTTGACCTGTGGCGGGTTCATGTGCACGTTGAGTTTCCCGCCCACCAGCAAACGCACTGTCGCCGCAAATTTCGTTTGCGTTTTCAGCACCTGAGGGGGCTGCTTTTCGATGATGAAAGTACTGCAGGGGAAAAACAAATAAATACACACATAAACACATTTACTGTACAGTACATCCATTTAAAACACACTAAATGTAGGATTCAGATTCAAACTTGCACCACCCGTATGAGCATCTGTATTGGTATCTGTTTATTTGCTCACAATGTGTGCTCATCCTGGATGTCACAACCAAGAGAAAGAGAAAAATGTGAGATTACATCCGTAACGGAGTTATATGGATGATGTTTATGCTGACTGTCTGTGATTTTTGGAGCTTCAAATGTCAGATTACCATCCACTTGCACTGGCTAAATATGTGCACTAACCGATAAGCCATATGCATTTCTAACCTTACTATATTTTGGGGATACATGGGTTTAAAATTATTTTGGGTACTTTTTCAAAGGGGATATGGGTTCATAAATAAAGGCAAACAGCACTATTATTATTGCTAATACCAAGGGTTAGGGATACGACAAAACGGTGACAAAATACCATAGACTTTCATTGAATGAGAGACCTCTACCATATCTCTATATTATAGAGACTGGGGTGAGGGGGTGGCCACTTCTGACTTAGGCCAGTTAAGCCGGCGCCACACGAGCAGACTCAAAACAACTTGATTTTGGCTGAGGGTGTCACACTTGCTGACGGTTTTTCTTGGATCTCGCACTCTTCAGCCAGAGGTATGACACACTTGCCGATTTAGAATGGTGGAGGGATGTCAGACATACCAACTCACCTAAAATCACATGGAGCTCGCTAGAATAACAACAGGAGTACCACGTGAGCATAAAGAATTGTAAAAGAGTGATTTAGGATGTGATTCATGGAGTAACTTTGCCTTGTGAATGTGTGTGATTGCGTATTTATCCCCTTGAGGCTTGCCATAGAACGTGTATGTCCATAAGTAGCATTCAGAGAGAAAATAAATTATGTTCAATAACTGTTGTGCCTCCACTTTCTGTTTAAATAATTTTAGTGTAGGACAAAAACGCAGCCGAGTGCGATTGCAGATGAAAATGTTCAGATCAGCATGACATCTTGTCAGTTTTTCGATAAAAGAAGAAGTTCACTAGTAACTTGACAAGAACACAAGAGTTGACCCTGGCAACAGAAAGATTGTTTCTGTCATGTTTAATCCTTTTTTCCCATAGCTGTAACCATTAACTCAGCAGGGAGTGCAGAATTGTCAAATCATTAACAAATGTGTGCTCACTCCACCTGGTCATTAATGTGTTAAAAAAAGCTCACACCTGAAAACTGCGTAAAACTCGGCAAGTGTGGCCCCACCTTAAGTGACCACCTAGCAACCACCTAGAACCCCCTAGCAACCACATAGAATACCTTAGCAACCTCATAGCAATGGCCAGGCAATCATTCACAACACACTAGTATAATGGCAGTGACTTTTGCACAGGCAAGCACCACTTCTTCAGAAAATTCTAAAAGGGTAGTTAGGTTAAGGTATTAGATTAAGATTAGTGTGTCATTGTTAGAATTAGAATAAATTAAGATAGTCAGAAGTCTTTGGTATGTCTCCATTTATCTTTAGCTAGGTAAAAGCACACACACACACACACCGAACAGATCAACAGTCGCACTTCTTGATGGAAATCAGTTCAGACATCGATGGTCTTTAAAAGCAGCTGATCTCCCATTAAGCTCAGTATTTCAGAGACGACATGGCCTGAGGCACTTAACACACAAGAATGAACCCCCACACTGATCCCTTGTGGTAGGTGTGAACACTGACAGCAAGACCTGATATGAAGAAAAGTCTGAAGGAGAGCAGAAGTTTGTAGACATTCCCCAGTTTAGCACTCATTTTGCATGTTCTCATGGTATTGTAGCTGCAGCGAATTATTGAGGCTTAATGCTATTTTTATAGCATGTTGCCCATAACAGTTGTCAGTTGAGGGTGCTATATCGATGCTGTTGTTTTTGACAACCGCTTCAACTCATGTCAGTCTCAATAAAGCTCATTTAGTATTTTTGGAGTGCAGGGTTTTGGAAAGAGCAGGCGTGGCTAATCCAACGGCTCAGCTTGTGAAAATTCTAGAACAGCTAAAGTTGCTTACAGCACCATTTACAACAACAAAAACCATTAAAAGGGTTCAGCGGTGTTCCAATAAGGAAAGCAGCTCTCAACTTGCGATAGGGTCTTCTATGGAGATCTAAGAGAGTACAAGGAGATATGGCAAGAAATGATAAATGACGGCTTCAATCGGACAATTGACCAAATCATAAATACAGTAAAAATTTAAAAAACGAATGTAAAAGGAGTACATGGACCAGAAGAAGGACCTAGGCAATAAAACCGTTGACTACGATGTCTTAGACTCCCAACCAGCCATTTAACTAATCGAGGAATTGAATTCAGCGACAGTCACGCTCGAGACAAACACAGAATCGCCGGTGTCCTCTGCAGCTGATCTTGGTTTGTTATTACATTTGCCAACTTTGTTAGCCTTCCTTGCACTCTTCTCGCCTTATTTTGTGCAATGTTTTTGTTCAATAAGGGGATTTTTGACCAGGTACTCACTTAAAATAGCGGCTATCTGTAAAGTAAACTGGTGGAATTCTCAATCGAGACATAAACACAATATTAAATGCAATAGCAAAAGTGAGCCGGTTTGCGATTGGCTCCAGATTCCCCCGACCAAGAACCAGCACCATTTCAGTGGAAAAGGGCTATGAAACTCACACACACACACAGCCTCTGTTCGCATTACTCACACATTTACACAAGAACATGCATGGGGAGTAATACATAAATACTCATTTACTTGCCACCGAGACGCTTATCTTTCGATTTCATGATGTGGAAATGTGCAATGTGAAATTAAAGGGATCATTCTGTCATAATTTACTCACCCTAGTATCATTCCAAGCATACAGTACATGTCTTTCTTCTTTCCGTGGAAAACAAAAGGTCACCATTAACTTTCATTGTATGGAAAAAAATATGAAATAAAAGTGAATAGTGACTTAGAAATTGTAAACATTCTGCCTTACAACCTCTACCTGGTGTGTTTTTGTTATTGCTACCAAACTTCTAGATTATATATTAAATATTTTGTTCTTCACATCTAGATAGTAAAACCTGATTGAAACCTATGGACATTTAGATCTAGGCCAATACAAACACTCACAGACAGACAATAGGAAGGGAATGTACTGTATGGCTTTGTATGGTTGGGAGAGCCATGTTGTGAGGTCATCACTTAACAGCATGGGTCTAGAAAGAGACATGCTTTGCAGGAACTTGGCAAACAAACAAGCAAAAAACAACATCAAAAAACATTTTGTAATTTATAAACTCAATGAAATGGCTTGACGAATGTAGTTTTTGTTCCAGCATTGACATACTTCTTATTGAAACAGAAAGTTAGGATGGTACATATAGAAGGGTTTGCTCCTTTTGATTAATTAACCAATAGCCTTTAATTTACATCACAGCCATAATGAAGCATAATATTCTACCTGCTATTTCTAGTCATGGGCAGGAGGTATTAGAGGGAGGGGTTGTTCTCATTCTACAGAAAGCAGAACTGCATTATGAGGTCATCATTAAAATTCTAACAGTGCTTAGAAATAGCACATATATATACACAACATTCATCAAGTTCACACTGTTTGCAGGAAGGATATTGGTTGTTTCTCTGCAATGTGCAATCACTGAACCTCTTTTCTCTCTCACACACACACACCCACCTGGTGACTAAAGCTGAGATGATGTCAGTGATGGTGCTGTTGAGTTCGGTGAGCAGCTCTTCGATGGGGCCGGGAATGGGCAGCTGCTGTCTCAGATGCTCTGCCCTCCGGATCTGCTGTCGATTCTGCCAAATGGTTTCAGCGAGCTTTTCACACCTGTGCACACACACACACACACACACACACAGAAATAAGAAACGGATAGACACTTTATCATTTGCACAATCTGTACCACTTACACACTCTATAAATGACTTATAGGATGGATATCTATCTATCTATCTATCTATCTATCTATCTATCTATCTATCTATCTATCTATCTATCTATCTATCTGTCCGTCTGTCCGTCTGTCGTCTAGCTTATCTTCTATTGTCTTCTCCTAAATGACCATCAATACAAGCGTTCAAATTATACCAAAGCTTCCAGTGGGTTGGGGAAGGAGGGCAATATTGTTTAAGAAAACTGTTCTTAGAAAGCGAAAACCAAATTATTTTCAAATTAAAACAACAACAACAATAACAACACCCCGCATAAGATATGGTTGCACATAAAAACAAATATTTTTATTTACAGTGATTCCATAAATACAGTCACATGTTCTTGTACTTTTTGGATCATACTGCTAAAAGATTTGGAATTTGCATTTAAAACAAAAGCATAAAATAAAGATTTGCTCTCTATATGTGTGTATGTACCATGACTGTAGTATGTCCAGTCCCCCCTCAGGCGGTCCTCCGTTGCCAGCCAGCTGTTGACGTCTCTTCCACTGAATCAGCTCGTCATCAAGAATCACCGTCTGCTGTTTCCGTAGCAATGCCAGTGTTTTCTGGTGTTTCTCTGCAAGGCCCTGAGCACACACACACAAGGTTTTATAACATTACACACACACATGTGTAATTCTGTACTGTGCTTATTTAAATACCTACAGCCCACTTGACTTCTTCTTGAAAACAAATAGGCGGAGCACCATGGATTTATGATTATATGAAAGTGTCACTTTTATTATAAGGGGGACATACTGTATAATGGAAAGCAGAATTTTGATATTTTGAAAAGAAAGAGATCCTTATTTCACATACAAAGAGGTTAACCAATCATAACAAAGTTCATTAACATAAAGAGGTCTTATTTAAATGTATGATTTAATTTTTTATGAGGAACACAAGAGGAGAATGTTAGAGACTGACATTCTCAGGCACCATTCACTTTCACTGTATGGAGAAAGTAGAAATGACAGGGAATGGTGCGTAATTGATGACATTGATAGATTACATTTTTGGTGAACTATCCCTTTAATTCTACTCCTACAAGTGGATTTCAAGGGAAAAATGCAACAAAAATATAGGAAATGGCCCCTTATGTTACCGCTATGTTATGAACTGTAATTCTGTGTGTTTGTTGGCGAGTGTGTGTACCAGTCTGTATTTCTGCAGGGTGTTGGCCTCTCGGGTCAGCCAGGCCTCTACAGTGGCTCTCTTGTTGAGCAGACTAGGCTCTCTGAGCTGTCTGTCTGCTGGGGGCAATGTGGCCAGACTCGATAACTGAGCTGCATACAACAGAGTGGAGGCTTTAGACAACAAATACAAGCTTTGCAAACAAAAAAGCAATTTTGCCATATTGTTCTATGTAGAAATCTTACAGAATCAACTAAATAATTCTAGTTGGCCACTGGACATTCAATGTTGTTTACGGTTCTGTAGAGGGCTATACTGGATTTGCAGAAGACTGGATATTTGTACAGTATTTCATAATTGCTCAGTTTCTCTGAATATATATAAACATCTGAAAAATATATATTTTATATATTATTCTTTATCTATCAAGTATTAATACAGCTAGTCATGTTAGTATTTTGGTTAGAACAATTAAAATGACAAAAACTAATTTTTTTGATACTATATTTATAGTTGTGCAAACTAGGAGACCTAAATTCAGACTTGAGTCTTGCCTTGAGACTTGACTCTGATTTGCTATATCATGACTTGAACTCAAACATTATGGGAGCATCATACATGTTTATTATATGTATATTTTTATTAAAATTTGATGAATTGAATTATGAGATACATGGTATAATGTCTGCGTGTACTACTGGTTTTGTGTGTGTGTGTATACATACCCTGTATCCGGAGGCTTTCTTGGTATTGTATAATGAAGTACTCTTGGTTGTGTTGTAGTTTTCTGAGGTCATTCTCTGTGTCTTGAGTCAGTATTCTGAGCTCCTCAAACACCTGATTTATCTGATGGTACTTCTGCGACATGCTGTCCATCAACCCGCCCACTGGTGAGCTCGACTGCCAATCAGAGTCACAGAAACACATGAGTGACATCCAACTCCACCACTTCATTAATCATAAGCTGACAAGTCGTTATTTATGGAGCATCTTTCAGTACCTTCTAAATGAGTTATATGCCTTTACCTTCTATTAGGAGAACAATGTTAGTTAGTAATGATGGAAAAATATAATTATGAATCTTCCTTCTGGATGTAATTTTATAATTTGGTTGTGATGTTTTGCCTGCATTTTTAATTACAGTACTTGTGTAACGAATATTCAAAAACATGCAAGGAACCATTTTATTATTTAGAAGTTGAGTACTTAAAATAGAACACAGTAGATTATCAGTGAATCTTTTTTTTTATTTTCTCCCCTTTTCGCCCAATTTGGAATACCCACTTCCCAATGCTCTCTAAGTCCTCGTGGTGGTGTTGTGACTCGTAAATATAAGTATAACATAAATATATAGTCTTTGAGTGGGTGTGTCTATGAAGAATTCTCAATTCTGACAAAACAGATTTGGACCAAAATTTCTGACAAAATTATTGGACCAAAAAACTCGGATGGATGTACTGTTACATCATCTTCAACAGCGGAAAAACTTAGATGTTATATTTGAAACCAATCTGTCCTTTGAAAATCAAATTACCAATGTTTGTAGAACAGCATTCTTCCACTTAAGAAATATTGCTCATGCTCTCTGTTGCTGATGCCGAAAAACTAAGCAATATGTAATATTTACATTATATTCATGATGATAGCCAGAGGGGAACTGGCCCCCACAGTGAGTCTGGTTTTTCCCAAGGTTATTTTTCTCCATTAATCAACATCTTATGGAGTTTTGTGTTCCTTGCCACAGTCGCTTTCAGCTTGCTCACTGGGGTTATTAATACAATTACGATTAACAATCGTATTGTATCTAATTACACAATGATGATTCATCGACATTATAGACATTACAGTTTTATCGTCTATTAATGCTGATCTTCTGTAAAGCTGCTTTGAAACGATGTGTGTTGTGAAAGGTGCTATACAAATAAAATTGACTTGACAATAGATTATGAGAGGGCATTTTTATGTGTCTATGCAGGCTTCTAGATTTATTGATATATTCTTCAGATATATGGTTTTATGAGATGTCAGTTCATCTTATAAAATCTGAAATTTCCTCTTTTGCGCTCGTAAAACTAAGCCTTCACTTATATGTGGCAGATATGTGTTTGGGGGGTAGATATTCAGAATATGTATGTCCATCAGTGCATGCACAAATCAAACAGACAAATTTAATCTGTGATGCTCATAAAAGTCAATCTCATGTACACTGGCCTGGTTTATCAACCATGATGTTCCCATTGAATTCTTTTACAGACCTATGACAGTTTATAATGCCCTTGATTTAAACTAAGTTAAAGGAGGTCATAATTATTTCCTGGATGAATAGATCAAAATGTAATTTTTCCGCAAGAGCAGGGCATTCAATTTTGTCATTGGATTATTAGTTCTATTAGTATTTTATATTCATTTATGTGTTATGCCAATGTCTGTCCTGTCTTGTCTGTGTAACCGGTTCTTTTTAAAGATTCATTCAAACCAATTCATTAAGTGTTAGTTAATCATTTGAATCTTAAAGGGAACTTTGGGATTAAACCCACGAGGTGGGTGACATGTTGGAACAATCAACAATGCAGCACTTGACAAACATAGCGACAAACAGCAGTAGTTAAAGGTGCATTCAGTAATGTACACTCACATGAGACTGTACTCATAATAGTTTTCTATAAAAAGTGTTTTTATTATACATGGTGTGGGTCACCCCCTTCACTGGGTTTCACCATGTTGAAATGACATGACCCACCATGTTTCACGAAACGTCGAAGAAAATCATTGGCTGCCACCTATGTAGATATGCTTGGCTATGCTTAGATTTGCATAGCCAAGAGTAAAATGAATACAATGAAAGAGTAAAATAAATCCCATAAAGGTAGCATAAAAGTAATCCATATGACTTCAGTGGTTACATCCATGTCTTCAGAAGCAATACGATAGGTGTGGGTGAGAAACAGATCAATATTTAAGTCCTTTTAAACTCTGAATTTAAAAAGTGGAGGTTTATAGTAGAAAAGGATTAAAATATTGATCTGTTTCTCACTTAAAGTGATTGTTTCACTTCAAAAGACACGTATTAAACCAAGGGAGTCTTATGAATTACTATTATGCTGCCTTTATTGTAATTTGTGGAGCTTCAACATTCTGGCCATCATTCACTTGCATTGTATGGACCTACAGAGCTGAGATAGTATTCTAAAAATCTTTGTTTGTGTTCAGCAGAAGAAAGAAATTCATATACATCTGGGATGTCATGCAAGCAAATGATGAGAACATTTTCATTTTTGGGCGAACTATCCCTTTAACATGCAGTGTGAAGACATCTGGGAACACCTGTGATGTCTCTTTTTAACCAGTACAACAACATACTGATTCACCATATTGAATTATATCTCCCAGCGCTACTCACATTAGTTGCTTCTCTGACAAGTCTTTGCTCTGTGTACAGAATGTGCTTGATGCATCTCACCAACTCCAATGGACAACGATCATATGTGCTCTAAATTCACACACACACACACACACACACACACACACACACACACACACACACACACACACACACACACACACACACACACACACACACACACACACACACACACACACACACACACACACCAGAAAATAGAGAAAATTAATCAGAAATAAACACACCTCTACCTACTGTCTTGTTTTACTTTTATACACTCAGTACACCCTATAACACTAATGACAGTAAACACAGAGGGTGTGCCAGTATTCTCCTGATTGGCCTGTTCTTGAAATCATTATGCATAGATATATTCAACGTTCATATGTAGTAGGTGCCCACAGACACCACATTACTGTCACAACTTGTTCTTAACCAGTAGGTAGAAGACATTTTCATGACCATATGATTACTGTCTAAATGTATGTCAGGTACCAATATTTTGAATGAAAAGATTTAAACGATAATAAATTGAATGTATAGATGTCTCCAATAAGAACTTCATAGGACATAATAATGTTATCGAGCTGGTTTGCAGGCAAGGTTTACTTTACACAAGAACTTACCGAAAGCAATATATTGCTGATGAAATATTTTAGATCTACAGCTAAACTTGAAATAAATAATTTTAAAAATATATCTATAAGGTATATTTACATATATAAGATTTGACTCATTTCCATAACTTTTTCAGCCTGGAACTCAGGGTCAAGAAAACCCCCCAAAAATGTTTTGAGATGTTAATAGATATGTACATGTTGCACATCACTGAAAAAAATTACAGCCCTCTTTATGTTTATTTTTAAGGGTATAGTGGTGGTAGGCTTTTCTTTTTTTATAGTATATGCCTAAACTCTGAGTTGTGATTGTTAGTACAATTATATATCATTTGAATCTGAAATCCATTTACTGAACTGCATCATTCATGAGTTTGCATTACAGCAGAAAATTCGAAATCATGCACGGATGTGACATCTGTTCCTGGCTGGCGCAAGTTCAACTCACAGAACAGATATGAGAGGGGCTCTGTGGTGAGAACGCATTTACAGCTGAGAAATATAAAATCACACATGGTTGTGACAACGGTTCCTGTCCAAGATATGAGAGCAGACTTTTACATTAAACAAAGTGGTAAGATAGGAATCACTCTTCAGAATGGGCCGCAGTCCATAACCAGAACGTAGTGAGCAGGTTCGCCGCATTTCTGCTACTCGCGCGCCAAACATGAGGCAGTTTGTTTAGAGATGCACATATTCCATTGCGTACTCTCCATACATCTGATCATAGAAAGGATAACATTGATAGAAACCCAAATCTCAAAGTCATGTCAACTCTCTTTTTGGTTTCCTTTACACTGTGCGAAAGAGAGCAGGATTTAGGGCAACAGGGTCAAGATAAGCAGCCAAACCTAAAGATTATATGGGCACGTGAACACTAAAATTACATTATGTGTCTTACTGAATGCAAAAAAAATTCTTTAGAAAAAGAGGGATGAGTTGAAATTATGTTAACAACTTTTTGCCACAAATATTGTCAATAAAGTTTAACTTGTATTAAACCCCGAAACATTCGTTGTAAGAATAAATATCTATGAATTTAAACAGTATTTGGTCTCTAAGCAGTCTTGGTGGCAATGCCTGCTTTTACTTCATCTTCAAAAGCTTGAACAAAATATACAGAATCTTTGATTTTCAGACTGTACTATCATCTTCACTCTTCACACGTTCATAATTTTGTCTCATGATTGATATAGAGCAAAGTGCCTGAAAACACTTTAGCTTTCTCTCAAATTTGGATGTTCAGCCATCTCTATCTTGAGTGAGTTGTTGTGCTTGACCCTTTCCCGACCTCTCCACCTTCCTGCCTAAATTTTTGCATACTTTCACAACCATTTCATAAGCTTTTTTTTTTTTTTAAATCTGATGTGTGAACGAACCAGGGGGGTTGAATGACACTTTAAACAGAAAATCAGGTTTTCCCAGGTTTTGTGTGCTACCTTTAGCTGCGAAGCATAATGTCCTAATTTGATCTTGAGTAGAAATCCATCCTCTCCCACTTGATGCTCTGCTTTCTTCTGTAGTTCCTGGATCAGATTGTCCAATAAACGCTTGGCTTTAATCTCCTCCTGAGGGTTCTCTAAATCTATCGCATCCCTGACAGAGCACACACACACACACACACACACACACACACACACACACACAATACTATTGATTAAAAAAAAAACTGACAGTGGCAGTTAAAATTCACTCAGGCGAACACTTCACATACCAGAGTTGGCCCTCTATCCACTGGGACAGGTAGTGTCGAACTTCTATGGGGAAGTGTTGCCCGTAGAGAGATTGCATCTGGTGTAGAGCATCTCCTTGCAGCTGCTGGGCCTGGATCCACACTGCCATTTTCTCTCTGAGAGAGTGAGTGAAAAACAGAGAGAATGAAAAGTCAGGTAAGTAGAAGAGTAGAAGGCAGGTGAGAGCGAGAAGAGAAAAAAGAAAGAGAGCCACAGGGTGAATCTCACAAGACCTGATAAGAACATGTCCAAGGCATATTTCACCCCAAAATAAAAAATATAGCTAGAAATAAAAAAGGAATAGAATTAAGTCTATCTGAGGCCTATTATGATTTTCTGCATTTTCATTATGTTCATGCTAAGCACATTTCTCCCCTCCAATTCTCATTATCATAAGGCAGAACATTTTCATTATTATATATGCATATGTGAGTGTGTGTGTATGTATTATATATATACACACACACACATAAGCACTGCATATACAGTGGGTACGTAAAGTATTCAGACCCCCTTAAAATTTTCACTCTTTGTTATATTGCAGCCATTTGCTAAAATCATTTAAGTTCATTTTTTTCCTCATTATTGTACACACAGCACCCCATATTGACAGAAAAACACAGAATTGTTGACATTTTTGCACATTTATTAAAGAAAAACTGAAATATCACATGGTCCTAAGTATTCAGACCCTTTGCTGTGACACTCATATATTTAACTCAGGTGCTGTCCATTTCTTCTGATCATCCTTGAGATGGTTCTACACCTTCAATTGAGTCCAGCTGTGTTTGATTATACTGATTGGACTTGATTAGGAAAGCCACACACCTGTCTATATAAGACCTTACAGCTCACAGTGTATGTCAGAGCATATGAGAATCATGAGGTCAAAGGAACTGCCTGAAGAGCTCAGAGACAGAATTGTGGCACGGCACAGATCTGGCCAAGGTTACAAAAACATTTCTGCTGCCCTTAAGGTTCATAAGAGCACAGTGGCCTCCATAATCCTTAAATGGAAGACGTTTGGGACGACCAGAACCCTTCCTAGAGCTGGCCATCCAGGCCAAACAGAGCTATCGGAGGAGAAGAGCCTTGGTGAGAGAGGTAAAGAAGAACCCAAAGATCACTGTGGCTGAGCTCCAGAGATGCAGTCGGGAGATGGGAGAAAGTTGTAGTAAGTCAACCATCACTGCAGCCATCCACCAGTCGGGGCTTTATGGCAGAGTGGCCCGACGGAAGCCTCTCCTCAGTGCAAGACACATGAAAGCCCGCATGGAGTTTGCTAAAAAACACCTGAAGGACTCCAAGATGGTGATAAATAAGATTCTCTGGTCTGATGAGACCAAGATAGAACTTTTGGCCTTAATTCTAAGTGGTATGTGTGGAGAAAACCAGGCACTGCTCATCACCTGTCCAATACAGTCTCAACAGTGAAGCATGGTGGTGGCAGCATCATGCTGTGGGGGTGTTTTTCAGCTGCAGGGACAGGACGACTGGTTGCAATCGAGGGAAAGATGAATGCGACCAAGTACAGGGATATCCTGGACTGAAAACCTTCTCCAGAGTGCACTGGACCTCAGACTGGGCGAAGGTTCACCTTCCAACAAGACAATGACCCTAAGCACACCGCTAAAATAACGAAGGTGTGGCTTCACAACAACTCCGTGATTGTTCTTGAATGGCCCAGCCAGAGCCCTGACTTAAACCCAATTGAGCATCTCTGGAGAGACCTGAAAATGGCTGTCCACCAACGTTTACCATCCAACCTGACAGAACTGGAGAGGATCTGCAAGGAGGAATGGCAGAGGATACCCAAATCCAGATGTGAAAAACTTGTTGCATCTTTCCCAAAAAGACTCATGGCTATATTAGATCAAAAGGGTGCTTCTACTAAATACTGAACAAAGGGTCTGAATACTTAGGACCATGTGATTTTTCAGTTTTTCTTTTTAATAAATGTGCAAAAATGTCAACAATTCTGTGTTTTTCTGTCAATATGGGGTGCTGTGTGTACAATAATGAGGAAAAAAAATGAACTTAAATGATTTTAGCAAATGGCTGCAATATAACAAAGAGTGAAAAATGTAAGGGGGTCTGAATACTTTCCGTACCCACTGTACATATACATACATGTATAAACCATATATATACACACACACCACAATATTTAATGTTCCATTGCCTTATTTAAAATTTTTAATCATTGCTTTACAATAATCCATCAATAAATACTGCATTACAACAATGAAAATCTAACGAGAATCAAAAAAGAAAAAAGAAAAAAAAAAGGGAAAATGCCCAGACCCATTACAGTAATGAGAATATCAGTGTAAAATGTGTCATGAATATAATGCAATTAAACAAATAAATAAATAATACCTTTATTTATCTTTATTTTTACTTTTAATAAGATTTATTAAAATATGTTTTTATGGTCCTTAAAAGGGGCTTTATGTTCTTTAGGCAAAATCTAAGTTTTTTCTTTTCTTTTGATTTTCAGTCAGAAGTCTTGAGATTTCCCACTTAGATGGAAAACCTCCTGCGTAATACACATGATGGAGGGATGTTTCATTATGTGACACTCCGTGGGCTATGTTATGTCCACTCTTTTCGCTCCTTGTGGATTTCGGCGAAAGCACTCGTACACATTTAATGGATTTGTTGTGTAAACAGGCACTTTGTTGGCACTGAGTCTATGTGTGTGTGCAAGAGAGAGGGATTTTAGAGACAACAGTAGACAACATGAAGAGGAAGGAAATGAATGTGCTTCATTTTTTCTCAATCTCGTTTTTACATGTCAGACAGAGACACACACAAAAATTCCCATTCTTACTTATTTATACTCATTTAAAGTACCACAGACAACAAATGCATAGAAAATGCAGGTAAAATGAGGAAACTTCAAAGAGTAAGACGAAACACAAAACAGTGCTGCACAGAGGAGGAAGTAGATTGAGTGTCTCTGTGTTTATGTGTGTTAATCTCATTGGATAAGTCTGTCTTTAACCTCAACATCCCCGCATGACTTACTTTTCAATCTGCCTACTGGCACAGTAAAATCTACACAATTCCACACAAACATAAAGACACTTTATTTGTCAAAAATGTACTCTAAACTGCATATGCAAACATCAGTGCCGGTCGGGTCATCTGATCAGTCCGCTGACATATTTTTACGATGATGATTGCACGGACTGAAAGAAACCATTAGCAACTGCGGAACACTGGATATTAAGAGCTTTAACGATTTAGACAGAAGCATAATGCATTAAAGAAGAGGCCCTATTCTTCACTTCAGTGGCATTTTATTGTTTCTCCTGAAAAGTCCACTTAAAATGTTCATCTAGGGTTTTTGCATAAAAACAGGCACAATTTAATTAAATTACCATAGTTTTTTTTTTCTTGACTTGATTTTTTGCTACAGTTACTTCTCTATGTAAATTACCTCATTGTAAATTAAATATAAAAAAATATAAAAAAGCTTTTTCTCCTCCCTTTTAGAAGCCCATATATTTGGCTAACATAATGCCTGACTATATGGTTAGTTCCAATTTGTTAGTTCCAGTTATTTTTTTCCCTGCTTTCCGTAACCCTATCAAACCAGACCTGCAATGATTTTTTTTAACCACTGTTATAAGAGTATATGTACAGTAATTAGTATATTTAACTTTTATTTCAGAAGAGAAGTGCAAATTCTGTTTTCCATGTTCCTTTTGAGTGTCTCGGGTCACTTTGGAGATGAACAGCTTTCATGCAAGAAGAAGAGTTGAAGGCCACAATAATTTCTGCAGGCTTTGTTGTGGGTTTCCAGTGAATAAAAACATTGAGTAGCTACTGTAGATATTTTTCATTTGTTCTCCTCCTACTCTAAAAACACACTGTTCTCAATTACTGTGCATCAGACTATCAGCAAGCATCCGCTAATGTAAAGACTACATTTATAAAGGCCTTTAAGAGTAGGGTGAATGAAAGTGAATTAATCTAGAGTCCTAGAATTTACTTGTTAAAGCACATTTATCAGGTGCTGTGTATTCTCAGCTACCTGTCATGTTATTTAACAGAATTGTGCTCTATATAAACTTTTTTTTTCTTCAGGACACAGATTTTACATTGGCAATTAAATGGCAAGCCAATCCTAATATAAAGAACAAACACAAAGCCAGACATTGCTTTATTATTAACCCTATTACCAAGTGACTGATGAATTCATGTCAGCCAACATACTGTAGAGTTTGATTGAATATGTGTTTTCTCCATCCTTTTAAAAGTTTACAGTATAAGCTTATTTTGCTATTCTAACTATGCACAATTTATATGATTGTTTGCATTTTATTATTTGTATTTTCCCTGCAACCCTATCAGAAAAGCCTAGCGACCCATTTTTGTTTTGTAACCCATATGTTGACAACCTCTGGTAAGAAAGCATCTGCTAGGAACATTCATGTAAGAAGAACACAGTAACTAATCAGATCCATTTGAGACAGACTTTTATCAACATTGATTTGAGCTGTTAAGGTGAGCTGTCTCAAAACAGAAGTAACTAAGAAGGGAGTTCACAGCCCGCCTCTTCCTGTCTTGTTACAATGTTAGTGTGTGCGTTTATGTGTGATCATGTGTGTGTGTTTCCAAGCAGTGTCGCTGCATAGACATACTTATATTGAAAGTTGCACACCTACACAGACGCAAAAACCACAGATTTCCAGTTAGCTTACCACATACACTACACTATATATATATTTTAAAAAAATGCAGACATAAAAAAGACACTCATTGCCAGAGAACTAACCACAAAGACAAACACTTGATTCCGGTTGATGTGATGGATGAAGGAGACTGATGGCTGATGTGATTTGGACAGTTGCCATTGCTTGCAGAAATCAGGTCAGAGATGCCATCTGAACTTGTGAAGCATTCTTAACCCTGATGGGCCTCTGTTGCTATTAACACTTCCTTGTACATCTCAATACTGAATACACATATTAAACCAAGGGAGTAGTATAGATTACTTTTATGTTGCCTTTATGTAATTTTTGGAGCTTCAAAAGGTCTGATGACCATTCACTTGCATTGTATGGACCTACAGAGCTGAGACAGTATTCTAAAAATCTTCATTTGTTTTCTGCAGGATAAAGAAAGTCATTGACATCTGGCATGGCTTGAGTAAATTCTAGTCAATTTTCATCAATTTAGGTCAAGTACTTATATTTAATTTCAATTCTGAAGTATTTTTTCTGTAGTATTTAAAAAAATTATATATTTCAAGTCAATTCTGGTCAAGTTGAGTGAAGTCCATATACTTCAAGTAAATTCTGAAATATTTTTCCTGTGGTATTTTTGTTATATTTTCTGCATATTTCATGTTAATTCTAGTCAAGTCAATTCCAGTCAAGTTAGGTCCAGTTTTAATATATTAAGTCAATATTTCAAAGTAATTTTTCCAGTAATTAATTTTTTTCAATATATATATATATATATATATATATATATATTTCAAGTAAATTCTGATCAATAAAATTAAATATATTTCAAGTCCTTTCAAGTCAATATTTTAGGTGTATTTTAGTATAACGGTAGGTAGTATATTTTTAGTATATGGCATATTTTAAATAATTACAATTAGTCCAACTTTGTTTGTCTAACAGGCTCTTGCCAAACAGGTTTATAGTTGTGAACACAACCCTGAGGTCAACTGGCCTCTTTTGAATTGTGATTATTAGGGGCAAATAACGTTTTCTATGCAGCACACAATCTGTCATGCATAAAACACTGCATTTAACTGAATAAGCTTTTCATCTGCATTTAACTACCTTAGTCTCTACTGACCTAAACTGCAGATCAAGCTGTGATTCCATCACATTGTGAATTCTGGATTTCTTCCCTGTTGAGAGCAGTATGTGTAAAATCAACAGCACTACTGCCTCATGCTTGCTTGTTTGTTCTGGGGCTCCTCAAGGATCTTCCCAGTGCTATTGCCCATATGTTCAGAGAAGAGCTGTTTCATGGTTAAATAAGCAGATGACACAGAAGACCTGTCAAACTTCTCAGAGAATTCAAGTTCACTGTCTGAATGATCCACAAATAAGGCTGCAACAACTTTAAGGAGATTTCAGGAATCGAAACGCTACTGATTGACTTTAACAGAAATGCAGGTGCAGTGATCAGCTTTCTTTGTGGAATCACAGTTTAAATATGTAGTTATACAGTCCTGGATAATATGCTATGCTTTGATATTAAAAGCTTAAACTGTGATTCTGAACTGGTTAATCTTCAGGACTCAGATTTTACATTTTAAATCAAGTGGTAAACTTACACAATACCAGACATATAACCTGTCTTTAATGTAGTCTGGGTCATATTTTCTTATTAGTCAACATGGGCTATCATATGAAAGATTAATTTGTGAGTTTGATTGGATGCACAACCTTTGAAGTCAACAACAAAAAATATGGGGAGCATTTTCTACTTCCTTTTAAAAGTTGATGAGCCCATTTATTTTGCCATCCCAACTTTGCAAGATTACATGGTTTGCTGCATTTTATTATTTGAATTTAGAATTGTTTTTATTCCTGCAGTCAGAACAGACTTGTGACCCAGCACACTGCAATCTATGTGTGCTATGAAGCATACAGGTTAATTCAATTTCTGTACATTGGTGTAAAACTGTAATACTGAAAGTGTCTTCAAGCAAGCTCTGTGGCCTTCCGTAGCTCCAGGACATTTGTGACATCAGAGCTATGGAGGAGGCTAAGAAAATAATGAAGTATCCTACATGTACAGTCTTCTCAAATACTTTAAACCTCCACCTTCAGGGAGGAGGAACATAATTCCTCCTTTCAGTACAAACAAATAAAAAAGGCAAGTTTCATTCCCCTGGCTGTAAGCCTTTAAACAACGGCAATGCTGACCAAGTGGGCATTGGATGCACATTGTCAGTGCTGATACTTTAATGACAAAGTAGACTATATAATTTATTAGATGGGTCTCTTGAATTGTCGATTTTGATTGGTCAATGGTGCCATCTTGCTGTCTGATATTTCTCGAATAACAACCGCACATCCCGGGATTAAGACAAATCAAACCGGTCATCCGGGTATTCAGAGTAATCTTTCCTACTTCTTAGATCACTGTGCTATCTCTACAATTAAGCTAATAAAATCATTTTAACTACTGATCAACTATTAACCACAATTAATCACAATTGGCTCCTAACCGCCGGCCTGGAGATGTCAGGGCCGCTGCCAGGGGGCGGAGGAGACCCCTACCAGCCGCTGAAACGCGGCGGGGTCTGAGACAGCCGACCATGAGCGGGGATGGGCTCGCTGCCAACCGACTGGAGAACCGCTGCCAGGGGCGGGGGAGACCCCTTCTGTTCCCAGAGAATGCGGCGGGGTGTTCTGTCCACCAGGGAGGCACGGCTGTTGTCCACTAGAGGGTGGAGGAGTGGCCGAGGACCAGACTACGGCGTATCGGAGAACCGGCGAGTGAGTTTTTTTTTCTTTCTCTCTCACCTCTCTCTCACTGTCGCTCCACGTTGGCCTTTTTCCCTCTCCTTTAAATGTTACAGTTTTTTTTGTTGGGGGGTACTGCACTGTTACAGGGAGTACCCCCTATTTTTCATTATTGTTTCCCTCCCCCTGTCCCCTCCCAGATTCAGGCAGACGGGGCATAAGGCAAGCCCTCCCCCAGAGAAAGAGGGGCTCCCTGGCCTGAGAGAATGAGGGAGGAACGTGACAGGGCAGAGGGCAGGACCGGGTCGTGTTTTTACAAACCCGGTCCCTTATCAGGCTAATCAAGCCTCCAAGAGGGATAAAGGCCAACTGCGGACGGTGGTGCGACAGAGAGAGAACTTTACGGGCAGCTGTCCATCCGTCCTATGTGTGTGTTTGTGTCTTTTGGTTTATTTCATTATTAAAATATTAATTAAATTGTCAAGCCAGTTCTAGTCTCCTCCTTTCCATTGAACTGCTTTACAATGACCTTGGTCTGCTTTACAATGATTAAATGGTGTGCAATTTAATTTAATAAATAAATAGTCTGCTCAGGCTGCTCACTTCAAAGTTTGTGTGATATACGATGTCAAAAACGTATTTCTCTTTAAAAGAAAATGATCTTTCATCGATTATGTTCATGAAAGGGAAACAATCTTTTAAATACTAAAGTTGTTAGAAAAATATTAAAAATACACTCCTTTTTATATTTATTTCTTCATTTATGTCATTTATCTATATTGCTATGCTAGTTTCATGTCTTTGATATCAGTCCATGGTCTCTTTCTTCAAACATGATAAAACAATTAAACTAAAATACATTTTTCATGTACATTGACTGAACAAATATCTGTCTAATGCAACAGGAGTCATTCATATTTTTGGTCCAATTTCTCAGAAAGAGAAAGGCTGTAAATTTTAAATGTGAATGTCGGCTAAAGGTTAATTTTGTCAACTTTGAGTACCCTAGCATATTGAAGCTAATCAGCAAAAACCAAAAGCCACAAAACTCCAATTTTGACTTCATGGGGTCTTTAAAATGTTAACACAGCTTTGTAAGTAGCATAGTAACAATAACTCATTAATCCTACATCTATTTTGCCCCTCTTCTAACCACATACAGTAATATATGATACAGATAATTACAGCTACAACAATAATATGCTAATAGTAATCACACAACATCAGGAATCAATCACAATTGTTATCACAAGAGAATAAATACCAGCAAATAAGCTTTACCTCTTATCTTAAGCTCTCTGTTACCATCTAAGAACAGGAACTTCTGGAGAGGAAACCCAGAAAACCTGTGTGTGAGAGAGAATTTTATGAGTGGTTTGCATAGGCTAAAACAAATCTAATCCTCAAAATAATAAAATATTCCACAACTATGATTCAGTATAATAATAATAATAATAATAGCATACTATTAAAGTATAAAATAGTAAAGCAAGTTTTTGCACACCATGCTCTTTCACAGAAAACCTGTTTGAGTAAAAATAGACAGTATAAACATAAAAAATTATTATTTTAGTTTTTTTACTGTATAGTTGTATAATTGTGCATATAAATGAAAATTATTAAAAATATTATTCATACGTGTTCATTCAGAGAAAAAACTGTGGAACATTAAACATTTTGAATCTACTTCTACATATGTTTGGTTGAAATAATGGTGCCTCTGATTAAAGGTCCTCCTCTCTACAGAAGGAAAGATATACTAAGCGAGAGAGAGAGCAAAAGAGGAATACAGTATATCTCCACTGACAGTTGAAGCATGAAATGTGTTCAACCTTGATCTACGGGTGCTGGGCACATTCGCAACCCACAGCAATTAGCAAACTGAGAGGACACACACACACACTTGGAGCGATCTAAATGGGGACATACCATAGACTTCTATTGTTTTTATTTAATGATACTTATAATTGCTCAAGGCTGACTCTAACCTTAACCTTATTTATACAGTACACTAAAAGAAAATATTTATCATATTTAAAAAAATGTAAGTATATATTTTATTTGGAATAATTTTTCTAAAATGTCTTCAAAAATAAAAGGTTTGTCAGATTTGGCTCACTTTTGGGGACAATTTAAAACACTGGAGAGCCAACTGAGTGAATAACTGAAACTATGCATAATGAGTACTCATGCTGAATCAATTATAATCTGTGGTTCGTTCATAAAAAACAGCTTGAAAAAAAATAAAGAGAATTGATGTGTTTTGGAACAATCTTGTAGACATGAACTGCCCGAGTTTCTGCCATGAACTAGGACTAAGACTTAGCTAGCTCTTCTAAATCAAAACCTGACACCTCCAAAAAAATTATTAAAGATCAGCTGCAGCCAGCATGGTTGTGAACCACGCCCACATTGCAAGCAAGAAAGTTTATTTTGACGTGAATGATGTCACAAGAACCAATCACACCATTTTAAAGGTTGTTGAGTGTGTGTCAGATGGCACCATCCACTTTCATTGTTTGGAAAAGATGAGCCTAAACATTCGACGAGATAACTCCCTTTGTGTTGTCCAAAATTCGTATTTTTCACCCCAAAAAAATAATAATAATAATAATAATAATAATTTTTCAAGCGATATGATGCTGACTAGATAAATGAAAGAATTAAAATTGTGTGCACTATTCCTTTAACAGTCTGGACATTTAAACACATGCTCGCAGCTTTGTCAAATAACCCAATAGATGAGATTTTTACACACATTCAACACAAGTGACTTTTGAAAGCCGGCCTGCATAAGACCCCATGGGGAAGATTATGCAATCTCATAGAGACCGTACTCTCTTTTGACAGAGGTCATGATAAGATTACAGGGAATTCATGTAGTGAACTATGCATGACAGGTGTTAATGAAGCAAGGAGGGGAAGTTTGTGTGTGATCTGATGCGATAGCACCGACAGAGAAAGATAAACAAAACCATTTCTGTGCAAGTGCTTGTGAAGAGGGAAAAAAGTCAAAGTCAGGTTTATTATAATTTACAGAACAATGGACAAAACGAAATGAGCTCCCATCAAGAAACTACAGTCCAAAATGTATCATACTGCATACTCTTAGAAGAAAAGGTTCCATATAGAACCCTTAAGGGTTTTATCGCTCGCTTCATATTTGGGACCCCTAAATTGTTCTATATAGAACCCTTTTTAAGGATTCTATCAAAAGAACCCTAATAATATTATTAAATCATTTTACATCAACTAGAAGTTAACATTATAACCATAAGTAAGATTAATAAACAAGTAATAATGAATAAAAACAAATGACCAGTGAAAAGAAATTAAACAATTTTAGCACTGGGGCAGATACAGAATAATTTTGTTGCTGCTGGTCTGACAAACTGAGTGAGGTCTTTTTGATACAACAAATTGTACAAAACTTCACTTCACTTCAGCCATCTCCATGTCATCAGTTGATGCCGACTCTCTGCACTCTCTTAAGGGTCTGGACACCATTTGAAAGATCAAGTTGAGGATGGATGTGCTGAAACATGAAATAAACTTACATGAATAGGAGTGTTGTGTTTTATCTGTAAGAAGATGGTCAAACTAATTATGCTGCACTCCAGAGCCACTGCAGAAAATAACCATTATTTATTATCATAAAAACCTAAATGCAATGCACTATAATGAGAAATAATAGAAAAATATGTACCTTTTATGATATTGTTTAAGTCAGATGTCCGCTGTGACTATCACTTGTCATGACTCTGATGATGATGATGATGTCCAGAACTTCAGAAGTGCTCTGAGTTTGGTGAAGGTCTTTGCTAAAATAAATATGATATTAATGAATATATTAATATATTGATATTAATATGATTCATATAGTATTAATATGTTAAATGAATATGACATCTTCAATAAATACACAATTATCATATCTTTGTTCATGACAATAGAACTACATACACCAAATACTCACAAGATTTCCATCACTTCCTCTCTTTGACTTTGGACATTTGACATATTCACACTCTTGAATAGAGATTGATTAATCAGTGCAGTTAGCTTAATTTGATGCTGTGATGTGCTCCTGGAAACTGGTTTCATTTTTTCCCATGTTTTCTAGATGTAAAGAAAATGTTATTATAACATAAACTGGTATCAGGATTACTAGTCAATCCACAACAGAGATTTTAGTGATTCAAGTTGGAAATTACTTACCTCCTGGTGGAGAATATCACAGGCCTGGACAGTTTTTGTCTACATTTATTTGTGCTTGCTGAAAAAAATGCGTAAATCATAAATTATTTAAAAGTAAGGTAAAAATAAAAAATGTATCAACAAATGAATACATTTCTCTTACTTACCAGGGTAAAGTCGCCCTCCAGCTTTCAGCTCAACCGACTTTCTATGAGCGTTAAAATTTGAAATAGGATGCTCGCACATTTTGATCACTCGTGTGAGTTAAACGTCTGTGAGCGCGTGGCTTAAATGAGTCTTTGCGCTATGTAGATAGGGAGAAAAAACAGCGCTGCATCCTCAAGTTGTTTGCTGTTTATGATAAACACAATTTTTTGCATCATTTGTTTAGTTATGAGTCAAGAACAGACTATACCATATAAACCTGTCGTCTAAAAGAGAAAGGACATTGGATATGTAAGCATAGCGTAGTTCTAGCGGGGAGACTAGCAGCTGTACATCATCGCACCATTAGCTAGGTAACTTCTAGCCAATCACAATTAAGCCATTGCTTTATAAGTCTGCTCACATTTTATCGCATTGCTGTTTCAGTTGTGCTAACACAGCAACCTCCACCACCCCACCACCACCAGTCGAGTCCCGTCCTGTACGGGGGTAGGCTCCTCGCCCCTGCCTCCTATGTCCGGCAGGATATGACGGTTTTGAGTACAACTACTTCGGACCACCAGACGGGGCTTATGCCAAAGAGAGACCTTTTTCTTTTTATATTCATAAAAAATGTCATTTTGAATCTCACTCAAGTCTGCAAGTCTTCCTGATAGAACTGATCTTCTGTCATTTATTATTTTCTAATCAAACCCAAAGATGTAGTACATTGTAAAAATGTCTACTGCAGTATGAAAATGCAGATGCAAAAGGAATATAGTGTAGTGTTCAAAACTATTTATAAAGAAAACTTTCAATAATGTAATTTATACATAAACACACATACTCACATTAAGCAACTGCCAACCCAAAGAACCCTTTTGTGCAAAAAGAGTTATTTTTCCTGTAAATCTTAGTTAATAGAACCTTTTTGGCATAAAGGGTTCTTTGGAGCTGAGTACCCTAGGGTTCTATATAGAACCCAATAATAATAATAATAAGTGTACATCCAAACAAACATATGAAACAGTATGCAATATCTGCCCTGTAGTGAAAAACACTGCTACAACAGACAATTACAAACAATAAATTGGCCTCAATTAGATGTTTATACACAGTAAGATAATAGATATACTGCATGCCTCAGACTCATTTAATAATCATGATATTGTACACATAAGTATGAACATTATAAACTTTAGGTAGTATAAACATTATAAGCATAATATAAATGTAAAAAAATAGTAGAAAAATAATACGAAAAATGAATATAAATATGAGACTGATACGGTGTATTTTATTCTATACAAATATCTATATTTTTTAAATGTGTGTTCAATAACCGATATGCAGAAATTAATTTTAATGATTGCTAATTAAATAATCACTATACTACAACAATAATCATTATGAATACTTTATTAGAATAATTTATTTATAATTTATTTTAAATAAAATATATATATTATTTTATTTCTTAAATAGTTTCAGTTGGTTATGTTCTGTACAATTTAATGATAGTCCAGCAAAATTATACTAAAGAACAAAAAAAATACAATTAAGTACAAAACTGCTTTAGATGGCAAACTTGCATTTGTCCGCTATGTCATATGGTGACACAATTATGTACAGTGATCTTGCACGCACACACACACACACACACACGCTCACGCATGCACGCACACACACAACACTCAACTCTCCAAAGGCTGCAAGAGGAGCCAAGGGCAATTTTTTAAAGGGGGGCAATGTTCAAACGGCCACAAACACACACACTATCTATGTGTATGTGTACACTTGTGTGTTTATTTGTGGCTGCACAAAGACAACCCTGAGGCTGTTGCGACAGTCACACTGTGTAAATACTTTCGAGCAGATATCCAAAAGAGCATTCCTAACTCTATCCAGCTGCAGTATAAACACTAATATGATGAAGCAATTCCAAACAAATCTCCCCACCATTTCCACACTGACCCACGTTAAGGGTCTTGGGAGGATGAATAAAAGCATATTTATGACCGGTGAGGATATAACAGTCCCGACAGAGGGGAGGATTGGTGTTACCTGACCTTATGGAATAGAAACACACACACACACACACACACACACACACACACACACACACACACACACACACACACACACACACACACACACACACACACACACACACACACACACACACACACACACCATTACAGGCTCTGTTGTCTTTAGATGTGGCTCATCAGTCTATTGACAGAAAATTTACTAATGGTTTTAAAGTATACAAAACTAAATCAATAGAGTAGTTTTTTAGAGTGTAACTTTTGCAATGTTAATATACTAATATACAGAGACAACTATAAGTAAGCCTAGCTTATTATGCAAAACGATTAGAATAAAAATATGAATTTGAGTATTTTCCAAATTGTTTGATTTCATCCTTAAAGACACTTTTAAAAGAATCTGAGCCAATATATATTCATAATTTTGTACATACAGTGGCAAGAAAAATCTGTGAACCCTTTAGAATTACCTGCATTTACAGTATGTATGAATTTGTCTTAAAATCTGGTTTGATCTTCATGTAAGTTACAAAAATGAACAAGCACAATCTGTTTGAACTAATAACACACACATATTATTGTATTGTTCTTGTACATATTGAATAAATAATTCAAACCTTAACAGTGTAGGTTGTAAAAAGTATGCAAACCCCTATGCTAATGACGTCAACAAAAGCCAATTAGAGTCAGGAGTTGGCAAACCTGGCATCCAATTAATGAAATGAGATTGGAGATGTGGGTTGGAGCTACTTTGACTTATAAAAAGCACTCAAACATTTTGAGTTTGCTATTCACAAGAAGCATCTGCTGACGTGGGCCATGCCTCGCAAAAAAGAGAATACTTGCAATCAATAATTGTTGCTTTGCATTAAGCTGGAATATGCTACAAAGTTATCTCAAAGAGCTGAGATATTCATCTGTCCGCAGTTGTCAGATTTGTCAGATTTAGTACTGTGGATACTCAACCTAGAAGTAGTCATCCAGAAAAGATGACTCAAAGGGCACACCGCAGAATGCTCAGTGAGGTAAAAAAGAAACCTAGAGTGTCAGCTAAAGATTGAAGGTATCATTGGAAGTGGTAAAATATTAAACAGGCATTGTGTCCATGGCAGGACACCATGAAGGAAACCGTTGCTTTCCAACAAAAACATTGCTGTGTGGCTGAAATGCGCCAAAGACCACCTTGATACTTGATACACAATACTACTGGGAAAATAATTTGTGAACTGATGAAACTAAGGTTGAATTGTTTGGGAAGAACACGCAGCACTAATGTATGGCATTAAAAATGGGAACGGCATACCAACATGAAAACATCATCCCAAGAGTTCAATAAAAACATACATTTAAACTCAGTTTTTCCATAATTCCTGATATTTAATAGTAGAAAGCCTTCCCTGTCTTAGGTCAGTTAGGATCACTACTTTATTTTAAGAATGTGAAATGCCAGAATAATAGTAGAGAGAATTATTTATTTCAGCTTTTATTTCTTTCATCACATTCCCAGTAAGTCAAAAGTTTACAAACACTTTGTTAGTATTTGGTAGTATTGCCTTTAAATTGTTTAACTTAGGTAAAACATTTTGGGTAGCCCTCCACAAGTTTCTCACAATAAGTTGCTGGAATTTTGGCCCATTCCTCCAGACAGAACTGGTGTAACTGAGTCAAGATTGTAGGCCTCCTTGCTCGCACATGCTTTTTCAGTTCTGCCCACAAATTATCTATCGGATTGAGATCAGGGTTTTGTGATGGCCACTCCAATACCTTGACTTTGTTGTCCTTAAGCCATTTTGCCACAACTTTGGAGGTATGCTTTTGGAAGACCAATTTGCGACCAAACTTTAACTTCCTGGCTGATGTATTGAGATGTTGCTTCAATAAATCCACAGAATTTTACTTACACAATGCCATCTATTTTGTGAAGTGCACCAGTCCTTCCTGCAGCAAAGCACCCCCACAACATGATGCTGCCACCCCCATGCTTCATGGTTGGGATGGTGTTCTTCGGCTTGCAGGCCTCACCCTTTTTCCTCCAAACATAACAATGAAAAATTGTGGCCAGACCAGAAGACATTTCTCCAAAATGTAAGATCTTTGTCCCCATGTGCACTTGCAAACTGTAGTCTGGCTTTTTTATGGCAGTTTTGGAGCAGTGGCTTCTTCCTTGCTGAGCAGCCTTTCAGGTTATGTTGATTTTACTGTGGATATAGATACTTGTCTACCTGTTTCCTCCAGCATCTTCACAAGGTTCTTTGCTGTTGTTCTGGGATTGATTTGCACTTTTCGCCCCAAACTACGTTCATCTCTAGGAAACAGAATACATCTCCTTCCTGAGCGGTATGATGGCTGTGTGGTGTTTATACTAGCGTACTATTGTTTGTAAAGATGAACGTGGTACCTTTAGGTATTTGGAAATTGCTCTCAAGGATGAACCAGACTTGTGGAGGTCCACAATTGTTTTTTCTGAGGTCTGTTTTTGGCTAATTTCTATTGATTTTCCCTTGATGTCAAGCAAAGAGACACTGAGTTTGAAGGTAGGCCTTAAAATCCATCTACAGATACACCTCCAATTCAGTACACCTCCTATCTGAAGCTAACTCGAATTGTCTAAAGGCTTGACATCATTTACTGGAATTTTCCAAGCTGCTTAAAAGGCACAGTTAATTTAGTGTATGTAATCTTCTGACCAACTGTAATTCTGTAATTAAAAGTGAAACAATCTGCAAACAATTTTTGGAAAAAATTACTCGTGTCATGCACAATGTAGGTGTCCTAAACGACTTTCCAAAACTATAGTTTGCTAATATTAAATCTGTGGAGAGGTTAAAAAAATCTGTTTCAATGACTTCAACCTAAGTGTATTCAACTGTATATACAGTACTGTGCAAAAGTCGTAGGCACATAAGATGTTTCATAAAAACATTTATCTTAAGATAGTTATGCAAATCTTCGGCTTTAGTGTGTCAATAGGAAATATAAATTTTATACTCTCAAACATTACTTTTGTAAATAGAATAGATTAGAACAGAAGAACAGGGAGCCCCACAACTGATAGCATGGCCCCCACAGACCCCCACCCCAACTGAACATTGAGTCTTTCTGGGTTTAAATGAAGAGATACCACCTGCCTAATATTTGGTAGGTCCCCCTCGTGCTGCCAAATCAGCGTCATCCGGCATCTCAAAATAGCATTCTAAGATGCTATTCTTCTGATCACAATTGTACAGAGCAGTTATCTGTGTTAATGTAGACTTTGTCTACCAGTCTGGCCATTCTCTGTTGTTTTTGGAACCATTCTGAGTAAATCTAGAGACTGTTGTGTGTTAAAATCCCAGGAGATCAACAGTTAAAGAAATACTCATACCAGCCCATCTGGCACCAACAATCATCCAAGCGATTATCAGCCAATTGTGTGGCAGCAGTACAGTGCATAAAATCATTCAGATATGGGTCAGGAGCTTCAGTTAATGTTCACATTAAACTACAGTAACTCAGATAACCACTCTGTACAATTGTGGTGAGAATAATAGCATCTCAAAATGCTATTCTGAGATGCGGGTTGGTGCTGTTTTGGTGGCGCGAGGGGGACCTACTCAATATTAGGCAGGTGGTTTTAATGTTGTGGCTGATAGGTGTGTATACAGGTATATATATATATATATAAATAAAATAATAACCCATCAAAACTGCACAGGATGTTAGGATTCTATGTGTGCTGTTTGTATTTGTGTTAGAGAGAGAGAGAGAGAGAGAGAGAGAGGGAGAGAGAGAGAGCGAGCATGTGTGTGTTCAGTATCATTAGTCTAAATCCTGATTAAAAGGTCAGCCTCTCTGAGCTGACACAGGCAGTGACTCAAGGCTGTGCAAATGCCTGTATGTGTGAGTTGATGTGTGTGACTGTGTGTTTGCATACCATCTGCTATTACATATCAGATCAAGTTGGACAAAACCCACCAGAGAGACCCGCATTACATCTATTAATACATCCTTTTCTAAAATACTAAAAACAACAATCTATTTCTTGAAGGGAAAGATTCAGCATTTTAATTTTAAATACACAGGAACAAAAATCTTACCGATTCTGGTGTGACTCAAAAACTTCCTGAGCAGGTAACAACAGCAACCAACTCACTCACCATAATTGCCCACCTACCGCTAACCTCTGGTTGCCATACTGATGAAGCACTTGTGAATGGTGCATTAGGCCTACAGACGAAAAGGGCAATTGCACTAACTCGCGAAGAAAACACCACACACAAGAAAACGCATTGGCAGTGTTTGTTTCTATGTTTGGTTTGTTTATTTGTAATGATGTGCATGAACAATTACATGTTATCATGTTTTAATGAATGCTCTCTAATTACCTGCTCCTCGTGTTTGTTAGTATGCAGTGTGGAATCAGCTCTTCGTGTTTGTATGCAAATGCAGGGACACAGAGTGACAAAATGAAGGCTTGTTGGAATTATTTTGGACTGCTTCGAGAGGATCTGTGAGAATAATCTTCCATTGGCAGTGAAAAGCACTCGTGCTCAGCCTTTACAGTCTGATGCTGATTTGTCAAAAACAAACAAAACACATTCAGGGCCGATTTCACCAAACAACTGCGCCACATTAGCACGTGGCATTTAAGCGCAAAACCCTGAGTATTATTCACAAACAACCCACAATCCATTTTAAGCTGATGCAAAATGCACTGGAATAGTGCTGCACCTTTTTAGCACAAACTCGCTTCCAACACAAATGAGGATTATTAAAGAATGCGATATATTCACATATATTTGCACTATTTGCCTTGCACCATTAATGCAGCACTATTGGCTTTTAATATTAAATAAATACATGAAATTAAATCACAAACAGGTTTAAAAAAAAATTATTTTTAACAATATAAAAAAAATAAGGTCTGTATTTTTTCTTTTCTTTAAATAAAATCATCAAACTTTAGTTTAGCTTCAGTGAGGAGCAACATTCTTACAAACCTGTCTAAACAAGAACCACTGAAGAGATGCAACAGGCATTTTAAATGGCTTTATTCAAATTCAGCCAATAGGATTGCATCGGAACGTGTGACTGTTCGCAGAAATTTGGGATGTGCAAGGAAGGGGTGTTTTTGTGACTGTTACAGATATTAATATGGGTTCATGTTTAAGAGCTTCGAAAGCCTTGTTTTAACTTTGTGCGTATGTGTGTGAACATGTATCTGTTCATACTGTCTATGTGTGTGTCCTGAAGGCACACACAGACTGTCCTACATGACACACATACACACACACACACACACATCTTGACACACACACACAAAAACGGTTTGCTGTGGTAAAAAACAAAGGTACCAAGTACACTGCAGTCCGAAGGTTAATTGTTTAAACTCAATGACCTCTGGACCAGACAGACAGTAGCCACACACACTCTACAAAGTATAAATAGCTTAGAGTCTTCTGTGCAGTGATTACATTAAAGCACAGGAGGAACACAGGGTAACAGACTGACATTCATATTTTTCAAGTGCATTTTGATCAGTTATTTATTCGTTGTAATCTTCACAGAAATTAATGAAATCAAGCCACATTTAGGAAATTATTAGCCCATTATTTTATATGATTAATGACTAACTATTTTCCTAGCTAAGCAAAGTTAATCATGGTTTTGTATGTTGACTTATTGATTACGGTGCACTGGAGTGGCGGTGGTGTAGTTGGCAAAAGCACTAAAATGGTAATCAGAAGGTCGCTGGTTCGAGCCCCACAGCCACCACCATTGTGTCCTTGAGCTTAACTCCAGGTTGCTCCGGGGGGATTGTCCCCGTAATAAATGCACTGTAAGTCACTTTGTATAAAAGCGCCGAATGCATAAATGTAAATGTAAATGTTTCCCAGTCATCTTTAAAGAGAACATACACAATGGATGCTGAAAAACATGTGGATGGCTCTCTTGGGCCCTATTAAGATCAAAGCCAAAGTGCCTGTAATGGGGATGTTCATTCAATCATTTAATTAGTGTAATGAATGGACTGTTTTCTTGGGACTAGGCAGACAGTAACATCACAGTGCTTGAAGCTGGGTGGACACAAATGTATGGGATGTATTTACCCCTGGTCTTTATATTACCTGTAATAAATGCACAAAATTTGAAAAGCTTGAAAGCCATTATCAGAGACTTTGTACTCTCAGCCCAACATCAGTTAAACACAAATTTATAGCTGTTGAATAATATATAAAAATGTAAATCTAAATTATGTATTTTATAAATCACCCCTGATTTGACCTTTTTGACATGGAGTGCCATTTTTTACTTTCCTGGTCAATGGCTGTGCTATCCCCCCCACCCCCATGTATGCGATTTTCCAAAGTATGAGTCCACTTGTGAAAATGTTCCTTTTTTTCCCGAATTTAATCATTTATATTTCATTACAAATGATATTATCAGCATAACATTTTGAGTAAAAAATTTGTGCAAAACCCGATTATGATATAATTATGATCCTGCATGTGAATATTCACAGCACATCTGGTGAAAGTGCTTTAATGAATGAAATCCTGTCCTTTTGTACAAAATTAGTTAACACAGTTAATGTCACAAATTAGCTTATTTGATTACTAATGCGATTACTGATATGATTACTGATGAGATGGACTCAAGGTGGCATGACATGTTTGTGCATAACATGATCATCCATGTTATCCCAATTTGTCAAACTCAAATTTAAAATCTCATTCACATATACTGTGGACAAACTGCCAAATCTTTCAGAAAATCCTCAAATAGAAAAAATTTATAAACAATTTTTGTTGTTGTCCTAACTTTGCAAGAACATAATTCTGGTTTAGTTCACTCTTTCTCCCCCCAAAAGGTCTTATTTTTTTCCACTAGATGGCAGCAATTACTAGATTGTTTTCTCCATTACATTCCATCATAATATGCAGATCTGAAATGTAGGTGGCGTTAATGCATTTTAGCCCTCACTGATGTGCTCGCCCATAGACATTCAGTCTAATTTTCAGTTCATGAACCAACTACATTGTTTCATTGAATATCTCGGCCTCTGAGTGGACTACAAGCTCAATCTAGGTGTCATTAGAAAGCTGAGATCCTGATATGTAACATTTTATCATCAATAGCCGATAATATATATTTCCAATGAATTGTTTAGCATGCTTTTACTTCTGGACTGCATATTTTGTTCTGGACATCTAAGATATAACATTGGATTACTCACACAAGCAAGCTCACAGACAAGTAAGGGGGCATCTGCCCCCTCAGATATTTGAGCCAAGAGGATTTTAAATGGATTATTTGAACCAAAAACATATTTTTTACTTTGATAATTAAATTGAATGATTATGCATGTAAAAAAGAAAGTGTATGTGGCAGTTCTCTTTATTCACATTCTAAATGTAGTTCTTTTGTCAGTCCATTTGAGTCACATGTTCTGCTTAAGGCGACATCCCATGGCTGCCTTGAATCAAGCTCGCGAGGAAGGTCAAGCACATATGGGAAAGCACGATGTTAAACTAATGAATTAAATCAACTTATGTGCAGTTAACCTTTCCTAACTGTGTCTGTCTCAGTGGAACAGTCAACCTTTTTTTTTTTTCAAAGTCTAATATTTTTGTTTGATCGGTCGCTGTTTATTTCCTTTGGTGCTGAAATGCGTTTGACTGGTTTTGCAGAATAACACTCTTTTCTTCATGTTTAAAGAAAGCAGCAGTTCCTCTCCTTTCCAGTCATTATAAAAACAGTTTTTTTAAGTAATGAAAGGCAGTATTACATGGTTTCTCTGTAGCAGCAGATTTTGAATCTGTTGAAAAGGTGGCGGGCGGCTGAATGTATCAAGACGACCCGCGCTGTTTACATTCTCTGTCTAGGGGAAAACTGTAATGTGTCTGTGGAGGTGAGGGCGTGGACCAGCACCCGTCTGGGGAGAGGAAAGTGGTAAGGACATCCACCTGAGATGAACTGTTACTTATAACTGTTTCTATGTGCAAAGTAAGCTTCGGAGAAGATAAAAGACAGCCCAGTCCACAGATAGACATGGGCTCACTGGCCCCAGACACTGTTGGCTTTCAGCTCAAAACTACACACATTCAGCTTCGTACATCTCTCTCTGCTCTCTCTCTGTGTACTGGGCCATCTTTTATCTCTCCTGAATCTCACTGTGCACATAGAAACAATAATTAGTAACAATTAGGGCTGTCGATTTAATGCGATAATTCAGTGCGATTAATTTGATATAAATAACATGTTTAAAAAAAAAAAGATTATCGCCATTAATCGCAATGCCCCCGACCCCTAAATATGGAAGATTCCTGAGAAATGCAAGCTTGTAGTATCACCTGTTTACTCCAGAGGGCAATAAGTGAAATGTAAGCTGTGTGAAAATGCGCAGTTTATATAGTAAGAAAAACACCCTTGAGCAGTAGAACAACACAAACATGCGTTACGTTCTTGCGTTTAAACACTTGATGGAGCGCAAATCCGAACTAAGGGAGCTCAATATGTGTTCTAAGTATTAAACTATATTTAACATGACACAGTGACCTAAACATTTTATGTTTATGACGCAACGCATCCAAGACGCTACACAAGCATGTCTGACGCAGCTGTTCATTGATGGTTTCTTAAACAAGCCCTCATAATAAATCTCAAACTGATTGACAAATTCACTTGTGAAATGGATTGCTGTGAACTGTATGCCAATGATTGACTTATGGTAGTAAACAATACATTGTATTCTAAAGCCGCTTTTTGTATTGTCTCATCAATGATGAACTCTTCTGCCACAAGAATGTAATACATTTTAATTATCTGAATATTGTTTTATTTTATATATATATATATATATTTTTTTTTTATATTTAAAGATAGCTACGTATCATTATTTCATCATTATATATTGAATTATTGTTATATGGGGGGCTTTCTCAGCAAATATTTGTATATACGATTAATCACGATTAATTAATCGGGACACCATGTAATTAATTCGATTAAAAATTGTAATCGATTGACAGCCCAATAACAATTCATCTCATGTGGATGTCATTACCTCTTTCTCTCTGCCCAGATGGGTACTCAACCACGCCCTCACCTCCACAGTGTCGAACAGTAATGGCAATTGCGATAACTGGCATCATGAAGACACAGTATTCCGTGTTATCTTGGCATCTTTCAGAAGATGAAAAACAAACAGATATGGTTTGCTTGGCAACATTTCCACAGTATTCGTCCAATCACTGTTATTGCAAACGGTGCAGTGACTCTCTCTCTTTTATAAAATTGTACATCCTCGTTCCTATTCCTTGCATAATTTCTTTGCAAATTTTCTGTGGAATATAAAGACTATTTGTATTTTTTACTGTGAGCATTTTTGGGAGGAACCTTGTTATTTTCTTTTTGATTTACTAATGAATAACAGATTATAAAAAAACTGGTATTCTGAGCCATTCAATTACTATCGTAATATTTTGAAACACTGACGTTCAACCTGGAATTTAGACTCTTAGACAGTAGGTAGTTTTAACCACCACGCAAACCACGCAATTGCGTGGGGCCCCAGACGTCGCGGGTCCCCCACCTCGGAAGGAAAGCTCTGCAAAAAATGCTTGAGGGGTGACATGATGTTCTGGGTACATGCGCAAATACGCTGTTGTCAGCGCTCTTAGAGTGGTTCACGTTAGAAGCCGCCAGAGTCAGGACAGGTGAGATTTTTAAAGGGGTCATGACATGAGAAACCAAATTTGCCTTGATCTTTTGGTATATAAGAGGTCTTTGTATCATTAAAACGTCCTGCAAGTTTAATATTTTAAGACGTCCTCCCCATTCTAAACGAATCATTTATTTAATCAAGCTCAAAATACAGCTCGTTCTGGATTCATGGTTAGAAGTGACGTGACGGTTAGAAGTGACGTACCAGCGTTTGCATATGACCGCCTCCAGCACAAGATAACTACGCTTTAAGCGCAAGACAACTACGCTCATTTCAGTATCGCCGTGCGCCTCACAAGTGTTCAGTCGATGGACAGCGAGCTCTGACAGAGACTACTTGTGCACAGGAAAATTACGATGCCACACAAATGTGCTGTTCCTGGCTGTGGTCAAACAAAACCTCTGAATAAGCTGCCGAAAGATCCAGACGTCAGGGAAAAATGGATGCAGTTTATTTTTTGCGGACGTCCCAGTCACGGCAGTGTTAACTTAAGCGTTTGTTCTGTACATTTTAAGGATGACTGTTTTGAGAACAAATCTCAATATGATGCTGGCTTTGCCAGAAAACTGTTGCTCAAAGATAAGTCCGTGCCGACTATTCTGGGAACAACGACGACGCAAACTGTAAGTAATCTATTTTAAACTTTAAACTACCTTTTAAAGCGCAATTTCATTCATTATGAATAATCACAGTGTTTTTACTTAGTTTACTTGCATATTGTTCTGGCTGGGGGCGTCAATAATTGATACATAGGCACTGACGTTAGCCAATCATAACAGTGGGCGTTAACACTGAAGTCTTAAATGGAAAACGCCCCCAAAACAGACTGTTTGAATCAGAGGATGAGAAACAGGGTGGGAAAAGGTCATAAATCACTAGATTTTAAAAGTTTTTCTTAAAAAAAATATATTAATACTATAATTGCACCCAAGGGAACATAATAATACAATAAAAAACCCATGTCATGACCCCTTTAAGTGGGTTGCGGTTTGTGATTTATGAAAAATAATATATACATATATATATATACACATATATATATATATATATATATATATATATATATATATATATATATATATATATATATATAGGCCATCCGAACTTGTTTCGCGCACATGATCGAGAGACGCACGAACGGATGAGTTAGGGGATGTTCACACCGAACATGTTTTTGCCTGCGTCTGCTCTATTTTTCCATTGTTTCCTGTGTAAACGCACTGGATGAACATCCATAAATGTTGCTCCACGTCTCGCTGCTTCTTCAGTGTCTCGTGGAGGACTGGCACATTTTTAGACACTGTAAAATTAAGCTTTACATGCATGAGCTTCAGGTTTAAAAAATGGATGCCGAGACACCTGCGTTCTGTATCAGTAACTGTATCTAGATTGGGTTTTTTTTAGCGCAGGTGTCACAAAGATTTAACGTTCTGAACAAGTTCAGATTGCAAAGAGGGGACTGTTACGATGTTTAACATTATCCCAGATTGTTTCAGCACTTGATAAACGGCAATGGTTTAATACAAACTCCAGGTGAAAGTAAAGTAAATAAGACAGGAATATAATACTAATGTATAAATCCTAAAAGTAATAATAATAATACTGTATCATGTTATAATGACAAACTGGACAACAATAAATATTTGTTGGGTTACAATATTACTCAATTCCAAACTGTTACTGGGTGAAGTAGTAGATTTTACACACACGCACACACACACACAGTTTTGTACAAATACAGTGAGGAAAATAAGTATTTGAACACCCTGCTATTTTGCAAGTTCTCCCACTTAGAAATCATGGAGGGGTCTGAAATTGTCATCGTAGGTGCATGTCCACTGTGAGAGACATAATCTAAAAAAAAAAATCCAGAAATCACAATATATGATTTTTCAACTATTTATTTGTATGATACAGCTGCAAATAAGTATTTGAACACCTGAGAAACTCAATGTTAATATTTGGTACAGTAGCCTTTGTTTGCAATTACAGAGGTCAAACGTTTCCTGTAGTTTTTCACCAGGTTTGCACACACTGCAGGAGGGATTTTGGCCCACTCCTCCACACAGATCATCTCTAGATCAGTCAAGTTTCTGGGCTGTCGCTGAGAAACACGGAGTTTGAGCTCCCTTCAAAGATTCTCTAGGTCTGGAGACTGGCTAGGCCACGCCAGAACCTTGATATGCTTCTTACAGAGCCACTCCTTGGTTATCCTGGCTGTGTGCTTCGGGTCATTGTCATGTTGGAAGACCCAGCCTCGACCCATCTTCAATGCTCTAACTGAGGGAAGGAGGTTGTTCCCCAAAATCTCGCAATACATGGCCCCGGTCATCCTCTCCTTAATACAGTGCAGTCGCCCTGTCCCATGTGCAGAAAAACACCCCCAAAGCATGATGCTACCACCCCCATGCTTCACAGTAGGGATGGTGTTCTTGGGATGGTACTCATCATTCTTCTTCCTCCAAACACGGTTAGTGGAATTATGACCAAAAAGTTATATTTTGGTCTCATCTGACCACATGACTTTCTCCCATGACTCCTCTGGATCATCCAAATGGTCATTGGCAAACTTAAGACGGGCCTTGACATGTGCTGGTTTAAGCAGGGGAACCTTCCGTGCCATGCATGATTTCAAACCATGACGTCTTGGTGTATTACCAACAGTAACCTTGGAAACGGTGGTCCCAGCTCTTTTCAGGTCATTGACCAGCTCCTCCCGTGTAGTTCTGGGCTGATTTCTCACCTTTCTTAGGATCATTGAGACCCCACGAGGTGAGATCTTGAATGGAGCCCCAGTCCGAGGGAGATTGACAGTCATGTTTAGCTTCTTCCATTTTCTAACGATTGCTCCAACAGTGGACCTTTTTTCACCAAGCTGCTTGGCAATTTCCCGTAGCCCTTTCCAGCCTTGTGGAGGTGTACAATTTTGTCTCTAGTGTCTTCGGACAGCTCTTTGGTCTTGGCCATGTTAGTAGTTGGATTCTTACTGATTGTATGGGGTGGACAGGTGTCTTTATGCAGCTAACGACCTCAAACAGGTGCATCTAATTTAGGATAATAAATGGAGTGGAGGTGGACATTTTAAAGGCAGACTAACAGGTCTTTGAGGGTCAGAATTTTAGCTGATAGACAGGTGTTCAAATACTTATTTGCAGCTGTATCATACAAATAAATAGTTAAAAAATCATATATTGTGATTTCTGGATTTTTTTTTAGATTATGTCTCTCACAGTGGACATGCACCTACGATGACAATTTCAGACCCCTCCATGATTTCCAAGTGGGAGAACTTGCAAAATAGCAGGGTGTTCAAATACTTATTTTCCTCACTGTATATGTAGGTAAATATTCTTTTTTTGTCACTGTATTGTGGAAAAACTGGAAAACATGCATTAATTATCTTGAACAAGATTTTTATTTCATTAAACATTTTAAATGTAGGAATAAATTATGATTTAAAATACATTTTATGTCATTTTTTAAACAAACATATTCAAAATGGGGCCCCGGCTTGGTCGGATGCTTGAGGCCTCAGAAATCATAAACCCGCCCCTGCTCTTAGGCTATCATCTAAGAGGGAGTTAGGCTATGTTTTGTAAAATAATGTTTGGTTTGATTACTCTAAAGTTTATATTTGATATATTTTATGTGCCATTTTATTTCTATATTTAGATTTTTTTAAATTGTAGGTTTAAATTAGATGTCAAACTAAAGAATTTAGCTGTTGATATTCATTTATGAAATAGAGGCAGGCTAAATTTGCGCATAATTAAATAACATTACATTATTTCACACCTTTGTTATAGTTATTAAGCTTATTTATTGTTTGAATGTCTGTTATCCTATTTAAGGATAAGATAAGAGTTTGCATGGATGATTTAAAGAGAAATACAAGACACAAATTATACACCATTTTATTTGGTTAATTTTCTTTTAGTAAGTTCATTTAGTTAGTTTTATTATCTATAACTTACACGGAACATGGAAAACTACATTTACAGTATTCACCTCATTCAGGGGAAGACTACACGTTGACCTTGGAGCCGCCTCAAAACAATTAGGTGCATGATGCCCCTATTTGTACTGATTTTCTTTTTCTTTTTTCTGCCCTAAATGTATCTGGCTGTCAGAGACCGTAAGCACATATCTCTGCAAACGTAGGGCTAGAATCAACATTATTTTTTCCTCTGATTCCTTCAATTCCTACAGAATGTAGGACTTTATTTCCATCAATAATTTTTATTAATTAATGAGAGTCTATGGTATGTTCCCTATTAGACAGCCAAGCAAAAGTGTTTGTGTGTGTGTGTGTGGGTGTGTGTTTCACTGTCTGACAATTGGTTTTGTTGTAAAAGGAGCTAGTTTAACCTACATTGTGTCACATTACATGATGTGGATAAAGCAAAGATGCACACTTGTTACACTTGATAAACTTTGTGTTCATTGAAATGTCCAGACACACACGTGTTTATATAGCTGTCTAAATGGGGACATTCCTAAGAATAGACTAACCATACATCACCGAAAAAAAAAAAAAAAAAACTTGTTGCATTTTTAGAGTAAGAAAACTACATTGCTTTCTATATGTACCAATTTTGCACATCCCAGAACGGGATGATTCAACCTCAAAGGGAGACTTTGGGGACAATATGTCCCTAAACCAAAAATAAATGTAGTTATATAGTTACTGTAAGTACACACACAAGAGCACAACTGACCTTTCATGACGATCTAGGATTGCCACTTTTGAAGGTTAAAATAAGGGACACTAAAATGAGCGGGGCTGGGGTGTGTGTGTGTGTGGGGGGGTTGTATATAAGCATGCCCTACACAGATGTCTTTGACTGTTGTGCTGGCACACTTTTAAAAGAGATGTCAAGTTTCAACTCTGAAGAGAAGACGAGGTTACATCAGCTGCTGCCACCTGTTATTATGTTGCTTAAACTGCTCCACAAACTGTTCTTTCACCCATTAGAGCTATTTTTAATTCTTGGTGTATGGAAACACACTGGATGGACATCTTTGACCATTTTGATTTGTTTCTGGCGCTGTGCACCTGTGCAGGATGTTACTGGAAACTGGATGTGTGCGTCTTGTGAAGCAGACATAACACAAGGCAAGCTTTGCCAAGGAATTGTCACTGAAGGATATGGGGGAGTTAAAAACACAATTGGACCCAATCAAAAATGTAGGTTAACATTTCAATTCATTAATATTTCAAATGTCATGGTTGTTTAATTGTTTATGATGCTGACACGCTGTCTACACCTGGCACGTCAACACAAACTTTAAAACTTTACTTTGTGTTGTTGGCGATGGCAGTAGTAGCGGCAGCGCAAAATGGAACGGGACACCCGTTTACTGTTGATGCAACGCGCCTCTCGTGTCCGGTGTAGACAGGGTGTGAGTGTTAAGAGTTGTGCTTGAGATGAACAGTATAATATAATCGGATGCAATGTGTTGGATGTGCGTTATATGTTCACTACTGTGCAAAAGTTTTAGGCACTTGTGAAAAATGTTGCATAGTGAGAATGTCTTAAAACTATAATGCCATAAGTAGTTTTTATTTATCAATTAACATCATACAAAGTCCAGTAAACATAAAAAAGCTAAATCAATATTGGTGTGGCCACCTTTGCATTTAAAACAACCCCAATTCTCCTAGGTACACCTGGACACAGTTTTAGGATGTACCAAGCATCTTGGACAATTCGCCACAGTTCTTCTCTCTATTTAGGCTGTCTCAAATGCTTCTGTCTCTTCATGTAATTCCAGACTGACTCGATGTTCAGTGTGGGGCACTGTGGGGGCAATGCCATCTCTTGCAGAGTGCCCTGTCTTCTATTCTAATCTTTTCTATCTGCAAAAGTAATGTTTGGGAGTCTAAAATGTATTTTTCCTATTGACACACTAATGCTGAAGATATAAATAACCATCTTAAGACATATGTTTTTGTGAAACATCTTAAGTGCAAAAACCTTTTCAGGTTTTTCAAGATTTTCAGATAGAAGGCCTGATACAGGTGGAAAAAGACCATATATTACTAAATTGTGTTTTGGTGGAAAAAAAAAAACACGTCAACATTATCAGTGGACCTCGAGGAAGATAATGAAACTAGAAAAAAAGAACATTTCATGAACTCATATTTGACTACCTGACTTTCACCCTTGGAGTTGCGAGTGACTCCAACCAGGTCTCCTAATCAACCAAATTGGCCCAGTTGCTAGGGAGGGTAGAGTCACATGTGGTAACCTCCTCGTGGTCGCTATAATGTGTGGTTCTTGCTCTCGGTGGGGCACGTGGCGAGTTGTGCGAGGATGTCGCACAGAATGGCGTGGGCCTCCACACGTGCTATGTCTCCGCGGTAATGTGCTCAACAAGACACGTGATAAGATGCGCGGAATGACGGTCTCACACGCGGAGGCAACTGAGATTCATCCTTCACCCAGAGTCACTAAGCCACCACGAGGACTTGGGAATTGGGCATTGGGCAAATTGGGGAGAAAAGGGGAGAGAAAAAAAAAGAAATATATCATATGTAACTAATTAAAAACATTAGTTTTTAGCAAAGAGAATCTTTTTGCAAACCACACTGAGCCTTTTTTAACCTGGTAAACCAGTCCTTGTAAAGACACATTTGCATCAGTGTGGAATTTACTTAGCTGGCACTTGTAAAAGGCATCAGAAATGACAGTGTTCTGTTCACTAATGTAACGTTTTGATTACTTTAGCCATAATGAGGCAGAGCTCAGTTAACGCAATTCATCAGCACACAAATTTCCAATAAAAGACCATCAACTTGTAATTTGACACTTGCACTGGGAGGTAGCGTGCTTGTAGAGCAAAGGTTTAAGAGTGTGGCTGGTATGCTAATAATCACAGGTTCAAAGCTTAGTTTAAACAGGTCAGCAATGATCCTGTGTACCAAATGTCATTTGATGATGACAGTTAGCACCTCTGACCAAGAGAAAGAAGAGGGATCAAACAGAGGTCAAACTGAAAGGGAAGAGCAAATTTCTAGATGTACCCTGACTAATACTGTAAGAGGATCAATATAGCGTGCTGGGAGTGATTATTTGAGCTAATTATCAGCTGAAGGAACATTAAGTACCACTGATTCTTCTCTACTGGTTATTTGTGTATCTACAATGATACATTTACAATACAAGGCTAGCAACTAAGATGGTAACACCAGAGATCACACTATTTTATAAGTATAACTGTAACACTTAATCATTACACATGTTAACATGAGACTGGTGTGATGACCAAGTTTCAACTCATATCACAAGTGTGTAAGGGGCTGTTCACGCAGAACTCGTCCTTGGGTTTCAAGAAGCAATTACAGAACGCTTTTCAAGTATTGCAGCATTCACTGTCGCAGTTAAAATTGGTTTTAAACTCAAAAAAGACTAAATACATGATCTTCAGTCGTGGTCGCTCTAAGATAACTGATATGTCAATTACAACTTTAAATGGTACACATCTAGAAAGAGTTAGTTCTTATAAATACTTAGGTATATGTATGGATGAAAGATTAGCATTTGACATACATATTGATAGATTGCTGAAGAAGCTCAGGCCAAAATTAGGTTTCCTTTATCGTTTACAAAATTGTTTTCCACATGAGGCCCAAAAGAAAATAGTAGAGAGTGCATTCTTATCTATTATTGATTATGGTGATCTTATGGTGATCTTTTATATATGCACGCAGCTACTTCTCTACTTAGAAAATTAGATTAGATTCACGCTGCTTTACGCTTTGTTTCGGGTGCAGAGTCACGGACGCATAATTGTATTTTATATGATTCTCTAGCTTGGTCATTCTTATATCAAAGGAGAAAGCTACATATGTATTTATTTATTGCTAAAGCTCTTTTAGGTAAATTACCTTCCTATATATCAAATCTTTTAACTTATTACACAAACAGTTACCATACTAGGTCTGGCTCTCACATTCGGCTAAATGTCCCAAGGGTACTGTCAGAATCTGGTAAAGGTGCTTTTTCTTTTTATGCTCCTTGTGCCTGGAATGAACTGCAAAATGTACTTAATCTAGATGCACTTCCTACCCTGGCCATTTTTAAACGTCTCCTGCACAATGTTTTAAAGGATACTTGTAATTGTTTTTCTTGATCCGCTTTTATCTATTTAGTTCTTAATTATGTAAAATGTGGCATTGTTATCTTATGATTTTTGTGTGTGAAACTTTATGTTGCCGCCGTCTTGACCAGGTCTCTCTGGAAGAAGAGACAGTAATATCTCAATGTGATTCTCCAGGTTAAAATAAAGGAAATAATAATAATAATAATAATAATAATAATAATAATAATAAGACAAATAGACGGAGCACACCAGAATGTAACAGAATGCAGGGGTCTCGAAACATGTTTTCAAAGTTGAACTACTTGATAAAGCATCTTTAAAATGCTGGGCGAAAAAAATTCCGTCTAGCGCATGTTTACACAGAAAAATTAAAAACAGATGGAAGTATAGCCCCTAAAAGAAACGTTATGGTAAATTTTGAAATGTTCTATTGTATTGTGGCACTTTAATGATTAATCACTTGCTTACACTTGCTAAATCTGACACTTTCGGCATTTTGTTTTCCGCATTTGTAAGTCACTTAGGATAGCATCTGCTAAATGAATACATTTTTGTCAAGCAATTGAAGAATTCCATTTTCAAAAAAAAATTACGGCTTTTTGTTGTTGTAAAACTGCACATTTTATGTAATCAGATACATCTTAAACAGTGAGTTATTGAGGGTTACATATCCTGCTGCATTTCTAAACAGCACACATTGTCTTTTCTACAACACACTATGCTATCACCAGAACCGAAATAAATACGCAGTCTGCATGTGCTGCACACTTCAAAAGGAACATGTCAAGCCGGCAGCTCATACATCTAAACATGCAATATGTGCATCACACATGCTCTACGAGTAGATGATAGAGAGCAGAGCACTCATTAACCTTGAAGTGTGCAGCACATGCAGACTATATCTTTATATGATTAAAATTGCAGCCTTTTGTCATTTAAGCCATACAGCAAACTGCTTACCCGAAAGTGAGAAGCTGTCTTCAAACACATGCAAACTGAAAGGGCTTCGTGTTCTTTCATTAGGAAAAAGAGCAATGACAATGCTCTTCAAAATTTCTCTCCATTTATCCAACAGAAGAAAGAAAGTCATACAGGTTTGGAATGACATGACTTACATGGGATCTAATTTATAAGAAACGTCAATATTCTAATGTAAAATCTGCATTTAGTAGGTTTGGGTTTTTATCCCCTCTCACTCCTTAATCTCAAAACAGGCTGCAGTATAGATTGACACTCTACAGCAGAATTAAACTGACTGAAACATAGCAGAAGGGACTGCCTGCCACCATATGCTAAATCATCAAATTCCAGCCGCACTTTAATCCAGCCAGACTGAGACCCATGATCTAATGGTAGATCTGTCACCCTGTAAATGATGAAGTGAGTGAAGAAGGCTCAGCAGAGGTTGTACTTCCTTCGCCAGCTGAGTAACCTGTCACAGGAGCTGCTGACACAGTTCTCCTTGGCCATCATTGAGTCTGTCCTGTGTACATCTATAATGGTCTGGTTTGTTTCAGTCACCAAATCAGACAGAAGGAAACTACAATGGACAGTCAAGGCTGCTGAGAGGATAATTGGTGCCTCTTTGCCCACCTCTAAGACCCCATCTATAGAGTGCAGGTAGAATCGCTCTGGACCCCACAAAACCTGCCCACTCCCTCTTTGAACTGTTGACCTCTGGCCGGCGCTACAGAGCACTGAATGCCAGGACATTCAGGCACAATAACAGTTTTTACCCTCAGGCCATTTACCACATGAACAATTAAACTGCTTCAGGACTCCCATAGTGCAATAATGCAAATACATATCTGTAAAGGGGTTCAATGGAAAGGAGGAGGAGAGAACCGGCTTGACAATATAAATAATATTTTAATGTAAAACTGAAACCAAAAGACACAAACATCAACACACGATGGTCAGCTGCCCGTAAACGATCTCGCTCTCTCTCGCACCACCATCCGCAGTCGGCCTTTATCCCTATCCAAGGCTTAATTAGCCTGATAAGGGACCGGGTGAGTAAAATCCTGACCCGGCCCTGCCCTCCGCCCTGTCACAATATCTCATATTAAAAAAAAAAATGTAATTCACATTTTTCATTCAATAAATGTACATAACCACTTGCACATGTACATACTCCCTTCTATTTTATGTCCTATTATTTGTATGTCTATTTATACTCTTGCCTTGTTTTATATTCTGTGTCTCACAGTAATGTTCTGTGTGCACTTCTTTCTCCTATCACCCCAAACAAATTCCTTGTGTACGTGAGAACATTTGTCAATAAAGCTCATTCTGATTCTGATTCTAGATCAGACAGAATGCAACAGCACTGACCTATAATAGTTAGGATCCACAAATTGCAGCAAGTGCAGGTTTCAACAATTAAATTGGAATTAATGGAGCAATCTTTTATCATAAGGAATATGATCTAATGTAAAGTTGAATCTGATTGTGCCAAAAAGTGTCTCCGCCACTAACAGCATCAAACAGAATTGCAAAAATAATGACCGTTTAAAAGCATGTTCAAACAATCCCCCCCTTTTACCAAATTTAGAAAGGTAGTCCATGAATTCCCATCCCAACTCACAGCACTGGTTGAGCAAATGTTGTTGTGCCGGGTCTCTTCGGGCATGCAAACACACATATTACAATTATATTATGGGCCACTAGTGGAGCAGAAATTACACACTGCAGCTTTAAGACTATGCTTGTCCATCAGGTCTTACTTAACTGATTAAAGTGGTTAAAAGTAAGATGCTGTTACGTTAGCCTCCTATCTCTTTCATCTCTCAGATTTATTGACAATCTTCAGCTGTCAATATTTGTAGCCGTTAGAAAATCGTATTGATCTATGTAGATAAACTGAAAATTGACATTAACACAATATAATAATCCAAAATATATATTATATAGTTTAGTAAGTTTAAAACTTTCCCTCTGACGAGCAATTGGCCAATGCATTAATCATTCTATTAGATTAGTTGCAGCAAATTTTAAACAAACAATATCGTTGTGCCAGGAGTTGTGATGAAACTATGAAAAATGAAAAATTATTCCTGAGAATGATCCATTTTGCACATTATTTCCACAGTTAGCCTTGGCATATTATACAATTTAAACTCAATATTTTCCTTCCAGTTAGACAACACAATGTTTTATGTGTGCTGTCTCCTGAAAATATAAAACATAAAATGCTGGAAGCCACAAACATCAGCTACGCATATCACCCATTGAAACCCTTTTCTATCCAGACAACTCCCTTTCTCCTGTGGGCTGTGAATATTCTTATACATTCTTCAAATTACACTGACACTGAGAAGGTCAAAGCTATAAGTTACATGGGTGACACAGAAATTGTAACGCCACAACTGCTGACACTTTACGACCACACATCAAATTCAATGGCATCTGCTTAGTCATCTTCCATTGTTTGTGGGCTGTGATTTTGGTAATCCACAGGCTGATTCTATAATTTTAAGGAATCCATTAGTGCGACAGGGAGACCATTTTTATGACCATATTTATGAAAGTCACTAGACTTAACCACCAAGAACCCATTACCAAATCCCTGAGTTAAAGTTAAAACTACGAAGCTAAGATGGCTGTGTACTTTCGGAGCTGTATGCACCTTAGTAACTGCCATTGAGACAAATGGGAATGCTACGAAGTATATGAGACCACTTTGGGATGCTTAAACAAACAGAACAATGTCAACAGGTCCACAAAGTCACAGTGCTTATTCTTTTATGGAAGTATATTAATGACAAATATCATTGAAAAAAGCAAGCTGATTTAGTTTAGTTTAGTTAAAAGATTTTATTTTTCTTTTTCATTTTTATTATTCTACAGGTAATATTCTGTCCATTATAGTTCGCTTTGCAAATTCGTCTCTTAAATTTCAGTGGTACATATTTTGGGGGGGAAATTCAACATTGTACATCCTGGCATTGCAGGAAAAGTAGTAGAGTGCCGATACACAATCTTCACTTGCTGCTACTATTCTTCACCACTAGGTGGTGCAATCTGGTGTTGATGAAGACCAAGCGCGACAGGGAGAGATCTTGGACAATTGCCAGTATTGATAAATAAATTAAACTAACTTGTCAATAATAAAAGTCATTTTAAATAGTTTCTTCAGTTTGAAACACCCCTTTACTATCTGTGTGTCAATTGTCAGGGCACAGTGTTCCTGGTTTATGAGGAAAAATTAGGAGCTGCTAATGGTTAATTTACACAACTCAAGTCTCAAAAGACTGTTTTGCATTTAAATCAGACAAGGACCAACACTATGGGCTGAAATATGTGCCACCAGAAACTGAATTTGAACCATTTATATTTGAATTTGAATGGCTAAACTTGAATAATTGCATTGAAAAACTGAATTTGAATCACATCATTTGAAATTGTATTGTTTAATTAAAATTGAATTTATTCAAAAACTGAATCTGAATTGTATCATTTGAAATTGAATTTATTCGTTTGGAACTGAAGTCCAATAAAATTTGATCCTCACTGAAAATTAAACTCTCTATATATCTTCACATTCACTTCTCACAATTCAGATTCAGTTCTCAAATTCAATTTCAAGTTACTGAGACAGACATCCGGGTAGTTGGAGGATAGCGTTCATTGGCGCACAGGACTCCTCTTGGGCCAATCAGCACCAATGTTTTGGAGCACAGTACGTTACCCGCCATGAAACAAAGAAGAAGTGCTTGCCTGACTTGCGTGACCACCACCACCATGGATTCGGCTGGGACAAATACGGTAATGAATTTTTTTTTTTTACGATCTAACGATCTTTTGTTTAACTGTTGTTAATGTTATAGCTATTTTGTAGAAACAGGGGAAATTAAATCTTTCTCCCGACGTTGCAAACAGTAGCTATAATCCCACGTTTTTATGGTAGCCTACTAGCTCTTGTAACAACATTTTTGCCTGGTGTTTATTATTTCTAAGCGTTTGCCTCTTCCTCCGGTGAAAATGTTGTTGCAAACGTAGCTAGTGTTAGCCGCCGCCAAGTAGACTGGTCATGTCTTCAGTGTGATTTTTTTTCCCCGATAACTTCTCCTCGTGGTTGTCATTGTCAGAGTAACGTTACTGAGAGGGAGAGAGAGAGAGAGAGAGAGTAGTAAGCGTGTAAGTTATGTGTCGCTGTGTTTGGCAGGTGCTAGCATAATGTAAGGCCATAAACTTCAGGGCAATTACACCATAGCACTAGCCCTATTCATTTGAATTGAATGCATAAGTTAGTTAATTCCGTTTGACTAGAACACAAAAATAGCACATTTACACTTCGAAAGAAAGCGATACAGCTTCCTGCACAACAGAGCAGTGCAAGTGGCTGATGACATCACATGTAAAAAAGGTAAGGTGACACTGTATTTTTTGGACACTGTAACTGTAGGCTAAATTATGATGTTAAATTAATGTTTATATTGTGCCCCTTTGGTTACTTAATCAGGCAGATTGCTTGTCTTCATCTAGCCTACATTTCATCTTCTTTTAGGGGATTTTCATTATATTCCATCATACCTAATGTTGGGGTTTTATTAAATTATTTCTATTCTATATTCTGCCTTAACATGTGTAGCTTGTGACAATGTGGTCAGTCACAATTTCCCTGTTGGACAAAGAGAAGCTAAGACAGCAAAGACCCACATAAACACAGTTTGGCATCTCAATCCTGTGATGATAGCCTTACCTGTTTTGCTCACAGCCATAGGATATACGCCAGATTTATACTGCATATAGATATGTTATGGACCACAGAAATGTGGACTTAATGATCTTCTTTGTGTTAACTTATTTTCAGATTCCTGCTGCTCCAGTAGCTCTGATCGACTTCTCTGCTAAAGCCAAAAAAAAAAAGCTTGACCGTTCTATTGATGGCAGGACAACTGAAAACCAGGTTGGGAAATCAATTTCATGCCCAAGAGTGAAGAGAGGGTCAGAAACATATGCTAGTTTTTTGAGACTTTAAGCAAAAACTGTCCAAGGAGTGCAGCACTGATGGCTAGGGAGCCTTACTACAAAGAATTCATCCCCAAATCTAGTATGCTTCCTAAAACTGTTCTTGAATACAGAACACCAGAGACTCTGCAGCTACCCCCCAAAGAGCTTGGAGAGCTATGCCAGGTATTCCAGCTAGAAGAGCTCATCATGTCCCAGGTCCAGGCTGTAGAGAGGGCAACTCGAAGTCAGAGTGCAAGCAGGATTTGGTTTAGGCAAAGAGCTGGACGCATAACTGCTTCCAAGCTGAAACAAGCTATTAAGACCAACCCCAGCAACCATCCAAGAGCTTGATCAAGGCCATATGCTACCCAGAAGCATATAGGTTCACCACAGCCGCTACAAGGTATTTAGGGTTTGAATTAGGGTAAGGCAGAGGTAAGGCCTCGTGTAAACAGTGTGTATGTCCAGAAAAGAAACACTGACAACAGAGGGTATAATTTGGATAAAAAGAAGCTTGTCTATTAAGTAAATGTATCTTACTGGTGGAATATTAAATGAAATGTATAGTAACACATTGCTTTGGTGCACGTTAGTTATAGGGTTATAAGACTATGGTTATGCAGGAGTAGAACTAAGTATAGGCGTTAGGGAAATGGCATTTAAATCACTGAACTGGCTCTACACATCCAATACTAAGTAATCATTTCCTTTTCATGTTTTGCATGTGTACTGTGTACAGTTATGGATGCAAACATGAAGCACAAGCCAGAGGAGTCTATGAGAAGCTGATGGGTCGGGAGCATGCAGGCTTCTCCTGTATGGACAGTGGTCTCTGACTGAACCCCAAGTGGCCATACATGGGGTCCTCCCCTGATGGGATTGTTGCTTGTGACTGTCACAGAACTGGCATCTGCAAGATTAAGGTAACATTACAGTCTCTGTTGTAGTAAAGTCCCTAAATCTCGAGACTGAGTCGTGTCTCAAGTCCTAAACTGAGCAAAAAGGCAGAAAATATATTTGTTAATCTATTGTTCACGTGTCCTTCTCTCTGTGATTTTAGTGTCCACACTCTCACCAAGATGAAGCCAATCTGCGCTTGTGTGCTGGGGAAAAGGGCTTCTGCCTCATCAATGATGGGGATAATGTCATGCTGGACCGGACTCATGACTACTACTACCAAGTTCAGGGACAGCTTCACATTGTAGACGCTGAGTACTGTGATTTTGTTGTGTGGAACCACAATGACATTTTTGTTGAAAGGATTTTGCCCGATCTTGAACTTTAGGATGATGTTAGGCTTTTTTAGAAACGGCATACTTCCAGAAATACTGGGACAGCAAGTTACAAACTCACATGTGTAATGTAATGAAAGGATCCAGGCACTCTTGAAAGTGGGCTGTGTGATATTGCTGTTATATCAATACGGTTGTATGAGACAAGATTACATTTTGACTATTGTTATGAGTGTGGTCTTTGTGAGTTCTGGCTGTTGTATAATTTAAATGAAAAGATTAAATGCCATTGAGAAGACAGAATTATACATGGTGGTTTATTTACAAGATTAGATTTTTCAACAATTGTTATAATAACAAGAACATGGTGTGCAATAACAGATTAGAATCCATTTCATTACATATAATACATATAGCCAGTACAATTGGACTAGTGGATAAAAGTATTACACTTGTTGAAAACATATTAACAGACTGATATGTGTCGGGGCTCAGGTACTACTACTCCATGTCCTCTTACTTATCATCATCAGAGCCAAGAAGCAGGGATCAGGTATTGGACACTACATGTGTGAGGGCTCAGGTACTGGACTGACTGATTATTATCCCTCTCCCTCCTCCTTACTCCAATGGGACAATAGACTCCGAAAGATTAGACAAGCGCTAGGGCAACCTAAAAGCCCCAATCAAGTCTATATTAGACTACCGGTAACTTAATAAGCATTACTAAGTAAATGAGCATTTAATGACAACCTAATGCTATATAAACACAGACACAAAAAACACGTTGGCTAGCTAACATACCTCCGACGAAGTGGTCGCTGCAGACACGGGCATTAACAGACTCTGCTCCTCCCGACCGCAGACGTACGTTAAAAATCAACTTTTTACGGCGTTGTTCTGTGAGCTTTTTACATTTCTCACCTTTATGAGTGACAATCTTCGGTACTCTATAAAAACCCTTTCCCTTTTCTCGATTAGAACGATTGGAGCAGCCGTAAACTACACAAAACATTGGCATTTTGCCAGACGGCAGATCCTCAGCTATTTCACTTCCTGCCCTCCATCTGAATTGCGCGCTCTCGCGATGCAGCAGCGTGACGTCACGTGAAACCAACCTATGAACGCTATCTATCGATCTGCGCTCGATTGCTCTTCCTTCATCCTCCAACTACCCGGATGTCTGTCTCAGTAACTTGAAATTGAATTTGAGAACTGAATCTGAATTGTGAGAAGTGAATGTGAAGATATATAGAGAGTTTAATTTTCAGTGAGGATCAAATTTTATTGGACTTCAGTTCCAAACGAATAAATTCAATTTCAAATGATACAATTCAGATTCAGTTTTTGAATAAATTCAATTTTAATTAAACAATACAATTTCAAATTATGTGATTCAAATTCAGTTTTTCAATGCAATTATTCAAGTTTAGCCATTCAAATTCAAATATAAATGGTTCAAATTCAGTTTCTGGTGGCACATATTTCAGCCCATACAACACATTCAAACTCAGACTGCCATTTGTCTTGTCATTCACAAGTGAATTCTTCCCCAATCATTGCATTCAACCCAGGAGGATATAACTCTGCTTTTCACATGATAAAACCAGGTATTTTTGAGTAATTAAACTCTTGGCTGAAAATATTGCTTTAATCAAAGCAAGAAACAGTTGCTTTAAAGCAAAAACACTAAAATTAACATATGGAATACATTTCTACTTTACAATAACCATTTTCTCTATAGGTAAAGAGACATTTTGCATTCCAAATCATTCAGATGGTGCTGATAGTGATCTACTGTATCAGCCCAATGGCTGTGGTGTTTGGTTATTGGACGTCTGCAAATGTTCACAACTCTGGTAGTGTAAAGTGGGGGTTACAGTGTGGTATGCTGACTGGTCAGTTTAAATGCATCAGATCCGGTTCTGGTCACATGGTCAAGGAAAGGATAAAAGAGGATTGTAACTTGGAAGATGGAACTTCGATAACTCTATAATCAGAGCCGAATGTGATGACACATAGATCGTGATGAAGGTTTATTTGGTGAGGAACTCTTCCTGTTGCTTTTGGTCTTCATCAAAACCTGACTGCATCACCTAGTGGTGAATCCTACTAGCAGCAAATGAAGATTGTACTTGGGCACTACTGTAATGCACTGAATATTAACTTTTAAATAATAAAGAATACATTTGTAAAAAACATGATATATTATTGCATTTTTAATCAATTGAAATATTCACAGCTTAAATATACAACCATATGAAATTGCCAAAAATGCAAGCACTGTTAATGCAATGCTTTTATTTTTCAATTAGTGCAATTCAGTGTGCTTTTTGTTTCAAAGACATTTATCATTAATATACTTGATTATAAGATTGGCTTACTTAGTTGTCTCTGCATATTAAGCTGATATACATATTTTTATAATTGAACAACAATCACCCTTAAAAGCTCTCTGTACCTGCAGTAAGTCTTTAGAACAGACATGGGCAATGTCAACTGTCAATGTCAACTGTTTAAAGATCAGGCCCTCCACATGGTTTAATGTGGCCCATGGCTCATTTATGGTAAAAGCGTTTTTTTTTTTTCCATTTGATATTTCAGTTAACTTGCATTGAGTCAAAATTAGCGATCTGTAGCGCAATATTCTGCTCAAGGAAAAATGTTATACGGCTACTCTGTGTCCATTCTTGAGGCTGCTTGTGATGTTTGGTGCTACTTTGCAGGTAAATATTCTCAGTGATTAAATTAAATATAAGTAAGTATAAGTAGATATCTGCATCATACAGATATCTACTTATACACAAGGAGGGGTAATCATTGACATGCGAGCAAAAGCAAGCCAGAGACGAATATGTAAATGTATTTTGTATTTGTGCAATTTAGAAATATTGAAGTCCCTTCGCACCTGTATGTTAATCTAACTCTTGCAGTAATCATTTATCATAGTCATGCAGCCTGTGTTATTCAGTTGTGTGCTGAAAGTCAAACCATCCAGGAGACCCGCATCATGACCCTTTTAGCATGTAAACGGATGTTTTAGAAAAATATAAGTAAACTCGGGCACTTTGCGACAAACATTCAAAGTTCTATAAATTTAATTTTTTCTTATATTAAAACAGACCCCTGATGTAGAGTTTGTTAAATTGAATAATAAATTAACAGGGAAGTAGAGATGGTAAAATACATTTATAAGCTGAGCCTTTATTCAGTTTTTTAATGCCTGATAGAAAAGTATTTATCTTTGTTGAGCAATACAATATTTTAGGCAATTGCAGAATAGTCCCACAAGTCACAGATACACTTCAGAAAATTGAGTACACAACTATTTCTGGGCTTAAAAAAATACAAAAACCAAATCAATGCAGAACATTGTATCTCAAAAGGAATACAGTGTGTACCCCATGCACTACTTAAATCCCGATGTGTCCCCAAATATCCCAAAAATAGTTGCCCACCCCTGCTTTAGAAGAACTTAAACCAGACAGTTTAAATCAAATCTTTTAGAAATTGATCTCTGGTTACAGTATGTAATACGCATAACACAAGTGTTTCACTTGGTCAAAGGGCACACCTCATGTCCGTGCTGAAGGGCGCGAGCCTAAACTGAACACACTCATGTTCCTGTCATCTGGTTGCTGTGTAATCAGAATAAGAGCAGCAGAGGGAAACTGGGCAACAGCACAGCTTGGCCAAACAAGTACAAAAATTGCCCAATTTCCTTTGGGCAATAGATCTTATGTAAATGATCCTGCAATTTATTTCCCAATAAGCTCCTGACAGATTAAAAATAAATAAAAAATTCAACTTTTTCATGTGCTAAACTTAGATTATATCTTGATATAACTTTCGTTAGGGAACATTATTTGTGGTCTGCTAACAAGTCTTGGAGGTGATTAGGGCAGGGTATGCAGGGCTAAATGCTAAGAATTTTTTCAACTGGCCCAGTAGGGCCAATGCTTCAGATTTTTACTGGCCCTGCCAAAATTTTCACTGGCCCCAACACAAAAATTATAAATGGCTGTTTTACCATCATGGCTTTAAAAATGTGTCCGAAGATAATCATTTCTTTACATATATTTAGGTTTTAAGACCCCCCAAACTGAATCATATTTATAATTTGCAAGATATGATTTATGCCTTATGTAATCCCATATAAGCACTTTACAGATATCAATTCATAAATTCATCATTTTAACCTCAGCCTTCCTGCCATTTACACTTGTGTTTAAGCAAAGAGTTCTGTTGTGCAGATGACGGGTTTTCGGTCACCCGTTTAGTCATGCTGTAATGCAACTTTTGGCCATGTGTGGTGTATTCACGCACAGGATCAAAGATTCAAAGAATTAAAAATGTGATTATTGACTGAATGTAATAAACATATGCATCCCTGAGAAGAGACTTCAAATCGGTTGTGAAGTGTAATATACATTAGGGGGATATTAGGCCTAATCTGTGAATTAATAATGTGTAAATAACACAAAGACCAACACAGCCTGATGCACAAAGCACAAAAACTAAAATACCTGTATGGTCCAGAAATGAGAAATGTAACAGGAGTTTCATGAGGATGATATGAGGTAGACTGTTTTGAATATTCATCTTCACCCTACAGCTGAACAGCTCTGATAATAATATCCTAATAGCCATAGTGATCTTGCTTCTTTTCATATCAAATGCCATTATCATGTCGAATTAATGTTATGTTTTGAAACATTATCTAATTAAATGTATACTTACATTTGGATATTGAGTAGCTCGTGATTTCCTGACATGTGTATAATTGGGGTTTAACAAAAGTTCATTACGTTTCATTCGCACTTAATCACAATCTTCTTTTTTACAGTGGGAATAAAACTAGCGCTCTGTCCCTTTACAAGAGCGCATGCATGTTAAACAGACTACGCTGCATGGAGAGATGATGATGATGAGACATTATGCATGGAGAGACATGTTTTTTCAGTCCAATAGAATGAAACTTTAGATTTTTTGTGTTCCAATGTGTGGATTATTGCTTTTCACCAACATGTATAAACCAAAAACGTGGTGATTTTGCATACTGTGAACACGGAATGTGCAGGGATACTTAAAATCAGTGATATGAGCGTGAAGTGATCATCTGTGTTCCGGAACTGCTTTCGGGTCCTTGAATAACATATAACGTGTGAGTAAGGGCAGTCGGTGGATTTTCTGGTGCCCTCCTAGGGTAAGATTGTGCCCCCCAAGGGACTTGGTCCCCTACGCAGACTGCAAAGTCTGCTTAAAACGTTGCGTAAGACGTGCAATCCTGTTATGAAATTCATTAAGTGGGTTTTTTTTCCTTCTATTTTCTACACATTGGTAATAGCTGCTGCTAAGACACTTGAAAGAGCGAGGACAGTGCTAGGAGAGTGCACTCTGTGTCTGCACGTTCTTGTGCATGGACGCGACTGTGCCTTGACGTGCACAGTATATTATGTGCTCGAGCATCTTTGCGAGCTAAATAGAATCACGCTCAATCGTCGGTTAGAAGATTTGGTTCTCGGTGGAAATGTTGTGCTCTTTCGCTTGTTGTTTGCTTGCACTATTGTTAAAAATTTAGCAACTGGCCCAAAGCTCTCTCACACTGGCCCCGGGCCATCGGGCGGTCCTTACTGTCGAGCCCTGATATCGCCTCATACCTCAAGGTATGATACATATTGCAATATACATGTCACGATTTTATATATTGCAATACATCACGATATTATAATTTGATTAGATTACCAATCAATTCCAATTCATTTGGGTATATTTCAGTTATATACTGATGTGCGATGAAGAGCATGTAGCTCATTAAAAAGATTTAGAAGTAACAGTGTGCCAACTTTGTTGTGTGTTTACATTATATGAATAAACAAATAGATAAATATCAATACTTGGATCTAAAGTATAGATACAATATCATGAGAAAAAAAATTGCGATATATCGATATTTGATTGTATCAACACAGCCCTAGAGGTAAAGTTCTTCTGATCTTGCTGGTTCTCCCATTCAAATCAAAATGAACTCATATTACTAATGCTCATTTCTAGGGCTAGGAATCTGTACAAACCCCTATGCCCTAACCATAACCAATTACAAAAACTTACAGTTTCTACAAATATGACTGACCTACGGTATAAAAAAATCTGTATAGTAATGTGTTCCTCACAAATCAATGTGAAAAATCTGGCCCTTGAAGCATTCTCGAAACAACTTGCGCAATAGGGTAGATTCCTATTTTCACATGACACTGAACACTGAAATGAAAAAAGCCCCTTTGAGAGGGAAAATAGCAATGTTGCTTACTGATCTATACAGATGTTAGGCACAGATGGGCTATAGAAAAAAGAAAATGTGTTAAACAGAGAGAGGCATGAAAAACAACATTTACACTTCATTTGAACAGTAGTGTCTGTAGTGTGTACTGACATTTTTCCACTGCAACAGACTCTTATTGTTATGGAACACTGAATTATTTACAGTAAAACAACATTGAGGTCATGCACTTGGGCATGTGGTCCATTTAAAAAGTTTAACCATTCATATTACACAACTGTCTGTCTTGTCATTTCAAACATCAAAAAGGCATTGGGGCTCCTGCCAATGTTCCACAAATTTTTCCTCCATTTGTTCGGTCAAATTAGACTTTCTTGATACCGCAGACATGCTAGTTGATGTTCTGCTGCAGGTACATCAGGACTCCTCCAACTGAAACTTCCCGTGCCCCTTTTCTTGCTCTCTCGTTGGCTGTAGGTCAACGCTGCAGTTGTGTTCAGTCAAAACACATTTCACATTGCACGATTTGGAATCGCAGATAGGTCCAGATATTTAACATTCAACAATATCTCAACAATATAACAATATCTTGCTGACTTCAGCGACGCATCAGCGATTTTCTCTCAGGTCGCGTCTTTGATAATCATACATTGCGATCGTTGCTCACGGGAGCGAGCTCTGATTTGCCTATGATTTCAGGCTTTTGCCTGCGATCTCCACAAAACTGTCAGCGAGCGAAAATCAGGCTTAAAATAGTGTAGTGCAAACTCGGCATTACACATTTATTGTTAATACAGCATAAACCAGCATAAACACTTGTAGGAAGGGCAGAACCTTTGTAATGTGTCTGCTCGGAGTCATTACACTGACGCACACTGCAAAACACACAACAGTTTTTCCGTGTTAGTGATCAAATGATAGAGAAAGGACCTCTTACCGCTATCTTTTGTTCAAAACAAGCCCAGATGGGACTGAAATCATATATTGTTAGCCTATGTATGGTGCATTTTAATTACCACAGAAGCACATCATGTCTTAAATGTCTCATTCTGTGTTGTGGTGATAGTTCTGTCTGCAAGCGCTTTTCATGTGGAGTTCAAAGTGGCGCATGATGCTGGCATTGACGCCCTGACACGAATCATGAACGCAGCTTCACGATTCAAGATGTAGGAAAGTGGATAGCCACAGACTACCAGCAGATTATTATTGTGGAGGATGAGAGTTTAAGAGATTTAATGCCCATTAGTTAACCTCCAATTTAGACTTTGCGAAACGTTTAATGCTACTTCTATATTTATACTGTGGAAGTCAATGTTTGGAAAATGTTAATAAAGCGATATATTGTTACATGTTGTTTTCTTTTCTTTTCTAAGATGGAAATAAATACATTTTGATAGAAAAAAAAATAAAAAATGTATCACGATTGACTACAAAAAAATTAAGCAATTAATAACGATTAAAAAATGTAATCGAATGACAGCATTCAAACATTTAAGAAATCGTATTAATGCTTTCAGAGCATTAATAAAAGGATTAGGGAGCTTTTACACTTGGTTCGAATGCTTGGCCAGAAACTAAATAAATGTCTCCCCCCTCTCCCTGGTCTCTGTACAAATCATGTTATTTGGGTCCGAACCATGGGCCGTTTTATGTCTCCAATTACGTCATCAACGTGAGTACAAGCGGCAGATGTTTTATTACTGTAATTAGATAACTGTCAGAAAGGATGAGACAAAAGATCCAAGTGCGGAGATAATAATCTGATGCAGCGTGGAGAAGGATGGTGTGTTTGTAGGCTTGTGTGTGTAGTGGTCGTGTAGTATAGATCCTCGAGAAATCCAGAGAAAGTAGTATGTTTGTAGGTGATGGCGTTCATATCAGCAGCAATCAGTACTGAAGTTCACATGAACCGCTCCCCAGACCACCATTTCAAGCGGACTCGAGTGCGGTTTGCAGGTGTGCACTCGAGTTTGGAAAACAGCGTTCACATTATCCAAACAAACCTAACATTGATGTCATTTGATCTCGGGTGTGCACTAAAAGTGCTAGTGTGAAAGCACCCTCAAAGCAGGGTCTTGGAGAGAGGCGTTGGCCTAAATGAGGATTTGTTTTAAACTGGGGTTCAGGTAAGCCGCCAAGGGGTGCTAGGGGAAAATTTCAGAGAACAAAAAAAGTGTAATAATAATGAAATAATTATATATATACACACACACACACACACACACACACACATATATATACACACACACACACACACACACACACAGGTGAAACTCGAAAAATTAGAATATCGTGCAAAAGTTCATTAATTTCAGTAACTCAACTTAAAAGGTGAAACTAATATATTAGTTACATTACAAGCAAAGTAAGATATTTCAAGCCTTTATTTGATATAATTTTGATGATTATGGCTTACAGCTTATGGAAACCCCAAATTCAGAATCTCAGAAAATTAGAATATTGTGAAAAGGTTCAGTATTGTAGGTTCAAAGTGTCACACTCTAATCAGCTAATTAATCCAAAACACCTGCAAAGGGTTCCTGAGCCTTTAAATGGTCTCTCAGTCTGGTTCAGTTGAATTCACAATCATGGGGAAGACTGCTGACCTGACAGTTGTGCAGAAAACCATCATTGACACCCTCCACAAGGAGGGAAAGCCTCAAAAGGTAATTGCAAAAGAAGTTGGATGTTCTCAAAGTGCTGTATCAAAGCACATTAATAGAAAGTTAAGTGGAAGGGAAAAGTGTGGAAGAAAAAGGTGCACAAGCAGCAGGGATGACCGTAGCCTGGAGAGGATTGTCAGGAAAAGGCCATTCAAACGTGTGGGGGAGCTTCATAAGGAGTGGACTGAGGCTGGAGTTAATGCATCAAGAGCCACCACACACAGACGGGTCCTGGACATGGGCTTCAAATGTCAAACGTCTTACCTGGGCTAAAGAAAAAAAGAACTGGTCTGTTGCTCAGTGGTCTGAAGTCCTCTTTTCTGATGAGAGCAAATTTTGCATCTCATTTGGAAACCAAGGTCCCAGAGTCTGGAGGAAGAATGGAGAGGCACACAATCCAAGATGCTTGAAGTCCAGTGTGAAGTTTCCACAGTCTGTGTTGGTTTGGGGAGCCATGCCATCGGCTGGTGTTGGTCCACTGTGCTTTATTAAGTCCAGAGTCAACGCAGCCGTCTACCGGGACATTTTAGAGCACTTCATGCTTCCTTCAGCAGACAAGCTTTATGGAGATGCTGACTTCATTTTCCAGCAGGACTTGGCACCTGCCCACACTGCCAAAAGTACCAAAACCTGGTTCAATGACCATGGTATTACTGTGCTTGATTGGCCAGCAAACTCGCCTGACCTGAACCCCACAGAGAATCTATGGGGCATTGCCAAGAGAAAGAAGAGAGACATGAGACCAAACAATGCAGAAGAGCTGAAGGCCGCTATTGAAGCATCTTGGTCTTCCATAACACCTCAGCAGTGCCACAGGCTGATAGCATCCATGCCACGCCGCATTGAGGCAGTAATTAATGCAAAAGGGGCCCAAACCAAGTACTGAGTACATATGCATGATTATACCGACATTTCATTAGGGCCGACATTTCTGTATTTAAAATCCTTTTTTTTAATTGATTTCATGTAATATTCAAATTTTCTGAGATTCTGAATTTGGGGTTTTCATAAGCTGTAAGCCATAATCATCAAAATTATATCAAATAAAGGCTTGACATATCTTACTTTGCTTGTAATGAGTCTATATAATATATTAGTTTCACCTTTTAAGTTGAATTACTGAAATTAATGAACTTTAGCACGATATTCTAATTTTTTGAGTTTCACCTGTATATATATATATTTTTTATTATGATAATATCTTGTGGCTTTAGTAAAATGTAAATATAAAATCAAGTTTCATTTTCAAAGACAAAAGTCAGTCTTTATAATATCTTGCTTACGTCTTTCCTCACACAGTATACACAGATGAGCCAAAACATTATGACCACTCATAGGTGAAGCGAATAGCATTGATCATCTCCTAACAAACCCACATAGTAAAGTCTGGGTAAATTAGATGGTAAGTGAACAATCAGTTCAGGCTATACCGTCTAGTCTGAACCGACAGAAGATCTACAGTGGCACAAGGCACAGAAAATGTTCATGATGGTTAAGGGAGGAATGTGTCAAAACACACAGTGCATCACACCCTGCTGTGTATGGGGCTGCCCATTATGACCCGTCCGCCGTTGAAAGCGCCTACAATGGGTACGCGAGCGTTGGAACTGGACCTTGGAGTAGGGAAAGAATATTGTCTTATTTAATGAGTCCCGTTTTCTGTTACATTACTTGGACGGCTGTGTATGTGTGTGCCTTTTACATTCGGAAGTGATGGCAGTGATGGATGCACTGTGGGAAGTATGGCTGCAACGAACAATTATTTTTATAATCGACTAATCTAATGATTATTAGAACGATTATTCGACTATTCAGACGATTATTGCAACGATTAATCATTAAATCTTAACTAACTATTCAGCTTGTGCCCGACTTAAAAGGTTGTATTAAACATGCTTACTAACAATAAAGAGGACAGAATCATCTTTTAAAAATACCTATAAATGACATTCACTGAATTAAAGGAGAAAAACTACTTGGATTTATACTTTGTTTAAATAATAAAAAATTCACTGCAAAAAAAAAAACTATTGTTATTAAGTGTTTTCGTATTTTTTTACATTTAACATTATCTAAAAATCCTTAAAACAATATAAATTTACTTGAGAAGCATTTTTCTCGCGACTACTATATGCCAGTTTCGGAGTTTGTGCTTATTTATACAGCCCGCTTCCTATTTATTTGAACTTGATTAAAGGATGCATTAAATACATTATATAACGGTGCAGTTTTTCCTTTTTAGATGCCCTGACAGACAAGTTTTGCTCAAGCGGAACACCAGGTATGGATAGTTTATTTCACGACGACACGGTACTTCATTATTTTCCATTTTTGTATTATAATACTCTGCAATCTACATCACCTAATCTGTTTGGAAAGTTTGGAGTGCGTCTGGACGGTGAGCTGTTCATACTCTGGGCAATGTTCTGCTGGGAAACCCTGGGTCCAGCCATTCATGTGGACGTCAATTTCATGCCAACTACCTAAACATCATTGCAGACCAGGTACACTCCTTTATGGCAATGGTATTCCCTGATGGCAAATTCCCAAAGTCCCCAGATCTCAATCCGATTGAGCATCTGTGGGATGTGCTGGACCAACAAGTCCAATCCACGGTGGCTCCACCTCGCAACTTACAGGACTTGGAAGGATCTGCTGCTAACGTCTTGGAGCCAGATATCACAAGACACCTTCAGTGAGAGTCCATGTCTCGGCGGGTCAGTGCTGTTTTGGCGGCACACGAGGACAACAGCATATTAGGCAGGTGGTCACAATGTTTTGACTCATTAGTGTAAATTCGTTTTATAGATGACAACATATAGATTTCTTCATTTTTTAAGAAAAAGGGTCCTCTATGAGGGGACCATCATTTTTGTTGGTGCTTGGCACCAAAAAAAAAAAATAAAAAAATTGAAACCCTGATCTATATTAGTGGCGGAAGTTTGCAGGAAAAAATCTACACTTTAAAGCACTTTTTAGCTTTAATTGTGTAGCTGAAATCAGTTCATAATATGTGGCTATGCAACAATTAAACAGGAACACAAACTCATGAATTTTAATTTGATTTATGAACTACATTTGACTGTTTCCTGTCATTTGAGCTAATTGATGCTGCATAACACTTAAAATTCCTTTTACCACAAACACACACACCTTGTTCTGGTTACTCAGAGGTGATGTCAGGGTACTCTATCACTTTCAAGACCATCTGGCCAGGCTGCTCTTCCCAGTAATTTACACTGGGAAACTACGTGTCCAGGAACATCGACAGAAAATGTAGAAAACACTCACTCACTCACTCACTCTCACTCACTCACTCACTCACTCACTCACTCACTCACACACTCACACACTCACACACTCACACACTCAAACACACACACACTCAAACACTCACACACTCACACACTCACACACTCACTCACTCACACACTCACACACTCACACACTCACTCACACACACACACACACACACACACACTCACACACACACTCACACACTCAAACACTCAAACACTCACACACTCACACACTCACACACTCAAACACTCAAACACTCAAACACTCACACACATTGACTTGGATATCAAAATAATAGCATTAAACAGACTTCTACTGTTTTTATATAAAACTAATTATAATTACTCTAAAATAAAAATATAATTACCCTTAATGAATACTTTTTGCAATTTAGAATTGAAATAAAAAAAATAAAAAAATACTAATAAATATTTAGTATTTATGAAATGTTTTTCCAAACGAGGATGTTCCTGAATGTCCTGAAAGGGAGGTTTTGTCAGATTTAGGCAAAATTTGTTGTACACATAGAAACACTGCACACACACACACACACACACACACACACACACACACACACACACACACACACACACACACACACACACACACACACACACACACACAAATAACTAAATAAAAACATTTAATAAAATTTAATTTACTCTATCATGAATTATTGTAGTATGTCATAATATCAAAAAATATATTGTAGTGAGTGCATGTAAAAAAGCTGTTTGGCTGTTAATGGTGTCCAAGGTTCTTTTCCTATTCCCCTTTTCACCCGAAATGAACTTTAAAAGAAGAGGCAAGGGAACAGTGCCAATGAGTGCATGAGTGATTTGTGCAAGTGGGTAAGTGTGTGTGTGCCTTCCACATAAGAGGGAATAAGCAGTGTGTTAATCTTCTTATATAACCAAAAAGCAAATGTGCCAACTAATGCACACTGCCTCTAGTAAAAGAGAGAGAGCGACAGCTGAGGTTCTGGTGCTAAAACACTGCACAGCCCTTTTAGCACATGCAGATAATGAGCCAATATAGGCAAAACCTGACACACATTGCTGGGTGAGTGTTAGGGATGTAACTAACAGTTTCACTATTAACCATAATTAACCATAAATAATAATAATAATAATAATAATAATAATAATAATAATAATAATAATAATAATAAAAGAAAACGTATTCACACATGGCAAATATATATATATTGGCAGCCAAAAGTTTAGAATAATGTACAGATTTTGCTCTTATAGAAAGAAATTGGTACTTTTATTCACCATGTGGCATTCAACTGATCACAACGTATAGTCAGGACATTAATAACGTGAAAAATTACTATTACAATTTGAAAAAAAAAATTCAGCAATGACAGCTTTGCAGATCTTTGGCATTCTAGCTGTCAGTTTGTCCAGATACTCAGGTGACATTTCACCCCTCACTTCCTGTAGCACTTGCCATAGATGTGGCTGTCTTGTCGGTCTAGCTGATCCCACAAAAGCTCAATGGGGTTAAGATCCATAACACTCTTTTCCAATTATCTGTTGTCCAATGTCTGTTTCTTTGCCCACTCTAATCTTTTCTTTGCAATTCTTCCAATAAGGCCTGCACCCCTGAGTCTTCTCTTTACTATTGTACATGAAACTGGTTTTGAGCGGGTAGAATTCAATGAAGTTGTCAGTCTCTAGTCTATTTCTCAAACTAGAGAATCTGATGTACTTATCCTCTTGTTTAGTTGTACATCTGCCCTTCCACATCTCTTTCTGTCCTTGTTAGAGACAGTTCTCTTTTGTCTTTGAAGAATGTAGTGTCTACCTTTGCATGAAATCTTCATTTTTTTACAATTTCAAGCAATGTATAGACTTCATTCCTCAAAACAATGATTGACTGACGAGTTTCTAGAGAAAGCAGTTTCTTTTATTTTGCCATTTCTACCTAATATTGACCTTAAGACATGCCAGTCTAGTGCATACTGTGACAACTCGAAACTAACACAAAGACAATGTTAACATGTATTTAATGAACCAAATAGCTTTCAGCTGTGTTTGATATAATGGCAAGTGATTTTCTAGTACCAAATTAGCAATTTAGCATGATTACTCAAGGATAAGGTGTTGGAGTGATGGCTGCTGGAAATGGGGCCTGTCTAGATTTGATCAAAATGACTTTTTTCAAATAGTGATGGTGCTGTTTTTTACATCAGTAATGTCCTGACTATACTGTGTGATCAGTTGAATACCACTTTGGTGAATTAAAGCACTAATTTCCTCCCGAAACAGCAAAATCTATATATATCTATATATCTATATCTATATCTATATATCTATATCTATATCTATATATATATCTATATATATATAACAGATTTCTTTTAGAGTTATAGAGCTTTTTGTGATAACATTTTGTGGTGAACAAATTCATATTTCAGTCTATCCAGGCTTATATTACATATTTCTCGACAGCGAATAGGCTGCCTGAAGAAGAACACAATCAAGAGAACATATGTCTTTACGAATCAATCCGTCTCTTTCTTTTTTTCACTTTCTTTTCCATTTTATTCACCTCACATAGAGTGAGCTTCCCATTCAATGCTTGAGTGCACTATTGTCTCATCAATCTGTAACACACTGTATACACACTTGTACATATGCACACTTGCACTCACACACATGCAGCCACATATACACAAATCAGATCGGAAAGAGCTAGTTCAAAATTGACTCATCTTTGAGATGTCATCATTTTCACTTCAATTTAAATAAGGTTCTCTGGTAGGCATTGCTTTGCAAAAGAACATCAATACATACAATCACCAGTCACTGAACTGAAAAAAAAAAAAAAAAAAATTTTCTGTTATCTCAGCAGGGATTCAGAGAGAAAAGGTTACACCACCCCACCAGCAAACCACTGCAGCCAGAAAGACACAATCAGATTACATATTTTATCATATAGGAGACATATCTTTTTCCAATGTCACATATGCCTTTTCAGTTATGTGTCCACTACAATCAAACCCTTTCCTTGCACCATTCAATTTCCTTGCATCTTTTACAAAACAATGAAAGTAAAAACTGACTGGAGATTACACCACTGAATTGGTTTGTGAGATTTTATTACGTTTTCATTTTCATAACAGTCATTTTGATGTTTAGATATTAAATCTCATGTTTAGAAATAAATCTCACTGTAACATTTATATAGTTAAAGTGTGGGGGAAATATCGAAGCTGGAGGGCACCTTTCTAATGATATTAAAGGTTGTCATGATTAAATAAGAATTGTATGGCAATCACATGCATTACCTGTAAAAGAAAATAAAACAGCTAGGCTGCCGTTGATCTTTGAGGGATTTCCCACCAACAAAAGAGACGTTTCACCCCACCATCCCCCTTTAAATGTTTCTACAAATCGAACACTGAGTGTACACTCAATGCAAACTTTAAGAATCACAAAAGCCATTCAGAGCCCATGTCACTGCTATTAGTGATATAATGATGCCTCCAAGCCTCGAGAGATGTTCCGGTTCACTGAAACTTGCTGAACTGCTGAGGCACGCTGAAATTGCACAAGTCTGCAATGATTCACTATAGCAATTAGTATGGAGCCAGAAATATGCCAAAACAATTAGAATTTGAATTGTGTAAATTTGAATTATAGACTTTTGAATTTTAATTATAAGTGTGATTTTGCCAAATGAAAATTACGTTGTATTTTAAATAGGTTTAAATTCCAATCCTTGACATTTCATATTGAATTTGAATTTTTTGAATTTCAAATAGAATTTTGTTTTTATGGCACAATTTTATATGTATTTTCAAACAGCACATTTTTGGTTCTGAATTCTAACACCGTAAATATCCCGTTTTAAAAAATACAGCTTCAAGTTTTCAAGATGAAGAAGAAATTCAGAACACCAAATTCAATATTCTAAAATTCAAACTGCAGAAATTCAGATCTACAGAAAGTGGGTCAGAGGTCAAGCTTCCGTGTTCCACAGGGAAGAGTAGTGGGTCTCCGAAAAGTCGAACGGAGCATTTTGGTCAATTACAAGTCGAGGTGCAATAATTCTTTTTTTACTTTCTACATTAAAACAACAATATGATTACACAGTAAAGTAGCAAAGAATAATGTAAATCAAAAGCCTATAAGTTTCTCCAACTTTGACCAGTGGATCCGTTTGTATCAACAGTGGCCTGTAGGCCCTACCTGGAAACACACACACACACACACGCGTTACTGACCTTTTGGTGACTTTCAGGTGCAACAAAAAAAGGGCCTATAGTTTGTGATAGTAACAAGGGCCCATAGGATGTGATCCCATGTATACAAGCCCTTTCAAACTTTTCATGCTTACTCAAATAGGCCAACAAGGACTTCCAAGATTATCCTTCATCTCTCTCTCTCTCTCTCTCTCTCTCTCTCTCTCTCTCTCTCTCTCTCTCTCTCTCTCTCTCTCTCTCTCTCTCTCTCTCACACACACACACACACACACACACATGCTCAGATGCAGTCTATGTGTGGTAACAAGGACCCATGAGGTTAAAGTTCCAGAGAGGAGGTAGAGAGGCTTAATCAAGACTAATGAACAATGTTGTCTGGTCCCCTGCCTGAAAGCAGAATGCAGTTAAAGGGATAGTTCACCCAAAAATCTGTCTTCATTCACAAACCCTCATGTTGTTCTAAACCCATATGACTTTCTTCTGTGGATCACACATTGTTATGTTAGACAGTATGTTAGTGTCAGTCACCATTCACTTTCATTGCATCTTTTCTCCATATAAAAAGTGATTTCCTTTTGTGTTTGAAAGGAACACACTCAAACTACTTTGTAGTAGGGCTGTTAATCGATTACATATTTGAATCAGGTTAATTGCATGGTGTGCGATTAATTCATCAAAATATTTGCAGTTAACTGAATACCAATATTACCTGAAAAAAGCCCAGAAATAAACTTAATTTACAATAATTAAAATAATTATAAAGATCATATATAGGTTTAATAAATATTATAATTCAGATCATTTAAGTAATATATACTGTGGCAACAGACATGTAAAGCATTTAGACCAGGGGTGTCTAAACTTTTTCTATTGGGGCAAATGAGGAAATATGGTGTCATGGGCCACACTGTTGCTAGATGCCACTATTGCATCTTTATATGGTATGCTTTATATTATGCAAGTTTTAATCAAATTTTGTGTTAATAAATGACATTTCTCTCACCAAGAATGCTTGTAATAGAACAGTGATGCAGGGTCAGACATTAAGGGGTTCTCGTGGCAAAAATGCCCCCAAAAGTGACCAAAAAATGCCCCAAATTTCTAATGTAGGGCAAACAATGCCCTGTTTTTTTTTATTTTATTATACCATCTGATATAGTTCTTAAATCTTTAAGATTATTATTATGTTTTGAATAAAAGAATGACAAAACATTTTCAACCCATTATCATCCACGTCTGCATGATGACGTCAAAGGTGACCCCTAGTGTCCTCTCACAGCCACCATCATTTATTTAAAAAATGCACTATAATATTCCAAACCATATGATGCCATTGTGTGAGTAGCAGAGTGAAACTGAAGGTTTTAATTGGTACAAATATCCCCCCCTGCATAGAGGCATCCTGATCCTGTGTCATCCTGATTCTACCGGCACGTCTCATTCAAAAACTACATGCACATCCAAAATTGAGGCCGTTGTAATCGGTCCCAAGACACCCGAGAGCCAATGGCGTAACACTTTGAGCGTCTCACTTTGGTTGCATTATGTCTTTTTCAGTGCTTCTTGTTATAAATGCTGTTTTTAGGACACTGTGTCAAGCTGTACAAGTAATTAAAAAGGCAAAACTAATTGCTCTGATGGTAGGAATATTCCTTTTTAAGGAATTTACATACAGGTCGGGGGCATGATAAAGTTTTTTTTATAATATTTTTCACAAATAAATTTTTCAGAATGAATCACACTAAATTAACATGTTAAATCAGCAGCACTAAATTGTATATATCTGAATATGTTGTAAAATACTGTACTTTAAATATAGGCTATTTATTCTCTACTTGTAATCAACAACTTTTAATCAATACTTTTTCCCATCATTTTTAATACAATTACATCATTCAAAAATACATGTCAATTCTTGTGCATTGTAATGCTCTATTGTATTTTAGTCTTTTAAAGCGAAGTGTGTAATTCTTGAGTCACTAGCTTGATCAAACTCAACTGCTTTAATAAGAATTGTTCTAAAGCAGATTTCTCAAACACACTGTTCCATTGTTCAGACAAACATGTAACTCTTCCTCAAACTCACGCAAGGTGACCTGTCGGGCCACTCAATAAAACGGCACAGAGCCACAGTGTTTACACAGCTGAGGAAGTCAATGTTTATCTCTGATTGTTTAACTGAGAAAGGAGATAATTACACACTTGACCTTTACATTTGTATTTATTTATTTAGTATATAAGAAGGGTTTTTGGTAAGTGTTTCATGGAAAGGAGTAAATTCAGTAAGGAGTAAAAAAAAAATTAGTTTTGGATGAGGTATATTATCACACTGAGCTCTATATTAGGCAAGTTAACACACTATAATTGTATCAAAAATGGAAGTTGTCTAGGCACAGGTATTGGCCTTTACTATTCAAATCATCCAAACTAAACCTCTTCATTTAGGTGAAAACCTGTAATTATGTCTCTATGTAGTACAAGTTGTGATTAATTACTTAGTCGGCAAGTATTCGTATTACGATAAGAGCAAAAGCTCTGATAAGGTGTAATTTGTGCTCATTCAACAGTGTGAAATCAATAAAAGTCAGTTAATTTAAAACTCTTTTTTTTAAGGATTCCCCACAGCCTGTTTTCACAAGCAACATGGACTCATGCATGACAGTAAGCAAAGATTCTGAAAACAGATCAAATCTCCCAGCACTGGTTATTCAGAATTATAGGTTAAAGGAATACTTCACCCAAAAATGAAAATTCTCTCATCATTTACTCACCCTTATGCCATTCCGGATGTGCGTGACTTTCATTCTTCAGCTGAACACAAATAAGGTTTTAAAGAATATATCAGCTCTTTTGGTCCATCTATGTATTGGAAATCCATTATAAGGACCAGACAGAGCTCTATCTTCTTCTAAAAATCTGAAGAAAGACAGTCATACACATCTCAGGGTGAGTAAACTATGAGAACATTTTCATTTTTGGGTGAACTATTCCATTAAAGGCACGGACGGTACATTTACTTTCAAAATATAATCTGTGTCCACTTAGAATTTCCTCTAACTAATGTGAAATCAGGAGATTACAGTAAAAAAGAAAATCAATCCAAACAAATAAACACACGCCCATTTTATTTCACACACAAACACACAGCACTGGTTATTCAGGCTTGTCTGATAAGGTCTTGAAAGCACTTTCACTGACAATCTATTGTGTGTACATTTATAATTCCATCTGAATTGTACAAAATATAGATTCTAACTCCGAACACGACCCCTAAACATAACCCTCACAAACAACTTTCTGCATTTTTACATTTTCAATAAAACATCATTTAGTATGATTTTTTTTTTATTATTTGAATTATAGGCACACTAGAAATGTCCTCATATACCACATTTATAGGATAATACCCTTGAAATTACCAGTTTGTAACCAAAAAAAACTGTACTCGTAAACCACCCAAACCCGCACACACACACACACACGTACGTAATTACAAAAAAAATGTAAAAACACTGGACATTGCACTGCATTCTCATACTTGTGAGGGACATGCCTTGAAGATCCTTAAAAGGAAAATTCATACTACCCCAACAAACTGTGTTAACCCAGTTGGTGTTTGTTGGGGCAGTGTGAATTTGCCTTAAGACCGCCTTGTTTATGTCTCAGATTGATGCAAACCTCCTCCACAGAAACACACACAAGCATCATCTCATAGCATGAGGTGAATAGGTTTTCATTCCTGCAAAGCCAGAGAGAAATATGTCACTTAAGCCACCAATTACACTAGCATCGCCAGAATCATTTCTCTTCCAGGAAATGGATTAAGAGAAGGGACAGAGGGGAGGAAGATGGGGTGAAGAAAATGAATTATCAGGGCTCCCATCACATTTTGACCAATGAAATTCCATGATTTTTCCACTTGTTTGTAATTCCTGGGTAAGGATTTAATCAATATTGCACTCAAAAAGAAAAACATCTTGTCAATAGAATATTTTAGCTGATCACAAATACAACCCTATAGAAATTTCCATTATTTTTCTAGGCCTGGAAATCAATTTAATATTTCCAAGTATTCCCTGACCACCATAACCCTGTGTTATAAAACAAACCCCTGAATATATTCAGAAACTTTATTTTAACTTAGTATATCTAACATGTTTATTAATAAGTCACTTAAATGCTAATTGAGTGTGTGCATGAGCTATTTAATGGGCCGTTCGCACTGAACACGTTTTTGCGTCTGCACACAGTTTTCCCTACATAAACAACAAACTCAGCATGGTGGGTGGGGGGCAAACTGACCTCTTAAGTCAAATGGTACATATTTCAAAGCTGTGTATTTTTGTTGTTGCTGTAAAATGAGTAGACGTATATTGTAACATTTTGAATATAATATTAATTGTTATTTGAGATTTTATGATTTATTAAATCCAGAAGCCCTCACCTAGGCCTCCTATCCTGGTCGGTTGTGATGTGCTCGAAGCATCGTGTGAACAGGGCTGTGATTGGCACAAGGCCAAATTAACCTCACTATTTTGATTAAATCTGATGTTTTCTGTCCTCTAGCACAGTGCAAACCTTTTATTTCATTATGGAAATTATTTTGTGCTAACATTCTATTAGTGTTTGGAGTCAATCACAGACAATGTTTTTCTTCACCTTTTTACTTCATTTTCTTCTCTTCTCATTCTCAGATAAAAACACAAGCATTTCAGCCATAAACTTTAACCTTTACAAGTCCGTCATGTGACGGGGGTCAAATAGCCACTGATTCTCAATTACCCTCACCAGATCACATATCCTCTTCACACACACACACACACACACACACACACACACACACACACACACACACAGTTGTGTTTCCATGTTTTATGGGGACTTTCCATAGACATAATGGTTTTTATACTGTACAAACTTTATATTCTATCCCCTAAACCTAACCCTACCCCTAAACCTAACCCTCACAGAAAACTTTCTGCATTTTTACATTTTCAAAAAACATAATTTAGTATGATTTATAAGCTGTTTTCCTCATGGGGACCGACAAAATGTCCCCACAAGGTCAAAAAGTTCGGGTTTTACTATCCTTATGGGGACATTTGGTCCCCACAAAGTGATAAATACACGCTCACACACACACACACACACACACACACACACACACACACACACACACACACACACACACACACACACACACACACACACACACACACACAGACCCAGCAGGGCTTAAACTAATGTACTTACAAAAGTTGTTTCATATCTGCTTGCTTTTCAGTCTGAATGTTTTAGTTATGCCAGTGACTGTGTCAAATAAATGACAAACAGCACCAGTGTTACCTCAAACCACATCTGAGCATTACCTGCTGGAGCAGATTAGAACTAATCTATGTTCCTGTAGCACAACTGAGTTAGCAACACCAAGGTCTTAGGTTTGGTTTCAAGGGAACACACATACTGACAATGTATGGACTAGTGTTGTCACGATACTAGAATTTCTAACTTCGATAGGATACCTTGAAAAATATCGATATTCGATACCATTTTCGATACCACAGAGAAAAAAACTGCCACAATATTAAGAGGGTAGAACTGTCTAGAACATGACAATGAGGTATATTTTACATGAACAAAATGTCCTGAGGTATTGCACTTGTTCAAAAGCCTCTCAGATTGCCATACATTCAAAAACCAATAAAGTGCAAGTAAATAAAAAGTGCAATCTTTTGTATTTCCAAGTCAAATCAAATCCAATCTCAATGTCAACAAAAGATACTTAAACGTCAAGGGGGTTGGGTTGACTAGCTTTCATAAGGTCTCTCGCTCTCTCCCTCTCTGCCGTGCACGCTATGTATGTTGTGTGCGCGCTATCTATGTTATGCGTGCAGTATGTTCTGTCTCGCATGTGCGCTATAGATTCCGGGAGATTTGAACTAAATTGCGGGCATCAGGGAGAAGCTATCAATATGCGGGAGACTCCGGAACTTCCGGAGACTTGGGATGTCTGGCTTCATATCAAAAATATTTCCAGATAGCACTCCTGCTGTGTTCTTTATCAAACAAAACTGGTCGCGGGGGCGCCGCATGCACTCGCCATCTTTACATTCACTTCACTTTTGCTATTTAACCAGAGCGAATGAGAGGAGTGCGAGTGTGTGTGGTGTTTGTCAACGCGCCTTTGGAGAGAAGTGAAAGTGACAGCTCGGCTAGTATCGATACTTAGGGAAATTAGTATTGGTACCGTTCAGATATTTCAGTATCAATATTTATCGAAATATCGATATTTTTGACAACACTAGTATAGACGCACCTTGAATGCCCAACAAGTCACTTTGGATAAGAGTACGCAAAATGCATAAATGTAAATGTAATGTAAAAATGTATTGAGTAAATGTAAAAATGTTTTCTCCTTTTAATTTGCTTTATATTGGTTTTTACCATGGCAGCAACAAAGGCTATTAAGGTGCAATAAAATAATAATAATAATAATAATAATAATAAGCTAATAAAAATAGTTAAAATGAATAAAAAGTATTTTTGTATGAAAAAATATTCATACAAAAAAAAAATGTCTCCCAGATGACAGTATTTTCATGGCAAACAAGGTTTTTCCTCAACACAACAATGAACCCCAGTAAGCACACATATAGTCTATAAGGCATTGTGTTCTTAAATGTCACATTCTGAAAAAAACTGTTCATGAGAAGTAGACAGAGATCTCATCACAACTAATGTGGACAAAAAAAGAGATGGGAAACCACTTTATAGTCTATCAATGTAAATGCAAAGAAAAGAGGAGATAGGTATTACTCAAGTCAGGATTTTCTTTTTGATTTATATCATCATTTTGAGAATGATTTATGTTCTTTTAGCCCTGACAACTAAGCAGAAATATGAGATTTGAATGTTTATCATATCACAGTTCAAATCACAATCATATTTGCCAAAGTAATCGCAATATGATTTCGCAAATTGTTCATATCCTTCACTTAAATTCCCTCTCGCTGATTAGCCTCTAAGAGTTAGCTTAGCCTACAATACATGTAGGGCAAGTAATTTCAACTAAAACTTCTAAATGCTGACACTAGCATTAGCCTTAGTGAGCATCAACAGTCTGTTCAGCAGCATTAAATAGCTGTTTGTGTGTTGCTGTAACAGAAAGTACTGCGGAAGTTTATAGAGTGGCATTTCTTTACTACATGAGTTCTCACTCAACATTTTTCTACTGTTTTGATGCAAACAGCAAGACTAGTTGCTATGGTGTCCAAGGAATTAATCAATAGCATGACATATCTGGTCCTCAAATGCATGCAACATACAATTAGAGTCACTGAAAACTGGCAAGACCTCTGGTTTCTGTGTATTTGTGTGTGTGCAGCATATTAAGAGTGCCAATACACACCGTTACACACACACACCCACACAAAAACAAATAATTTAACCCATTACCTGACACATACACACACACTAAAAGATTCCAATTGATTGTGTAACAAGGAATATTCCTGGTTAAGGACAAGTAAAGCTCTATCGACAGTAGCATGCTGTCAAATGCAGTCTATGGGCACTGTTTTAAGAGCACTACATCTTAAGATCAGTGCTTTGCGATACGTTACATGCTTCATATATGTGGGCATGGCCATTGAGTTTTGGTATTTTCGTGCAAGCATGCATTAAGCCTTGGTAGGTTAGTAAAAATTTTATTTTAGTTTGGTCATGTGTAATATAATTCAAAGAATCTTGCATACTCTAATATTTTGTTGAATCATCTTTAGCTTTGATTACAGTGTGCATCGTCGTGGCATTGTTTCGACAACCTTATGCAACATTTCACAACATTTATTTCCATCCAGAGTTGCATTCATTTTTGGCCGAGATCTTGTATTGATGATGAGAGTGTCTAACCACTCCGTAAAGTTTTCTTCCCAAAGACTTTCAATGGGGTTAAGATCAGGACTCTGCGGTGGCTAATTCATGAGTGAAAATGATTCCTCATGCTCCCTGCACAACTCTTTCACAATTTGAGCTCGATGACTCTTGGCATTGTCGTCTTGGAACATGTTCGTGTTATCAGGGAACAAAAAATACATTGATGGGATAACCTGGTCATTCAGTACAATCAGGAAGTCAGCTGACTTCATTATATTGGTGCATAATGTTGCTGAGCCTAGACCTGACCAACTGAAGCAACCCCAGATCATAACACTGCCTCCAGAGGCTTGTACAGTGGGCACTATGCATGACGGGTGCATCATTTCATGTGCTTCCCTTATTACCCTGAATTGCACATTGCTTTGGAATAGGGTAAAGGTGGACTCATCAGAACACATTACCTTTTTCCATTGCTCAACAGTCCAATCTCTATGCTTCCTAGCAAATTGAATTAGTTTTTTATGATAAGCTTCACTAACAAATAGCTTTCTTGTGGCCACACAGCTGTTTAGTCCCAATCCTGTAAGTTCTCGTTGCAATGTGTTTGTGTAAATGCTCTTACTTTCACTATTAAACATAGCCGTGAGTTCTACTGTTGATTTTTTAAGATGTGACAACACCAAGCGTTTCAGTGATCTCAGATCACAATTATTCAAGATTTTTTTCAGACCAAAAGATAATGTGCATAACGTAGTGAATGGAAACACCTAAAGATTTATATGTTCTTTAGAAAAAAAAATTAAATGTGCTTAAAAAAATGCTAAACCTTTCGAGGGAAACCCAGCTACTGCTTTGCTCTTTATCTATGCATGGAAAATGTGGTGCTCATCATTAATCACAAATCATGGCTAGTATTAAAGTGTTCGACTGCTATTTGATATCATCTGATGGTGGAATCCCCAAACTGCAAATGCAGGAACTGAGTTTAGACTTTGCGGCGAGAATATAACTGGTTCTCAGACGTCTTAGCACAATTAACTATTCCTCAGGAAAATAGCAAATTGTAATTTGTGCTACTTCATTAATATACAATACACCCACAGTTTGCACACAGACAGTGCAAGCAAGCATTCTAGCCCGTGACCACGTGCATGAACATTACGCTTAGAATTACAAATTTTATGAAAAATGGCTGTAAACAAATTTGTGTTTGTTTTAACAAACTGAGGTACAAGTTGACATTATCTCTGGTAATATACTGCATGCCACAGATGCTCTTGATAGAATTTATCTATTTTTAATCAGGAACATTCAATTAATGTGCTTTGGAGACTAAGTTATTAAACAGAAACACAAAACTAGTAATTGCTGTCCCTAGAGCTCCTAAAAAGCAAATCCAAGGTCAGCTTTAACAAAGTAGTACAGTAGTTATCAGGACTGATGACAAGGACCATAACAGAGCATACAACACTACTGTACCAGTCCTTATATAAGGAACAATAACACCTTTATTTTTACCACTGTCTGGTCAGCTACTGTGTACACATAGATAAGACATTCGTGTCCAAAAGTGACCACACTTAAAATCTGGGATCTTTTAATTGTATTTTTCATTTACACCTGGAAATAATTTTTTTAGGAAAAAAAAAAAAAAAAGGGTTAAATTAATGTCTTATGAAGCGTTAAAGCTCTGACCAGGAGCACAGGGAGATGTAGGAGGCTGCAACAGCAGCACAACAAAAAGCCTTAGAGAGACAGAGCGCTCAGGAGACGTGGTGGTGCACATGTAGGCAATGCCAACAGAATTAGAGAGTGTCTGCTTCAACGAATGGAAAGTTGCCATGCCATCGCTGTAAAGACAGTGACCTCAGCCCTCTCATGAACGTGCATACTACTGCTTACCAGACGTGATGATTTATAGTTAAAAATGACTTAAATATTTATCTTTTTTTAACCAAAAGTGATTGTGTGACTTTATAATACATTAATTTAACCACTGGAGTCATACGGATAACGTTTATGCTGATTGTCTGTGCTTTTTGGAGCATCAATATATGTGTTACCATCCACTTCCTTATACGGGCCTACTGAACGCAGATATATTTTTCTATTTTTCTTCAAATGTGTTCTGCTGAAGAAAGGAAGTCATATACATATGAGGTATGAGGGTGAGTAAATGATGAGAGAATTTTCATTTTGGTTGAACTATCCTTTAACACGCATCACTTGTGGTGTTCATGCCCGCTCAAACATGCAAAAGGGAAAGTTACAAAGTATTTAGAAATTATGAAATTCATGTAAAATTTTAATTAAACTTTTTAGTCATAATGTTGTGCTGATAATTATTTATAATAAAAACTTTTGTATCAAAATAGGAAAATGCAAAACAGAACCATTTTCACTTGTGACTTTTGGACCACACTGTACATATATGACAAACACACACCGAGTGCCTGAATTCTTATTGCAATTTTCCACCTTCCTTTCAATGTGCCAAGATTCCTTCAGTTTAAAGTTAGAGAGCATTACATTTTTTATTGGTGGTTTATACCGTATTATGCAAAGTGACAGTGTGGTTCTATCCCAAAGAACTATAGGGACAGGTACACGCGCGCGCGCGCACACACACACACACACACACACACACACACACACACACACACACACACACACACACACACACTTGTTGTGTTTCCATGTTTTATGGGGACTTTCCATAGACATAATGGTTTTATACTGTACAAACTTTATATTCTATCCCTAAACCTAAACCTACCCCTAAACCTAACCCTCACAGAAAACTTTCTGCATTTTTACATTTTCAAAAAACATCATTTAGTATGATTTATAAGCTGTTTTCCTCATGGGGACCGACAAAATGTCCCCACAAGGTCAAACATTTCGGGTTTTACTATCCTTATGGGGACATTTGGTCCCCACAAAGTGATAAATACACGCTCACACACACACACACACACACACACACACACACACACACACACACACACACACACACACACACACACACAAACTCAAACTCAAACTCAAACTCATCTGTTGAATGTGCTGTCTGTCCACCACAAAATTCCTGTGTCTGTTTTGTGCATCCATATCATTCACTGTAACAACTTCAATGCTGCTCTTGCAGTGAGACATGAGATACTTTACTTTGTTAAACCATTGATGTTTGTTGCTGCAGGCACTCTTTCTCCTTCTCATGCCTTCAACATTAATTTTTAATTCACACTTTTAATCTAAATAAGACAGAGAAGGGATGAGACCACCTCCCCACTCAGAGATTAGTATGGCTTTCAGCCACAGTTCATGCAGGAGGATGTGAATTTGAGAGAGCTGATTGGCTGAGCCACGTGGACACCAGCACCAACAAGAATTGATTGGCTGACGCTGCACAGGACTAGCAGCTGTACAGCAAGCAGAGAAAGAGGGATGGGAAAATATGTAGAAAGGGATTAAACAAAATGCATTTTATAAGCTTGGGGAAGAGGACTAAAAGGTCCCTTAAGAAGGCCATGTACATTCATAATCAAAGAAAAATGTATGTATTTAAAAGTGTTATATGATTCAGTAGTTGCTTTAGCGAAGCAATCTCTTTTGTGGTCCACAGAAGAAAGAAAGTCACAGCGGTTTGAAAAGACATGAGGGCGTTAAAATTATGACAGGATTTTCATTTTTGGGGGAACTACTGTATTCCTGTATGGAGCATTACAGCACATATGATAAATAAACTATTTAGTTTAACACACTATAAAGCAAATGTAATAGTTAGGGCTAGAAGCCTTAGTTGAGACCAGAAACTGACACTACACACTTCAATTACTTTATATATAAGCTTTAAAGTCATGTATTGGTAAAATTACTTTTCTGTCTGCATAATATATGCATTTCAGAAAATTTCTAAACAGAGTCAGTATCTCCATTGCTTTAGTAAAACTTTTCCTGGTCCCCCATAACAACCACTTTTAAGTAGGGCTGGGTATCGAGTTTGATACATTTTAGGCACCGACCGAATTGCTGACCGAATCGAGTATCAAAAAATGTTTTGTAGTTCGGTACCAAATTTTGTTACCTAAGGGATTAATCTCATCAACGTCAGTGATAAGCATGTAGCGTGCTAGATGTGCCCAAATCTAAAAGTGCAGGTGATTGGCTGTGTTTAGGCATCAAGGGAAACCACTAGTTTGCGGCAGTTATGCCCTGAGACGCGGCTCACACGTGAGGCTGTAGAGTGTATGTGTCGCAACCCCCATAGATGTAAAAGATGTGGAAAAGATCAAAAGTGTGGCTACATTTCTCCGGTCTTGATGCCAACAGTGCGCAATACAATATTTGCGACAAGATAATTGCTGCCACACGACAACACGACAAATCTGATGAAGCTCTAGACAATGCACAGAATAAACTTAAGAGCAGAAAGTTGCTCCGTCTTTACACTGCATCATATTGAAATCCCTTAACTAAACATTCACCACCATTAAACTTTATAACCCACTGAGTCCTGAACTGTTTCAATTTTGTACTTCAATATCTAAGAGGAGTGGTTAAGACAAAACAAAAAAGGACAGAAGTGAAGCGATAATTAGAGGAGTATAGGATCTTTTCATATAGGCATAACATTCAATCTGCACACTGTAACAACCTGCTGATTTGTGGTGGCAGCTTAGAAGACCAGCTACACGTCTGAGCAGCTAGTGCTAATCCCTAAAGCCTATGGATCATTGTCGTGTGTGTACAACTTTCATCATCATCCTCTGCACTGTTGTAAGATTTGTCTTGTGGTAAATTAATCTCCTGAAGGTATTCTGTAATCCCTCTGTCAAAACGGCAAACGTCATGTCCTTATATAGCATAGTGCCTCAGACCCCCAAAAAACACAAAGCAGAATGTTGCGTAAAGTAAAAAATTTAGGTCTCATTCACAAACCTTGCATATGCACATATTTGTGCATAAAACCTAAATGTTTTCATACAGAAATCATGATTGATGAAGTTTGTTTTTAAATTTATTGTAAATTAAGGAAGCAATTAAAGTACACATGCAATTGAATGCCTTAGAAACGTGGAATGTGTTAAGCTAAAATGTATAATATATATATATATACACACACATACACAAAAAAACAAAGACAAAGATCCCCCATTTAGCCTTAACTGACTGTAGGGGCAAGTGCTGTTAGCAAGCACCTATGAAGGCCGGAAAGGTACACAAGGGGGTGGGTGGCCAGCACCATGCCCGACCGCCTTTGTCTCCCCGGTGGCGATGTTTTACACACCGCACCAGGTACTCATTTTAGGCTGAGTCGACCTAGGGGAGGCCAGGTCGTCACTGGTGTTGGCCATGAGAGGGAATCGAACTAGGGTCGCCAGCTGCGCGCTAACCGCTACACTGTATAAACATACATACACTCACACACAACCGGTCAAAGGTTTTGAAACACATCCTTTATTATACTTTTTTTTTTTCCTTCACATTTTTGAATAATAATAAAGTCATCAAATATTTTTGATTTAACAATTAACATCATACAATATACATGACAAAAGCTAAATAAATATTCAGTGTGACCACTTAGATATTTATTGTTAGAATTGTTTGGACATGACAAGTCAATTATTACTTAGGACTTCAACTTTTTTGAAGTTACAAAGTTTTTGAATCACTTTCCATAAAAATGTGTATAACTGCATTTCGTTATCCACCAAATATTTTTAGAATATTGTAATATACATTTTTGCTTATATTGCTCATACCCAATATTATTTTTAGAAATTGACGACTAAATGACCCTACAATAAGTCTTAATTCAGACTAACACAAATTATGTGCATTATAATTCGATCTGAAATAAGTTCTAAAATGCAGCCAATCGCATAGTCTAGGCCTATATTAAATGTGTTTATTGGTTTCAATTGGTTTTGAGAATGGCACACCGAGTGCATTAGAATTACATTTTACAGTGGGAAATGGCTGTACAGGAGAGGTTGAGCGGTTGGACATTGGATGTTACTGTATGCAATTTTCTTTAAGGACTGGGAAGATTAACGGTTGATTGTGTATATCTGTTTGTGGTTCATGATAATTATGCTGAGCTCTGAGCGGTCATTGTACAGGTTTTCCACGCCACGAGTCAGCTTTATGGAGTGTTTTTTCCTTTTTCATGCCCTCAGATGAATAACTAACTATCTATCTCTTACTGTGTCCCTCTCCTCTCATTTTCTACATGCTTAACGTGAACTGCTTGGTCCAGTAAGCCTGTAATAGGCTTAAACAGGACAGAAATGCTCTCCTCTCTGCTCTCACTCTGGCTTTATGTCCGGCATTTCTATCAGAGATTTTTCAGCGAGAGAGAGAGAGAGAGAGAGAGAGAGAGAGAGAGAGAGAGAGAGAGAGAGAGAGACAGACACAGCATGGTGGACAGAGAGCAGTCAGGTTTGATTTGTTTATTCACTTCAAGTCAACTGGAACAGAACTACAATGTTAGCCACATATATGCATGCCAATGCATACAGCTGCAAAAACAAATAAACCAATAAAGATCAGCTGACGGATGCAAGCATGGCTGAATGGATGCATAGGTAGAAAGAGAGATAGATCATATTTTGTCCTGACTGGATAATCTGCAAATATTCAAGTAGATGGATCAGGTCATCTGTAGTTTAGGTAAACTGACTGCTCTTTGAACCTAATGGACAGATAATCTAATCGGGCCTCTGCTCTGAACTTTGACATCTGCTGCCCCCACCACTACCACACAAACAAACAAACTAACACACACACACACACACATCACCAACATTCTCACTAAGTGATTCTGTCCTCTTACAGTGAAATGCTTATGATTCACAACCTGATATGACATATTAGATATATGAATCTTTCTGAATCAGATTTTTGAATATTAATTTGCCTACTACTAACTCAGCAGTCTTATATGGAAAATCAGGCCATGGAAATAATTTATTTTATCTTTTCAGATGCAATGTCTTCCCACCAATCAGCCACCCACGTGTGGGTGAGACAGACAGGTCCCGCTATGAGGCGGATATGCTGTGCTGTCTAATCAGATAGGTCCGTTTTGTCAAACTTCAAGTATTTTGAGTGGCCCACTACTCGATCGACCCACCTGAAAAGGTCCCGGTTCTCCCGATTGTATGTAATAATGGCGATAAACTATTCAAAATGTATCAGAATTGGGGCATATTACAAACTTAATAATCATGAAACATAATTTACATGAGTAAGATCACATTTACATTCAAATGGAAATTAAACAGAATGCAAACCACAATTTGCTGAAAATAACCTTCTTAGATCATCTGTATTCAGTCTAATTTACAGAACAGAAAGTATTTGTTTCCAACAATGACTTTTTCATTACATTATTTTATGTTTTTTATATTTTATCATTTAAACAATTGTGTATAGAGAAATAGGTTTAGAGTGCATTTCAATATGTTTTTTTGCTGAGTTCATTGTGAAACGATGAGATAAACTTCTCTCCATCATCTGGACACAGCACCACAAATCTCATGCAGTCTATCTAGTGAACGCATGCAGTCTACTTAGTGTGTCCAGCAGATCTGTGAAAACTGGATGTCATCTTTTTAAGTGCTGTTGCATTGCTGCAAGTGATGTTATGGTATTTCAGGTCAACTACATTGTTTTTCAAATCTAAAGTGATATGCTCTAATACAAGAGATACTTTATGTTATGTGTTCAGACACTTATGCGTGGACTGTGTCACTTCCGCCTTATTTCCTTAAAGGAAGTTTTGAATGAGGAATTTTTTTAATTTGTGTAATCAAATTAAATCGAGTAATCGATTACAGAATATTAAAGATTGAATTTGTTTTAATGAGTGTGTATAATTTGTGAAGCATAATTTCAATCCGCATACAATCACATACAGTAGTACATTACAACATAAGCCTACTTATTTTACCATCTAATTTTTATATACAGTGCTTTTAATTACTGCTTATTAAGGGAAAATGATACATATTGATGAACTTGTTGTTTAACTTATTGATGATGTTGGTGGTCTTCAATGACTTTCAAGATTGCCTCTAACTCACAACAGCCATAAGCAATGTCTGTATCATAGTGACAGATAATAACTGTAGGCTCACTATCAATATTTATGTCTTTAAGGATTTACTTTTAATTCTAAACTGTTTGGCATTACATGCAATTATTTGTTTTTCTCCTCTGCCCAAACACTTAACATGAGTTGTCTTGCTCTTTGACCACACAATGCCCCTATTTTTGCCATGTTATAAATAGTTTGTATAATAACAATATATGTGTGTAAAGGTTGGGAGAGGCTCATTTTGGCTGTTGTATAGCATGACAAACAACTATCACATGCAATTCTGTATATATGAAATTAACTTGCCCCTAAATGTTGTTTTAACTCCTGAAAAGTTTAGACAGTCACTTTGGTTACAGAAAGCAGTTATTATTGAACATTCCCATATTTATCACTTAAACTTCCTCATTATTTATTTCGATACAACAGTTTTTTCAACTTTGTTCCTGTCCCGAATCTGATTGGACAAGAGACGTTCCATGAGTACTGATGGCCTCACACAATCAGCACTCGGACGCTTTACTGTGTGTACACTCCGCTTGTGTTCATGCCGTTCTAAACTAAAGTGTAAGAGTGGTCCATATGTGTAAAGAGCTATCTGTCGCTTTACATTTCATTTTGTAACATTGTATATTTAAGCCAGCAGGTAGAGGCAAAAAAAACATTTTTGTATGTAATATGAGCCAGTTGGTGACATGAAGTGACTTAGCGTCACTCAGTGTTTACAATCAACAACACTCCATGATCGCTCATATTACTACTAAAGCTATAAAATAGCTTTAAATGGCTTTAAATTAACAACTTCAGCAGTAAGGCTCATCATAGCTGAAAGGTGCTTACCTCTTACCGGAGTTTTCATATTGGAGAGAAAATAGAGATTGCGGTTTCTATAGAGAAAGACTACAGACACAGGCACAGACACAGGCACAGGCACAGACACAGGCACAGACACAGGCACAGGCACAGACACAGGCACAGGCACAGACACAGACACAGACACAGACACACACACACACTTGTTTCTCCAATAACATGCTAGAAACAGCCCAAGCATGATACTTGATGTTCAAAAGTCATGTTTTTGAGAGGCTTGGACAAATCATTTGGTTTGAACCAGCAACAGCAGATTCTGATCCGTGGCGTAAGAAAGTAGTTCCATGCAAAATGCGTTTTTGAGCACATCACATTATAATTTGACAGCACTTCAAAAGATGACATCCAGTTTTCACAGACCTGCTGGACACACTAAGTAGACTGCATGCGTTCACTAGATTGACTACATGAGATTTGCGGTGCTGTATCCAGATGCTGGAGAGAAGTTTATCTCTTCGTTTCACACTGAACTCAGCAAAAAAAACATATTGAAATGCACTCTAAACCTATTTCTCTATACACAATCGTTTAAATTATATATTTCCGTACTCAGCTTTTCCTAATTTTTAATTTACTTGTTTATTGAGCTGTTGTATATAAGCAATATCACACTCGCAATCATGCTATATAGCCCTAAACCAGCACAGTGCTCTCGCTCATGTGATATTGCTTAAATACATACTGGGGTGAGTAATACAACAATAAATGAACCTACACTTTACAAAAATATACCTAAAACATAGTGTCAGCCTTACATTATACAATTTCTTTTGGCTTGTTTTTTACCAACTTTTTTGACTACACAAACTTATATTAGCGGCTATATGTCAAACCTCAGAAGACACTTTTATTAGTATTTGCAAGTATACTTATAAGCAAAGTTTTAGTCTGATTAGTGTCCAAGTTGTACGTGTCATGACCTGTTATTACTGAATCAGAGAGGTCATTACGTTGTTTTATATCTTTGACAGTAAATCCCACCCTAGAGGCATCTTCATTCTCTTTGACAGCTGTATAAATATTTAATATAATCCATGCTTTACATACTTCAATCAGATCTACATCCATACAAACATGAAAAAAAAAAATCGAAATCTTTTAATTTTTCCAGCTTTATCACAAGAATTTAGTTTTTTTCCCCAAATGGAATGGCTATGTCTGTTAATGGCTAGGTCACATAACTGATTGACTAAAGCATGGATGAGCACAAAAGCCAATCACACAATATACAACTTGCAGTTGGCACTCTGCACTCTGCAAATGTAGTCAATGCATTGCTATTCTCTTGCTCACTCTCTGTATTTGATTGGCTGTTGCTCATTGTCGGTCTCACGCTTTTTGGGACATTGCACACACCTGAAGACTCCTCGGCAAGATAAGAAAGACTTCTTGTCGTGGGCCAGTCACCACCTCACAACATCAAAGAAGACAGGATTGAGTTGTGTACTGTGTGCTAGGCTTTAGATCTCCAAAACAACACACGAGAAACACAACAGCAGGTAGGTGGGGATAACTCCAGAACAAATGATGTAGGCATTAGCATTCAAGATCAAAGACTTACCTCTTCTACAACAAACACCACTTTATTTGAGTGATTGCTAATAGGCTTACATAAACCACAGCAGTTTCTCTCTTCCTCATCTGATGCTCTGATTATCTATCCAAGCAATGCACTGAACATGACAAGAAGTGGGTGGAGGGAGGTGAGGCAGTCAAGGTCAGTTGCAAGAACGTGTGAATCACAAAACAAACAGAACTCATCAGATAATGTGTAAACCCCAGTAACACACACAAACACTCAGGTAAAATTAGGAAGAGGCCAGCGAAGATGCACAGAGCGAGAACAAAGGGAGAAAGTGAAAGTGCATTTGAGAGCTAGTTAAATATAGAATGAGGAAACAAAAAAGTAGAACACACTCTTGAAATCTCATTATGTTGGTCAGTGCAAGGTATTTTGTTCAGTTTTTGGTTAACGGCTCTCTGCAACTGCATAGTTTTCAACTGCTCACACTTTACACAAAAATGTAACCCACTAAAATTGAAAACTAACTTTAATGCTGTGTTAGATGTGTAAGTATAATCAAAGTGGTTCCAAAGTTGCACTTTTTTTTTTTACAACAACTTTGAATTTAATCACTGAAGAAGAAAATCAAGTTTTGAAAACTGAAATAACAAAAATGTACAAGTTAAATGGATGGTAAAAATGAATTTGTCATAACATAATTATAAACAAATTTTTACAGTGTAGACACATAGGCCACTCAACATACAGTCCAAGTTTAAAAGTGACCCATTACTGCATGAAACTGACCATATTCATTTCTATGAACAAATAAACAGTGTGAGGAAACCACTTCATCACTCTCTTATTTCACTTGCTTTCGTTTCCTCAAATTCTCTAATGCCGACTCCAAAAACATAAAAATGGGTTGCTGAAATGAGATGGCGATACAGCACCTTAAATACACACTATCCCTTATACATATACTGTATATATAAATTATACAGAAACATTTCAAACCTGCAGTCTGGAAGAATTGTCATTTTAGGTTTCAGAAGGGTGCTCACAAGTGCCCCCTTTGTGGCCGCTATGCAACCTAGATGCTCCCTTCTGCCAAGGCCACACTGGTGTGAACTTCACAGTGAACTATTATCCAACAGTCCATGTGGCAAAGACTGAAAAGGAGGACCGTGAGGGCTGTCCGTCAGTGCAAGGAGATTATGTCATCTCCCCAAACATAAATAGTCACTTATTACACTTATTTAAAGTGACCAGAATGAAGCTGTAAATTAGAGGCTTTCCTTGGAAAGGCCTTTAATGATAAAGCATATGATAACTTTTATGAATTTCAGTGGAATCTACACGCTATATGTTGACTTCATTTGCCATAGCAACCAGAGTACTTGACAACTGAAGCCTGGAAAAAGATGCTAACATTACCGGTATTGTCCTGATCTTGATGTACAGACTTTAAAATCCTCTCTCATTTCCAAGAGCTGGATAAAGAAGATCCTTTGGATCCATGGAAATGGCCAACAAATGTAGCAAACTACAGCACACAACTTTGCCTATTTATTTTAATATACAGACTTTAAGCTTCCTCTGGATTGCTATCTGTCTGTCTCTGTCAGTACAAAGTGTGCTTGTCAACATGTTGAACATACTCCCTGTACAGCAATTATGTCCCAGTCCATCATCTCCAATGCTGTGTTAACTCAGAGAAGAGGACATAAACTGCACAAACTTTGGCAGCACAGGTCACACACTAGGTTGTACAGTCCAGCTAAATAAATGTACAGCGTGCCAACGGGACTAAATGTTCAAACTCACCTCCAGTTCACTTATTTATGAAATGTAATATTTCAACAGACCTGAGGTTCTTACACAATTTTGTGCAAGTGCAACATTTCATGTTGATTAAACTGAGAAGAGACACATAAAGCTTAGATAATACAAAGTTAGTTAAGAAGAGAGAGCGCAGTTTTGTCTTTTTCTCTACAGGTGGAATAAATCAACAGGGTATCTGTAAAACAAACATTAACGGCCAAAGATCTTTCTTCTTTTTCTAGTGCATAAACCATAAATACACATAATCTTTATGCAAATGTAGGCATGTTGATTAGCAATTAGAAACAATCCAGTTTATAAATTTAATATACATTTTAATGCATTCTAATGGCAGGAAATGAATTCATATAAACCATTCACAGAACTGTCTTTGTAAACCTGCAGAAACAAAAGGCTATTTGTTCGTTTACTCTTTGTTGTCATGACAGACCAGCTGCTATAAAACTTGTGTGGTCTTAATTAAACACCTCCCGAGTAAAATGACTACCAACTGAAAACACAACATAAAGAACGGCAATGAAAGACTAAAACTGCCACTTCAGTAAAGTGTTTATCAAGAACTGTATTTATCCAGGCTAAATCACAAACATAAACTTTTATGTAAGAAAAAAATGTCTTAAAAAAACCTACTCCATCTCAGCTAACACACAACAAATGATGCAAAGCTGCATCTAGACTTATGTAATAAATATACTAAACTGGATTAAAAATCAACTTTAATCATCAATTTATCACAGTCTGATGCCTGTAAAACTAGTAACATTTTTACGACATGTAACATGGTCAGTGATGCATTTATCCATTACCAGAAAGGAGTGCTTCACCTCAACAAAATGCAACTAAGCAGATGGGCTGTTCCTTGTAATTTATTAATGAAGCCACATATATGAGAAGCCACGTGTCAAATGCCTTCCCGAAAGTTAATATGTTGAGTCATATCTAATGGATATATTTGGTTAATTGCAGTAGTAACTAGTAATGTTACTGAAATCAAATAATTCAACAACGTGCAAGTCTTCACTGTTCATATTATGAGTTTAAAGGTGTATTATGTAACAATTTTCATGTAATATTGGCCTTTTTTGCCAATGTGTGAACGGCTTGTAACACAACTTAAAAAATGAGCCCTACCCAGGCTTCCTAGTTTGCCTATTAAAGCCTATAGACTGATTTTCATGCGAAGGGAGCGGGTCGCTTTTGCCGGGAAAATCCAAAGAATGTGACATTTATGCACGCTCCAAGAGCCTTGCCTCAAACAGCGCTATTCAACTACGACAATATACTGCAACACTTGGTAACGTTATCTTAGAGATGGAATCCAGCAAACGTCGAGATCCCAGCACAACACTGACTCCTACACAATCTCCGAGAAGGCCAAAAAAACAAAACATTTATATACTGATTTCAGTCTGGCTAAGTGGAAATGTGATCGTGGACGAGCGAAAACTAGAGTGAACATCGGCAGGGCATTTGTTTCCTGGAGGGACTTTTGTTTGGTTTTGGGGATCAAAACCGACCCTCAATTGGCATTCTTCTTATTGGACAAGTAAGCTTACATAACTGAAAAACATGTGAAATATAGTGCCATAAGGATTGAGCTGTGTAATTTCAACTAACTTGATCTTGCCTGCTAATGCTGGCGAATTGCAAGCTACCTTGCTTCGTAACTTTCAAATAATTTAAACGATATTCTCTTTACGCTAAAAGTCAGGTATACAGTATACATTTAAGCAAATATGCTGGTTTCTTAGTCATAGTACAACATATGACATATAAACATACAATAGTTCAACATAACTCTAAACTGTCTGGTATAGTTCGGTAGTATGTAGCTGTATGTGTGGATGAGTATGCTATGTTAGCTGATAAGTAGTTTTAGTTTCGTCTCAAAGTTTGTAGTAAAACAATCATAACTGTGTAATTTTAATTATGCTACCTCATCTGTCAGCATGATGTCAGTGAATCACGTTCAGCCTTTTTGTACATTACGTCATTGTTTTGGCCGATGCTAGCTCACAACCATATGGAGTGTGTACACATGCGAAAGCACGAGCAACGGGTAGCTGACTGCAGTTCACTTAATGGCCACAGGTGTCATTAATAACAAGGGATTCTGAATCTTACCTTTAAAATAAAAAAATAATAATTTCTCAATAATACAAAAATAAATTCTCCAACATTGAGAGCACGCTTATCAAAACAAAAAAACCTGTACAGTGATAATGTTTTCTGTAATGCGAATAAATTAGCAACAGATTTTGTGGCTGACGGAAACAAGTTCTTTCTGTTTCAAAGGCATAATTACAAACGAGCTGTGTACCACGTGCACACGCACGCGAGCGTGTGTACAACAAACATTAAAACAAAACATTGATAGCCTATATATGTGCGCGATTTGTTTCTATCTATAAGTTAACGCACAAAAGCGCACGCACGCACCGCTGTGGAACGGAAACTAAAAATGTGCATGATGGGAGATAAAAGAATCTGCTGTGGAAGATAATATCAAAGGGGAAAATGAGAGAGAACATGCCTTCAACTTTCTCACTGTATGTGTCGGATGTGCAACTGCCGGGTGTCAGGAACTAATACACTCAAGTAGCTGCAGTATGTTGAAAAGGATTCTAAAAAGTTCCCATGCCTTTTTCATAATTATTAAAGCTCATTTACATATGTGCGCACATGCACAGCTTTCTTGCACTTGTTTATCCGCTACTCGTTGAGCTAAAAATGGTCTGTCTCTTGGCTAAATGAATGTTACACCTGAAACAGAAGGGCAGTTTACAATTCAGCACGACGCATGGCTTTAATAACACACATAAGCTCGATATAAATCTCCTTTTATAACAATATGCCATGGTTATTTTAAAACGTCACGAGCAACTCATATAGGCCTATTTTGTGTTTTCAATCACCACCAAACACTCTCGAAATGTAGAAACTTAAGCATATAAAAAGGCACGTTTGTTTTCCGAAAAGTGTTTAATGTGTCAGAATGAACGCTCAAAGTACGCGTGCGATTATGGAGCAGTATTGGACAGACTGGAATGGAGCTGGAAATGTTAGCTGGACTGTCCGTGAGTCTTGACAGCCGTGCTGGAGGGGGCTGCACTCCTGTTGATCCGATAAAAACAGGGGGCAAGAGCTTGTGTCTTGCGAAACACCAGTACCAAATACGCGCAGTCTGAACTGAACAGGAACCCTTCAAATATGATCCTTCAGTCATGTCACGAGAATGGCACATTTTGAAATCAGTGAGAGCAACGTATTTGGCATTAAAAGTCCAACCTCGTGAAGCCTCAACCAGATCAGCCATAGACATTTGTTTATAGACAACTATGCCCTTTAGAACTACAACATTTGACATAAACGAACAATATTTAAGGCACGCTAAAAGCACATAGATGCAGGGAACGTACCTCGGCAGGTCTTTTAAATCCGCTGTCGTTTCGCATAAAAGTACAGCAAAGCTCCAGATAGCGCCTGCGACCCAGAAAGGCAACCTTTCTGCCCCGTCTATCTCAACTACCAGTGGGCTACGCAGTTTTCATGTGCTTCTACCCCTCCTCCCTCTCGCTTACTTCACTCTAACCACCCGCTTCCGGTGTTGTTTTACTGGTGAGAGACGAGCAGTTGATGCAAGGAAACGGGCAAATTTAGGGTAACTCACTTCAGACTTTTGATAATATGGTCTCTCTGACGTTCTTTGGTAAAGCAACAATTCTTTTAAATGTTTAAAGGGGCTGATATGAGTGCCACGAAGGGGATGGGCGCGAGGACTGCTGATTGGGCATGAGCGAATAAGCGTGTTGAGCGGTCTTTGAGCGACATAACGCGTTTAAACTGTTGACTATGAACTTCTGAGGCTCACACAAATGTACATGCTGAAGGCTGAAATATATGAACACATCTCCTCTGGAATCGACGAGATATAATTAGTATTATAAGTCTGGGTGTCTTAGTTATGTTGTTTACTCATCCGCAGTGGTGTGCGAGGTTCTGTTAATACAGTATGCGAGATGCGACATTGTAGTAATAATAGCAAGTCTGCGTGGACAGTTCAAAGAGCGTTAGAATATATACGGTAAAACTTATTTTGTAACCTAAAAATGTGCATCAGTTGATAACATAACTAAATTAAAGGTATAGTTCAGCCAAAAAGGAAAATTCTCTCATTTACTCATCCTCATGCCATCCCAGATGTGCATGACTTTCTTTATCGGCTGAACAAAAACGAAGATATTTAGAAAAATAGCTCTGCTCTGTAGGTCCATACAATGCAAGTGAATGGTGACCAGAACTTTGAAGCTCCAAAGAGCACATACAGACTGCATAAAAGCAATCAATACGAATTTTATTTGAAGCAATATGATGTGTGTGGGTTAGAAACTGATGAATATTTAAGTCCTTTTTTACTATAAATTCTCCTGTCTGCCCAGTAGGTGGCAAAATGCACAAAGAATGTGAATTGTCAAAAACAAAAGAAGATTGTGAAAGCAAAGGAGATTTATAGTAAAAAAAAAAAAAAAGGACTTAAATATCGATATGTTTCTCTCCCACACCCATCATATCACTTCTGAAGTTATGGATTTAATCACTGGAATCAAATTGATTACTTCAAAGTTTTGGACCCTGTTGACGTGCATTGTATGAACAGAGTTGAGATATTCTTAAAAAAAAATATTTTGTTTGTGTTCAGCAGAAGAAAGTAAGTCAGACAAATCTGGGATGGCACGAGGGTGAGAAAAGGATGAAAGAATTTACATTTTTGGCTAAACTATCCCTTTAACTGGTTTTAATCAACTAAAAAATAATATTGAATCTGAATACATTTAACTGACAAATTAGTTTACACCAATGCAAGTCATTTTTATGGGTAAAATGAAATTGAAATAGATTACAATTTAGGTTACAATTTTATGAAATGCCTATTCCTTCATAGTTTGTGTGTGAACAGTGGGTTCAGCTGTTAGGTCAGCACCTTCACCCAGCACAGGAGAGTGCGGTTTTGGGAAATGGCCAAATCCTGAGGAACATAAACTTTTGGCAGAGCTGCAACCCCCTATTTCTTCTGTCTTGCTTCGGAGACAGTGATTTAATAGTATGTAAAACACGACCGCTGAGCAGGTTTCTCCACGCACAGCAGTGGAGAAAACTGGATCCAGGTTGGAAAAACAACCTGCAGATGGATGCAAGCTGTGATCAAAGCACATTCAAGGCGTGCTAAATGGGTTTCACTGTAAGTGCTGGGAAAGAGAGAATGCAATGCATTCATGTCTCATATCATCAGTCAAAGCAGAATGTATACCAGAGACACAAGGTATCTGATTAACTAAAACACGCCTTTCTTTATAGGCTTTGCTTGAAATATGTGCAGTTATCTCATTAGCTCCTAAACACATGCTAATTGACTGGGTGTTGTGATTTACAGTCGCATTCAACAGTCTAACATTGCCCCCTGCTGGTTGAATTATATGAATACAGACACATGCGTAAACATTTCATGTTCAAGATTGGCTTGTCGCAGTGAACTGACAGTGTCAGTAGAACAGCTCCCACGTGCAAGAAACCCCTACATTATAATTGTAAGGGTATTGTCCTTAAGGGTTATTTAAGGGGTAAATAGCAGTCAAATGTCTTCAACCGTTCAGGACATGCGCACACTCTGTTTGTCAAATATGAGTTTGCGCAGCCCACTCAACAACTCAAAATCTATTAACAAATGTGTGCCAACACCTTTGACACACTGTACTACTTTACATACTAATTAAACAATATAACGAAGGATATGCACACTACGTAAACTGATATATAAAGTTAGTAGAATCTATAACTTACCGTGATCGGTCGGCGTGATGGTTCACTCATCATCATCAATGTTTGTAAAAATTAGAGGTAAATATGACTACCTCCGTTTAGGCAGAAAATCTTGGTTTCAGTGAGGCACTTACAATGGAAGGGAATGGGGGCCATGTAGTCCATAAATGTTGAAATACTCACTATTTCAAAAGTATAGCCATAAGACATAAACAAAATACAGTTGAAGTCAGAAGTTTACACCCAAATATATTTAAACTCTGTTTTTCACAATTCCTGACATTTAATCCTAGAAAAAATTCCCTGTCTTAGGTCAGCTTTAACTTCCTTGTTGATGTCTTGAGATGTTGCATCAATATATCCAATAAATTCCTTCCTCATGATGTCATCGGTTTTTTTTTAAGTGCATCAGTCCTTCCTGCAGCAAAGCACCCCCACTACATGATGCTGCCACCCTCATGATTCACGGTTGGGATGGTGTTCTACAGCTGCAATCCTCACACGTTTTCCTCCAAACAAAACAATGGTCATTATGGCCAAACAGTAAAATTTGTGTTTCATTAGACCAGTGGACATTTCTCCAAAAAGTAAGATCTTTGTCCCCATGTGCACTTGCAAACTGTAGTCTAGCTTTTTTTATGGCTGTTTTGGAGCAGTGGCTTCTTCCTTGCTGAGCAGCCTTTCAGGCTATGATATAGGAATTGTATTACTGTGGATATAGATACTTATCTACCTGTTTCCTCCAGCATCTTCACAAGGTCCTTTAATGTTGTTCTGGGATTGATTTGCACTTTTCGTACCAAACCTCATTCATCTCTAAGAGACAGAATGCGTCTCCTTACTGAGCGGTGTGATGGCTGCATGGTCTTATGGTGTTTATACTTGCATGCTATTGTTTGTACATATAAACTTGGTATCTTCAGGCATTTAGAAATTGCTTCCAAGGATGAACCAGAATTTTGTTTTTCTGAGGTCTTGACTGATTTCTTTTGATTTTCCCTTGATGTCAAGCAAAGAGGCACCGAGTTTGAAGGTAGGCCTTAAAATACATCCACAGATACACCTCCAATTCAGTACACCTCCTATCAGAAGCTAATTGGCTAACTGCCTAAAGGCTTGACATCATTTTCTGAAATTTTACAAGCTGCTTATAAGCACAGTTAACTTAGGGTATGAAAACATCTGACCCACTGAAATTGTGATATAGTCAATTAAAAGTCATGCACAAAATATCTGTCCTAAACGACTTACCAGAACTATAGTTTGCCAATATTAAATCTGAGGAATGGTTAAAAAAAAAAAACATTTTTATTGACTTCGACCTAAGTGTATGTGAACTTCTGACTTCAACTGTACATGATAACTTGATTTTAGTGTGTTAAAATTGCACACTAACCTTTTCTGTGTAAAGTTATGAGCAATTTTACAACTACGTTGCCATGATGACACAATGCAGTAAACCCTATAAAGGCTATAAAAACAAAGATATACAACTTTGTAGCTCAAATAATGCATGAGTTTTAACAGAAGGTTTAATGTAAGTGCTTTTATAAAATGAAACGCTTCACAATTATGCCTTTAAACCCTCCAAAAATTGGCCCCATTCACTTCGATTGTTAGTGCCTCACTCTAAATTCGATTTTTGCTTCTTTTTTTTTAAGAAAAGGAGGTGCAGATCAAAAATGTTTTTTGTGGTAATCAACATTATGCCACATATGCTGTCGATCGAGCTTAACTTGTATTGAATCCGGAATATTCCTTTAAGAAAATTTTCAAAATCTCGCTTAATTCTTTAAGTGACCAATATAACAGTTTTATTTCAGATGAGATTTGCTTTTACAAAATCTATACATTTCTGAAAAACAACTTCAGTATACTTGATTTAGTCTGTATCATTACCAATAAAAATAACTGAATATGAACAAATTAATAATTGTGGAGAAAAAAAATAAGCATAGCATATATAGTTAGTTTGCTTTAGAACTAAAGTATCACAGAATAACTGATAAACCAATGCAAAATAGTGAAGATTTTTAATGGCACCCAGTGAAGAGACACTGAGACTGTACATCTTTTCTCAGCTCAGAGAACATTTCCCACAAAAATGCAGCTCAGCATTTCAGCTGCAGTAAAATAACTGGTTACATGTTTCATAGGCTGTTCATTGTTTAATTCAAATTCAGAATCAGTGCAACGACACAGAGCTTGTCAGGAATGACATGTATATGACCATAATGCTGTAACATGGAAACAAAACAAAAATTCAGGTTTCTTGTGATAATAATAATAATACAATGATAAACAGATGTATACTCAGTCATCATGAGTCACCAGTCGCCACAAGTGCAAATATTTAATACATCACTACAACAAACCTATAAACAGCTTGAAGTCTAATCAAAGAACCTTCAAAAAATGTATAATGCAGGCACACTATCTCTTTTGGTTAACCTTTATAGCAGAACGGCTGGGATACGTTTAGTGACAGGTAGACAGATAAACATTCAGTTATTACCATTTGCGTGAAAGCAGTTGAGATTCATTTGGGAAGAATAACCTTTAAATGTCCACTGAAAAATAATCGCTACATTTTGTTCCACTGTGTATGCTGATTAAACTGCCCCTAGAGGGATCTTTATTATTGAGTTTACTTGTTTCTTTATTTTCACTATCAAATGTTCCATCTATGGTCTGATAGTATCTAAACATACAGCCTGAGTCCTGACTTCTCTCATTGCATGACGGACTGCATAACTCTCTCATTATGAATGCATATTACAATAAAGATAATATACATAATGCAGTATATATAATAGTATACATCTATAAAGTAGAGAGTGGAAGAACAAATACAGAGACTGAGAAACAAACCTAGACTGACTGACAGACATTTAAAAACATGGAAACAAATTTTCCATCATATTCCTGTTTAAAGCACTACCAGTTTATTATCAGTGAATCGTCTAACATCAGTGAATTAAACAACAAATTTATATATATATGTGTGTGTGTGTGTGTGTGTGTGCATATTTGTGTGCCTGTATATACAGTATATCTAAATTTCACAAATTCTGTTGCAATATTAGTCCTGTCGGCTCAGTGCAAGATTCATCTTGCTATGTAAACTAGCACTAACAGAAAGGGGAATATGGTGGAAAGAACATATTTCCTAATTTGTGGAACATACATTAATATATTTATCTTCTGCAATTAACCTCACAAAGACATCCAATAAAAGAGTAAAATACTTTTCTGCAACATTAAAATACAGTATGTTAATGAAAACCAGACAGAAGTTAAAAAGGTCTTTATAGACCTGCATGCACACATTTTGCATGCACACATTTTGCACTTTGCAACACACGATTTTATGAAAGGAAGGTTATACTTATATAAAAATCCAGGTTTTAGTTCAACATGGTACAATATAATGGCAAGTTGTGGCAGCTTCAAACTGCTTAACAATTTAATTTTAAGATTTTCTGACCCTTCACACTAAATATTTAAATTTCAACGTTGGCTCACTGGCTGCTATGCTTACAGCTTAAAATATTTGTCATGTTTTCCAACATCAGTGAATATTTTCTATGTGGTACAAGTGAAAGTAACTTCTGATGCAATAAACTGAAAAAATAATTACATGTGGCTACAATACAGTCATGGCCAAATATTTGCAAGCTTATTGTTTTGTTAATATAATTGAAACTCATTATAAATCCTGCTAATAATCTTAGTATTTACATTTTCATTGAGGAGTATTTACTAAGATTTTGATTAACTAGCGGTGCTTCTACTGTGGTCCCATTTTTGGGATAATCTGCATGATAATACAGTGGTAGGGATTATTTTAGTGGTAGATAGAAAAAACACTTCCATTAATAACCGTATTGAACCCATAAAACTGGCAAAAATGCCAATCTTATTTTAAATGCACACTCTTGGCAATGACTGTAAAAACTGAAGAGAAACAAAGAACTGGCCCGGAGAAAGAAAGCAGGATTAGCACCTAAGCATCCTATGTACATGAAAAAAAAAAAATTTCCAGTAGAAATAAAACAACAAAACTAAAATGTTGGAAAACTAAGCATTTCTGCAGGCATCCATATCTGAGACATTAGAGGCTGGAAACGCTTCTCTCATGGGTGAGGGATGATCTGAGCTCATATCTATGTCCAGAGTGAGGGATTCTGGGGGAAAAGAAACACAGTAATATGAGTTTAAGCATGAAAATATGCTCGTCCTTAATGGGATAATTCACCCAAAGATGTTTTTAAATAATTTAGCAAAAGAGAAAAAGATGTCTGCATATGCATACTGTGATGACACATCAAGTGTACAATAAAGCATTTAAATCTGACTTTAAAACTGGATGTTTTTATTTGTGGGTGTGTCTCACCAAGAGGTCCAGGATTGGCCTCCACTGCTTCATTATGCATGAGAGAGTCAAGTGTACGAGGGGACATTGGGAACAAATCACTTGTGTTTCCAGAGTTAGTCCTGCAAAAAAAGGGACCATGCATTACAAATGCCTTTGGAAAAGCTTACACATTCACACCAAATCCAAACTTCTTCAAAAACATTTGCAATACCACCAAAGCCCTGAGAGTTCATTTGCCACATGTAACCATTAACACATTTTTGTACTATATCATGTTTTTAATATTTGATTGTCTGAAACACACAGGTACACACACTCAGAATCATTCACATAAACATTACGTACTAGGGAACATCAAGGTTAAGTGTGTAAATTTCATTAAATTAAAAAAATAATTTCTCCTATCCCAGCTTAATATGCAGAGATGACTTAAAGTAATATACATTGATAGGTTGATTTCTCTGAAAATATATTAAATTAATATATCAAATAAATTACAAATCAACTGATTTGGAATCAAATCAATGTTTTGAAAGCTATCAAAACCAGCCGACCATAGCAAAATTGCTCATCCAATGGTGTGAGTTTGGGGTGGGATTATCTGTGTTTTCTAACCAATGACAGACAGAAGAAGTGTTTTATTTTTGCAATTCCATTTGGTGTCACTAGAAGCACATAAACAACAAACTTGAACTTTAAGCATTTAACAGTTCTCAGTCATGTGTTAGAAGAGCTGTGCACTGAAAATATATGTTAGTACATGGGTTACATCAAGTGACAAAGTGTATCTGAGGTTTTTTTCTCAACTATTTATCCAAGGATTTCCCAACTGAAATAGGTGTGTTTGGTTATCAAGCCTACTACCACCTCTAGAATAGCATTGATTGTAAAAGGGTTGATCCAACCCATTTTATTTCTGATTATAAAGCCTGGAAACAGGCAATGTTTCTGCCAATCACAGCTTACTTTCAGTGTAAACTAAAGTGAAAGATATACTTAAATTTTTTTTGTTACTGGCTATTAGTCTTTCTAATGTCTTTCAATAATAAGGGACACAAATGGAATGCAATCATTAATTCTAAACAGTATTTCGCCATCCTCTGATTAAACTAATTGCAGGACAAAATGTGTTAATTTGCAGTACTGAATTGGTGCTTGTAGAGGTTCCGTTACATACCTATACTGATCTAGCCAATTACTTAAAAGGAGTTAGCCCTACCCTGGGCAGTGATTTAACAGGGGTCAATGGTTTCCGTTTGTTGATATTCAAATGAGTTATATGAGCAGTTTGATTAAGTGTAACAGCTACTGTATTTTTTACTAGTGATGCGAGAACAAGCACACAAGTTGGTGTTCTTGACATACTCATATTGATGTGAGGTAGTATACTATTTAACAAATTGTAGTATCCTATTAAAGTCGGTCATAAATTCTAAAATTATCTTTAAAGACATCTAGGAGTTATTATTTCTGCATCCTTACATATTATCTCATTGGGTCTGAAAACTGAAGTCTCTAAATATTGTAATGCCATGCACATAAGATTGCTGTAAATCAAACCAGGTCATACTTCAACCAGGTCTGGCTTTAGTATTATGGATTGGATGGGACCTCGGTCAAAGTCTGGTCATCAGTACTTTGATATGTGCATTTACTTATCACAAGGCTGTTACACTGCAATGTCTCAAAGTAAAAGCATATTAAAAGTGACAGTAAAAGCACTAGCACATGTGCTATTTTTGGCTTGCTCAAAATAATTCAATAACAAAGGGTCAAATTTCACAAATGAGTTGGCTGTAACAATCCTGAGTTCCAGGAAGCATAAAAAGAATTTCTTCAGATTCTTGTTGGGCACAGACTATATTGAAAGAAGCATTAATGGGTTCTAAGGCTTACCCTTGCTCATATATGCAGTGTGAGAAATGTTACAAGAGTTGTTAGGGTTTAGGTCTTTGGCAATACAGTTAGCTAACCTCTAATATGCTTGGTGAACAGCTGTTATTTTGTAAACTGCTGTAGCCATATTGGACTTTGTAAGCTCTTTCCGTGAAAGGTTTTATCATGCCCACGAAAAGGACCAATCTAGATATTCACAATCTTAGATGAAGGAGCACTTTTATGTTTTCAACCAAGAACTAGTTTTCCTCCCTGGAATACCATATACTACTTATCAATGTCTCAATTAAAAGCTGGATTATTTGGCAATTCATTCAAACATATGGAAAGATTATCTCTAGCATATTTTATTGGGTCACCTTTCAGATGGTTATTTAACCCTTAATTTAGCTAAATGTAAATTCGGAAAATGGTTCAGTGATTGTCAAAGTGTCCGCTATTGTTACATTTTCAAACCTAGCAAAATGTGAATTGCGTCATTTGCTAGCTGTGATTGGAGTTTTGTATTTACTGTGTTGATATTGTATTAATTCAATGAATGTGTATAGAACATTGCACAATACATGTTTCAAAGCAGATTTCCTCAGTTCCTCTGAGTCGTTTGTGTGGTTTCAAATGTTTGGATGTATATAACTGCAGACTGCAAAATCTAAACTGAAAGTCTAATGACTTTGTGCTACTGTTTAAGTAAAAGGTACACTCAAATGTTATCAGGACAGGCACGGTACCCTTGTCTGTCTCTTTCTTCTGTGCTAGCATCTTTACTACTCCAGCCACTGTGAGAACTTGGCAGTTCTATACTGCAGATGTTGATAAACTTTGTATGACAAATTGCTGCTATGTGTCTCATTTGTAAGTCGCTTTGGATAAAAGTGTCTGCTAAATGATTCATTGTAAATGTAATCATTTTGTTACTTTTCAGAAAACATTTAAAACTCACAGCACATCTCCACTGAAACAAACTATTAGATGGCTCAACAACCATAACGTAAGAAAATAAATAACTTCTATTCAGAAAAGGACATATTTATAATACAATATTGCATTATTGTATACAACACAAAATATTAATTATAAGGATAATTATAAGTGATCTTTTAAGTAAAAGAATAATTGTGAGTTCCTTGAAATTCTTTGGTTAAAAATGTTTAAGTAACACTGACTCAAACAATCAAGTTAAGAACTGAGGTTGTGGGAAATACACATAAGCGCTTCAATAATTTGAGCATGTTTGTTTGGTCAAAAGGAACTTATCGGGACATTTAATAAGTTATTAAGAATTCATAGAGATTTGAGCTCTTTTTAGTATTATTGGTGTTGTTTTACTGTAATTAGTTTTGTGTGTGTGTGTGTGTGTGTAGTCACCATTAGGGTGATTAGTGTTCCCTTTGGTGAAGTTTAATCCATGTAATTTTTCCTTGCGTATGTGAATGAGCATAGCTGAAGAGCAGCTTTATCTGCACTTCTTTGGGCAATCAATTGTTTAAAAGACTAACCCAAGTCATTTTCTTTTGAGACAATTAAATTAGGTAGAAACAAATACATTTGAATGAACTGATACATTTGTGTATATCTAACAAAGGTTTTCTAGTTAAGCAGACATAAATTACAATAATCTGAATTTTCTAAAAAAGCATAATGCAAAAATGTTTATCCAAAATATATCCAACACATAATTTCTTTCAGTGTGTGGTTCCAAAAGTGGTTTATATAGATCATAATCTTTTCGTCTTGGTTCATATGATGGCCATAGTTTTAATAGCACATTATTTGTGTATTAACAAGATGACATTTAAGGGATGTTATTTGTATTGCTGTGGTTACATTTTCTTCTCCTGTCGCTACACATCCAGGTTGGCCAATGCCCTAATTTATCCTTACCTGTAACTGGTGTGGTAAGGAGATTGTTCAATATAAATACAGATTGCTGCCGTTTATAAAGGGGCTTCTACTTCAATAAACACCCACACTTCTCCAATTGTCATTAAAAGCATTGTACTATTGTTACCTGTGTTACTATGACTGTTATCTTTTGTTTGTTTGTTGATATGCATACTGTTGGCAATAACCACCTTTACAATGATTTATATTGATTAACTATTGTAAATAACAATCTACATTCCTTATTTTTTTATATTTTATAAAGGTACATTTTGCATTCTGTTAGGGAAGCTAGATAGATGTCAATTAATTTCTCTTGAGTCTGTGTATTATATTTGTATCATATGTTTTATTATTTTTGCTGAAAATAAAATCAATATTTTTGAAAATATTCTGGGTTGAAACAGTGTTTTAATTTGGATAAAGGTTATGGTCTTTATGCTGCATCTTTACCCTAGACAGGGCCACAACAAGGGTCACGTATGTGACAAATGGACATTGTAAAACACAACGATGGACCGAACCATTTAAATACCATATAAAATGCAAGACTCTTTCTACAAAACCCTCTTCTAAGGGTGAATGAGAGAAAAACATAAAAGACAAGAAAAATAAATGGAAAAAGTGAGAGAACATACTTTTTTCTAAAGTGTGAAAAAAGTTTACATACTGATGCAGGAAAGTTCACATGTGAGAGCAGAAAACATTAAACAAAGGGGTTGGTCAGACATGACAACAAAATCCTCATCTACAGAAAACCCATCCAACATTTAAATTCACATAAGAAATTAAAGTAGATATAGGGAATGTAGTTACTGCACATTTTAGTGAGGATAAAAGGAATGATCGCAGGAAAAACTAATTCACAAAACTTCAGACCAACACAAAGGTGTCCAAAAGAACCAATGTGAGACTTGTGCAACAGCTTTTCCAGCCCTTGAACATTATGAAGGTTTTCTCTGATGTTTTGTTATGAATGGATGAAGTGAGTTAAGGTTTGAACAGAACACTTGGTCAAGTTCTAGAAGTGTTAAAAGGGATATTCTATGTTAGCAGACAGTGAATTGAACCACAAATATTCACTTGCAGACTGAAGTCATTCTCATACACACAAATACATGAGCTCCCTATTGCCTACCCAGGGAAGCCGTTCCCAAGCAGCTCACTGTCCGGGAAGTCCATGAAGATGGAAGGACACCTATGGAGAGAGGTCAGTTTATAGCCTGCCTAACACACACACACACATGCAGGCACATAGATGGCCTCCAACCCCTCTATAAACACAAAGTAGTATTTGTGATTCTTATGTCAAGTATTTGAAGCAGTTTTTATTACAACTTTAAGTCGGTTTATGTAGCCAAACCTGTTACCTAAAATACAGTGGGGTATGTGCAGTTTGATGTGTTGCAGTTTACCATGTTTTTTGTAAAAGCATTACAATGGACTACCTCATTAGAATCAATAATGTAAGCAGATAAAAAATGTACATTAAGGACTCTCAGCATTATAAAAGGTATATTCCCCTTAAAGTCAACATGAAACATTGTTCATTAGATTTCTGTAATGTGATGTGTTTCCAAGTGAAACAGGATGATAAAAAAAGTATGGTGGAGCTTGAATTTCTCCTTCAGCGTTTGACTGCATCATGAAATTCATCCCTCTATAAGGCTTTTCACACTACACCAAATCTTGGAATAGTGTAATTTTTAACCCCAGATTAGGGACACTTTAAACCTTGGGTTAAGCAATATTTCACACTTGTAATTTTTAAAAGAAACAAACTGTGTGAAATACAGTATGTACAGTTTTAATTACTAACCCACCATCAAGTACGAACAGTGTGAATCATGGAGCGATATAACCCAGGCACACGTTTGTCCAGGGTTAAGATTGACCCTGGGTTAACAAATAAAAAGGTGTGAAAAGCCAATAAATGACAGGACATTGTAGCGGATTGGTTGAAAAATAAGACGGCTAGGTGATGTCAGCCGCAAAGAAAAGTCATTTCAGAGTCTAATTGATAGTAAGGAACATGTATTAATAGGGTCAGTTTGATTTCACACTAACATATATATTTTTTTTTCTTGTTTTTTTTCTTCAGATGATTTTTATGTTTTTTTTTTTTCTAAATGTCTACAATAAATGTTAAGATCAGAAGTCACATGGCTACAAAGCGTTAACACAATAATTACCCACAAGCTAAGTGTGCTTTTACAACTAAAGGACAAATATAGCCCTGAACTCTGTGTGATAGAAAAAAGAGCTTGACATCTATGCCCTTGAGTTCTCTCTCTTCCTGTGTAACACTGTTGCTAAAAAGATGATGGGAAGGCTCCTTGGAGGTTTCAGTAGAAGTTACATTCCTGATCCATGGTGAACACAGAACAAAGAGAAGTATTTTGCATGTGCTCCTGTCTGAAAAGTCACCAAAGATTTCCCAGTTTACAGGAGGACAGAGAGAAAACAGACTTCAGCAAGGTCAATTACTCTCTCTCTCTCTCTCACACACACACACACGCACGCACACACACGCAGCGCACACACGCGCACACACACACGCACGCGCACACACACACGCACGTGCACACACACACACACACACGCACACACACACACAGAAACGGAAGAGAACTGCTACTTACGGGGTGACACAGATAAACTTGGTCTTCAGGTATGGCTGAATAACTGAAAAAAAACAACAAACTCTGTGTTATCAATAAGGATAGCATATATCCAGCTTAACAAGGTGGTTCCCCCCAAAATTAAAATTCAGTCATCATTTACTCACCATCATTTTGTTCCATTTACTGTATGTTGTGTTGGATGTTAGGAACTGACAACCTCATTCACTATTCACTTTCATTGTGTTTAACATCTCTTTTTGTGTTCCACGGAAAAATAGAACGTTTTATGGATTTGGAACAACACAAGGAAATGATGACAGAATTTTCCCCCATTGAGTTTATATCATTAAACAGCTTTGACAACCCAAAATACTTCCATAACGTGACATGAAACAGGATTATAAAAAATGTAGGACAGGACTTCATTGTCTCTCTCAGCAATTGATTGAATCATGGATCAAGTGTCAATATGACTGACAGGTGGTTGGAAAAATAAGAGCGCTTGGTGAGTTGTTTTAGAGGCAGAACATGTTATTAGATTTTAGATTTTGCAAACATAACCAATGAATCTTTCACATTAAGACCAGAAACATGTATAAATAACACAATGGGGTCAAATTTGAGGTCAAGTTTAGTTTTAATATCTAACTAGGGCTGGGCGATAAAACAATCTCAATATTTATAAAAATAAATACATTTATGTGATAAATAAAATCCACAATATCAAAGAAAAGATTTTGAGTAAATTTGGATATTTAGCTTGTGTTCTACATCTAGACGATCAGGTGTGTGTCGCTAAAAACTCAAGCAGTTCCACATTATCTAGCACCGAACACCCTTCATTTATGCCGTCCTACACGTGTTGCCTCTTTTCCCTGCATGTGAGCAGACATGAGGTGCCACATAAGCTAACGCAGTTCCAGAGCACCTTTATGCTGTGCTCCATTCAAGTCAGATGTGGGTTATTCTTACATGATATCTCCGATCTCTGATCTGTGCAATGCCAGAGGTGATGTTGAAGGAAACAAAACTAGCACTCTTGTTAGCTTAGCAGGTGTTTGACTGTCACCAGTGATGTCTCCTAGCAACCCAATTCATAAACAATTTTGCAACGCTAGTACCTGTGCTACAGGTGTACAACTATCAAATGACAGTATAGTTTACCATGTTTTGAACATCTGTCTCTGCTAACATTTGTAAAACAACCTTTAATATCATATAATGTAGGTACTTTGACTAATGAATTGATATTATTTAATAAAAGTGAATGTTTATCACTTATTTTGTACATCTTCCTGGGTGCCGACATGTTTGTGTGACATCACGCACCTGCATCTCGGCAAAATCAGTTAAAATTGCCGCATGTTGGAATTCCGACTTCAAGTGGCATTGTACTTTTCCTAGAAGGTAGTTGGAAAATCCAACTTTCCAAGTTTAATGAAATGCAGCATTAAATCCCAAAGTTTTTCCCCTCTAAATTTAGCTTTATTAATTAGCATGTTACGAGCCATTAATAATAATCAAATAGATTACTGTTCTGATTTGTGTTAAATTAATCAGATGTCATCTTCTCTGGCATGGATGACAAGGAAAGAAATAAAATGACCAGTTTGTAGCCTTTCTCACTTTAATGAAAATATAAAAATGGTCCCTCTCAGGGGATACCTCTGAACCCCCAAACAGTATCATTCCTCAGTCACAAGGGCCTCTATGCCACCACTGGGTCTCTAAATGTAACGAAATATCAAAATAATTTGAAAGTAAAAATGATTGTCATTATACTTCAAAATGAACAGATGATCTTTTAACATTCATATCCAACTGCACTTGATTCATAAAAAATATTTTTATATTTTGGTAGACGATCCCTCAGACATCACTACTTTGGCTGACTCTGGGCCCAATGCAGTTTTGTATAGACTATTGTGACTGTTTAGGACCCACCCCCTTTTTTCTTCTGCCAACTTGGAATGTGAATGTATATCATGATAAATATTATCATCAAATGATATGAAAAAGAATATTGTGATAATATTTTGGCCATATCACCCAGCCCTAAACTTAACCTTTTTGAAAAATAGAAAATTAATGTCAATCTTTTGCATTCTCTTTATTTACTTGTTCTTTGACAACTTCCTCTGAAGCAAAATGTTTTTGGCAAACCACACCCTGTCAGTACACTTCAGTACCAATATTCCAATACAAAAATAGCAGTCTCCAAAATAAACGAGAATGAGATGAGACAAATAAGAACTGTTATTTACAAGCAACAGAGAGATCTGCTTCCAGGCTAGACTGATTTATATTGAGGGACACTCACCACACCCAGAGTCAGGGAACTCGATGTCTGGTTGAGGCTCAGAGCGGCAGTACTTGCCAAATGCCTCCTCTTTAGGGATTTCCGGGTACAGGTAGACCAACGGAGAGACCAGGATGTTGGTGGCATCCATGATCTTGTAGCCCATGATGATCTCAGCAAATGACATGCTGTTGAGCTGCTGCTTAGTGTATGGCTCCACGGACTGGATCTGGGTCTTACCTGAACATACACCAACAGAGAGTCTTTATTTACTCTCCTTCATGTTATTTCAAACCTGCATTTGGAATGTATTTAATAACCACCTTTATTTCAACTTAATCAGGCACTAAATGAATAATTTATGTTAAATTAAGTTAAATAAAAATATTTTAAGCGCAAACATGGTGGTGGTCTGCTGCATCCTTCACAACTGAACACTGCAAGTTTGGGAATTGTGCTATGCCATTTGCTTTTAGCACCAATGTTTTTGTGCTTTTACCAGATTTGCATAGTTAATAAAGTGCTAAAACCATGCAGACAGCAAGTGTAAATAAACATTGCCATCACTGGGTGCAGTACTTAGTGAATCCCCCCCTCAAGCAATTACAAGTTCTCACCACTGATGTCTTTCTCCACCCAGGTAAAGGTTATGCCTCCCTCTTTGCTGCTTTCACTGAAGCGCAGAAGGAATGTTCCAGGAGGTTTTGGGCTCAGGATCGCTCTTTCTCTTTCTTTACTGATAAAGCCCATTATATACCTGGAAAACACACGTCAGAGCTTAATGTCACAAGCAAAACAAGCAGTGATTAATGTAATGAACTATCAATACTTCATATGAAAACTGTTTGAAAGAGTTTAGTGGGAGTCCTCACCCTTCATTCCATAGAGCCAAAATATATTTCTTCACTAGGTCAATTATATTGTCTAGCCACACCCAGAACGAGAAACCTTTTCCTGCCATGTTCTCCTGGAACCAACAAACACATACAGATGCACAACATGTTTAGGATATTTTGAAAGTAACTGGTTCAGCTAGTCTGATCTGATCTCAAATTAAAATGGGGAACAAAAAGGTTGTCATAGAAACATACTTTGCAGAACTTGGCCCATGTGATTTGGCAACCGGAGTAGTTCACGCACGGACCTATACAAAAACAGAGATACAGAATTAAACAGTTATGCATAAAGAATGTTAATATATGCATACTTGGGCTGCCAAAGTTTATGTCATTTGCAGTTTTTGTATGGCAGAATGTGAAATATGTATGAAATATCCCCTAAGAGTGAAACACATCATTAAAGAGAAGGCCAGCGGTAAACTACTTCAGGCTAGTGCCAAATATCTTTCCTTAATAAAGGAACTAAATGTAAAAAAAAATGAAATAATAATAATAATTAATTAAATTCAATAAAGATTTTTTGGCATGACAATTGGAGTATAGTATTGCCAAAGCAATAATACTAAGTAACTGATGTTTCATACACAATATGGCCAAATTTTTGTTCCACCAACAAACTTGTTTGATTACAATCTTGCAAATCACACAATTGGAATTCTACCTTGAAAAACAAGTGGAGTGAGTCAAACCATGAAACATTCCAGTGCTGTAATACAGAGCTAAATGTACAGTATATATATGCACACACATATATACACACATACCTAACAGTTTTTCTGCAAGTGTGGTGAGCTGTTCAATGGTCAATCCTCTCTTAGTTGTGGAAGAAAATTGCCAGCTCAGCACCTCAGCCACCTGATCCCATGTTCCTACTGGAGGTTTGGTGAAGAAATTTACATTCTGTGAAGACAGAGAGAGAAAAATAATTCTTAGTAATATGTATTAACTGTAGAGCTAACAGTAAGTATGGCTTGCTGTGGTTCCATTTCAAACCTTGGGATGGTTGGTCAGCATGTTGTACCACAGGATGGACGCCCATGCATTTGGCATTTGACAGATATTAGAGATGACCACCACTGGGAGAGAGTGTGTCTGGACAGAGATAAAGACATTTATTCACAATTTAGAATAACACGGCTGAAGAATCCTCTTATTTTGTACATTGTGCTCAGTCGGAATTCTGATTAACACAAGCTGACACCAGAGGTTAAATAATTATTTCCAAAACCCCCATGAGCAAACAGAGCTTGCTGTAACTGGCTTGCTTAATTTGTATGGTTAATTAACCTGCTGTGTGTGTTGGTATTTTGCATAACCCTGTTGTTTCCATACACAAATAAGTAATGATTTTGTCTGTGTGCTCATATCAGCTCATAATAGGCAAGTAGGAAGCGCTGTGTGCATTTAGGGGTTCAATAAGGCAGATCGTCCAAGGACTCACTGACTGGTTACTCATTCAAATCCTCCCACAGATAGCGCCATGGCGACAGCATATCAGAATGACCTTATTGGCTTTCTGCATGTTGAATCAATCTCTGTGAGCAATGTGTTGGACTTAATCACTACTCAGGGTTTAATATAATCTTTAAATTGATATGAAGCCCAACAGGACTAGTTTGACATTTTATAAGAATTCGAAAACATTTGAAAAACACTAAAGAAAAAGCAATTCAAATTGAAGAGTGTAATTTCTGTGCCATCAGCGTCACCAAAAGGAATTGCAAAACAATTGGTAACCATCTTTAATGGTTAGCACAAACAGATAGTCCTGAAAAACGTAATCCTGCAACTGCATGCCAATCTACAAATGGGGGCAGAATCTCCAAAAGAAGGGGGTAACTCCATAAAGGGGCAGGTTTATTCCAAAAGTGTTCAATATTCTAACATAGAAAAATATCACAATTGTGTTTATGTGTGTGTAGTTTCTTACCTCAAGGTCGATCTTTAGGCCTTGATGGTAAACCTCTGTTTCAAATGTGATCAAGTGCAGTTCTTCAGTCACAATCAGGGATGCCTGTATTTAAGAGGGTAAAGGTCAAACACTTCAAAATGTTCAAACTGACTTTTTACCTCAAAACCTTGTATAATCATTCAAAATTGTGAAACAAAGCTGCTGTTATATAAATTCTTACATCACTGTTGGTCCGGCCTCCATTGCCACATCTCTGCTCTCGTAGAGTCTGACAAAAAGAGGCAAAAGTCAGGACTACAGACCCCATAATGCATTTCAACCAACTATGAGCCAACACCTGATCCAATTTGATTTTGTGTGACAGATCAAATTGACTGTGTCAAGTCTACGTCTTTTTATTTGATGTAATTTTGTAAATCCATAGAGCACAGGCTTCTTAACTACAAAATGAATTGGTGCACTGGATGAGCTTACCAGATGTTTGAACTCTGCTGACAGGCTGCCATTGTTGGATTCCTCCATGTTCATAACTTTAGTGTTGGTGCCAAGTATGTTGAATTTACGAGAGCTGGAGGAAAAATAAGTAGAGGACTATATAGAGCAAAATTGTTTACATGTAGAACCAAGAGAGACTTCATTTCACCACACTGGTGGTGATATATATAAATATATATATATATAGTAGTGGTCAACTTGCTGAAATGACTACTGAAGTGGCGAATGCTGAAATCTCGAGAGCAGGGTGGCCGTTATAATGCTAATGTATAGTGTAATCTAATGACAGCTAATGAGACTTCCACAAAATTGCTGGGAAAAACAGTTTCTGAATGCACTGAATGCAGATGATCTCAAAATAAAAACCTAAATAAAAAAGGCTTCTTAATCCACCTGACTGATATATCTGTCTGTTATTTCAAATAATCATGTGACAATGATATAATTCAGAGAGAATGGAGTTTTAACTTTAAAGCTCACCCTCGAATGGCTGCCACATCCCCTGACTCCCTGGAGGACAGAAGAGCAGAGATTAAGGCAACAAAATAAAACTCAAAGTAATTTCATGTTGACATCATAGACAGGAAATAGGACTTACTTGTCAATGCACACTTTGATCTTTAGCTGGTAATTCAACTCCGGGAATTTCACTAGTAATCTAAAGAGAGAGTAAAAAACTTTTCAAGATTACACATTTTAAGTTTTGTATCCTTTCTTCATTCAGAGTTCTATGTTCATTCATTTATGACTCATCTGTACAAACCTGACTTTGGTTGTGAACTGAACTCCTGTTTTGATGACGAGAGGTCGGTCAGGATGCATGGGCATACAAGGCTGCCTCTCAACGACAAATGCACTGCAATGAAACAAGTACACCATAGAAAACAATATGGTTGATCAGATCCTATTCCATTTATAGCACCGTAATAGTTACTATCAGAATAAAGAGCTTGATTTTGACAGGATTATGCATGAAAGAGTGTTACAAAATCAAGTTTGACCAAAAACTTTAACTGATAATAACTCTTTCCCCCTTAATCGGTTAAAAGTTTATCGATAAAGTCAGACATAGCCCAAAACAAAAGATAACCTCTCCAGGTAAAAGACCAACTGTGGAGATACAAATTAAGAGAGGAGACTTGGACAAGTGTACACTGCCAAACAATTTGTTAAATTAATCCTTTGACTTTGCGCCACATTAGTCTTGAAAAGTAGGCTGTTTACATTCAGGGGTTAGTGCTAAATTATTTAGTTATTACTGTGTCTAAAAGTAAAATCAAAACAATAAAAAATTGGTTGTGTGTGATTATCAAACTCTTAAGCATAATAATTGGTTTAAAAACAATAATTGGTATTGGTCTTTTAAAAAACACTGTCAGTCAATCTCCAGTTATAAGTGTGTTTTATACCTCTTCATAAGGTTTCGGAACAAGTCTACAATTTTCTCCTCCAGAGCAGGGCGGTGTTGAATGATCGGATCTCCTTTATATGAGACCTTCTGTTGAAGTTCCTCTAACTTCTTGATCTGCTGTCTGATCTGCAACTGTGACTCAGCCAAAGAGGTGATCCTGAGAATGAGAGGAAGATTTAAATAAAAAATGATCTGAACTGAACATTTCAAAATCATCTTTGGTCATGAATGGATTTGTCCTGTGTACCATGTCTCCAAGCGGTCCAGGCAGATGTTTGGTGGTCCTCCGATGCAGGCAATCTGCTGTCTCCTCTTCCAGTCAGCCAGCTCCTCATCTGTCAGATTCTTCTGTACAAAGTCCATGGCAGACAGCAGCCCTGCCATCTCAGTTACTATTTGCTGTGAATCAGACCCATTTTTGGTAATATATTTGAGGGCCTAGAACACTTTTCTTCATCTAAATGTACCCAATCTCAGATGGCAAAACAAAAGAATGTGAAAGTGGAGATTTATAGTAAAAAAGGACTTACATATTGATCTGATTTCTCATTTTAGAGAGCATTTTATTGAAAAAATATTTGGATACGCCCAAGTTGAGTCATCAATATTCTTTCTGTCAGTTTTCCCGGAAGAAAAATACTATATATTTGACAAGTGTATCTGTTAAAAGATAATCTTGTCAACTTGAAGGAGTACTCTAACATATAGATGACCTCAGTGATTACATTGGGTCTTTAAAGATTTACTGGGCTTTAATTTTCACAAACCTAGAATTCAATGTTGTACAAAAGAAATCAGTCATAATTTGGTTTAGACTTCTGTAGTGACTTCTGATCTTGATGGTCTGGTCTGGATAGGGTTTTACTGTATCTCACCCTCCTCAGCTGATCCAGAGCACTCAGCATCTGCTCCAGTTGAGACATCTTCTGCCTGGTGGCTGCTGCCTGGCTGTTTCCATTCAGGTCCTGGGACAACTCTGAAAGGTGATGTACAGAATTATGACACATGGGTTTTTATGACTACTGAAGGAAATTTGTTGGAATTTTAAAAACAAATCTGCAACAATTGCTCCAACATTTGCTTGCTATACCTCCAGCACTCTTGAGAGTTTTGTAATTAAAGTCAAAGTCATCTTGAAGGTTCTCCAACATCTTCATCTTCTGTTCCATGTCCTGCACAGAAAAGGTGAGTAAGGGGGGAATATAGAAGGTTGAGACCCAATTTGAATCAAAGTAATACTATGGGGTAATGTGTATAATATGAGCCCAACATCTTGTGCCCAATATAATATAATTAAATAATTGTGTGATTCACTCAAGTTGCTACAGAATGTCATTGTAATAAATTTATTGTACAATTTTGGGATAAATGAACACTAAATGACTACTTACTATGGGACCTCACTTGTCAAATAATCCATGTCATAAAGACTTGCTTATTCAAAACAACAATGTTTGGAGAGATGAGGGCATTTATGTGTACTTCTGATCTGCTTTTTGTAAAAAAATCTATGTATTTCAGCTAAAGTGTAAATATATTTACCAACCTGTACTCTCTTCCTGATGTCCTGCAGGTTGTGTTCCAGTATCTGCTGTTTCTCTGTCACCACGGTCCCAGTGGGGTGGGCAACCTGGCCATCCTACACACGTGAAAGGAAATGAGACACACCAGCTGCCTTAATTGTGGAGCAGAAATCTGAAGATACCCTAACAGAGCTAGAAACTATTCCAAGGCAGTTAAAATATACAATTGTGTAATTCGACAGGAAAGTACTTGCAATATCTGGTCTGGTTGAGAAAACAATGAACAAACTAATTGGATTATATGAGTTATTCTTTATTTGTGATTTCACATGTGAGTTCATTGTGTATACACTTACCTGTAGTTTGTGCAATATATAAGCACATTAGTATGTGTCTGCATCTATAAGTGCATACACATGCATTAATATGCTTACTAGTTATATGTGTGTGTGTGTGTGTGTGTGTGTATACCTGCTGTGCAGTGGTGGCTGTCTGCAGCAGACGCTGTTCTTCCCACAGGCAGCGGGCCACGATGCGAGCGATCTCCATGGGCTTCTCCAGGTACTTGCTCTGTAGGTGCTGTTTGATGCGCCGCAGGTTGTGTTGGTACAGGACATTATTCTCCTGCAGGAAGCGGCTGTACTGCTGATCAATCTCCCCCAACAGGTTATGGAACACCAGTGTGGCATGAGACTCCTTGTTGGCTGCATACGCCCTGTGGCACACAAGTAAACAGGCTCATACGATACACAGAAGTACAGCAACGTTTTACAAAATAAACCAGCAAAACTTGTACAGAGTAGCAACTAAACAATTAAAGCAAACTAGAGAGACTTAATATATTGGTAACTATATCGTTATAGGTCAATGTTATTGATTTGATAAATTATCATTTTTCAAATAAAATTAACAGTCCATCTTTAAATCCCCCATCATCCTTGTGTTTTGATGTCTGAATTAATTTAAAACAAGTAAAACTTGTGTTTTTAGTTAGTTATCGAACCACATATTTTTTCAATTCACTGTTTTTCACTTTTGCTTTGCCTTTTTTAAAGACAAAATAACAGATTCATCTGCCATCATATTCAGACTTAACAATAAAATAATTATCCTACAAACAAACAAACAATCCAATGTTTCCCCTATATAAATTTCACATGATTCATTTAATATTTTTGATGCAAAATAATGCTTACCAGCCCCAGTCAGCTGTGCGCTTTGCACACTGCAAAAGAGACCCAGCTTCACACACACAAATACACGCCCATACTCAGATTTACCTCACTGCATAACACACATGTCAAACTCTCTTCATTTCAAGTGGCCCGTGAGCTCATTTCTGAAATGTAGGATGTCAAGGGATCACAACGTTTCACTGAATGATTAGTTAGAGCTTTAGAATATTAATGAACCTTCTACTTCATCTGTATATTTTGGAGAGCATTTGCACGCTTCAAAAGCGGAATGAAACAGCGCTACATGGGTCAATTTATCAACATGACTCAATCATGGATAAAGCAGCACGAGCGCAATACAGGTGCGGTATTTCGAGGACTGGCCTCAGCTGCACGACTTTTTAAATGCACTTGTGAACCATTGAGATGTGCGCTGGGGTTTGCAGAGCCCGTTTGAATGCAGTACTTAACTATCTGTTGCAAAACTCTTATGTTTAGGGGATGAAACTAGTTTAAAACAAACAGCTCCCACATTCTAAACGGCACTGACAAAGAAAACAGGAGAAAATATAAATTAGAAGGCTTTTCAATTCTCAAATCACAACACTTACAAATATGTACCATGGAAATTTCTGTAGTAACACAAACTGTACTGTATTAACTATGGTAGTAGTGGCAGAAAACGTTTCTAAATGTATTTAGATGTTTTCATTACAAAATTGCCACAGTTCTCTATATAGAAACCACAGTTACTAACCATGATAGTGAGGAGACATGTATGGTTGTTATCATGAACTATTAAAAATATAATTGTTAAAACTATGGATACAATGGAAGAACTATGGTGCATTTTCATAATTATGAACCAATTGATCAGTTTTCCATCTGTGTAAAATATGCACTCTAGTAATGCTCTCTAATTGTAGGAACATGTAAGTTGTTTTGTTTGCCTTCAGTAATTCCAAGAGACGACTGTAGTTTAATCAGTAGGAGCCTGATGAAATGAATCTGTAAAGAAGACCCAACTTAGGCCCAAGCTTAAAATCAATGCTGTACAGTCAAATATGCATTTCAATGCACATAACATGTAATATTATTGGAAATTGAATGGGTGCTACTAAGTCCTTTGAGGGCACAAATCAACCCTGATGTGGCCCAGGCTGAAATTCAGTTTGACACCCCTGTTTTAAGCTATTCTTCGACCAACACGCGTTAATACGGGTCCAGCGTTGCAGGCTTGTGGACGCGTAAATGCACAACAGCACCATTGCTGAAAACAAATCCTAGGTGAAACACAGCAAACCTATTATCAGAGCTTTGTCTTTGAAAACTATGCAGTCATACTGAGTGAGTATTTTTTTAGTCCTGGCTGTTATGTGTACTTATGTGTGCAGCTAATTTATTAATCATCTAAAAAAATATCAGGAAAATAAAAATCATGCAGGGCCAGGCCATATAGTCAATACTATTGAGCTGACTTGAATATGAACTCACCTTAAAAATGTAACACTTATTTTAGCTTGTATAAACAATTTTGACAACTGCAAATTTGATGATAATGTGTATGTAGATAGACAATCATTGTGTATGTCTGTCTACATACACAATGGTTGGCTTTTGAAAGCTGAGGTCAGAGTACAAACACAGCTTTTGCAACTAACCATTTCCCTAAAGCAATAACATTTTCAGAATCAGAATCAGCTTTATGTCAAGGACTTTGTCTCGGTGACAGGAGCACAGCAATACAAAAACAGCAGCAAGTATATAATAATACAAAATAATACACACCACAGACACACACCTATATAGATACATACATACATAGTGCAATTCTAATACAAATATTTTATCTGTTATGTAGAGTGCAAAATACTTTTTATTGTATTTTTTTAGATATAAAGAACGGGCCTTATTAGGCTTATTAGAGTGTTTCAGCAAACAATCCATTCAAAACGCTCTATGAAACAATCAGTTTGTCACAAACCAAAAATCCTGAGGGTTATTTTTTGTGCTATGAGTCCCTTGATAGGGCTGAAAAATTTAGACCATGTTACAAAATTCCCCTTTTGTATTCCACAGAAGAAAGAAGGACATAAAGGTTTGGAGTGACATTAGGGTAAATAATGACAGAATTTTTATTCCGGCGAACTATCCCTTTAACAGTTTTCAAATTCCAGGAAGTTCACATAACAGGCCTCTCATGGGATTTCTTCTTGTTCTTGGGGAGACTCAAAAAAGAGCACAATGGGGTCTGCTAGATGCTGCAAATACTGTGAATTTGCATTATTTTTAACCAACTTACAAACTCCTCCCGAGCTGAGTCTTTCACAGTCTTCAAGAAATGCCTGAAGATAAACTCTCCATGTTCTTTATTAGGCAACCTGGTTAGAGAAATCCAAGTTCTTTTCATTATAGAAAACAAAGGTGTGCAAGAAAAATTTACAAACGCCCCAAATGCACCACAGAATCAAGTTGTCAACAGAGTGTATATGTTTATCTATATGTAATTTATCCAACTATAGTGCTTGCAATGTTTTTTGAAATCTGGAATATATGGAAAAACCGCCCAGCCCTACTATGTACTGCAGCACATCTCATGTTACTGTCACTTTGTGAAAGTAACGCACAACATACTTTTAAAATGAGTTTGCTGAGAAAAATAAATAAATAAAGAGTATCACGTCCAAACTACACCCACTCCAATCATCAAATCACATCGAATATCAGAGTTTTCTTAGGTCAAGAATATCAGGGATATGCGTGAACAGGAGAAATATCACCGAACACACCTTAGCAAAATGTAAATGTCAGTGAATTTTGTCATAAATTTAGAGGAATAAAAATAATCCTGTTCGCCAAGTAAGTATAAATTAGTCTTTAGAATAAATCGTTCATTGTTGAAGCATTACTTATTTTTAAGTCCCTTTGCATATAAGTGTCTGCTAAATGGATAACGTAAAACATACATTAGTGCAATAATAACGCTCTAATCTATAGTAACTCATGTTGTGTAAAATGACTATAATATTCTTTGATGTCTAAATACTGACATTGTACTCTCTCTTCTATTACTTCTATTTTTCGTTCATTCTCTTACTCTGAAGAACAACAAACTGTGATTTCACAAATTACTCGAAAAGCTTTCAAAAAGAAAAGAATCACTAAAATTGTCCAAAAGAGAGGCCTGGGTAGCTCAGCGAGTATTGACAGTGACTACCACCCCTGGAGTCGCGAGTTCAAATCCAGGGTGTAATGAGTGACTCCAGCCAGGTCTCCTAAGTAACCAAATAGGCCCGGTTGCTAGGGAGGGTAGAGTCACATGGGGTAACCTCCTCGTGGTCGCGATTAGGGGTTCTTGCTCTCAATGGGGCACGTGGTAAGTTGAGCAAGGATCACGAAGAGTAGCATGAGCCTCCTGTGCTGTAAGTCTCCGCGGTGTCATACACAACGAGCCATGTGATAAGATGACTGTCTCAGAAGCTTCTCCTCTGTCACCCAAATTGAGGTGAGTAACCGAGCCACCACGAGGACCAACTAAGTAGTGGGAACTGGGCATTCCAAATTGGGAGAAAGAGGATAAATAAAAATGAATAAAAATTGTCCAAAAGAGCACCACAACTGTCCAAAACCAAGTGTTGGTAAATTCAAATGAAACAAAATTCTAAGATCAACCGATTCAAGCAGCAAACAAAACATTAATGAGATAAAGCTTGGCTTCAATACTTCACCACAGGTGTAAACACTCAGCATGCCACAACCAAGAGAACAAACCCAACTAGCACTCAATGATATTATTTATTCTAGATTTTATCCATATGAAGAGGCATAATATGATACAGAAACTAAAGAGGAGAGTGAAACCAGACACGAGTCATTTCAGTGTGAGATTTCGGAGTCCACAGTAAAATTATAGAGAAAACCTATAAGTGAGTCATATCGACACTGTGAGAAAATATAGAGAAAAAAATGGCATGGTGTATGTTATTCTATACAAGAGACTTCCTGGAGCACTTTTACGGGCAGAGGCGTGACATCACAAAAGTGAACATTTGGCCTATATTCTAACAATAAGGAAGTGTTTTTACAAGCATGATATTTAGATTCAGTGAGGCTTGACAAACTGTTAGACAACAACTTTATCATCTCCATTTGATGTGCAACAGTGATAAATATATTCACCTCTCTTGGTGTCAGAAAGGATCTGTTGCTCCTAAAATAGTTCTGTGGGAAACAAATGTGAAGAATGTTGGCTGCAGTCACATTATCATTCTGTGGCATTCAAATCATCCTAACTCAAATTTAGGAGCTTTAAAGAAATAGTTTATCGAAAAATTACAATTCTGTTCTCATTTACTCACACTAATGTCTTTCAAACATCAAACACATTTTCTATCTTACATGGAACACAAAAGGGGGTTATTTATAGCAGAATGTCCACACAGCTCTTTTCCATACAAAGAAAGTGAACGTTTTTTTACAGAAAATTTAGAAGGCAAGAGATCAAGTGATTTCAGAAGACTTGGAAAATATGACACAAGTCATATAGACAGCTTTTGCATTTTTTGGAGCTTTTTCCACGTGAATAATCCTCCACCGTAGATCAGCTGTTTGCTTCTCTATGGGAGGCGTAAACAGGGTCATCCACCTGTCCCACACAACAAAGTCTTGTTCCAATAGCTCAGGCCACTTTGAAGCTCTTTGCTTGCTAAGTGAGTTCATATTAACTACTTTCACTGCGATATGGTACAATGCCATTTTTGATGTTGACTTAAAATCTACACCTATGGCAGGAGTCATTTTTAGAATTCATGTTCATCCCTCTGATCTGAAAGATTCACCTCTTCCAGTATTAGAAAGAAAATAATAATTGTCTAGTCCAAGACTGCCAGCCCTCTGCAGAATCACACATGCAGTCTGTATCCATACCAAATTATGATGATAAAGCAGTTTCTGTGCTGCTTGCAGTCTACAAGCACAGATGCAACTCAGTATGTCCACCAAACCTTAGCCTCCCTCATGTACTGGTAGATAAAGCACAGCAGCCTGAGTCCAATGCTGCTCACTCCAGATAAAATCCACAAATAGCTTTTGTATATAACAAATCATTTCACTGGGTGGTTCCATGACCATGACTTAATGCCACAATGTATATAGGCTGCAAGATGATTCACGACCAGAACTCTCCCTCTATAGGCGGATCTTTTGTGACGTCATTGTTTATGTTTGTCGCGTTGCATCATGGGAATCGTGTGGCAGGAAACACTGCTAGATACCTGTAATTTGATTGTTTTGCACGTTTGGAGGGGGATTTAGAGAACAGGATGGTTCAATCTTGCTGTGTGGTCGATTGTACGGCTCGTCGGGGGCCTGATAAAAAGTTTTTTCGAATTCCCTCCGAAAAGGATCGCAAATTTTCAACAATTTTTCACCATAGTACAGACGCCATTGAAAGTCTCACACTGAACACAATTGAATTGGTACAACAGTCACTACATTTTCAATAAATAAATAAGAACACTGATCAATGAAGACTTACCCGGCTTTGCAGTCGCAGTGAGCAGTGATTATTTCGCCGTTCTCTTTGGCGATCACCCACGGGAGATGCGAATCACGCTGTGACTCTGCTTGGCCAGGTCTAACCTCTGCTTTTAGCACGATCACTGCTTTCTGTTTGGCAGAAAAGATCGGCCCAACTTTTCGAGAAACAAAATAGTCATAGGCCTCCAGACTTTTGAAAGCCATTAATCTTTCATGAGTGAAGGGTCCAGGGGTTTCTATTAAATAAGAATAAATGTCTCCCCAGCAGATTGGTGGCCAAGACACGGGCGAGTCGGACCAACGTTTTTTGTCATCCCAGATCTCATATGGGCTTTGAATAACTTCGATTTTGTCACCAATAAAAATTTTGAGCTTCTCTCCAAACCTCCTCCGGTCTTCAGATTTTAAAGTGCTTATATATTGTGGATTTCGCCCGCTAACTCTCTTGAAAGTGCTCGTCGCGTATTTACAGCCCGCCATACTGTTTGTTTTGTTGCCACACAACCACTCGCGCATGCGTACAAAGATGTCAACAAAGATCCTCCTATAGGACAAATTTGGTAATAGCCAATTTCATTTAGACAATCAGGCTGATTCCTTCTCCGGCATTCCCTCCAAATATTTATTTTTAAAACTGTTCAGTTCACAAGACAACACCAAACACGTGTGCCCTCTTATGCCGATTTCAACCCTCCTGGAAATTTTAGAGGTCCAGTGCTTTCCCACTGTTCAACAATAAGTCCCTCACATTTCTCTCAATTCACTTTGGTGGTGGAAGCTCTCACATATAACTTTATACGTTCATTAAGAGTTGTAATGTCCTTCTGCACAGAAATTAAAACAGTTATGTCATCAGTATAAGCTTACAATGTTTTCCCTTCATTTGGAATTAAAAATCCATTAAGATCTCTCCTGAGCCTATACAAAAAGGGCTCCATATCAAGATTATATAATTGTCCATAAACAGAACAACCATGTCTAATGCCTCTTAGGACAGGTACTGGAACACTTAGTACCCCACCAACCTTAATCATAACAGATGCATCATGGACCAACAACCTAATATAAGAAATAAATTGGTCCCCAATTCCAAAACTCTTTAAGACATAAAAAACACATATTCATGGTCCACTCTTTTTGTTGATCTACAGACAGTAAAGCTATACTGGATTCAGTTAGACAACTAAAATCAATCACATCCTTTAATACAAATAAATTCTCTATGACTGAACAGTCAGGAACACAATATGTCTGGTCCTTCTGGATCAATTAACCCAAACAGCATTTAAGCCTGTTTGCCAAACATTTTGAGAATATCTTGTAGTCCACACAAAGTAAAGAACTAGGTCTCCAGTTTTACTAATAGGAAGTGATTTACTCTTAAAACATTCTGATAAAACTTTATGGAAATCTTCTCCCAATATTCCCCAAAAGTGCTGATAGAACTCAGACATTAGTCCATCTATTCCAGGAGAATGTCCAGTCGACAACTGGTGGACTGCAACTTATAACTCATGGAATGTAAATATTTGTCCAGGGCTTTTTGCTGCACATGCCCCAACTTTGGTAAATCATGATGCAAGTCTTTAGCACTCTCAGAATCACAGTACTCAGCACTATCCAATTTAGAATAAAAATCCACTACCAGCTCCCACATTTCAACTGGATCAGCAGTTACGTTTCCATTAGGAAGGCGAAGGGGATGCATCTGCTTTTACTGAACAGTCTTTTTCCAAATTAAAAAAATACAAATTTGGGGCATCCATGTCTTTAATTGTACAAATCCTAGCCCTTATAAGTGCCCCTTTCACTTTCTCTTATAAAAGGATCCATGGTCTTTTTCATTCTTATTCAAAAGATCACTGTGTTCCATATTCTTATTTACAAAAAACTCTACAAAAGACTCAATGTCTTTTTGCAAGCTTTGGACAATTACCTACACATTTGTTATACTATGAGAGGTATAATTTTGACAGAAATTTTTATCTGTGCTATTCCAACATCCCACTATTCATTAAGATTCTCAAACAGACTTTTGTTTTTTTATCTTTCCCGTTTTCACAAAACAAATTAAAACCATCACAGAAAATAACATATTTTCTATTAAAATGCCAATAATACATGGGTTTTAACATTTGTTTGATATTAAAATAAAAACCACCATTGTATTATCAGAAAACCCATTAGTTTAATTAAAGCATCCATCACCCTATTTCACACATCTTACCTAAATATAATCAGTCTAATCTAGCCACATTTACTTCATTTTCTGATACTTTTAGCTACAGTATCTCACAAAAGTGAGTACACCCCTCACATTTTTGTAAATATTTGATTATATCTTTTCATGTGACAACACTGAAGAAATGACACTTTGCTACAATGTAAATTAGTAAGTGTACAGCTTGTATAACAGTGTAAATTTGCTGTCCCCTCAAAATAACTTAACACACAGACATTAATGTCTAAACCGCTGGCAACAAAAGTGAGTACACCCCTAAGTGAAAATGTCCAAATTGGGCCCAAAGTGTCATTATTTTGTGTGGCCACCATTATTTTCCAGCACTGCTTTAACCCTCTTGGGCATGAGTTCACCAAAGCTTCACAGGTTGCCACTGGAGACCTCTTCCACTCCTCTATGACGATATCAGCTGGTGAATATTAGAGACCTTGTGCTCCTCCACCTTCCGTTTGAGGATGCCTCACAGATGCTCAATAGGGTTTAGGTCTGGAAACATGCTTGGCCAGTCCATCACCTACACCCTCAGCTTCTTTAGCAAGGCAGTGGTCATCTTGGAGGTGTGTTTGGGGTCGTTATCATGCTGGAATACTGCCCTGCGGCCCAGTCTCCGAAGGGAGGGGATCATGCTCTGCTTCAGTATGTCACAGTACATGTTGGCATTCATGGTTCCCTCAATGAACTGTAGCTCCCCAGTGCCGGCAGCACTCATGCAGCCCCAGACCATGACACTCCTACCACCATGCTTGACTGTAGGCAAGACACACTTGTCTTTGTACTCCTCACCTGGTTTTCACCACACACGCTTGACACCATCTGAACCAAATAAGTTTATCTTGGTTTCATCAGACCACAGGACATGATTCCAGTAATCCAAGTCCTTAGTCTGCTTGTCTTCAGCAAACTGTTTGCGGGCTTTCTTGTGCATCATCTTTAGAAGAGGCTTCCTTCTGGGACGACAGCATGCAGACCAATTTGGCTGGCCCCCCACCCCTTCAACCTCTGCAGCAATGCTGGCAGCACTCATATGTCTATTTCCCAAAGACAACCTCTGGATATGACGCTGAGCATGTGCACTCAACTTCTTTGATCGACCATGGCGAGGCCTGTTCTGAGTGGAACCTGTCCTGTTAAACCACTGTATGGTCTTGCCCACCGTGATGCAGGATCTTGGCAATCTTCTTATAGCCTAGGCCATCTTTATGTAGCGCAACAATAATTTTTTAGAGTTTTTAAGAGTTATTTGTCATGAGGTGCCATGTTGAACTTCCAGTGACCAGTTTGAGGGAGTGTGAGAGCGACGACACCAAATGTAACACACCTGCTCCCCATTCACACCTGAGACCTTGTAACACTAACGAGTCACATGACACCGGAGAGGGAAAATGGCTAATTGGGCCCAATTTGGACATTTTCAGTTAGGGGTGTACTCACTTTTGTTGCCAGCGGTTTAGACATGTGTGTTGTGTTATTTTGAGGGGACAGCAAATTTGATTAGGTCAATTCCACATTAAACAATTTACCACTATTGTTGAAATGTTTTTATCTGTATTCTCACCATCTTCACTCATTTCTGTTACAATAATTTCAGTAGATTGCACTTCCACGGTAGTGTTATTATTTTCCTCCGCAAGATTACCTGATTCAGCCCCATTCACGTCCCTCTCATCTACCGTATTTGAATGCGTCTCCTCTGTGCTCGGCTCATTGTTGAACTTAGACTCGTCACTAGAGTTCAGCTTAACACTACCTCCACTTTTACCAGCCTTATGTGGACACGTAAGCCGCTTATGACTGATATCTCCACACCCCTAACACTTCATATTATCTGTACTTGCATAAATCATATATGTCTTCCCTTCATGCAGGTTTATTTAGAAACATAAATATCTGTCTTCGGGAAAGATCTCAAGTGTTATAAGACTTTGTTCTTAAATCCATGTGGAATCATTCTTAAAACACTTGCAAACTATCCAAAACATGAGAATTTACATTAAATCTCAGCGTTAGGAATGAACGGTGGCACTTTTGAAACAGTCACTCTGATCGTTGGAGTAACAAGCGGCGAAATAGTAAGTTTAACGCCACTTACCCAAATTCTTCTGCTTATTAAATTATTTCAGGTTTCGGCACCAAAGTAACAGGGTTCAGGATGGGCAAGGAGGAGGCAGAACAGTCAACATAACTTTAATGACATAAATGAACTTAAACAAACAAACACACAGACACACACACAGCGACCATGTGTGCCTCTCTCTCTCTCTCAAACTGGCACCTCCGGCTCGTTTTATCCCCCTCCCAGCTAATTAGGACAATTCAGCGTCGGGCATGTGTTCTCATGGCCTAGCCACACCCTCCTCCTCCTCATCATACCGATATATCGCCAAGGCGATAAATCCCCCAATATTCCAAATTTTTAATTATCGGCATCAGCCAAAACATTTTCTTGAGGGTGCTGAGAATCGCCTGCTTGCAAGTGAAGTGACTGAGACCTGTAAATGACTAGTCACGGTTCGAATTGTTGTTATGTGCAATTGTGTTACTACAATAAACTGGTGTGTAACACAGTGTCATTCAAACCATCCATGTATCAGAGCCTCGAAAGACGCGTTTGAGTTCATAATGTTAAAGTGCTTGTCTGTTTCATTCTCCCTCTCTCTCCTCAAAAGTTCTCTCTCCTCACTGTAACTCTGTCTTGTCTAATGATGAAAAGGCAAATATCAATAAAACTAATATCATATACCGTCTGCAAATATGCACATATCTTGTTTAAAAAGATGTTATAAACAAACCTCACACAACTTCAGCATATACAGCTTCCTGTGGAGTGCTCATATTTCTTCCTCTGAAGCACATATTCTAACATTCTCTCTTCAACAGTTCCCTGTAACTTTTAACTTTCCTTTATAATGATAAAAGGCAAATATCAATAAAATGTATATTATATATAATCTGCAAATATGCAGACATCTCGTTTAAACAGATGTAATTCACGAACCTCATGAAAATTCATCGTTCTCTCCCCGTCAAGCACTAATCTAATTTCTTCCTCTTTTTAAGGCATGTATTCTATCAGCCAGAATGAAAAACTTCAGGATCAGAATAAAAAGTTCCTCTGATTCATAAATCATGAAGGTCAGTCCATGACAATCCAAGCAGATGATCCAGGCATTTAAACTGTCAGGAGATCTCGCTGGATCCGCACGAGCGCTTGAGTGCACCTTCAAAGTAAAAGCGTTTCACGTGTGCTATAAATAAATGTCCAATTCACTATGCAATAGAGGTCTGCACATGCCTTAAAGTGAAACCCGAACATGAGCCGTACCAGAGACTGTGTGGCCCAACCTTACCTGGCCCGAATGATACCGTCAAATTTTAAGCCCGAACCCGACCAAAAAACGCTTACTATCCAATTTATTCTATTAGCAAGTACTGTTGCAATAGGCTGTATTTTATGTAAGCATATAGGCAACATTCGGAACAGTAGTGAAACTGTAGACATACAGTTTTTTTAAAAGGCACTGCGTGCCGGTCATGCGCAAAACGCTGAAGAAAAAGCGAGACATGTTGCAAATGTCAAAGACGTTCATCCAGCATGTTTACATAGGAAAACAGAACAGACACGAGCAAAAAGGTTTGGTGTGAATGGCCCCTAACTCGTCCATTCACGAGTGTCAGTGATTGAGAGCACGTGCGCGAAACAAGTTCGGTAAGCCTGTTTATTGTTTCATTCATACAAACCTGAACCCGAAGCCCTAGATGAAAAACTGACCCGGACCATAACCCGTTGGGTTCTCGGGTCCAGTCGGGCCCAGGTCAGATTGCAGACCTCTACTACGCACTTTGCAATTGGTTTGATACGGTATTTTTTGAGAAAATGCTATTTTTAATGCGCACATGCTATTAATGGTTGCTGGAGTACTGTGTGTACAATTCCTTTATCCTAATATGTTAACAATTTCTTTATGTACAAATTGATTAATAAAATTTGATGACTAAACAGAAATCAGAAGAAACTGCTATCTACCATTTAAAATACAATATTACTTTATAATTTATATAATAATAATTTAAAGTTTAGTGTGAAATTGTGTAAATATAGTGCTAAATAAGAGTTTATTAATTGTTTAGCAATTTTATGTTTATGTTATTTACTTTATTAAATTGTGTGATATATCGGTATTATATGGTCTTATCGGCCGCCCTGCTCTCCGGATATCGGCATCGGCTATTAAAAAACCCATAACGGTCGATAACTAAATTTTGTATCTTGAGGTTTAGAAGTGGTAAGCCACCACCTGTCTACTGCTGGCAACTCACCAATCCTGGCTCTCGATCCAGGGGGCCAGGAACTGCCTTAGCTCCATGGGGAAGCTGTCACTGTACAGGTGGTACAGTTGCTCCAGGTACCGTGTCTCTAACTGCTGTAACTGATTCCACTGGGCCATGTTGACCTGCAGAAAAGAGAGAGAGAGAGAGAGAGGGGTAGATTTAATTCAAATGACACAAGAAAGACAAACTTAAAAGGTCTTTTCAGCTTGTCAATTTTCTTTTCCTTGTAGAGAAATGTCTCTGAGCTGAAAGGATAATGCCATGAGGACACTTCCTCATACACAGTTCAAAGCAAAGGCAAACTCTAACCAATTGTGAAGCAGAAAACGAAAGCAAACCAAAAAACCTAATGCCCTCAACAGTACAATGATCCACTATATACAACCCATGCTATCAGGTTGTAAGCAAACTGTAGAACCAAAGTACAAATGCAATTCAATAGCTCATATCTGTAACAAGGTCTGCAATCCCTGCTAAAAGGAAACACCTTAAACCAGCTGAACTGGTTTGCTAGTTCTATGGTTTAAGATGGTCTAGCTGGTCTTCCAGTCTGGCCATGCTGGTCTCCCATCCTGAAAAAGCTTGTGCTAAGCTGATTTAGCTGGTCAGCCAGTTAGTTTCCCCAATGTGATGTCCCAATCCTAGATGGCTAATCATATCTGAACATTTTGCTGAAAAATCTCAATTTAATATCTAGCTATATATAAGAGAAGCAAGTGCTCAGAGGATAGTCTAAAAAACATTTTGTATCTAAAAAAGGCAAAATTCATAGATGTCAAGAAAACAAGATACGGGTGACACCAGCAAATCAAGGCCGTGGAAATCAGTGGCTGTTGATCTTGAAGCAGCAAGAGCATCCGTTCAAAGAGGAAAACCTCAAAAGCCCATGCAGGCCGTCATTCTCAACATTAACTCAAGAAGCTATGGAACACACACTCAAAGAGTTTACCACATACAAACATATCCATCTACACTTTTTCTTGGTTTGCACAGACATATAAGTGGCACTTGTGTTTTGAAGAAGAATAGAGAGAAAAAGAGACAAGAAAAGGGAAATGTGCCCTTAAATCCAAGCAAAAATAAGTCCTCAAGCATTAAACCATTCAGAGTTACTTTTCTTTATTTCACTTCTCTTTTGTCTCCTATACTGAGCAGTCAATCAGCCACTGTAAAAACATGATGTTTCCTTATGGGTAACCTTGAGATTTAACCTTATGTATATAACTTGTAGGCCTATACAATTGTATATATGTAATTATTTATTTCAGGCTTCCCACACATTTTGAACAATTAATTTTCATGACTTTTCTATCACCTTCCCCATCATTGGTGTTTGTTTGGTAAGGATTTTTGAAAACCATTTCCATTTAGAGCATCAAAATTCAAATTGGGACTTATTCATTGATAAAAAAAAAAAAATGAATCAAAATTATTATTTGTTCGCAAATCAGACATTGTTGTGGCATGCAAGCAAGCTTTACATAACGTAAGAACAACATCTACTCAAAGAAATATTTGAGAGCAGAATTTTAGATTTAACTTTCAGAAATAGAGTTTTTCAAGTTTTAAAAAAACAATTGTAAAATTCCATGATATTTTCCTTTTTTCCATGACCATGGAAATCATGTTATGTATAAAATGAATGTCATATGATGGACTGAATGACCTAATTTTAAGTTTAGGCAACATATAAAGAAGCATTTAGCATATTTCAGTGTTTCCTCCACCACTGTTCAGCAGCAGTGCTCCACCACTACTGAATCTCCAGAGCCACAGTAAAAGAAGAAACTCAAGTTGTGAGCATGAAGTCTGAATTGAATGTGATGATGCAAAATTAACATGTGCCGCGAAATAACGCAAAAACAACACATCTTTCCACTGCTTTGTGTACGGGTGAACAATCCATCGAAATAAAAGCAAAATCAAGACATGACATAGTGTGAATATTAAACCACAAATGGCTATGATGTGATTTAATCAAACAGTCTGCACACAATGCTCGTGCACAGCTCTGTTCTGAGTGAGCACATATGAGACTGTTCTGTGCTCGCTCCACGAATTTCATCTTGAGCACAGAATAACAGCGTTGCATAGTGACCATTTTATATGTACAGCACTCCATATTCCCTTTAATTGTTCACTACAAATTCCTATAAATAAATCTTAAGCACCCCTATGACACCAGGTTTTTGTGGATAGAAGAGGAGGTGAGATCATCTCGAAGGTTTAACCAGATCTCATTGCAATGCCACATACAATATATTATTATAATACAGTTGTCTAACACTTATCTAATTCTGTCATTTCTAAATGTAGTAATAATAACCATTATTATTATTATTATTTTTATTATTATCGGGGCATGAAATTTGGCGTGGATGCGGGTATTGCACACAAATGTAATCAATCCCGCATGTTCCACATTCATAATACTGGGAATTTCTGCACTATTCATTTTAACATGTAGATGAGAACTGTTAAACCAGTCCATACAGATGAACAAATCAAATAAATAATCTTGTATCAAACTGAAATTCCACAATCTGTGTGCACAAGCAACATGTAGCTGGCTGCAGTTCACTTAACGGCCACAGGTGTCATTAATAACAAGGGATTCTGAATCTTACATCATTTATATAAATATTATATAAGCAAGGTTTTCTCAATACTTTTTTTTGTAACGGTTGAGTATTGACTTGTACTCTTAAAGTGATAGTTCACTCAAAAATGAAATTTCTATAATCACTTACTCAGCTTTGTGCTGTTGCAAACCTGTATGACTTTCTTTCTTCCATGGAACTTAACAGGAGATGTTAGGGAGAATGTTAGTTTCAGTCACCATTAACTTTTATTGTATGGAAAGTAAGTGACAGAAATGACAGAACTGTCATTTTTGTTTAAACTGCCCTTTATCTACCCGTTAAAGTATTTGTTTAGATATCTGCCAAGAACAACAACATAAACGCAAGTCGTATGTCTTTCTGGGAAACAAGTGTGTGAAGAAAAAGGCCATAATGTTGACTGTTTACTTCAAATAATCATTCTATCTGAATAACATTAGCGGTAAGTGTTGAGAAAAGTAGCTCCCTGTGATATTTAGGTGAGACTGCTGTAAAACTTCAAATGTTTTAGAATTACAAATTGTATTCAAATGTGGCAATGAGTGGTGGTGGCGTAGTGGTCTAAGCACATAACTGGTAATCTGGTAATCAGAAGGATGCTGGTTCGAGCCCCACAGCCACCATCATTGTGTCTTTGAGCAAGGCACTTAACTCCAGGTTGCTCCGGGGGGATTGTCCCTGTAATAAGTGCACTGTAAGTCGCCTTGGATAAAAGCGTCTGCCAAATGCATAAAATGTAAAAAATGTAAAATGCAATATATATGGTTGGCAGAGCATTTCCCTCCACTGCAAGAGCTGGATTCTGTACATTTATAGTAATTTAATATTCTTGATGCAACATAATGCTTGTCAGCCCCAGTCAGCTGTGTGCTTCGTACACTGTGAAAGAGACCCAACCTCACACACACAAATACATGCACATACTCAGTGACGTCACCGCAAAACAAGTGTCAAACTCGCTTAATTTAAAGTGGCCCACAAGTTCAATTCTGAAACATAGGATGGCAGTGGATCACAACGTTTCACTGAACAATCAGTTAGAGCTTTCCTCATGAATATTATTCAGCCTTCCCCTGTTATCTGCATGTTTTGGAGCGCACTTTGCTCACTTGAAAAGTGGAATGAAACAGCGCTACATGGGTCAATTTTCAACACGGCTCAATTATGGATAAAGCAGCACAAGCATAATGCAGGTAATTCGCGCAATGGCCTCGACCGCACCAACTATTTTAAATGCGGTGGGACTGCAAAACCCGTTTAAATGCGGCACATACACTCACCTAAAGGATTATTAGGAACAACTGTTCAATTTCTCATTAATGCAATTATCTAATCAACCAATCACATGGCAGTTTCTTCAATGCATTTAGGGGTGTGGTCCTGGTCAAGACAATCTCCTGAACTCCAAACTGAATGTCAGAATGGGAAAGAAAGGTGATTTAAGCAATTTTGAGCGTGGCATGGTTGTTGGTGCCAGACGGGCCGGTCTGAGTATTTCACAATCTGATCAGTTACTGGGATTTTCACGCACAACCATTTCTAGGGTTTACAAAGAATGGTGTGAAAAGGGAAAAACATCCAGTATGCGGCAGTCCTGTGGGCGAAAATGCCTTGTTGATGCTAGAGGTCAGAGAAGAATGGGCCGACTGATTCAAGCTGATAGAAGAGCAACTTTGCCTGAAATAACCACTTGTTACAACCGAGGTATGCAGCAAAGCATTTGTGAAGCCACAACACGCACATCCTTGAGGCGGATGAGCTACGACAGCAGAAGACCCCACCGGGTACCACTCATCTCCACTAAAAATAGGAAAAAGAGGCTACAATTTGCAAGCGCTCACCAAAATTGGACAGTTGAAGACTGGAAAAATGTTGCCTGGTCTGATGAGTCTCGATTTCTGTTGAGACATTCAGATGGTAGAGTCAGAATTTGGCGTAAACAGAATGAGAACATGGATCCATCATGCCTTGTTACCACTGTGCAGGCTGGTGGTGGTGGTGTAATTGTGTGGGGGATGTTTTCTTGGCACACTTTAGGCCCCTTAGTGCCAATTGGGCATCGTTTAAATGCCACGGCCTACCTGAGCATTGTTTCTGACCATGTCCATCCCTTTATGGCCACCATGTACCCATCCTCTGATGGCTACTTCCAGCAGGATAATGCACCATGTCACAAAGCTCGAATCATTTCAAATTGGTTTCTTGAACATGACAATGAGTTCACTGTACTAAAATGGCCCCCACAGTCACCAGATCTCAACCCAATAGAGCATCTTTGGGATGTGGTGGAACGGGAGCTTCGTGCCCTGGATGTGTATCCCACAAATCTCCATCAACTGCAAGATGCTATCCTATCAATATGGGCCAACATTTCTAAAGAATGCTTTCAGCACCTTGTTGAATCAATGCCACGTAGAATTAAGGCAGTTCTGAAGGCGAAAGGGGGTCAAACACAGTATTAGTATGGTGTTCCTAATAATCCTTTAGGTGAGTGTAATTGGCTGTTTCAAAACTCTTATGATTCGGTTCTGAAACTAGTTTAAAATAAAATCCCCACATTCTAAACAGTACTGACAAAGAAATTCTGTAAAGAAGACCCAACTTAGTCACAGTGTCAGAATATTTCAATTTAGCCATATCAAAATGAAGTGTTTTTTCCACAGATATTACTGTTGTTAATATCATAATTATCGTCTGCATCCAAAGCTCAAAATCAATGCTGTACAGTCAAATGTGCATTTCAAAGCACATAACATGTAATATTATTGGAAATTGAATGGGTGCTACCAGAGTAGGTGCTGGTGCCACATTTTTAAAGGGCCCTTTGAGGGCACAAATGAACCCATGTGGCCCAGTCTGAAATTGAGTTTGACACCCCTGTTTTAAGCTATTCTTCGACCAAAACGTGTTAATACGGGTGTGGTGTTGCAGGCTTGTGGACACGTGCACAACAGCACCGCTGCTGAAATAAATCCTAGAGGAAACACTTTTATATCCAAAACATATGCAAATTCATACTTCATAGATTACATAGATAACGTAAATAACTAGAGACTGTTAAACTTATTCATAGATCTTCCAAATACCAGATAACTGTATGCAAACAATTAAAAAAATATAAAAGGATCAACTTACATTGTTATTCACAAAACGAACTGCAACTTTGCTTGCCATGTCTACCTGGTGTACGAACAACAGGGAAGTGAACTACTTTATTCACACAAAGGTGAAACTAAATGAGAATATGACGTGGAGGGTTGCACTGATATGAATACCAAGATACAGCATTCCACTGATCCTGACATGTCAACAGCACTGCCATCTTGGAAAGATCACAATTTTCAGTTTATGGTTTATATACATAAACATACAATACAGTTCATGCCTTTGATATAGATCATATAAACTACTGTATATACAATATATAGTCCACTATAAACATATTGTTATTTAATTCCATTTATAATGTGTGTTGTTGCTTGTACAATATAGGCCCTTGATTGTAAGTAATTATTTAGCAAATTATTACAATTATATAAGCATATTTTGATATGATAGGCCTAAATGTTTTTGTTCTAAAAAACAACCTAAAAAAAACATTAAGTGGACCAATATCACTGTTATGTGAACAAACAGATATGTATGGGATGGTTTCAGAAATCTAGATTTATTTATTAATTTGTGGTTATTATTAAATTTCTCTCTCCAACTCATTGAATAGGACCACTTGTCCAAACTTTTTAGCAGTAATATCAGTTTCTAAGAGAGGCATTGAACCAATCAAGATACCACACCTCCTGTCAAGACATTTTGACTAGAAAAGGAAAAGATTACATAAAAATGCCGCTCTGGATTTGATACAAGAACATCAAATAACATCAACACTCACTGCTACCCTCTGTATAATGTGGGATATCTTCATTCAAAGAGAACTGTTATAAAAAAAAAAAAAAAAAAAAAAAAGCAACACCGAGCAGGCAAACATACTAATTGTATAAACAAGGCTAAGGGAAAAGGATCTCTTTGTTGCACAATTCAAATAGTGGATAAAACTACAATACTTTTTTAATCTCAACACACACTTAAACTGCTACAATGTTTTGAATGCGTCCATGATTTTAAGATGGTACACATCATCTTGGATCATATTGCCAAGACTGTCTGTGTGGAGGAGGAAACCACAAGACTTGTGATCTGTGTTCACCTTGAAGGGTTATTCAGTTGTGTCCTACCACCTGGCAACCATTCTCAACTTACTACTTAACTAGAACTCCCAAGAGGCAAGAACAACAACAACAAAAAATCCCTTTGGAATAAGAGTCATAGCCCTGAATCAGCTGTTGCCCTTCTATCTTGAGGAACAGAAAGCAGTCAGCTGACTTCAGATCAGTGCTTTCACACTGCTTCAAAAATGCTCTTAGTTCCTGTCTCAGCTCTCAGATTGCGACCTAAATGTTTGCTGATCACTTATACAACATGCTGTAGCACACTAAGAGTGTACAACACCTTGGCTTACAATGTTGGTTAGCCTTCCTTCCTTGATGTGCTGAGTAACCAAACTCACTTCACAGAGCTGGTTTGATATGGCATCATTGTTATATCACCAGAACTTGAATTTGAAAAAGCCTCCAAAGTCATAATCTTGAAAAAAGACTTATTGAAAAATGTTGCTGGTAATTTTAAATATTTGAAAATATTTTGTCAAAATAATTCAGCTTGTGAAATTCAAGTTTTTATTATTCAAGTGATGGATTTCAGGTTGTGAAATTCAGGTCTCAGTATTCAGGTTGTTAAATACGGGTTGAGAAATTCAGGCGGCAAAATTCAAGGATGACATCCGGGAATACTAGGAAGAGCAAACGAGCAACCATGTAATCCATCTCACTCTTGGACAATCACAGAGAGATGGAAACAGCTCAAAAGTAATTTTAAATGTATATATCGTCGCTGTCTGATAAAAAAGACAGCGATCTCCAAAAAACACATTTTTCAAGAGCATGGAAAAACTATTTGAGTCTATTCTCATAAACAATCATACAAGATATTTGTTCAACAGACAGCCTGATTAAACATCTTTTCATTGGTCATTTCGATGCACAATTAAAACAGTAGGAAGAGGTAATTTAGTGAATTCCATCTATAGGGTTAAGATCCATAACACTCTTTTCCAATTATCTGTTGTCCGATGTCTGTGTTTCTTTGCCCACTCTAACCTTTTCTTTTTGTTTTTCTTTTTCAAAAGTGGCTTTTCATTGCAATTCTTCCCATAAGGCCTGCACCCCTGAGTCTTCTCTTTAATGTTGTACATGAAACTGGTGTTGAGCGGGTAGAATTCAATGAAGTTGTCAGCTGAGGATATTTGAGGGGTCTATTTCTCAAACTAGACTCTGATGTACTTATCCTCTTGTTTGGCATCTGGCCTTCCACATCTCTTTCTGTCCTTGTTACAGCCAGTTGTCTTTTGTCTTTGAAGACTGTATTGTACACCTTTGAATGAAATCTTAAATATTTAGACAATTTCAAGCATTGTTTAGCCTTCATTCCTTAAAACAATGATTGACTGATGAGTTTCTAGAAAAAGCGGTTTCTTTTTTGCCATTTTTTACCTAATATTATGTGGCACAATTATTTGCATCCTTTTATTCAATACTTTGTGCAACCTCCCATTGCCAAGATACCAGCTCTGAGTCTTCTCCTATAATGCATAATGAGGTTGAGAACATGTTTAGAAATAAGAAATAAGGTTTTTTAATGAAGGATCCAATTTACTGATTAAGTTGATCTTTTCTTCAAAACACATTAATAGGGCTGAAATGATTAGTAGACATTATCGGCAACGTCGACAATAAAAAATTGTCAACAAACATTTAGTTGTCGAATAGTCGTTTGATCTCATTTAACGTAACACAGGATCACATTAAACTGTAATGGTGGCACGTGAGAGCAGCACTTCAGTTCGCATCTGACTGAGGAGAGGAAGAATTACGAAAATCACAGTCCAGATGCACTCTAAACTTTCCAAACAGCTTCAGGTGATGTAGATTGCAAATGATTTGGAATTATACAACAAAAACAAATAAGTAAATTCAGAAGCACTCTCTTTGTGGAATAAGCAGAGCCGGAGATCTTTAAAGGAAACACCCCGGCATTACATCTTTAATGCAGTTTTAATGCATTTTAATAAGTGAAAAAAAAGGTAAAACAAGAGATGGGTGTGAGTGGACCGCATTTACCGCAAGTTTTACAAATAAGGATAATCGTGCACTGTTTTAATGATAATTAAATGTGACACGGTAATACTAACCATCGGGAAAGTTTATCGTGGTTTATCGTGAAACTGGTAACCATTTCATTCCTATTACTTACTATATTAAATTTACTTTAATGTAGCAGTATTGTTTAAAATGTATAACTATGAAAATAAATAATGTATAATTCAGTTAGAGAGTCTTATTTTTCTGGCACAAAACAGAGGGGGTTATGAATGAATGTACAGTCTCAATTACGATAACAGCATAATAAACAAACAAATAAATTTACAACTAAAGTAGAATAAACCCTTTTCATATAACTCAGTCAAAAAAACTGCATTTAACTAAATATTTCACTATAAATAAAGACAGCTAAACTGTGCAAAGGGTGAATCAAAAACTTTGTTTACATGCACATTCTTACACTGATTATGCTTAGGCAATTAAGCATGTTTATCGGGGGAAGGTAATAAGTGGTTTAAGAAAAAACAATCAGCACATATATTAAGAAATACACAGACACATATATTATGATTCAATAAGTCGTGAGCTATCTTGTTATAATCTAGGTTCAGCAAGCGTGAGTACTCGAGGGATGAGCGTCCCTGTACAAGAGTGTGCCTCAGCCGGGTGTAGTTTCAATCTCTCCCCTTAAAATGGGACATTTCACACATCTCAAAGAAGAGGCGCTGAATGCAGAGAGAAATGTCAGTTTCGGAGTTTGTAGTTATTTACATGACCTGCTTTATTGTCAACGTTGTCAACAATGTCGACTAATCGTTTCAGCCCTAAATATGTGCACAACCAATGCAACATAAATAGAACTGTGTTTTTGTATTTAATCATGCTACACTGTTACTTATTGGAAAAAATGGATTGTTACCTGATATATTAACAACACTATTTTGAAAATACCTGAACAACTGTCATACTACTAAAAAAGTAGTTAAGTTAATAGTAGAATCACCACTTTTATTTAATTACTCCCCAAAACTGAGAAGTATAATGGGCTTAACGTTGAAAAGGAGTCATTTAAAGCATGGAGGATGTTTATATGCTAACAAATAAAAGCCTTCTGTTCTTGTTAAAAGTGCAGAATGCACACAAATCCAGCCTTTGGCATCATTAACTTATGGTGTAGGTATATATGTGGAATAAAGTGACATTTTTTATCTATGGGAAACAACTTCCAGATCAACCACTCTTGCAGAGGTCGAAGGAAGGAGAAAATTTAAGTTGGCTATGACACAAACTACCTTTGTAGAAATTTTCCCTCCTCTGCTGGCCACTTGCTTTTGTTGTAACATTATTTTGGACCTAAGAGGAAGTGACACTCACTGAAGAGGCTTGAATTTTTTTTTTTTTAAACGCAGACGCGTACACAGACATTCCTCTGCTGGCCACTTGCTTTTGTTGTAACAATATTTTGGACCTAAGAGGAAGTGACACTCACTGAAGAGGCTTGAATTTTTTTTTTTTAAAACGCAGACGCGTACACAGACATGGCTGTGAACTTCACCTCCTTTCCATTCTTGCGAAGGTTGAGGAAGGACTGATGTGGTCTATCACCTCCTACCTCCTCCTATGGCACATTCAATCATATTAAAGGGGTATCTGTAAAGGGATGCATATGTCTAGTTTTACGATTACATGGTATTTCCAGCAATTTTCTGTTGTTTGACAAATTCCGATCTGCATTTACCGTAAAACCACCACGCAGGATAAGCAGTATATAAGAGTGTTTCAAAGCGAGATTTATTTATTTGTGTTGTGTGGCATGAGAAGGTATTCTAAAGTAAATTGGCATTATTTGGCCCATTTGCCCATTATTTATTAGCCCAAATTGATGCTTGTTGATGGCAGTTGGCTCCAGTAAGACAGTCTTTGAGTCTGACAAATGAAATGCAGGACAGTTTTGAAGTGTTTGTATTTAAGATTACTGGTGTTTATGTATGAGGTCATTTTGAAATGTTAAATTGAATTACTGTGAAGCACTTTGGTCTTCTCTGTTGTTTATATGCAATATAATTAAAGCTGAGCTTAGATTTAAGCGCAAATAATGTGATTTTATTTATGTAAATATATAGCTTACCTGTGCTGCATGGTTCACAGTGGATAAGTGCTCTGCTCTTTCTGTCATCTCATACAACATGAATGATTCTCAATATCAGTGTTTGAGTGGTCGGATTTATACAAAGTACACAGCTCATCCACACTAAGAATGCAGCCGTTGGTGGTTTAATAAATCACACTAGGACATGTTACGAATTTAATTTGATTCATTGCCCATTTCAGTGTAAGGAGTAACAGACCACACGTTCAAAATAAGCGTGTGAGCATTTTAAATGTGTTGTGTGTCAGTAATACTGCGCGCTGGTAACACACTGAGTCAGTACTCAGTACTATCGGTACTGCAGAAACACTGGTATAGTTACATCTTTTTTATTTTAGTATCGATTTGGTACGGAAGCACCAGTACTTTTGACAACACAAGTACCAACTTAGATTTTTTACCCTTCGATCTAGTCTGACAGTATCAAATATGTTTGATATTTTTTAGCTGCCTATCCTTGACTACACATGAAATCTTTGTGAAGTATTGAAGTTTGTCTCTTTGGATTTACTACCAAAGCTTTACAAAAAAAACGGACAAAATCTTCCACAAGGGAGCGCATGCGCTGCAAGATATGTGAAGAATGTCAGCAGCTCTCTGAGAGGGATTTATTTGGATGAAGCAGGTATGAGAAATGCATTATACCATATTCATTTTTATAAAAGACGTCAATTATGTCATCACAAGCGATTTGCTACAATTGCATCATATCAGCAGCGAACCATTCACATGAACTGTATCCCAGACCACCCGGGTTGCAGCAGAGTTCATAAAACAGTGCTAACATCACGCAAACGAACCAAACTTTTACATTATCAGGACCCGGGTGCGCACCAAAAGTGCTAGTTTAAAAGCACCCTTAAAAACAGGAGGGTGTGTGTTTCCACGCAGTGTTGGGCATGAATTGTGCAGGGAAAACTGTGCTTGGACAGGTGGACAAAATTGGCCGTGTTTTAAAAATTATAAAATTAAGTAATTCCATTGCTCATGCAACTAAAACAAAGAAAATGGCTCCACACAAAAACATTCAATCAAATAGCCAAAACACTTTTGACAGAGAACAAGTTCAATCCGGTTCAGAGAAGCTACAAGTAGCCACACCCACTAGTATATTTTAAACCATGTGATTTCCAGGTGTTGCTCATGGATTAACCATGACAAAGTGGTGAAAAATGGTAAAATAACTGAAATCGTGATTAATGCCAGGATTAATCAGTGGTGTTTTTTTCATACCCATCTGACACTCTTGCAACCCAATGGAGAAATTGTAACTGAGTATTTCTTTCGTGACCACTGATGCCTTTTTGCAAGAAGTTTAATGATGCTGGATGTTATCACTGCAGGGAATTTCAAGATTTTAGCACTCATGCTAAATCTAATCGTTGTGTTTCGAGAAAAAACTCGTTAAGTTTAATCTCGCATTATAATGACTTTATTCTCGATATTTAATGAGTTTATTCTCAAGATTGTATTTCGACTTTTTTCTCGAAATTTAACGAGTTTAATCTCGCATTATAATGACTTTAATCTCGAGATGGTTTTATTTTTTTATTATTGCTTGGCCCTAATCCTCTTCCGTACAATGACACTGTAACCTAAAGGGAAAAACTATATTTTTACAGTTAACATTTTCTACCACATTGAAAAATGCTTAACGTGGCTTAATGTCCAAATGGCTTTTGCAACACACAGAGGTGCAAGTGTTGTTCACTCTGGTTCGGATAATGGCACTAAATGAATACAAATATCAGATCAGAATTTTTTTTTCATCTGCAGTGTGAAGCCTTTGAGTCTCTTTTAACCAGGAGTTATTCAAGGTCTCCTGCAAGTCTGGTTAAAAGCCAAATGCTTTTAGCCCTGGCTCAGGACATTAATAAGTAATATCAGAAACAGCTGACAGCTGCTGCCTGCATTTCAGTGAAACTAACAGGGGTTTCACATCGCTGTGTAACACACTAAACCTGTGTAAGGTTTACATTTCTCAAGTTATGAACATATTCATTAAAGTGCAGGGAAAATCAGATTTTTTTCTCAAATCAGATGTGTTCACCATGCGTGAGTGTTTATAAATGTATTTATTTTTTCATGAGGGCATCAAAATGGCTTAAAAACAGAAGTGGTGGCATACACAATGTTTATACCTGCTAGTTTATGACTGTATTGCAAATGGGATGCGCCTGTTATTTTAGAAGGTAGCAAAACAACCCGTAATGAAGGCTTTGTGTCCCATATTGAAGCATAAAAGAGGATCCCCGTCCTGTATTAAACCACTCAAAATGCTCAAGCATCCCTTATTCGTGTGAAACATTCAACCATATCATGTTGTGGTGGTTTGCACTAGTGTGTATTACCACAACTTAGCGCTCTTTGGGTGAGTAAAGCCAATATCTGTATTATTTTAAAAGAGGTTTGCACTGCTTTGTTGCCCAGTAACATACAGTATATATGACATATGGATGTGTTCTAATCAAAATAGCCTCATACAAAACGGTCATTATGAGCTCAATTTTTAAGTCATTTTATTGCAAATTCTCTTGTAACGGTCATAAAGCGTGGCCATCATTATTGTTTTCTCTTCATTATTTCCTGTGAAGGCATCGTTTATGCCATTTGGAATGCAGTACATGTCTTCTAATCACAACAAGGGATGTGTTGAATGGCTAATTTCACTGATGTTTAAATGGAAATTTTGATGTCAACTAGTCTAAAAAGAAACCAACCTTCAGAAAACAGTAAAAAACAAATTGTATATGATACTCATTTAAAATACTTAATCTATTCCAAATCCATAGCTAAATTCAACTGAAAAGGGGCATTTATCTGTGACATGCTCACCTTGCATTATGATCATTATACTAGAGGTCGACCGATATTGTTTTTTTCAGGCCGATGCCGATGGCCAATTAATGCTGCCGATTTATTTTGGCCGATATGTGCTTGTTTTTAACCTCTTATTTGAACCTTTTATTTGAAAGATAAAATGTAACACAAATAATTACTTAAGATAGACAACATTTCTCAACAAATACATTTATTGAACACTTGACCAATCTGCACTTGTAGACTTAAATTAAAAATGTATAATGTAAAAACATACTGTATAAATAATGTATAACAAATATATTAAATAAACAAAGCAAGTTTACCTAACGACCTGTCCAGGGTGTCCCCCGCCTTTCGCCCAATGTTAGCTGGGATAGGCTCCAGCCCCCCGCGACCCTGTACACAGGATAAGCGGTTGACGATGGATGGATGGAAACAAAGCAGGTGATTACGAACTGCTCCGAGACACGAAGGTTGAGATCCAAATGCAGCTTTAATTAAGGGGCAATCCAGACACGTAATCCAATATTCAGAGCATCCAAGAGAAGCACAGGCATAACTAGGGATGGGTACCGATACTGCTTATCGATCCAGTACTTTAACAGTATTCTTAACGGTTCTTTTTGTTATATATATATATATATAATTTTATTTCAGGAAGGTCTACTAACATTACTGTTCAGGTGTGGTCTAAAAAGAAATCTAATAAAGTAATCAATTGTAAAATAACACTGCATAGTTTATCATAGATAGATTAATGCTTATTAATGCAGAAGTTATTCATTCAAGAGTGATTTTCTCTTTGCCTTTTTGTTGTTTGATTCGCAGTAATGGCTCAATCGTCACATGTTTAATAGACAGCTTCCCCTTTAAGACCGAGTTCAGATCTAATAGGCTCCTGATGCAGCATATTTTCTCCCCAACTATTTCCATAACTACGTCCATTTAAGACATAAACTGTGTTTAAGTGAATCTCCAAGCCGGTCATTATGACATATTTTTGTGTATAGTTGATCGTTTAGACGCATGAAACCCAAAGTAGCCTATAGTTTGCTTGTCTCTTTGCGGTGTGTTTCGGAGCGCGCGCCGCCTTGGGACCGGTATCTCTTGCGCTCTTTTTATTATTAAACGCGTCCCGCAATTTAGCAACAGTAGCTAGACTGTATTTTACAACAATCACCGATCGTGCAGATTCTGACGTTAAGTTTGAGTTTTAGGAAGTTGTGCTAGACAGAATGCGACTTATGTATAAATATTATTTTTATAATCTTTGGAAGGCGAAATCTAAAATAAAATCAGACTAATAATCACAGATCTAAACCAGGCTATGTTTGAATGTTTAGTTCTGTCACTCATTAAGCAGGGCTCGCTGTGGCACCGCGTGAGCGAGTTCTCTCTCTCTCTCTCTCTCTCTCTCTCTCTCTCTCTCTCTCTCTCTGACTGCGAATAGCTAAACTGCATCACAGACAAATGGTTTCATATTATTATACATAGAAATGGCTGGCGAGATAAAATAATTTTCTCTTTATAGCAATAAAGAATGTATTTTCTTAATTTCTCCAGTACCGACAGCAGAACCAATAACGTCCGAGCTTACCAAAGCCAGTCCTTCAATAGCATATAGCGCGTTGGTATCTTTTTTTATTACTTATTTCTCTGCATTGAGTGACAACCCTCTCAAATATAAGACACACAAACAGAACAAATAAAAGTCTCAGATTCACTGTCTGTAATTGCAAAATTCTTGCTTACTTATTGTGACATGATAGCAACCCTTCTGCTGTGATAATGCAAATTCAACTACGCTATCAATATCCAAAGTAGCCGAACGTCATGTCAACTATCGCGTTTGTCACGTTTTTTCTTGAAGTTGGCAGTAACATATCAAAAGTTTTTAATTAAATCTAAAGAAGTTATACAAATGTAATCCTTACTGTTTTCTCCAAGGAATTTAGCTCCTTCCTTAGGCACTGAGGTCTGCTCACTCAGCTGGAAAATGACTCTAGGGGCAGCGTGCGTCGAACACGTGTTCCACAACAACACTAGGCTGCCCACAGATGCGCCTGCCTAATAATCGGCTTGATATGCGTGGATATTGGCCGATGCCGATTATGTAAAAAAAGCAAAAAAATCGGCCGATTAATCGGCCGGACCTCTACATTATACATTAAATATAGACATGACACCAATTCACTGAATCAACATTAGCGAATAGCCTATTTAACAGGCATATGAAAACAATTGAATGAATAGTGCAGGACCAATAGAGCAGCCCAGCCTGTACTAAACAGAATTCACCACGTAAAAGTTACTTAACATAGGCTATTAAAACAGTCAGGACATTGTTGAAAATAATTTACAGGTAGACTAAGCCAAATCTACTAGAGAGAAATATATGCAGAAAAGTTGTGCATATTTCACGACGTGCAGTCGTGCATTAGCCATTGATCTAATATGACACCTGTTCGGTAAAGAACGTTAACCAGTTACAGTTGCAATGTAAAAAAAGAAAGTAGCCATTGGATAGAAAAATAGGCCTGTGATGTAACCTACAAATAAACCTAATGTATTGTAAACATGACACAGTTCACACAGAATAAAAGATAGTTTAACCCGTTAAGCAGTTAGCACCTCGTTGAAAATAAACAGTCATTTTCTAGGCTACTTACTCAAAAGCATACCATTTTTGATGAGGGGGTGGTTTGCTGTCCTTTTCTGCGTATCGCTACCCCTTCGGCATTTTGTGGCCCGTTCTGCATAATGCGGCGGCTCATTTCTTCTTATCATACCCGTTTTGCGGCAGGCCCACTGGCCGGCCTGGTGCTCCAGACGGCTACTCCGCCCCTGATCGGCCCCAAAGTCGGCCCACTGGGAAAATGTCGGTATGCCAGATTACCAATCCAGCCCTGGTGACTAGTAATTCCAGTGTCAACCAACAGCATCAAAACCGTTTAGTCGACTAGTCTCGCACATCCCTAATCACAACACCTGAAGATACAACCAGTTGTGTAGAGCAGCATGATTAACCTTTAAGAGATAGCAATCTCGATTCAGACACCCACGCAATCTCATTTCTAAATGACAACAATTCTGCAATGTATGGCATACCTTAGTAAGGCGGTCAAAGATAAATGAGATAAACTACAAGAATTTTGCACGTCTAGAAACAGTGCTACTGCACGAGATGCTGAATTCGACGGCCAAATACGTTTGTCCAGCACAGTCCTTTACAAACTGCAGGGTACAGACCACGCAGTGTGCTTCTTGATATATGATATTTATATATATATATAACTATATATTTAGATATATATAAAACCACTTTTACATTTACCGTCAGGCAAGTATCCATCTAAACATGCAGGCAGAAAATTACTTTCACAAATGAAGACATAAAAACAATTATAAATGTAAAAAATAATTACAATGATGATAATAATCACTGAAATATAGATGACTGTGTTTTTTATTTTATATATTTTGTATTATTTTACAGGCTGCAGAGATGTGGTCACAATAAACTGCTCTATAAAAATAAAGCGAATTGAACTCAAAGCACCTCCTGACCTGAGATGTCTGAGGTCATTTACAGCATTCTCACAGACAAAAAAAACTTCAGAGGACCGGAACAAAGAAAGTGTGAGAACCTTTTACATGCATGTGTTCCACGAGACTGCCTGCCAGCGAACAAACATACATGCACACAGACACAGCTTTTCTGTCATCTGTTCTTAATAATATAATAAGTTTATTTAAGCACTTGTCTGTGTGTCTACGGGCAAATTATTTGTAATATCAATTTGATAATAATAATAGCCTAATAATAATAATAATAATAATTTAATACATGGGAAAACTAGCCAAATATCGTCTTGACATGGTCAAAGGCATCTGCTTTTGGCGATCACTCTGACCATCGTTGATCCTCAAGATCTTCAACCTGTTGGCAAAATCCTAATGTGCATTTCTCTCTATAAATTAACAAAATGTTCAGACACACTCCTCTGAATGTGCTGGTTTTTCCAACACATTCAGAATCATTACTGCTGCGGCTCGCTTTGTGCGTGCGCTTGTAAAATTTATATTTTAAAGGCTCAATATTATGGTTTAGTATTTCTCTGTAATGTTACTTATAACAATCTTTCTCAGCCCTCCAACTAAAACCATTTTCTGATGCCCCCAAAAAAGCTTTATTTAAGTAATTAAATTAATATCATAAACATGCGACTAGTTGACTAATGGCTTAAACTAACGACTACTAGTCGACTAGGGAAATCTTTGGTCGGGGGCAGCCCTACTACTCACATTCAGAAAATTAAAAGAACACAAACAACACAAACACAAAAGCATACACAAACAAAAAACATATGTGGAGTTAATGTGGAACATTATTATACCAACCAAGGCTAACTTCCATGTTTTTGTCAAGGACCATTTCCTCCTTCATGAAATAGGCTTCAAAGATTCAACTGTTGTGGTTGGCAGACTCTTGCAAAAGTGCAACAAAAACTGCCATAAAACAATGATGTCTCCTCCCGCATATTTCCAGCTGTTAACTGTGCCATGTTTGGATCCTCTTATTGGAATAAAAACCTGGAAATCTCTTAAAGGAATGGCACCCAAAAATAATTCACCAAAAAGCTATTGTATGGCTTGTAATATAGTGCACAAGTTGTATGGATCACTTTTATGATCATTTTAGGGTGCTTTTGAAGCTTGAAAGCTGTGGCCCCATTCATTGCAATTGCATGGAAAAGAACGACCAGTAAATTCTTTAAAATGTCTCTTTTATACTGTTCAACAAAGATAGAAAGTCATTGAGGTTTGGAACGACATGACATAACAATTAAAATTTTGGGATGAACTACAGGTCCTTCTCAAAAAATTAGCATATTGTGATAAAGGTCATTATTTTCCATAATGTAATGATAAAAATTAAATTTTCATATATTTTAGATTCATTGCACACCAACTGAAACATTTCAGGTCTTTTATTGTTTTAATACTGATGATTTTGGCATACAGCTCATGAAAACCCAAAATTCCTATCTCAAAAAATTAGCATATCATGAAAAGGGTCTCTAAACAAGCTATTAACCGAATCATCTGAATCAACTAATTAACTCTAAACACCTGCAAAAGATTCCTGAGGCTTTTAAAAACTCCCAGCCTGTTTCATTACTCAAAACCGCAATCATGGGTAAGACTGCCGACCTGACTGCTGTCCAGAAGGCCATCATTGACACTCTCATGCAAGAGGGTAAGACACAGAAAGAAATTTCTGAATAAATAGGCTGTTCCCGGAGTGCTGTATCAAGGCACCTAAGTGGGAAGTCTGTGGGAAGGCAAAAGTGTGGCAAAAAGCGCTGCACAACGAGAAGAGGTGACCGGACCCTGAGGAAGATTGTGGAGAAGGACCGATTCCAGACCTTGGGGGACCTGCGGAAGCAGTGGACTGAGTCTGGAGTAGAAACATCCTCGCATTCCCCAGGTCAAGCCACTTTTGAACCAGAAACAGCGGCAGAAGCGCCTGACCTGGGCTACAGAGAAGCAGCACTGGACTGTTGCTCAGTGGTCCAAAGTACTTTTTTCGGATGAAAGCAAATTTTGCATGTCATTCGGAAATCAAGGTGCCAGAGTCTGGAGGAAGACTGGGGAGAAGGAAATGCCAAAATGCCTGAAGTCCAGTGTCAAGTACCCACAGTCAGTGATGGTCTGGGGTGCCATGTCAGTTGCTGGTGTTGATCCACTGTGTTTTATCAAGGGCAGGGTCAATGCAGCTAGCTATCAGGAGATTTTGGAGCACTTCATGCTTCCATCTGCTCAAAAGCTTTATGGAGATGAAGATTTCATTTTTCAGCACGACCTGGCACCTGCTCACAGTGCCAAAACCACTGGTTAATGGTTTACTGACCATGGTATTACTGTGCTCAATTGGCCTGCTAACTCTCCTGACCTGAACCCCATAGAGAATCTGTGGGATATTGTGAAGAGAAAGTTGAGAGATGCAAGACCCAACACTCTGGATGAGCTTAAGGCCGCTATCGAAGCATCCTGGGCCTCCATAACACCTCAGCAGTGCCACAGGCTGATTGCCTCCATGCCACGCCGCATTGCAGCAGTCATTTCTGCAAAAGGATTCCCGACCAAGTATTGAGTGCATAACTGAACATAATTATTTGAAGGTTAACTTTTGTTTTGGTATTAAAAACACTTCTTTTATTGGTCGGATGAAATATGCTAATTTTTTGAGATAGGAATTTGGGGTTTTCATGAGCTGTATGCCAAAATCATCAGTATTAAAACAATAAAAGACCTGAAATATTTCAGTTGGTGTGCAATGAATCTAAAATATATGAAAGTTTAATTTTTATCATTACATTATGGAAAATAATGACCTTTATCACAATATGCTAATTTTTTGAGAAGGACCTGTATTCCTTTAATGCATGTAGAATGTTATACTGGATGCACATCCTTTCATATTTCCACAGCAATGCAGCTTACATATGACAATGTAATGCAAATTCTGCATGCATTACGGAAAAAAGTCAAAATGTTATGAAATCAGTTAAATCGGTGATAACGTTGTGAGTCATGAACAGTGTTGGGTAAATGACTCTAAAAAGTAATTAATTACTAACTACTAATTACATCTTCTACAGTATAATTAGATTACTGTACTAATTACTGTCTGAAAAGTAATTGCATACTTATTACTAATTACTTTTTAAACCCTTATAATCCTCAACCAGATGAACAATACAAGGATAGACATGAAACTGTTCTTTTAATCCTTAAAAAATTATTCTTTAAATTTGGCCAAAGAATTTAAGGGGGCAGCATTAAATTAAAAAACATAAATGTTATAAGAGTGGAGTGTTGAGATCCTTTAAAAATATGGTTCAACATTTTGGGATTCCAAGGTCTCAATTCTTTAGGTATTTACTAGGGGTGTGACGAGATCTCGTGATATTACAACTTGACGATATTTCTCGTTGAGGTGAAAAGCTGTCTCGCGATATCAGCATGACTGAATTTGAGGGTGAAATTAGGAAAGAAGATGCCCCCGCCACATTTAAGCAGTTGCGGAACACAGATGATCGCTTCACGCTCATATCAAGCGCTATTTTTCCTTCCGCTCATCTTGCGGTGCAGAAATGCTAATATACACTAGCAGTCACAGACAGCGCTCACCCTTTCAGTCACAGCGCTCGTTCGGAGAGGGAACAGTGCTTTCCTGAGGTAATGACTGAAAAACAGCATCTGGAGTTATTCACAACAAGTAATGAAAACCTAGACATGACATTTATTATAATGGGCTTGTGTGACCATTTTTACAGGCTTATTTAGGTGTTTAAACATTGATAATGAGCATTAATCCTCGTTAATAAATGATACACTCATGAAAACTACCCATGGATTTAATGTAATAATATTGTATTAACCATGTCTAGTAACCACGTAGTTTGGCAGTAACCAAGGTTTTGATACAATTAACCATGGTTTTACTACAGCATTACTGTAGTGTCCATATGGTAACTTGGTTTTAGTAATAGTAACCATATAATAATATCTATGGTTAATTTTGAGGTTTTCTACGTGGCTTACTAACACATTTTTAAAAGGAAAACAAAGCAGCCTAATCATTTTCTGCTTAAGCCTAAAAATATATAAAAAATTTAAGTAATAATTTAAGTTACTAATTTTAACCAAAGATGTCGTAAAAATTCTGGCCTAATAGTACTTGTTATCGGATCGAAAAGAAAATAGTGGCATCGCCCATCCCTAAGTCGAATAAAAGACCAGTCGTATATATAGTGTTAAAATATCGTCTCGTCCTCATGAACCCAGTATCGTGTATCGTCTCATCTCGTGAGCTAAGTGTATCATCGCACCCCTAGTATTTACAGCTGCGCCACCTGCTTTGTACTATTTTTGGGAGTAGCATACAACCCCCCTAAAGCGGCAGATACTCTGGAAGTGATGATTACTGCTTTTGGAAAAGGTCATGAGGCATCAGTGTATTACTCCCTGCTAAATCAGAGACTGGGGGATGGAGCTTTAACTTCTCTCAAGAGATTATGGGAGAAAGATTTAAACTTGGTTTTGGAGGAGGGAGTGTCGGCTGGGATTCTAAAAACCTCAAGTCTACATCTAGAGATGCAAGGGTGCACCTTATGCAATTTAAGATTTTACAGTCCATTAATTTTGGTTGAGGGTTCATAGTTTTATGTGTGATGTATTGGACACTCACATTTGATTTTGCCCCAGACTCTATATTTAGGCGATGGTGGCGGTCATTAATATAGCGGATATATACATAAAAAGCTGGGTCCTAGCCGGAGTTATGATCAGCAGACGGCTCATTCTTAGGGGATGGAATTCCCAAAAGCGATGGGCGGGGTGGTGGCATTTGAGGAGGTGTCAGGCAGAAGGCTGGGATATTTGGATTTGTTTAATGAGAAGTGGGGCAGATATTTGGCCTTTTAACGGTTTAATTTTATAAAATTTGATTCCATATTTTCTGTTATGTTCATTTAATTTGTTGAAGGGAATCAATAAAAACTGTTAATACATTTTTTTATTCACTATCGTTTTATATAGAATTGTCTATAGCCTATCCAGTATTTAATGCAATTACATCAGAAGTAACTAATTAAATTACTGAAAAATTATTAGTAATCTCTTACTTTACTTTTTTCAAGGAAAAAGTCATTTAATTACTGTAATTAATTACTTAGAAATGCATTGCACCCAACACTGGTCATGAAGAACCCAGCAAAACTAGATGTTGTCTCATGTTGTGGTCCGAGTCCCTGGAAAAAGAACACAACGCCCTTCTCTGAAGTGCATTATAAGTGAGAAGAGAGATGAACTCATTGAAAACAAGGTGATATTATATACTTGACTCAGTTGAACTGTCATGTTTTACTGATACAGACTTTTAACCCATCTCTCACACATACGTAGGTGATCATTTAGAGATTACTACAGAAATGAGAATTGAATGTAGCTTGCTATGAAATCTAATGTCTTCTGAAATACGAGTTCTTTTATGGGCCTTGAGTAAAAATAGCATGATTCCTGGAATTGAATTTATTCAAATGGAAAACAAAAGAGGAAATGGATGAGCTGGATTGGACAGTGAAAGCTGATGCGTGTCATTTGTTTTGTTTTGTTAACTTAAAATACATTCTCCTATTTCAGTTTAATATGTAGACACAATTCTAAATAAGTCATTTGCAGATTGATTTCCCTGAAAAGTGTAAACACTGTTGTTCTGTGCCACTTTCAAACATGGATGTTTGTTGGAGCGGCCCAGTCAGCTCGACACAGCAACATTGGCTCAACCAATGGCTGTTTGTTTGACAAATGACAGACAGAGTGTGTATTCAGAAATCTGTTTGCACTTCCATTCAGTAACGCTAGTGTCATAGAAATTGCATACTTCAGCCTGAAGGACAAGCAGCCAACAAGTATATATGTGAATCCAGGCAAATGGTGGCTATTCTGAAGAAGCTCAAATTCAAGTTTGTTTTGATTTATTTAACATATTCGGTCATTGATTAATTCAACTTGGCTTAATCCAATTTGTGTTATTTCATAGTTTTGATGGCTTGCTTAAAATGTGGAAAATGTTTATTAGAATTAGTAGGTTTGTCCAAACCAGAGTATGTGTGGAGTGGAGCGGCAACAATTTTCCCTCTGCGCTATCATTCCGCTCCAGCTCCACTCGGGGTTGTCCATTTCCCGCTCCTCGCTCTCTACATGTTCCTGGATTAGAGAAACCCCACTCCGTGTTCGCTCCATGGCAAAATTAGCTCCTAACTGTAACTGTACCCACTGTTAAGTTATTTCAGTATGCTTTTTAATATCACAACCTTCCATGCAGAAGGTTTATCAAATGAAAAATAAATACACAATACAAGAAGAAAAGCTCCAATGTGCTTTATTAGAACACTAACTTAGCCCAAGACTAAATTAAATAATTTGTATTGCTTACTTTTGAAACATATCTGCAGCATTCTCTGGGTTTGATCAATTAAATATACAGGTGAAACTCGAAAAATTAGAATATCGTGCAAAAGTTCATTAATTTCAGTAATTCAACTTAAAAGGTGAAACTAATATATTATAAAGACTCATTACAAGCAAAGTAAGATATTTCAAGCCTTTATTTGATATAATTTTGATGATTATGGCTTACAGCTTATGAAAACCCCAAATTCAGAATCTCAGAAAATTAGAATATTGTGAAAAGGTTCAGTATTGTAGGCTCAAAGTGTCACACTCTAATCAGCTAAACACCTGCAAAGGGTTCCTGAGCCTTTAAATGGTCTCTCAGTCTGGTTCAGTTGAATTCACAATCATGGGGAAGACTGCTGACCTGACAGTTGTGCAGAAAACCATCATTGACACCCTCCACAAGGAGGGAAAGCCTCAAAAGGTAATTGCAAAAGAAGTTGGATGTTCTCAAAGTGCTGTATCAAAGCACATTAATAGAAAGTTAAGTGGAAGGGAAAAGTGTGGAAGAAAAAGGTGCACAAGCCGCAGGGATGACCGTAGCCTGGAGAGGATTGTCAGGAAAAGGCCATTCAAATGTGTGGGGAGCTTCACAAGGAGTGGACTGAGGCTGGAGTTACTGCATCAAGAGCCACCACACACAGACGGGTCCTGGACATGGGCTTCAAATGTCAAACGTCTTACCTGGGCTAAAGAAAAAAGAACTGGTCTGTTGCTCAGTGGTCCAAAGTCCTCTTTTCTGATGAGAGCAAATTTTGCATCTCATTTGGAAACCAAGGTCCCAGAGTCTGGAGGAAGAATGGAGAGGCACACAATCCAAGATGCTTGAAGTCCAGTGTGAAGTTTCCACAGTCTGTGTTGGTTTGGGGAGCCATGTCATCGGCTGGTGTTGGTCCACTGTGCTTTATTAAGTCCAGAGTCAACGCAGCCGTCTACCGGGACATTTTAGAGCACTTCATGCTTCCTTCAGCAGACAAGCTTTATGGAGATGCTGACTTCATTTTCCAGCAGGACTTGGCACCTGCCCACACTGCCAAAAGTACCAAAACCTGGTTCAATGACCATGGTATTACTGTGCTTGATTGGCCAGCAAACTCGCCTGACCTGGCATTGCCAAGAGAAAGATGAGAGACATGAGACCAAACAATGCAGAAGAGCTGAAGGCCGCTATTGAAGCATCTTGGTCTTCCATAACACCTCAGCAGTGCCACAGGCTGATAGCATCCATGCCACGCCGCATTGAGGCAGTAATTAATGCAAAAGGGGCCCAAACCAAGTACTGAGTACATATGCATGATTATACCGACATTTCATTAGGGCCGACATTTCTGTATTTAAAATCCTTTTTTTTTATTGATTTCATGTAATATTCTAATTTTCTGAGATTCTGAATTTGGGGTTTTCATAAGCTGTAAGCCATAATCATCAAAATTATATCAAATAAAGGCTTGAAATATCTTACTTTGCTTGTAATGAGTCTATATAATATATTAGTTTCACCTTTTAAGTTGAATTACTGAAATTAATTAACTTTTGCACGATATTCTAATTTTTCGAGTTTCACCTGTATTGCTAGATGCAAAAAAAAAAAAAACACTTTCAATTAAAATATAAATTACCAAACGAAGAAAAATTATAAATTTACCAGAAAAAAAAACAAAACATTAAATTAAATTAAATTTATAAATTACCCAAAAAAAAGAAATTCCATCTTTCCTTCATGCCAATTGTGTTTAACACTGCTAAACACATGGTGAATTATTGCATTAAGGTCGGTTAACAGGTGTTTTGCCCATGATAAAGCATTAGTGGAGCACTCTTAGAGTGAGAGAAAACAATGACGCTCTGGTTTTTTAAAAACCCGCTCCTCACTACAGGCAAAATAATGCCGCTCCACTCCTCACTCTGCTCCACTCACATACTCTGGTCATCATTAGAGTTTAATGTGATCTCATGTTACGTTAAACAAGATCAAACGACTATTCGACAATGAAAATGTTTGTCGACAATTTATTAATGTCGACGTTGTCGATAAAGTCGGCTAATCGTTTCAGCCCTAGCTGTATATTCACACAGTACAAACAGAGCAGATGCAATGAAATCTCAAAGCGAGTCTCCCAATAAACTCGCACACTCGCACATCCACACATGTGAAATGGTTGGTCCTCTTTGTATCCTTCGTTGGTTTTACTTTATTTCTGTTAAGGGAATTGTCAAATTAGTGGAATCCTCTGAGTAGCAGGTTAGCTGCTAGTTGTTTGCAAATGACGGATGTCAAATGACAGAATTTGCATTGCTTTAGGTGTCATAGGTTTTTTTGACCAATCACAGGCTGCAACATCTCCCACATTCTGTAACACTCCCTATCCGTCCACAAAGTACCTACTCTGGAGTAGGAGCTAAAAATTCCCCTAAAACGGTTCCAAGGAACTATAGTTCCTTAGGTGAGAAAGCGACGAAAAGTCCTAGTCCCGGGGAAAAGTACCTAAAACAGGCTTTTGTACCGCCAGTGGGAAAGGGCCTAGCATGTCTATAGAACATTAGTAGTACCATGGTACATTTTTGTAAGAATACATAGGCCTATATATTTCAGAGTGACTATACGCACTAGGTGTAAATAGCACCTGCCACACACTGCAATAGCGTATTTTGCAAAGACGGTGTGCACTGTGCATCAAGTGGACATCCCGTGTTCGGTTTCCCCTTATTCTCACTTTTTCCCCATCCTGTCTCTACTTTTAATATTTTAATAAATAAAAATGAATATAAAGGTTGAATTTGTATTTATTTATTTGGTGGGGAGTTATGAGAAAGGTTTGATGCAGGTCAAATTAACCATGCTTTCACTATAGTAATATTGTAGTAACCATGCTTTTTAGCCGTAGTTTCAATGCAGTTGACCATGGTGTTACTACAGTAATATGTTTTAATATAGTAACCATGTCTAATTTGATGGTTTATTGTGATTTTACAACAAAATACCATGGTTATACTATGGTCACTGTAGTAAAACCATGGTTAATCTTTGTAAGTTAAGGTTAGGGTAAGGTTTAGAGGTAGGGGTTGGTGTTGGGTGTCTATGGGACTCAACAGTATAATATTACTTTCTAAAAACATGTCTCATAATCTAACTTTTCTAATTAGGGCATTGTGTGACGTCGTTATGGGCAATACATGTCATCTGTATAGCTAAACATATGTAAATTCAACAGTCATACAAAGTCAATTCGGGTTCATGCAATACGATTTGAATTAATTACTAAAACTCCCTGAAACGACATCAAAGGCAGAACCGAAAATGCGTGTGACCGACGAGAATCAGAGAACGAGATGCCGCCGCTCTCCATCGCACACCAGGATTTCCTCGGCCATATACTGGAAGAAATGACGTCATGGGGGAAGAGGTGGGGAATACCCCTGGAGACGGCGCGTGAGGGGGAAAAACTGAAATTTCAACCAGGTGTAATTGATATAAGTTACACAGGAAGAAATCCACAAGCACGAGAGCAGCAAGATCTGGATAAGAGTCCTGGAGAAGTGCGCATGTTCTACTGAATGCAACAAATGTGAGCAGGACAATCAAGAGTAAGAGAGAGAGAGAGAGAGAGAGAGAGATGAGAGGAAGGATGGATGGCTCCTATAAATGTGACAACACACGACACGTAAATGGCACGTACACCTCTAGCCCACTCTTGTATATTCAAAGGTTTTCAAAAAAGCAAAATATAAATATAGGAAAAAAACGTTTGTGCATATTAAAATATACATTTCATTCAAGAAGGTTAGACTCTATGTGAACTCTTATTTAGTCACATTTCTTGACTTGTTAATAAACTAATGAAACAGTTATGTATGTAGCTATAGTGTAACTACTGTTGTCTTTGCGAGATAGCCTACATTCTTACAGTTTCATGTAACGGCTCACATGAAACAGTGTGTACATTCATTTCCGTCACCACAGCATCGCGTTCTCAGAAATCTATCTAGCGACTGAACATCAGCACACAACTCGAGTTAAAGCAGCAAACTCTATTCTGCCACAGAAACGGACGTACAATTTTCACAGGAAAACATTCACAGAACTGCGTCAAAGTCTTCACTGCCTTTAAAAGAGAAAGACGTGGCTGGACAACTTACCCCTCTGAGTGTCGCTCGAGGTTTCTGAGAAAATGTGTTGATCACTCTCGCACCAAAAAAAGCGTAGTCAAAACGATATTGACTTGAGGGAGATGACACTAACAACCGTTTAAGACAAAAACAAACCGTTTTAAAAAGCTATTTTCCAACTTTATTCCACTACGAGCGCACAAGCTACAGTGGTCTGCGCGAAAATGGGCCGCACATTTCCAGCTTGTCTGTGATTGACAGGTCTTTGACGTACTCGTGAGCGAGATGAGGTATTTGTCCAATCACTGATCGCGAAGAAGGATAAGGAGGCGGGTCAAAGACCAAGCGAGCTCGAGAGCGCCTGTGTTTAAGGCCCATGTTCGCTAAGCTCTTCTGGCTGTTCGTTCCTCCCTCTGAACGCTCAGTACAGAAACCTAACACGGCGGAAGGGGGAAAGCGAGTTGCTAGAACAGCGCGCCTGGAAGTCATCTGAATTACTGGCAGTGTTTACGTCATCCCAACTTTAATTCAGTGGATGTGGACTATGTACTGTCGTGATGTTTGTGTCTAATCAATAATAATGCCTTCTCGAACACGATGTACGAGTTTATTATTGAAGTATGACACTGAAATGTTACACAGAGCGTCATTTAGAGGTGTGTAAAAAAAATAAGCGATCTCAAAGTCGTTCCAAGTTAATTGTATGCTATGAAAACCAATAAATAATTTAAGGCTCGTTGAATAACAATATGTATATTAATGACAGTTATTTTCATCAACTTAGGTCATCATTAGGAACATTATATTTTAAGGCAATATTGATATATTATTGATTTGCAGACCATTATTAATGTGATCATGTGCTCTGCAACCATAGGCTCCTGAACTTCTTGGTTGAACTTGTGTTTTGTAGATAGTGTCTGAATTTAATTCAAAATAATCGTATTGTTACTGATGATACATTATGTGCAAACATTGTCTGACACAAATGTTTTAATTAATTAGGCCCTTTCTGCTCATTTCCTTGAAATATCAAAACTGAGTGTTATAGCGCCAGAGTTACATCTGTTTGTGAATAGGGACATTCAAGGAAACCTAAGGGGATTTTTCCACAGTTTAGTAGTCATGGTTCAATATGCTATCATATCTGGTCTTTCAGAAATTACACATCACACATTAATACTGGTATGAAAGTCCAACCCAAATACATTTACCTTAAAGTGAAAGTATTTTGTGTCTATTTTCCTTATGCAGTGTTTACATAGGCCAACAACATGCTGTGTTTTGAGCTTTAGACGTGAAACTGGGACAATTCACTCAAATTACAATTCTGTCATTATTTAATCACCCTTATGATGTTCCAATGACTTTGTTTCTTCCATGGAACACAAACAATATTAAGCCGAATGACAGCCTCTGTCACCATTTTCTTTCATTGAATGAAAAAAAGATGCAATGAATGCGAATGGTGACTGACACCACTGTGTCTACTACTGTGTTCAAACTCATGCACAAGGAACCTGAGAACAAACAGGGTTGAAGTTCACTGATTATATAAATTACTCAACCTTTATTTAGGAAAAACAAGTATTTGCTGTCATAGTGTTATATTAACCTTTGAAGACCACAATGATGACAGAAGAGGAAGAAAAAACAAGGAAATAAAAAACATTCCAAAATGTCATCAGCATAATTTCTCGGAGATCAGAACAGGTGTCTTCTTTCAAGAGCCATTTAACACGTCCTCAATATTGCACGTTTGTTGCAAGGTTCCATTCTATAACTTTAGGTATCACAAACAAACAATTAAAAATATGTTTGACGGCATTTATTCATATTTTTAAAGTGACTCCTTTTCACTTTATATCTTGTCATCAACAGTCTCCTTAGCAATAATGATTTCAAGATTGATTACACTTCCTATAGATACATCTAACCAGAGATTATAGCAGAGATGGGCCACTTCTACTTAAATTAATGAGAGAAATTGGAACGCTCAACCAAGGAGCTCTGAGCGCCCAACAATCAACAGATGTAGAAAGGAAGTCCCGCCTTACAGTTAAAAGAGGCACTCACCTTTTAGATACAGACATTTCCTGTTAATCAACTCAAGAACGCGCATGCGCATTAGCTATACAAGCCGGGAAATTGTATTTTTTTTTTTCGTAATGTGAGGTAAAGAATCAGAATTTATGATACAATTATTGTCAGATTTTATTGCTGATTTTAAATAATTTCTTTTGATCATAATCTTGATCAACCGTTTTTGAGATTTTGGTCTTTGAGTCTTGAGATTGGAGCTGCCATGGCATAACTGGAAACAGCCTCCTGTGAGCATTCCAAAGATGGCCAACTGGGACTGACTTGCTAGAAAGACTTTGATCAAGTGCTTTGCCCATGCATTAAGCACTAGGAAGTGTACTCAAGCTTGAGATCATGATCGTGCCAAGAGATTGCAATGGCAAGATGTACAGTGAAAAATTTGGTATATTTTGGTCTGTTCTCACCCAAAACCAACTGGACCGCTTCTGAAGATATGGATTTAAACACTGGATTACTTTTTAAGTAATTCAAAAGTAGATTCACTTGCATTGTATGGACCTACATAGCTGAAATTTCTTCTAAAAAATTCTCTTTTTTTGTGTCCTGTAGAAGAAAGAAAGTCAAACACATCTTAGATGACATGAGGGTGAGTGAGATTTTTGGGTGAACTATCTGTAACAGGGTTCAGGATGGGCGAGGATGAGGCTGGAACTTAACTTTAATGACATAAATCACACATAAAAATACAGAAACACACACACACACACACAGCAGCTGCGTGTGTGTCTCTCTTTCTCTTGAACTGCCACCTCTGGCTCGTTTTTAACCCCCTCCCGGCTGATTAGGACAATTCAGTGCCGGGAATGCGTCCTCACGGCCCGGCCCGGCCCTCCTCCTCGTCACACTCCTCCACTTCCCAATTCAGGCCAGGGAAACCTCCGGCATGACATACTCCCCTACCCTTCCTTGCAGATGGCAGCGGTTCCTCCGTCCCCTGGTGGACAACAACAGCATGGACACCACAACATCGCCCTCCTCCTCCTCCTTCCTGGATTTCGGCACCAGTGTAAGGGGGTTCAGGATGGGCAAGGAGGAGGGAACCGAGAGAATGCCAAGCAGAACCCCACACACACACACACACACACACACACACACGAACACCATTCCACCTGCTTCTCACTGATTGCATTCCATACTTATTCCTTGTGTTTTCCCTCATTCTTTGCCAGTTTATTGTTTGCTGTCAAGTGTTAACTGTGCTCTCTTGTTTAGTCGGAGATTGCTCGTGTGTCTTTAGAGGTGTGGTTACCTTCCTGTTTGCTGTCACCTTTTCCTTCACCTGTATTGTCGCCCAGTTCCCTTGGAGGAGGATTCCTTGGTCTCTGCCTGTGTGTCGGGGAAGCAACTCGCCTGGGTATTGCTTCGCACCACACCAGCTTCAACAGACGCTCTTCGGATTGCTCCTGACTTCCACAATGCACACACTCATCGTACTAACACACTCATTCCTTAGCCCACTGTGCGACTATAGCTTTTGACTCTGTTCATCACTGCAGCCAGTGCTGGGTGCGCCTGTCCTTGTTTATAAAATTTTTTGTTAATAAACTAATTTACTATTTCCCTCTGCGTTTGGTTCCCTTTGTCTCCACTCACCCTCTGAAACAAACAGGCTGTACGTATTATGTACTCACTGATCTGCTTTATCGTTTGGAAATCAAAAATCTATTTTTTATGTTCTCTGATGTATTGCCAAATCAAACTTAGTGTAAAATTATTTGAGTCAATTCATTTTAAAAGCTACATTTGTCAGACATGACATGATCAGTGTAGTTTCTTTTATTATCGAGTCCTCTTTTACATCTGCCTCTTAAATGGTAAAAAGAAGCTTAGACCTGTGTTTACAAAGAAATAATGTGTGTTTGTCAATGTATGATGTATGATTCTTGTCTTGAACAGTATATGTATGCCTATTTCCCACCCTCTTTCTTTTTTTAGGCTGTCCTTGAAAGCCCTCCCCCTTTTCGAAAAGTACTCTCTTTAATCAGATTCCTTTCATTGATTATTTTAATGGATTCCCACTTCGCCCGACATCACCAAGGACAGAAGAGAGAGAGAGAATATAAGAGGGTGGAAGATATTTAACCTCATCAGCTTGGAAATTCCCAGATCTTGAGACCAGATTTTAAATTAAGTTTTTATAATCGTTTCTGGTAATTGCCATAATGTATGTGTTCACTCAATTTGACCATTTTCTATTTATTTTTTTTTGTAAAAATATTGTATTAAATTTTTTTTCTACCAAATAGTTTTATATCAACAAATGTTAAAAGTAAACTAATGCCTTGCAATATGTTAATTTTCATACACAAACTTTCAGTAATACGGTTTGGACCTGTCAAGCTCTGAAAAAATACCAAGTTGATTGTCTTTTGGAAATGCAAGTTCATTCCATCATACCACAACTGGAAATATAGAAACAGCCAAATTGTCATTACTAGTTTAAAAGAGTCATCCAAGCCTCAGTAAGTAATTTGAAAGGGTCACTTTAGAATTAGTAATGCGGTTTTGCAAGAGTAACAAGGTTGTGTGCCAATAAGCAAGCCTCAAGACTCACAGCACAAAGATTCATCACTGAGGGACACTTTTATTTGGTTATTAAAATATACCTACACCTAATCCATTTACATAGCCACAAATGTCACAGGAGCCATTTAAATCAGCTTCACTCTAACTCTCACACATAGAAAACTGTCATCCATAAGTACGGTGATCATTGCAATAACTACATATTTTCATAATATCAGATCATCAAAAGCATGATAAAAAATAAATGTGTGCTTTCAGTGATTCTACTTTTTGTAAAAACGAGCACAGCTGATGATTTGGGTCAATTATTTGACATGACGGTACTTAAAGTATTTCAAAAATATTCCAATACAGAATACAAATATGACAAATTTCTCTTTACTTCAGTGACTTTGATTATACAGTCATGCATCATGAGAGATATTACTCAAATATCAGCATATCAGCAATACTTTTCCATAGGTCCCTGTTTACCTACTACTGTATTTATGTAAGTATTAGTGTTGTCACGGTACCAAAAGTTCAGTAATCGGTACCGATACCGGTGAAATTGCATGGTTCTCGATACCAAGTTTGATACCACAGCAAAAATATGCTAATATTATAATGTGCTATTGTATACACCAGTTTAGATATTTTTTTATTATTTAATAATTATTTTAATAATTACAGTTTAATAATTATTATTTTCCAGAACTATACAGAACATTTTTTTACAGTTTAATTAAATTTTATATTCAAAATGGTGTCTAATCAATACATTCTTAAAACGTTTAACAAGTGAAAGCAGAACTTTGCATTTTTTTTTTTGCCAAACTTTTATTCAACAACTGTCTTGCTTGTGATATTATGATTAATTATTATTAATAATAATAATAAAGTGAATAATACATTTTACTATACAGTTTACTATACTCACAATTTCAGGCATCTAGTTTTTATTATGGCGTGTTTTTTTTTTTTTTGCTGGATGCTTCACTTTTCCTGATAAACAGTTCACATGGCTCAGTGTGATCACGGAAGACTTTAGTCATCTCTTTACACTGGACTTTGAGTCCGACAAATGAAATGTAGGACACAGTTATGAAGTGTTGTATTTTAGATGACTTGTGTTTTTGAAGCACTGGTCAACGTTTTAAATGCTATATAAATAAAGTTTGAGTTGAGATTAAAGCGTAAATGCTGTGATTTTAATTATATAAATATATATTTTACTTGTGCTCTGTCATCTAATACAATGTGAATGATTCTCAATGTCTGTGGCGTTTCAAGTGTTTGAGCAGTTGGATTTATACATTCGAAGTACGCAGCTCATCCGCACTAAGATTGCAGCCGTAGGCGGTTTAATAAATCACACTAGGACATTTGATTTAATTTGATTAATTGTCCATTTCAGTGTAAAAGGAGTCACAGAACATATGTTCAAAATAAGCGTGTGAGCATTTTAAAGGTGTTGTGTGTCAGTAATACTGTGCGCTGGTAACAGATTGAGTCGGTGCTCTGTACTTCCGGTAGGCTACTACAGAAACACTGGTATCGTTACATATTGTTTATTTTAGTATCAACTTAGTACCGAAGTACCGGTACTTTTGACAACACTAGTATGTATATTTGAAAGACAGATCAATCTTGCTCTGAGCAAGTAAATTGGTATATGCATGTACAAACAGGGTGAACACTGAAGAACTAAATTCAACTTTTGAATGAATAGAACTGACAGGGAAAAACCACCTCTAAGACTCTGATATTCTGTCTGATCTTAGAGGTATCTGTGATTCTTTTTTAAATATCTAAACTCAAAGATCACATTATGCCATCTGAAGATGTAAAATGAAGAAATTAGAACATAAAATACATTTACATAGTGTTAAGCATTTAAAATGGTGGCGTTTCATTTTTCTTCTTTTTTTAAATGTTTTTTTTTTTTTACTTAAGATCACATTTACGTTATCAACTATACTGCAAAACAACTTGCTGTATCCATGTGATTACTAAAACTTTTAGTCTCAAAAAAGCAAAAGTTTGTTCAGTAGTACTTTGTAATTATTGTCTTTCTTTCTTTTTTTGCATCACTTCAAAAATAATATTTTATAATAAACTTTCCCTCACAACAATGCTTCAGTCAGACTATATACTCTGTAGCACCTTTCATTTCATATGATCCAGGTAGATGCATGGGGCTTGCTATTTTATTTATTTGTTTTCGCGCTGATTTGGAATGCCCAATTCCCAATGTGCTCTAAGTCGTTGTGGTGGTGTAGTGACTCGCCTCAGTCCAGGTGGCGTAGGACGAATCTCAGTTGCCTCCGCGTCTGAGACCGTCAATCCGTGCATCTTTTCACATGTCTTGTTGTGCTTCACACTATTCTCCATGGCATCCACACACAACTCACCACGCACCCCACCGAGAGCAAGAACCACATTATGGTGAACACAAGGAGGTTAATCCAACGTGACTCTTCCCACCCTAGCAACTGGCCAATTGGTTGCTTAGGAAGCCTGATTGGAGTCACTCAGCACGCCTGGAGCATGGGGCTTGCTATTGAATGAATGAACATTACATTTATATAGTGCTTTTCTGACACTACACACAAAGCACTTCACACAGTGAACAGGGGACTCTCCTCAACCATCACCAGTGTGCAGAATCCACATGGATGATGTGGCGCAGCCATAGTGCAGCAATACGCTCACCACACACCAGCTATTAGTGGAGAGGATAGAGTGGAGTGATAGATTCTATTATTTTATACTGTTGGAATTAGCAGCTGTGCACATTCCATGATAGTACAAAGAATACTGGGTGCTTTTTAATATAAATATATAGGCACTATCTGGCTGTCACCAGGTTGCCTCGATTAAAAATTAACAATGATTAAGTTAATACTATATGCCATCTAATAGGATCTAAGTCATTAGAGTATTTAATTATTAATGTTTAAATCCACCTTTTGTGAAAATACTACACAACATTCATGTTTTTAAGATCATGTCAAAAGATAATGTACAATTCTTCACACAATGAAAATAAAAGGGGCCTTTAGTAAATTTTAGAAACTCACAATTGAAAATAAAAATCACAACCTTGGGTTTCAATAGATAAAAACAAACAAACAAATAAAATGTTCAGCCAAAGGTCCAGTCTTTTCCACATTCCTTTTCTTTTTAATCCATCCTTAAGCACATCTGAATTCCCTACATCCCTTAATCCTTATTCATCTCCAGACCTCCACAGCACTTATCCATGTTGAGCTATCTCCAAGCTCGACACACTGGTTGGACTTACTGACTGGCCTTCTCCCTAGGCCTCACCGTATCCTGAAACACCAGCCGTGAGTTATCAGCCGCCTCCAGAAAGGCCTCCATCTCTGCACTATCAAGATTGACCAGTTCACCCACCTCCACCTGTGACGCTAGGTCTTCTTCTTCCTGCACCTCAAGACCCTTCTGGACCTCCTCATTCTGCTCCTCCTGTTCCTCTTCTGGCTCAGGCTCTGGTGTGGGCTCGATCTCACCTTCACGGATCTTCTTCACATGGAAGGTGAAGGGCGGTACATGATATGTGGTAGATTTGGAGCGGGCATAGACAGTGTAGTCAGGCGTCAGTGACTTCTTTATCTTCTCTCGTGAGCTGCGGAATTTCTCTCTGCGCTCAGTGTTTGGTGTCATTTTTGTTCCCAACTTGCCCATCTTCTTTCCCAGGCTCTTCTTGGTCTTCTCAAAGTTCTCTCGAGTTCTTTGACGTGTCTTCTCCAGGTTCTCTTTAGTTCTCTGACGGGTTTTCTCCAGGTTCTCCTTGGTTCTCTGTCTGTTCTTCTCCATCTGCTCCTTGCTGAAGGACTTCTTCAGCTCGTCCACCTTCTGCAAACCGCTGCGTTTGATGCGCTCAGCACGTGATTCTTCTATGATCTCCTCCACTTCCACTTCCTCTTCAGAGCCATGTTCTTCTGCTCCACATTCAGTCAGTATTTGCTGTCCTTCTTCTACAGCCACTGGCTTTTTAGAGCCCTTCACAGGTTTCTCCTTGTCCTACGAGAAAGATGGAGAGAGAAAAGGAGAGAAGGAATTAAGGAATTAACATTAGATTAGACAACACAGATAAGATTATTCTTGATCTGAATCAGTTCAAGAACGTTGTGGCATGTTTAAACAATACGTGTTACAACTCCAATCATGGGATCACAACAAATAAAAGAAGATGATGAGCATAATTAACAAAATAGAAGCATTTTATTTAAAAAACACCCATACGAGTAAAACTTCAGGAAATGGAATGTTTCTGCTCGAGCAAATAAACCAGGTAAACGGACACAGAGTATTATGTGTAGATGGAGCCCAGGTTGAAATTAGAGACTCTCCCTTAATGGGAAGGAAACCTTTTAAGTAGTCTGGGAAACATGAGCGCTGTTGTTCCCAATTACTTCCCAGCAAATCACCTGCAAGAAAACACACACAAACACAAGCACACACCAAAGGGAAACAAAACACAAACAGGTAGCAGCCGATAGGGGCGTAACCCCCTCCCCCACAAAATCAGAATCATACACTACAACCACATTAAAACACTGCACCCATACTTTCTTTCCACTCTCCATCACAGATCCATAACCTCTCAACAACATGGGCCCTGGGAGGGGAATATAATGTCAGATACAATGCGAAGTGTGGAATTGCACCACGTACATTAAGATACAGGTGCACAGGACATTGCATCAGGCAGAACAATATCAGTCTCCTTAATATGACGGACCTCAAGATTATAAGGTTGTAAAATCAGCGACCAGCGCATCAGACATTGGTTAGGGTTTTGGATTTTTTTAAATATCAGGGGATTGTGGTCACAGTAAACCCTACATTCTCCCAAATAGACATTTAAGTGCTGAAGCACCCAAACTAAAGCTAAAGCCTCCTTTTCAGTCACTGAATAATTTAACTGATAAGGTAAATCCTTTTTAGAAAACAAACATATGGCCTGGGCAATCATCATCCTGCAAGAGGACAGCTCTTGCTCCTACTTTACTAGCATCCACATGAATCTTAAGCGGTTTATCCAACTGTGGACCAGCAAGAATCAGAGCAGAGCTGAGAAGAGATTTCACAATTTCTTAAGCATTTTGACAGGTCAAATTCCAAATAAATGAATCTTTTACAATGCAATATTATTAACAAATTATCAAAACAGAACACTTCTGATTTGTCAGCAAATTTCAAAGCACATGTTCAGTTTTGGTCAAATTTCTACTTGCATTGTAAAGTACAGCATCAAAGCTTTAAAACGATAACTATTTTGTGTTGGACAAGACTGTAGAAATTTATATTTTGATAATATAGCAAGGAACTCTGGGTCCCCTGACTGTTTATTGGTCTGGGCACCTTTCGTTTTACATTCATATATCGTTACCATCTTTCACCCCATTAGCTAGGGCTCTGTCTGTCCATAACAACTGACCTAAAACAATGGCATAATCTAACGTTTAGAGCTTTATTAATCCCCATGAGGCAATTCATTCAGACTGTCATGGTGCTTCACATATACAGACAACACTGAATACACGTACAAACAAAAAATCTAAATACATGAAATATATAAAGAAAAAATTATATTAATAATAAATAAAAACAAAGAAATAATAAAATAGTCAGTTATGTTTGTTACAGAAAGTAATTGCTTCAGGCACAAAAGTTAATTTGTAAGGGTTTGTGAGACACCTGATTGTCCGTAAACACCGCCCAAGGGGCAACCACTCAAAGTAAAGGTTCAAAGGGTGTGTGCTATCTCCCATTATTTTATGTGCCATCCTCAACACTTGCTGTTCATAATAAAATGTTAAACTACGTAAAGAAACACCCATAATTTTTGAGCATATGTTTACAATACCTTGCAGACGATTTTTGTTCTTCATAGACATTGAAGAAAACCAACATAATAAAGAAAACGACAGAATACTTTTTTAATAATGGCATCAGTATTTTTATCAAACTATCAAAAATTGTCCCTAAATACTTGTATTCCTCTACTACATTCACCTGTGTACCATTAATAATCACAGGTTGAAGTGAAAGTGTTTTCTTACTAAAATTGATAACCATCTCTTTAGTCTTTGAGACATTCAAGTCTAGTTTCATACGTTTACACAAAGAGATAAATCTGTGTAGAGCCGGACCATAATCCTGGTCTGAATGTGAAAGCAAGGAAAGAAGAACAGTATCATCCACATATTTTACTAGGTAACTGTTACCTTGTAAACTCTGACAATCATTAGTGTATAATATAAAAAAAGATTGGAGAAAGTACACAACCTTGTGGTGAACCTATAGAAGTGTTTAACGTATAAAACCCCATTAACCCTAACCCTTTGTTGCCTATCTGTTAAAAAGGCCACAATCCATGACACTAAACCATGATTAAAATTAAACTGACTAATAAATTTTTTCCCTAAAATAACAAGTTGCAGAGTGTTAAATGCTGACGAGAAGTCCACAAACAAAAGCCATGCAAATGCTTTACTTTTTTCCAGATGTTGATAAAGAGTATTTAACAGAAACAGTTTTGCATCATCTACGACTCTTCCGGTGCAATATGCAAACTGCAGCGGATCTAAAGCCGAACTAGAAACCGTCATCATATGCTTTTTGATCTATTTTTCAAAAACCTTCATGACCAAAGAGGTCAAGGCAATTGGACGATAGTCGTTAAAAGAATCTGGCTTAGCTATTTTAGGTATTGGAACAATAGTTGAGCTTTTCCACAGATCAGGTATCAACCATAAATCTAAGGAAGACTGACAAAGTAAATGGAGAACTCCACTAAGCTGATCGGCACAGTGATTCAGTGTTCTACCACATATCCCATCCGGACCTGGGGCCTTATTAAGCGGTGTGGCATTCAACTGTCTCAATATATTAAAAGGATTCAGTTTAAAATTATTAGAAATACTCAGTGTGTCTTTAAAATCTACCATATCATCAATTGTAGCAAATGTATCGAAATGTACTCAGCATTAGAGTATGCTGATTCAATACCAGTGTAAGCTGCACCTGATTGGAAAGTTGAACCTGCTGGGCCTGGACACCTCCCTCTGCAACTGGATCCTGGACTTCCTGACTGGGAGACCTCAGTCAGTCTGGATCGGGAACAGCATCTCCACCACCACCACACTGAGCACTGGGGCCCCCCAGGGCTGTGTGCTCAGTCCAGTGCTGTTCACTCTGCTGACTCACGACAGTGCAGCAATGCACAGCTCGAACCACATCGTCAAGTTTGCAGATGACACGACCGTGGTGGGTCTCATCAGCAAGAACGACAAGTCAGCATACAGAGAGGAGGTGCAGCGGCAAACGGACTGGTGTAGAGCCAACAACCTGTCCCTGAATGTCAACAAAACAAAAGAGATGGTTGTTGACTTTAGGAGAGCACAAGGTGAACACACTCCGCTGAACATCGACGGCTCCTCTGTGGAGATCGTCAAGAGCACCAAATTCCTTGGTGTTCACCTGGCGGAGAACCTCACCTGGTCCCTTAACACCAGCTCTATCACCAAGAAAGCCCAGCGGCATCTCTACTTTCTACGAAGGCTGAGGAAAGCACATCTCCCAACCCCCATCCTCACTACATTCTATAGAGGGACTATTGAGAGCATCCTGAGCAGCTGCATCACTGCCTGGTTTGGGACTTGCATTCGTTTCGGACCGCAAAGCCCTGCAGAGGATAGTGAGGACAGCTGAGAAGATCATCGGGGTCACTCTTCCCTCCATCAAAGACATTTACAAAAAACACTGCATCCGCAAAGCAACCAGCATTGTGGACGACCCCACACACCCCTCACACAAACTCTTCACCCTCCTGCTGTCTGGCAAGAGGTACCAAAGCATTCGGGCCCTCACGGCCAAACTGTGTAACAGCTTCTTCCCCCAAGCCATCAGACTCCTCAATACTCAAAGACTGGTTTGACACACACACACACACACACACACACACACACACACACACACACACACACACACACACACAGAATACATAATACATTTATTCTGACTTCATAACCAGTTTGACTACATTCTGTCTAAAGATTAATAATGACTCTTCATCGTCACCCCAAAACCCCTTATAACAATGCGGGTATTATACCGAATTCATACTGAGACAACTAGTGCATTCCCTCTAGAGAGCACTCTACTAAAAATGGATAAAAACAATCCACTCAAGCAAACCTGTGTATGTTCATGTAGTTCAAAAGGAATTATAATAAATGATTGTAATACTTATTACACATACTGTATGCACTACCAGTTAAAATTCTGGACATACTTGATTGAATTTACTGTATGTGTCGTGCCTCAATGTATCCCTTAATTTTATTTATTTATTTGTAAGAAAAGGAGGGATGAGTTGAAATAATTTTTTTTGGTAATCAACATTATGCCATAAATGTTGTTGATTGAGTTTAACTTGTATTGAACACAGAATATTTATTTAAAGGTCCATGCCAGCTTTACACTGACCTGAGGTCCTACAGCACCATTAAACAGATGTACAAGTGAACTCAAAAACCAAACACATATGAATTCATACCCCAAATGTGCCCTACCTGTTGAACAGATGCTAATTTGAGAAGGAAAAGCTTACTGACAAGGTCTTGACTTTGTAAATTGAGACCATGCAAGTTACCTTATAACACTGGACCATGTGGCAATGTAAAGACAGTTATTCCTTATCTGGTTTAACATGCCTGCAGTAAGCTGTATCAAGAAGTAGTACACACCCTCTGTTGGTCAAGAGAAGAAACAGCCCCTCAACGACTTGACTGTGGATGATACTGTCAATGCTTTGCATAAACCAAAATAGATCCAGACATTTAGCAATATGATTCTTAAATGCAGGGCCGGATCATTTCAATTACAAATAGATGGCTCTTTTTCATTCATATTATTCATAGTCTCCTTCTCTATCTCTGATAGTGTGCTAGTGTGGAGAAGTCCTTGTAAATTTGCCAGTGTTTCCTTATCTGGATGTGAAGGTTGAATATGTGTGTGTGTGTGTGTGGGCAGGTTTAAGTGGTTTACGAGGACTTTGTTTTAGGTTACAAACTGGTAATTAAAAGAGTTTTATGCTATAAATGTGGTTTATGAGGACATTTCTAATGAATTGTAATTTTGCAATATATGTAGGAAATCTTGACCACTCACATAAAAATGAAAACTTCACAGGGTTTCTGTGGGTCTTAAAGGGTTAGTTCACCCAAAAATTTAAATTATCCTATAATTTACTCACCATCAAGCCATATTAGATGTATAATACTTTCTTCTTTCAGCCAAACACAATCAGAGTTATATTAAAAAATATCCTGGCTCTTCCAAGCTTTATAATGGGAGTATATGGTACCTTAGATTTTGAAGCCCAAAAAAGCCCATCCATCCATCAAAAAAGTAATAATACGGCTCCAGGGGGTTAATAAAGGCATTCTGTAGCGAAGCAATGTGTTTTTGTAAATATCCATATTTGTAACTTTATAAACTATAATCATTGGCTTCCTCTATCCTCTGCACTTCTGCATTCGTCACTTCTCACAGGAGTTTACGCTATGCCTACGTCATACGCCGGAACTCAACTCTCTCGTGAATGTGCGGACAGCCGTTACCAGAACCAGTGATTATAGTTACTTTTTTAATAGATGGATGCACTTTTTTGGGCTTCAAAATCTAAGGTACCATTTTATAAATCATGGAAGAGCCAGGCCATTTTTTTTTATATAACTCCGACTGTGTTTGGCTGAAAGAAGAAAGTAATATACACCTAGCATGGCTTTAGGGTGGGTAAATTATGGGATAATTAAAATTTTTGGGTGAACAAAACCCTTAAAAAGTCCTAATTCGCCCTTCAGCAAAATAAGACCTTAAAAAGGTTTTAAATCGGAGCAACAAGACTTTACTTCATAAGGTCATGGCATTCAATTCTGTATGAGGGATTGTTTTCTCATTGAGGGATTGTTTTCTTGTTGCGTTTAAGTATGGTGACCAGATGTCCCATTTTGAAGAGGTGTGTCCTGACAATTCTCTTAACATTGTAATTATGTCCTGGTTTCAGCTGGTAGGCTCACTGATTTTTTTCTACTTACATTTAATGTACTCATTTTCCTTTTTGCTATTGTCTTTGGTATCGTTTGCAAAGAAGAGAAGCAACTTTGAAGCGTTGCACATTGATTTGATGATACTTTCATTCTAGTCTTCTAGTATCTGGATACCATGGCAATGACATTATACGCTTGGTCTGCACTCTTTGTCATCCTGTCAGTCAGCACAAGTAGAAATGCACCAATGAAAAATGTGTTTCTTCGTGCAGCACATGAAAATGTAAGCGAGAATTTTTCTGTAATGAAAACGGAAAAAAAATGGAAATGTTAATTTCCCCACGAACAAGGAGGTAAATCAGACAATGATACATTTAGACAGCCACACTGCACTTTTTACATAGTACAGGCACTTATATGTTCAGATGTGGGGGTTAATCTTATTGACACAAATCATCCTGTTCAAAAGTTTGCATCCCTTGATTCTTCCTATGTTGTCTTCTTGAGTATCAATATGGTAAATAGTCTGCTCTTATATAGCGCTTTTTTAAACTTAGCGATATTCAAAGCGCTTTACACTGCGTCTCATTCACCCATTCACACACACATTCATACACCAATGATGGCAGAGTTGCGCTATGTCGCTAGCCTGCCATTGGGAGCAACTTGAGGTTCAGTGTCTTGCCCAAGGACACTTTGGTATGTGGAGTCGTGTGGGCTGGGAATCGAACCACCAACCCATGCGATTAGTGGACAACCCACTCTACCATCTGAGTAGAATGACAAGAGATACCTCCTGGTAGGGGCTTCTGGGCTTTCTTGTATGCCAGAGTGATTACTTTCACAATCTTTGACACAGCAGTGCCCTTCTATGTGGAGGCTGCCTTACATTCCTCCAAATAATGCTGCAAATAATTCAAAAATCTCGGAATCTCACGGTGTGTAGGATCAATCCCACTGTCCCTACACCTTGAATAAAATAGATATCAATGCGAGACATATGTGTTGATGTGTTGCAGCTCTAGATGCAGTTTTAGGAGTACAGCAAACCAAGCACTGGCTGTCAATCGGGGTGATTGCACAGGGAGATCCTGTTTAAAGTCTCCCACAGCAGCGGAAAAGGAGGGAATGCATAAAGTAGGCAATTTGGCCACCCATGAGATGATGCATCCTGACTCAAGGGGATGGACATCTCTGTCTTTGCAAATTTTGCAAAGTGACATTGAATGGTTGCCTCTAAAGCAAAAAGATTTACTTCTGCTTCACCGCTGCAATATGCTCTGCGCTACATCCAGGTGAAGCCTCCATTTTTCCTGATGCAGAAGATTTCTGGAGAGAGATTCTGCTATCTGATTTCTTGATCACAGAAGATGTCCTCAATTATGCAAGCAGGGGAAGAGACCAAATGAGAATCCTGCGAGTGAACACAAGGACCTGAGGGACTTTGTGCCACCCTAATGTTTCAGGTGGAAAACTGTCAAGGTGATGTTGAACTGAATAAGCATATGGCAGCCTGCCAGGGCTAGTAATACATATTGAAGGGCTAAGAAAATTGTGTATAACTCCAGCAGATTTATGTGGCCTGTGGACTGATCTGGTGTCCAACTGCCACTAATGCCCCTTTGATTCCATGTTGCCCCCTATCCCATGAAGTAAGCATCAGTCTTGACTTCTTCCCGATGAGAGGTAATAATACAAAACGTAGGGGTTCCCGTCATCAGAAACTCCCACTGATTCCATTGTGTCAATGCATGAATGCAAAGTTGGGAAATAACAATATATGATGACGTTGTCTGGTTGGGTTCAACTGCAAATTGGAGAGGTCTGAGGTGGAGCAAGCCCAATGAAATCATCGAAGTAGCAGCAGTCATCAGTCCTATAAGGTGTATAAGCACTCCTTACGGTAATATTGTTTCCAGCAAAGATATGAGCAAGTTGCTGCGAGATATTGTTTACCCAGACATGTGACAGAGTGGCAGACATCCTACAAGAATCCAGAGAAAATCTAATACAGCAATGAAACTTTTTCTTATTCACAACAAGACCCAGCTTCTGCACATGCTCCAAGAGCAGTCTGGTATCACAGACATACTCATAGTGACTGACTGTATTTTTTTTTGTGAATCTGTACGCCCGCATTGTGCACGAGAGCAGGGAACATTACCTTGTAGTCCCTTGTCTGGTGACAATACTAAAGCCACCACAGCCTGTTCTATATCCTGTGTGCGCCCCAGCCCAATAGAATCAGATTCAGCTATTGACCCTAGGGTACGGGCTGTATTTAATCAACATTTCAGAGCACTCGATTATGTGAGTGCATTAGACAATTGAACCAAAAAGTCTTTACATGGCGGCATGGCAAAAGAATTCTACTGCCTATAAAAAACATTGAACTGGGCAGGTTGGGTGTCTGTCTTATTGAGGCCCAGACAGGCAACCACCATTTGGAGCATAGCCAGAGTATCATCAAAAGATGTCATGTCAACATAAAAAAGCCAGGGAAAAAATTGTTTTTAATAGAGATTTAAATGACACCAGTGTGGAGGCCATTCTAATGTGCAAAAGCAAACTGTTCCAGAGCTTCGGGGCCAACACTGCAAAGGCACGGTCCCCCCATCCAAATCTGTATGATCACGAAAAAGGGAGTTTGAAGAACTTAAGTTAATTAAGTCCAAATTAAGTGAGAGTAGGGGGAAACGTAAGATTCTTGCACAGTTCCCTGATTAGAACCGTTCTCATTCTCCGGTGAGATCGATTTGATCCTCCAGTTTACCCACAGGTTGAAGAGATTGGAGGAGACACTTCATTTCCGCAATTTCCAAGAAAAGATCAGTGACTTTCTAAAATAGAAACTGGCCTGTCAATTGGCCACTTTTAGCAATGGATTTGTGTCCCGGGGGGAGACATACATCATGCCCATCATCAGAAAGAAGGAACTTTTTGCACAGCCGATAGAAAAAGCAGAAAGCCAGTAGGATTCATAACCGAATCAATATGCCGTCAAAACATTCGGATAGAGCCGTAAGATTGAAAAATAATAAAAACATATCCACCGATCCAACAAACATTTGCCACCGGATTGCAGTTAAGTTTAATAATATGTTTACTACTCCACTGCAATTACATGTAGATGTGACAGAAAAAAATATCTCAATAAATCAGCATAGAGAAATTACTTTAGTTAGCAGAGAAACTCTAACTTAACACAAATAACACCAGCCTAGTACTGTAGTACTGAGAGGCTCAGAGTGTTACAGACGCGCAAAGAAATTTCCACAATGGCAAAAATAGTTCCACAATTTAGAAGAGCATTCTGTCACTGCTCTAGGTAGCTGCACTTGATGGTGCGATGATGACAAATGACCAATCTCTATTGGATGAGAACATTAATGAGGCTGAAAAGTGAGCTACTGTGGCTTATCATCCCCAGAGCTCAGCCTACGTCAACACCTGACTTTGTTGGTATATTATCTCAACCTACCTGGCTGGTGCTGCAATAACCAGTAGTGCTTAAGCGCCGCCTCTGTCGGTCAGGAAAAGACCTTTATTATGATGAAAATTTATATTTAAAACCAAAGAAACCCTTTGGCACAAAAAGGTTATAATTGCAAAAAAAATTGCTTTAGTACAATATGTATTTTGATGATTCTGATATATATTTATTAGTGGTTCAGAACACTTATTTTGCACCCCATCCTACAGATTTTTATGCTCTGTATCTTTTCAAGACAACAGGTTTTTTAAATTTTAAATAGTTACATGCAATAGTCTGCTATTCAGACTGCACAGGCCTAAATATGGCATGTTAAGGAAAATTTAAAATATGTATTATCACAAGTTTTTCGGTTGTCATGATGACCTGATAAATCTTACTACAGTAATTAACAGGCAATATGTCTCATCTGATATATTGTTTTTTAATAAGTTTCTTAATATTACTAATACGGAGTGCAAAAAGTATTGTCATGCATGCCACAGTATATTCTCGGTTCGTAATTAAACCCTTCAAACAAAGATTTAGAGTCTGTTTGCAAAGAGCCGAGGTGCATTAAAGCTTTTGTTTCTTTCAGGAAAGAATGGAGTTTCCTTTTGCCTTTTAAAACACACGAGTAATAAAGAGCACTCTAGCATGATTGCATAAACACATGCATGTGCAAACACAAGCTGATCTTGACACACTGTACTGTACAAAATACACTATACAAAAGAGAGTATTCTTCTATTGTTCCAATTGAAAGTGAAGGTTGTATTTCAGTCATGCATATCTGTTGACTTGTTCAATTACTCCCTTATTCACACACACTCTCTTGGACAAATTCACACGCAGAAGGCTCTGTTTGTATTAAAACCACTGCATCTCAGGCTACTATGATGACCTTGACCTGCCAACTATGCTTTTTTTCTACATAATATATTGCCACTATATTGCAGCTTCTGTTTGAGACTAAAAGGGGTGGGCTTATTTTTCAGTATATACTTTATTTATATTTATGATGCGGCTCTCTTCAGTCTGACTGGTCGATCTTGGCATTGAGTGGTGAAATATTTTTTGAATAGTGACCGCTAAACTGTATATTTGTTCACTCTCCTACGCAACATACCAGTGATACTTTCATGTCTCTCATATTACTCTCCATTCTCTCTTTTCTCACATCAGTGCAATGGACAAATCAATTTAGAACAGCTAATTGGCACTTTACACTAATCTACATGTAAAACAATAAAATCATTCAAGGAAATAATTTTGGGCTTGGCAAAAGTACTAATTAAGTGTTTTATACTTAAAACCATATACTGATTTATCATCTGTTTGGACATGCCATGCACAAAGTAATGCTTGCTGAGTTTGCATTACTACAGTAACCGGATCTCAATGTCATAGATAGATGGTAACCCACATAGTGCAGTATACATGATATGTATGTTTGTTTCCAAATAGGAGTGTCTGCATGGATTCACATTTGTGTGTGTAACTGAGAACTCAGATGTCCAGAGTTGCTGAGCTGTTACAGAATCTTTTGTTGTGTGAAAAATATTGTCCCCTCAGATGCTAGAAGATTATTGTCATGATAGCGCAGTGTCAATGTAACGGTAGCCAACTGGTAGTTAGCTGTGTATAGTATAAACCTCACTCCACTGACCTCAAGAGGCACACTAACGACTGATGCTAAAGGCTGATTTTTACTCCCAATCCAATACAGATCACCTGACCAGAAATATTTAATTTTACCAATGCACTGACCACACAAGAATAATTTCTATAAATGCAACTCCATCAGATAACTATAAATGTGTCAGAGAGGGTGTGAGAGATGTTGATCTGAAATGAACAACATACTCTATAATTGACATAGAATGATTCCTAATCTTGTTTATTATAACTGAAGGTGAATTTTAGCTCTGAATGCACACTGCTGTGTTTGGCTGTAGTGCCAGAGTATCAAGTGTTGCTCCCGATGATCTATAGTTAATAATAAAAATTTTTTTTTTGAAGCCCTGACTCATGCACGTGATATGAAAGAATGTTCTGCAAGAGAACGGTAAAATAACTGCGATATAGAACAAATTCTTCACAAATCAAAAAAAAAAAAAAAAAACCCTGTTATTTCTTGTATCTCATATTTACCTTATTACCTACCATTAAAAATGTAAGACTCTTTAAAACCACATATGCATTCAACACATACGGATTGCCACTCAAGCCTCATTTATCTCCTGCCCATTCATCAAACATCAAATTCTGGCCCGCAAGAATAGCACGCAATCTCCTACACATTATATTGAACACACACTGCTGTCTGGGTAAATCTGATACCCAGAGTTCAATGCAAAAATAGAGCACAGGGCAGCACTGCAGCAGTTATGCAGTAGATCACACGAACCCCCATAAATCACCACAGCTTAGCCATAAAAGCCTGGATAACATTTTAAACAGGGCAATCAAAATGTTTAATACTGCTTTTGAAACAAATGTCCACTTATTTATATAAAAAATAAAAATTAAATGTGTGCTCTCACAAGTCTCACTTAACATATGCCCACACACACTGGCCTGTCACATAGTAGGAGTCCAGTTTTACAGAGGTCATTTATGTAGGCAGGGGCAGGTTATTTGATATCTGATAAATGCCATTAGTGTAACCTGCTGCCTCAGTGGACATTACACATGAGAATTCTGAAACTGAGACTTCATGAGCAATTAAACACACACACACACACACACACACACACACACACACACACACACACACACACACACACACACACACACACACACACACACACACAAATAAATGTTAAAAAAAAAAACAATAATACTGCAAGCATGTCTTATTTCTATACAAAAACGTTTTATTGTATACAAATATGCACAATATGCATAACTATATTTGTTATGCACATTCAGTGGACTGTATGGGTGAATGAATTTCATTGTCACATTTCACCCAAAATCCAAAAAAAAAAAAAAACATTATATTTTGCATAAAGAATATAAAGCATAATTTAGGACCCCTTAAGAAATTTGTATTATGATATTATTTAACAATTAAGCACACCCATCCTTCCACCCTCTTTTTTGAGACTTTTCTCCATTCTAATTATACTCTCATATCTGTATTTCAGAAAAACATGTAATATTTTTTTTTTATTTAAATCTGCATAAATTTATAAATTAATGCGATAGTTAACATGAACTAAGGATGAACAATACTTTTTACAGTTTTTTATTAATATTGGTTAATTTTAATTTCTTCATACACTTATGCATAGTTTACATTAAAAGCATATGTTAACATTAGAAAATGCCTTATGAACTAACATGAACAAACACTAAACAGTAATATTTTGGAAAATTAACATTAACAAAGACTAATACTGTAAAAATAAAATAATTCATTGTCATTTCATGATACCTAATGCAATAACTAATGTTAACAAATAGAACCTCATTGTTAAGTGTTAAAGGCCGTAAAACATGCAGTTTAAATATAACAAATAAAATATAATTGTTTTTATGAATTAAAAGAATTAGAAGTAGATCATTAGATCCCAGGGTGAAAAGATGGGAAATAGGTGCCTTGGCAAGCTGACAGTACAATACTTTACAAATAAACATATTAATGACCTCACACACTCCCGCCCACTCACATCTTTCAATACCATCAGTACTAAAAACATAAGAGACCAATAACATCAGCCGTATTTCCCCCCCTCCAGCCTCTCAGAGCAGTGCTGAGAGGAAATGACTCCTTAGTGGAGCTAAATGCAGTAACACTGATGCAGGGTAAACAACAGCAAAGTGCTGGAACACACTGACCCAACGCGCCTACATCATCCTGTCTACATGTTACATTCACACCAGCTGCTTCTACTTTCAGTGCAATAATGGAATAAGAACACTGTTATAATGGCATAATAACATTACAATAATTACAATGTAACAATGGTGTACTTGGCCCATTAAGATGTTTGTGGGTTACATAAAAAAAGTAAATGCAAAGTGTTGTTAGCCACAATTACACACTGGAAATGCTTAAAGTATTTGCAGTATTAAATACTACATTAGTAGAGCTTTACCAATACACCGATATAACTGCACAGAAGGGGACAGCTGCTGATATGAGTGGTTAATGCACTAGATTTAATTCTGTACAATTCTAACAATATTGTACAATGTGAAACGATGCAAAGTGGTTATAGCAAACAAATAAAAGCTCATTGTAATATTCCTGACAAAGCTTCTGAAGATCATTGTGCAAAAGCCAGGTGATGCTTCTAAAATTGCCCTCTTACTGACGGTTGTGTCGTTAGGCTAGCATTGCAGAAATGACCGAATTCTGCACTATAAATAAACTGAAAGGGAACAGAGTTTATGGGGTCCCAGAGTAAGTCTGTGTCCAGCCTGCAGTCCAGCACACTCTGAACACATTTAATCTGATGTACATCACACTCTAAACAGCTGTGATCTTTTATAGCAGTGAAATGCTACTCCACATATTTCAGCAAAACACTTGCATATTGTTACTGAGAAAAACACTCTTGAGTTTGTGATGGCCTTTTGAATCAGTATTAAATTTATGAATCCAAAACACAGATGTCAACGCCTTACTACACTATTTAAAGGAACATCTCGGGTTTGATACAAGATAAGCTCATTCGACAGCATTTGTGGCATGTATACTACCCCACAAAATAAAAAATAAAAAAATCATAATTCAAATTATAACTTCGCAAGGAAGTTGTACAATTGGTTATAACTATACACAGAATAGGTTAGTAAGTGATTTTATCACACTAAAGTCATGTTAACACATGTTATTTATGTCTTGTGGCTATACTTAAATAGCGAGCAAAAGTGCCTCACTGGAACCCAGGTTTTTTTTTTTTTAAGAAAAGGAGGGACATCCTTTGATGTTGATTCAGCTTAACTTGTATTCAACATGGAATATTCTCCCAAAAAGTTTGTTTACAAAAGATATTGGATTGAATGGGCCACATACAACAACACATAATAAAAATATCTTCAATAATTCTTGCTGGGCTTTATGAGGACACTGGAATGTGATGTAATAAGCTGACCTACTTTAACGGACTATACCAGACATGATTACAATCCTATAGGTGGGTGTGTAGCAGTTATACAGCAGATATAGATATGAATTTAAATGCCTTCATCTTATACAACCGAACGCCAGCCAACTATCTGCCACAGCCTGAATCCCATAAAACCAGATAGATAGATAGAAGAGAGAGAGAGAGAGAGAGAGAGAGAGAGTGACAGAGAGAAATGCAATGTGTTTACCAACTGTGAACTTGCAGATCAACAAATCCACAACCAGCAAAGTTGCACCTACCTGTACACAGAAAACTACTGACAGTAGATGAGCAAACGTGCCCAAAACTATGACCCAATTGCTGTTTCAGTGAATAAGTATTAATTACACATTTCCGAATGAAAAATTTAGTAAAGCAGATGTCATAAAAAAATAAATAAATCAGTAAGCTAAAGTTCCGACCCCCCCAAATTGGGCCTAACATCATGCCTAACAATAACCAATAGTATTTTTTTCAATATGGAATATTTGTATGTTTTTAAAATAACACTGATCACAACAAAATTATTTTGCGAATGTGTCCCTTTAAATACATGATGTCAGATGCACAACCCTTCATTAAGTACAGTATACTGTAAATTATACAAGTGATGACATGCAGTTCATTTAGAGAGACAGTTGAATCAATAGAAATAAAAGCAATAAAAGCACATAATCTCCCTCTTTCTTGTCGACATAATTCAGACTGAAAGTTCAAAACTCAGATAATCAGATCATTTCTGGATGGCGGTTGTTTGTGATGTGCACATGGTTTCATACAGTATTATATTGAATATTTGTGTAATGTATTGAGCCAGCATTGTTCAGAGATTTCTGTGAGGTTAGATGGGAGCCTTTGAAGGTTCACTTAGAAGTGGACTGACATTTTATGATACTGAGTGGGGAATTCAGGGCCAAGCCCTCTAAAGGAATCCCTGTTCACTCCGAAAGCAGCCTGGAAAGAAATATTGCAAATACACATATACAGCAGACACTAGTAAAAGAACTTGACCATATTTAAGTGATGTTAATAATTGTATTAGTATGCTGGTCTGTCATGGTAACTAAAATCTTTGATTAAATTATGAAGGAATTACTGCATGGGGAAAACAATCATTCAAGGTGACAATGTGGATTAGAACATACACATACTGGGCATTTTATTAGGAAAGGTTTATAGTAATAAAGTGCCCAAATAAAGTGCCCAATGTAGTCTTGTGCCAATGTGACCCATCCACCTCAAAGTTTGTGTTGTGCATTCTGAGATGCTATTCTGCTCACTACAATGTACAGAGTGGTTATCCAAATTACTGTAGCTTTTCTGTTGCCGTTTCTGTCCACTGTACTGCGGCTCACTGGACGTTTTTTGGCACCATTCTGAGTAAACTCTAGACTGTTGTACTTGAAATCCCAGGGGATCAGCAGTTGCATTAAGTATATGAGACTATATGAGATACTCTGGTCCTCCTTTAGGACACAAACTTTCGTGATCTAAAGGCAAGTTCACACTGCCCCAACAAGCGCCAACAGGGTTAACACACTGATCCAACAAAACATAACAACCATTGAAATCTGGTGTATGTTAGGGCAGTGTGAACTCGGCTTAGGAGATTGGAACAATGAGAGAAGACCACAGACCAGTCAGAGTCAAACATTCATAACCACTCAGAATTAGCTTCAGTTGCATTGAGTGGAGAAAAATGAAAGGCAATTCGACAAATCTGTTTTCAGATTCCTAATGCCATTGTTTTCCAATGGATGTTGTTTTTATGTATTTTAATGTTGTGTGTCAAATCACGTCTGCTGTTAATTCAGATGGAGGTGCTGCTTATAGTGTCTCTCCTCCAATCAGTGCTCCTCATTACAGAAAAATATATCAAGATTAAAAAAATTAAAAAAATAAATAAAAAAAAAGTCTGCAAATTCCAAAATGGTCAGTTGGACACCGCAAACAGACAGCGAAATGAGGTCTTTTTTTCAAACAGACATCATTTAAATGATTATATCCTGGCAAAAGTTGGGATAGAAATATAAAAATTATATAATAAGAAAGATGAGACCTTCCTTTTAACTTTAATGCATTGATTTTAAAATATGATTCTGGGTCAGTGCGACTTAATAATGATGGAGCGGGTCACATATAATTTGAAGTTCCTTCAGTACATAAATGTGATATTTGCAGCTCATTTATATGCTGTCTAGAAGATCACCAAAGAGTTTTGCCAGTGTGGCAGCTGAGGAACCTCATATGGTGCCTCCAGTATCTTTTCATTTTTACGGAGTAGCCCTTAACCCCAGGTTGCTTCAGGGGTACTGATCACATAACAAGTGTACTGTAAAGTGTTGCTTAAATTACTAATTAGTAGCAGTAAGTTAAGGTATGAGTAGATTAAATGCCAAGTCTGGATATCAAAGGATTCTAAGGTAAACTTTCCTCACCTGGAAGATGAGCACTTTGAAGTTCTTCCTCTTCAGGAGCTCATGCTCATTGTTCTCCAGTTTTTTTATTTGTCCCACCTGCTTCTCCAGGTCTGTGCGCACACTCTTCACGTTGACGTTGACCTTCCGCACCTTATCCAACAGCTTGTTGACAGTCCCAGCTGTTCCTACATAACTCTTCGCCAGCTTGGTCAGCTCCGTCTGGATGGTGCTCATGTTCTTCTCCATATTCTCCTGCCTTGCCTCCAGATCTGTTTGAGTTTGCTTGATCTGGTCTACCACGCCTATGATTTTATCTAGGAGTGAAAGAACCATCATGCCTGTAGCCTGAGCTTCTGTCTTCTCAACTCCACCACTGCCACCTCCATCAAGTCCTGGCCCCAACACCAGGTCGACCTCCTTCGCTGGGTCATCATCATCATCCTCACTGTCGCCAAGTCTAGCAGTTAACACTTTCGCAGTTTTGGCAGGTTTGGCTGCAGCTGTAACTAAGGCGACCTCCTCATCGTCATCGGAGACTTCTGCGAAAACGGCACGCTCCAGTTTGAAGTCTGTGTCGGCCATGGTGAGGTTTCAAGTACACACTGATGACTACACACACGCTTACTTGCAGATGGAGAGCTGAAGCGTACAAACGTGGCCTGTTGTGCCAGAACACAGTCCCAGGGTAAAAATAAAGTACTAAAAAAAGACCTCAATGACAGCAGATACCCAGTGACCACTGCGGTGCAACTCCAACTTGCAGGCAACAACTTACAGCAACTCTTCCAAACTACTTTCTCTCTACCAATCAATCAATGCATCTGACCTCTCACACTTGTGTCTACTACCACTGCCTACTATTCTCTAGGCTGGCAATAATGACTCAAAATTTCCTCCCTTTCTTGTTCGCTTCCTCCTTCTCCAAGCAAGTGTACTCTGGGACGTCGGCCAGTCAGTGGAAGCAGACTCTGCAGTATCAAGGTGTGTCCGTGAATGTGTGTGTGTGAACAAGCACAAATGTCACAGCTCCCCGTGAAGCCCGCCCGCAGGTCTTCCCTTTCCCCCCTCAGTCCAGCCCCCTACAGAGATCACTTACTGTAAGATTACGCCTACACTGACCCTTTAAGGGAAATCTTAACCCTCCCCAGAGCCTGGCAGGGACACATGGACACCCACCCACTCACTAATGCAAGGGTATGAGACACACATCCCATTTTGATTCATGAGTCATGAAAATGTAAATATGACAGTGAAATTACGATCAAAGACATGTGTTCATCTGACACAGATGTGTTTTGAATGCAAGCACCACAAAAATGACAAAGTTTAATCTAAAGCTAAACCCAGTACTTCTAGTCAGACTAATCTCATGACAATTACGGGACAGTGGCAACATTTTTGCACAATGGTATTACGTGGGTAAGTTTCCAAGGTGAAATACCCACTATGGTTAAATGTTCTCCCAAAACATGTTCTCTTCCTACCCTAAACCAAACCGAAAGTGTCATGAAAAGTAATGTGTGATGAAAAACGCAATTGCTGAAGCAACCAAATCGATTTGTGGTGCTTCTATGACTCTTCGGATTCATGCGTTAACCCCGGTTCTTTGCAAGTTCTGTCAGTTGAAATACCATGCAATTTGATCTCAGGCAAACAATCTTATAAAAGGTGTTTATGTTATGCAACGTAATCTCCTTGAAAGTCATGTGAAAGTGTTTATTCAGAAGATAGCATTTTGTAAGGAACATGGTGAAAAGTATGCATTTATGAACTGATAATCTGCCATTTGTTTGAATGTGAATAAGTAATGTAGTTGTAGCCTCTTGATCACGCAGCATGTTTCCATCAGCTGAATTTTTATTTTATGGACAACTTTATTTCCAGGTTTAATTTATATTTTGATTAGACTCCAATTTCTGATCCACATGATATGGGTTTATGTTTTCTCTTTTAACCGTTTAATGTAATTTTGAGTGTGACTATGGTTTAAAGTGGGTTGGAAATATCTTGGATTAATAGTGGTGTTTTCCTTATCACTTGTTTTTCTGAAAGCAAAAATAAATAAATTAAACATGGAATGTAGGCTGTCATGTGCGCAGCCTGACCGAAGGGGACAACTTCTCTCGCGAAGCACATCACACTTTAATAGTGTTTAGCCTCCCGTTCAGCTGATGAAAACATGCTGCGTAATCATGAAGAAGGATTACATCAAGATGTAGATTGTAATGCTGGTGAGGAATTTATTTATATAAAATAGTCTACTCCTCTCTCACCGTTGCTGGTGTGCCAGTGATTACCCCTCCGCGTGCCAATGCTGGCACTTGTGCCATAGGATGCCGACCCCTGGTCTATTGTTTATTTCACCAGGATACGTTCAATGAACCACAATTTGTTTTGTGTGCAAAAATATTGGTATATTAACGCCATTCTATGAGAACAGGATGCTTCTATCATATTCACACTTTACATATTATTTTATAGAGCATATGGAACAGGGGAAAAAATTTAATGTGAAAATGTCACTTCAGAGTGCATATTCTGTCATTTTGGAATAACAAAACCCATGTTAATTCAAGCAATATCCTGAAAACTATGGCACTAAAACAATATCTTTTATATCAATCCTTTGATATTTATCATTCATATTTAATATATTTATATTGCAACAGATAAATATGATTATCATTAATATATTTTATAAATATAATAACAGTATTCTATAAAAAATCTTAACATAAAATCATATAAGTCATGATTCACAGACCTTTTCTCACATATGTAAAAAAGGGGGGGGAAAAAAACAAGTGTTCAGATCAGTTCCTTTCTTTTATTGCCAAACAAAACAGACATAATCACTTAGATTTACTGGCTGCCTTCACATGTTATAGGTCATTTCTCAAAGACTAAATGGACTGCCACTGATAACTAATGAACAAACACATTTTTTCCAGAGCCAATGTATGGGCATGATGTAAATCAAACAAATAAACAAGGAACTGGGCACTGCAATGAACAGATTTTTATGAACATTAGCATTCAGATGTAGATTTGCTTTGCATTATACAAACACAATAGCAAATGTACAAAAATTAAACAGAAATACAGTTCAAGTCCAACTAAAACTCAGCTATTCTTATATTATGCATTTGAAGGAATGAAACAAAATTACATATCTGTGCTAAATCAGGCTAATCTGTAGGATTATCTGTGGTATTTATTATTCAGATATTCTTGATGAGAAAGCTTATAACCTACGTCAAATTTTCTGAAGCTTGCTTTGCATCATTTGAAATGAAGTCCCTTTGTATGAGAACTGTTTTACAGAAGGGTTCAGCTACAACATAAAGGATAAAAGATATATAAAAAACAAAACTCTAATAACGTTTTCAGAAACAGAAAACATTTCCACCAATGCTATGATGGGTAAGAAATGGTGATAAATGTTGATATTTTGCCAAGCCTTAATTTAAGGGTTTGTACAAATTGAGGAGGCATCCATGTGATCTGCATCAACTTCATAATTTATAGCAAAAACAAAAATATAATGCTGCTTGCACTCCTGTGTGCTGCATGGTAACATCACTTGAGCTTCTATTATTATGTATGAAAACATATCTTGAATTTGAAAGTAGTGAATTTTTTTGAATATGCTATGCAATTTTAGCTCAGAAGTTTTTTTTTTGTTTTAGCTCAGCTTCAACCATACACATCTAGTTTATTTGTAAAATTATTCAATTTAAGTCCTGATGTAGAACACCTGAGAAATCTAGAGTCTTACAAAGTCAAGGTAGGTTTTTAGCACAGTATTCGCACAGATCATAAAATCTGACATTTAATCTGATTGGCTCCTGTAGTCTGAATGCGTAGCAGTTAAGAGAAAGTGGGTGTGGTTTAGTCTTCACACTTGCCCTCCAGAATGCTGTCGAAAGTGAAAGGCATGAACTTGAAGCCCTGTCCAGTGTAGAATTTATTCTGGAACTCCACCCTACAGAAATGAAGTGGGAATCAAGGTCAGTGGATAAAAGTGAATTATTGATTGCAAGCCCTGTTTTGAATATGAATGAATTTTTTTTGCTTCTATTCATTGGCAGTAAGATCTTAAACCCTATAGGCAAGGCCTGGAGGAATCTGCAGACTTTGTTGCAGGGGAGTCGATTCCTGCATAAAATGCGTTGCATGGAGCTAAGAGAACTACATGCTTATTGGTAGATGAAAGTAATAAATATTTAATAAATGAAAACCCAGGTGTGGGGGATATGCAGGACTTTGTAAATTATAGTTGTTCCAATTCTATGGAAGTCTGCAGAGTGTTCTGTGGAGTTAAGTTGGGAAAGATTCCACACACATACTGTATAAGGCCTGTGACACTTTCTATGTTCATTGATGGAGGGAGACAGAGAGTCATTAGTCTCTTCTATATGGCTCAACTGCATACCTACAACACAGTGTTAACAAAAGGGGCAATTTAAAAAGGTAAGCTGAGTACATGAGTATTTGTGAGAATATGCATTTACCAGTGCAATCTAAGAGCATGAAGGAAGGCAGACAGTCCTTCCATGATCAATAGAATAAATACTGTCAATGTAGCAAAGACGGCAAAGATGATTGACAGGCCAAGGAATCCACTAAAATTCCTAGAGGCCAGGCCAATGTGCATTACCATTGACCATAAGACTTCAGAGAGCTCTGTAAGAAAAAAGCAGGAAAAATTATTTGAAGTCTTGTAAAGAATACCTACAGTATATGCAATTTATTGGAATGATTACATTAAATGTGTGTGTATTGCTTACGGGCATGTGCCAGGCTCAGCGCCCATAGCCGTAGATAAGATGCTGTGTTTGAGATGCAGCCTAAGCAGTATTCTATAGTGTGAATGGCTTGATGTACGGCTACATCTGCAAAATTAAACTAGAGAGAGAAAGAGCAAGACGATCAGTTCAGTCTAATGAAAATAAAGAACAGATGGCAGGTTTAATCCCACTCCCAGCTCAATCACAGCAGGATTACTGGCCCTGAATCTCACAGGCCTAAGAACAGAATCACAGCCCATCAGAACACATCATTAGGTGTGATATATCAGAATCAATCTACATCATGGCTTACTGGATTGTCCCAATTTAATGATGGTGGCTAAAACAAAGGGAATTAAAGGTCTAGAAGAAGGAATATTATCTAGAATCTAGAGAAGAGAACCATCACCGATCATCCACAACAGGACACTGAAGCCTGCAGGAACACACACACACACACACACACACACACACACACAAACGAGCACACACAAACGCGCACGCACAAACGCGCACGCACAAACGCGCACGCACACACACACACAAACACACACACACACTAGTAGAGCAAAAAGCTTTGTATGGGTTATGGCACGTGCATACTCACACCAATAATAATACAATTAAACTATTACAAACACACATAAACAAAGAGAGCAAGAAGGCGATCTACTCTTACCACTTCCTCCTCGGATTGCTTGAAAGGTAATCGGACACACGTACAGATAGACATACATATAGGGTTAAAATAGGGTTAATGGCAGAATTAGAATCTAAAAGGAGCGTGAGGAAAAAACAAGTGTACAGAACATATTTTTTGGGACAATTACAGAAAAATACAGTGCCCTCAAAATGTATCTGATGTTTTTGTCAGCAAGCGCTTTTCATGTGGAGTTCAAAGCGGCGCTTGACGCTGGCGTTAATGCCCTGATGCGAAAACTTGGTTTCACAATTGTAGTAGTAATGCTTATAGCAGTCTACCGACAGATTAATATTATGGAGGATGAAAGTTTAAGATATTTAATGCCTATTGCAATGAATATGCAACCAATGGGGAGACTAGTTCTTTCAAATAGTTAACCTATCAATTTGAATTTGGGCAACGTTTAATGTTACTTGATTTAGTGCTATATTAGTGCATTTTTCTTTATAATGTGGAAGGCTTTTTTTTTTTTTTTCAGAAAATGTTAATAAAGCATTATATTGTTACAAATCGTTTTGTTTTCTTTCCTAAGATGGAAATAAGTGCATTTTGACAGCAAAAATAGTATATATATTGTAAAATGTCCACACTTTCAAAATCTGCAATTACTGTAACTACAATAAATTATGCGATTATAAAATTGTAATCGAATGACAGCACTACAAACAATATATAAACAGTAAATTTGAAAGTATTAGAACACCTTTCTGGTTGTCAAACTTTGTGGAACATGTACACCTGTGTAAACTTGAGGGGAACTAACTTCATCCATCTACTTAAAATGACCCTAGGACAGTAGATCAACTTAAAAGTAATTGTAAATATGGTAAATAAAAGTGATGTTAATTCTGAGAAATTGCCTGCCTTCATTTGTTTGTAGATGCCACTTGGCTTGAAACTCCATCTATTAGAACATACAATTACTTCTTATAATTACAGCTTATATAATCAAATACTTTTTGAGGCCAACTGTATTTTAGACTTTTCTCCAGTAAATGGTCTTTGTCTGCCTGCGTTTTACTGGCAGGAATGTTTGGAGCAGATAGAGGAGGATACTTTGGCACTAATGCACTGAAATGATCACAGCAACAATGGCATCTCAAAATATTGCAGGTAATTTTATAAATAAATTATTATTCATCAATTTTATTTCCAGACAGGAGCCTCCCAATTAGCTTGGTGGGTGTTTGTTTAGTGTTTTGAGGCTGGTTGCCCTGGGATGCAGTGGCTGTTATAGATAGTGCTGTAAAAGGGGGCTAACTCAGTTTAGGTCAGCACTGGTATGCAGATCACAGACCCAATGAGTCAGAGAATGGAATGCCCACTGCAGGCTGCCGACCCCACTGCCAACTGTGGCTATTTTCACATGCAATTTTTGGTAACAAGGTGGGTGGTAACATGCTTTGCATATACTATTATGATATCCATTTTAACTACTGCCATAATAAATATCAATAGTCATCAGGAGTAACAAATGTATCACATGGATTGTAATGACAGATTCAAATGTGATATTTCAGGTTTTTCTTTTTAATACATTTGCAAAATTATCAAAAATCTGTTTTTTGCTTTGTCATAATGGGGTATGGAGTGTAGATTGATGTGAAAAAAATAATAATAATAATAATTTAAATTATTTTAGCATAAGGCAGAACCAAAACAAAATGTGACAACAATGATGGGGTCTGAATGCACTGTATTTTCTTATAGCCCAGGGAATTTGGCTTGTGTGTTACCTCATATTTATACCCCTGTGAAACAGGAAGTCATGGCTGAACAATTTAATGCTCCTAGTCAACCAGGTGTACTAAAAAATATGAAGAATGGGAATATCCTTCAAACGTATTTTACTCATAACAATTTCTAGGGGTGCCAATAATTGTGGCAAATATGTTTTGGAGGAAAAAAAATATTATTGAACTAATCTTTCAATTAGTTTACTTGAATGAATTTTGAATGAAAGATAAACAATAAAGACATGTTTCACAGCCTTCTCACTGTATAAGGCATTACATGGGTTGGCGGCACCTTATTTAGCAACATTTTAAGACCATATGAAACAGTTAGACCTCTTAGATCCTCTTTGTGAATTATTGGCTGTTCCAAGTTCCAGATACAAAAAGAGTTTGTAGCGAAGGACACACAATAATGGAACAGCCTGCTCTGGGATTTTAGATCTGCTGAATCAGTGTCTGTTTTTAAGTCTCGTTTAAAAAACATTTGTATAGACTGGCTTTTATTACTATAGAAATGTGCTGTGTTTTACTGTGTGTTCTTTTTTATTTTAAGTTTTGTGAAGCACTTTGTGCTTAATTGCTAAAAAGTGCTATATAAAAACAATTATTATTATAAAATTATTATATTTAAATAAGCATTTAGTATGCTCTTGGCAAACTATATTTGGGCTACATAAACTAATGCTACACGGAAGCACTCAAAATTGCATTTATATATATAAATGTATATAAATATATATAAACAATATAGAGCATATATACATTATATACTCAAAAATGTAATTGTAACACAAACACACTACCGGTCAAAAGTTTTGAAACACTTGTTCTTTATTACAATTGTTTTTTTTTTTGTTTTGTTTTTTTCACATTTTAGAATAATAGTAAAGTCATCAAATCTATGGAGATACATACATGGAACTATGGGAATTATGTTGTGACTAAACAAATTCCAAAATAAATCAAAACGGTGTTATATTTTATATATATATATATATATATATATATACACATGCACACATACGGTATATATATAAAATATTTATTACAATTTTGAGTATATAATGTATATATACTGTGTATTGTTATTAATACAAATTGCTTCACAGCGACTATGCATGATTTTATGACATTTTAAAGAATGTTGCCTTACCTCAGGCTCGTCTTCAAAGTTCTGGGCAAGTTGGTCATGTTGAATGATCTCAGCTTCATCGTCTGTTGGGCCATTACCCACATGTATTCCCCCAAAGTTTTGTGTTCCCTACAGGGGAGATCATGGTCATATGTAGGTAAAACTTCAACTGATTTAGATAAAAAATATTATTATCAAGCATATTGTTTTTATTTTGTTGAAATAATTTTTGGGGGGGATTGATACCTCTGTGTAGATATTCATACACATATTAAATATCAGAAACCATGTACCACATCCCACATATTTTACATTCTGGGTAGAATCATTGCATGATTTTAGACAAAAAATATTTAAAAACAATATATAGTCATACATTTGTAATGCTAATCTTCCTGCATGCCCCAACTGGGCAGTTCACCCTACAGTTTGAATCTTACTAGAGTAAAGAGTTCATGTGAGTTTTTTTAACTCCTTACCAGATGCTTTCTCCAGAGGTACTGTCTGCGCATTACTAGGGTCTTTACTATGAGCATACATGGCACACAGAGGATAGCCACAACAACTAACAGACACTGAATTACCATCTACGCAGACAGAAAGAGATGGAGAGAGAGAAAAGTCAGCATCATCTTCACACTTGCAAAAAAATAACTCTGAAAACATCACATTTTACGGGTACCTGTCCTCTGTATAATGGCTTGTTGGTTGGATCATTGTAGTTGAAGAGGAACATGTTAATGAAGGCTATAAGAAGACTGGGTGCGTCTTTTGAGGTCTTAGCGTCATATGCCATCCATTTATAGAAGACGAGCAACACCAGGTAGCCAAACAGACTGCTCATGAAAACAATCTCAGGAATAAAACCCAGGAAGATGTTCAGAGGCTTCTTGAAGTACCTTTACACAAAGACAAAATTAAACTGTAATACCTGGCATGAAATTTTAATTCAGATGGCATGAAAAAAATGTTAAAGGGATAGTTCACCAAAAGAGGAAATCATGTAAAAACTTGTTGCTGTAAACCCATATGACTGCCTTTCGTTCATGGGATACCAAAGGAAAAAAAGAATAGAAAAATATATATACAAAAAATAATAAAATCCAACACATTTAAAATTGTACATCTCTCTCCACTGCCCCTCCCTAAGGGCCCTCCAAAAATGCCAAATAGCATCCCCATTTTTTATTAAATGAATCTAAATGGCCTAGCCTTCTCCATGAAATCTCCTTGATTGCCGCTACCCTACCCATCTCTGTGCACCACTCTTGGGCGCTCCAGCCGAATCCATCCCCTAAGAATGATCTGTCTGCTGATCATAACACTGCCTAGGACCCAATTTATATTTAATTTATCCCTTATATTAATGACCGCCTTGTCGCCTAAAATACAGAGTCTGGGGCAAAATGAAATTTGAGTGCCCAATACGTCACACAAAAAACAATGAACATTCAACCAAAATTCTTGGATCTTACCACACCACCAAAAAACTTGGGTTGTGTCCCAATCTTCTGATTGGCATCACCAGCAGGTGGTTGAGTCTTTAAGACCAAGCCTACACAATCTAGTGGGTGTCCAACAGAATCTATATAAAATCTTAAATTGCACAGGGCGGATGAACTAACTCTTTAATTTTAATCTATTGAAAGTAAGACAAGTGAATGGACAAGTGCGTACAGGTGATTGAAGAGACTGAGACTGACTCCAAACAGCATGTGGATAACTCCAAGAATTATTGACATTTTCATCTTGAAAGAGTTCAGAAACGTCAGCTTGTTGGTAGCAATATTCCAGATCTGTGAGAGATATATTTATATATATATATATATATACACACACATATATTTTAAAATGTTCTCTTAATGGATTGAAGTTGCTTAGAAGATTATTCTTTGCCACAGAATTAGGTGCTTACTGGGTCAATGCCAATGGGATAGGGCCCACCAAACACTCCCGGCACAGCAGGATCCAACTGTAATATTTTGTTATCTTCCAAAGTCTTAAACCTGAATAAATTAATGAAAAAAAAAAAAAAAACATAAAAATTAAGATATTTCAAACAACATAATAATATCATTATCTTGACATGATCATGCACAGAGATCGGACAATTATCTTATATGAAATATGGAGTACTTATTTAAACTCAAACAAGTGGCTAATAATGAAGCATACAAACAATCAAACAAACTAAAGCAAAGAGAACCCTCAGAGCAATATGAGATGTTTTTGGATTACAAATGGGTCAGAATGAACAACTCACGTCCAGTTGCCTCTATCTCCAAACATGGGTCTGACACTCCAGCCTGAGCTGAAAACATTGAGAGATTTGGAGAAACAGTCGTTATATATGATTCCAGTATACACTGAAAATACTCCCATCAGGAGAATAATGTAACGGCCTGCAAACACCATGGTAAACATCTAAAGAGAGAGAGAGAGAGAGAAAAATATAATTTAACTTGTGACGGTCCAGAGACAAGTAATTTATCGTGTCCTAAACCAGAGCAAAAAGCTCCAGGAAATTTGATAGATGAAAATAAGTTTACTTTATATTCACTCACTGAACACTTTATTAGGAACACTATGGTTTGACATGGTCTTCTGCTTTTGTAACCCATCCGCCTTGAGGTTTGACATGTTGTGCATTCTGAGATGCTATTCTGCTCACTACAATTTTACAAATGTACAATTGAGTGATTATCTGAGTTACCGTAGCCTTTCTGTAAGCTCAAAGCCATTCTTCACTGACCTCTCATATACAATAATAATAATAATCATCTTTATTTATATATAACTTTTCAGACATAAAATGCAGTTCAAAGTGCTTTACATAAAAATCATATAGTCAAATATCAAAAGCAACATCACATTCAATAAAAAAACATGTGCATCAAACATAAGAGATAAAAATGAATTGAATGCAACACAAGATAAAATACCACACATTTTTAAACAAGTGTGGCATCCCAAGGTCATGACGCAAGTAATCTGGATCTATTGGTATTTGGATGAATCCCATCCTGTTTAAAACAATTTTTGCAATTCCAAAAGATGTTACAATTGTCAATAAACTTAATTCCATTAGCAGGGCATGCTGCTGTGAGCCAGTTATTTTGCTAGAGAAGTCGTCTGCTAAATGTTTAAATTCCTTTGAACGTTTAAATTCCTCTGAAACAGCGTTTCGAACTTCTTTTCAAGTAATGTTTTTTTCTCAATAAATCGTTCACAGTTCCTGCAACTCACTAATTCATCCTTTTTTCTTGGAACTAAATATGATGTAGCATCTATATTATCACAAGGCTAGAATGCTCGTTCAGCAAATAATAGCACTTACAAGCACATTTGCATTGAGCTTTGCTGTCAGTTCTTGGGTGTAACGCACGCTGGGTGCAGCACGAACAATACAGCTCATTTTGATTACACTCTGTGTATCATCAGTCGGGACTTAATTTGTTTGGCACTGATTGAAGCGCCTGTCTGCTCATGAACAAGGCATTTCCGTCCGTAGAACTGCCGCTCACTGGATTTTAGTTTTTGGCATCATTCAAAGTAAATTCTAGAGACTCTTGTGTGTGAAAATCTCAGGAAATCAGCCAGTCTGCATCAAAAATCATGCCACGGTCAAAGTCACTGAGATCACATTTTTAATCCATTCTGATGGTTGATGTGAACATTAACTGAAGCTTCTGGCCTGTATCTGCATAATTGTATGCACTGCACTGCTGCCACACGATTGGCTGATTAGATAATCGCATGAATATGTAGGTGTACAGGTGCTCCTAATAAAGTGCTCAGTGAGGGTATATACTTTTATTTTTAATGATATGGCACCAATTTTACTTGATTAAAATGAAGGGAACAGACATAAATTCATGATTAATGAATGGATGGATAGATGGATGGATACCTCATTGTCGTTTTTCTGGGCAATTAATCGGCTCTCTCGCAGTACCAGAAAAAGTGCAGCACAGGTCATGAGGGCACCGTGCCCCAGATCCCCAAACATGACCGCAAACAGGAAGGGGAAGGTGATGATGGTGTATGGAGCTGAGCATAAACATCGAGAATGAGGAATTGTTTGTTCATTCTTTCTTGTTTTTGAATGTAATGTAAATGGAGCAAACAATATGTTGTGACACCCATGAAAACATGTATGCAACACAAGCGCTCTGGACACCCATTCAGAGATTGTGCTAATGCAGAGCTCGTATCAGTCATCTCAGCGGTCTAGGGAGACTTGCTCCATTAATAAAAGGCAAAAAGTTCTGGGTTACCTGGGTTGATTTCCCGGTAGTTGCCAATGCCATAGGCATCAACAATGTTTTGAAAGCCAGTGGTGAATTTGTTGGTTTTGTTGTAGGTGGGTGGGGTCTGCTTGGTCTGCATTCTGTTCAGGATGGAAGAAACAGTGGATCCACTTCTCTCCTGCATGAAATAGAACTGAATTTGTCATGCATGTATAAACATATTCCAGTTTTACCGCTTTCTAGTAACCAGAAGTGCAGGCCTGTTCTGACTTATTGTTTTTTTATGCAACTTTACATTGCATTTATGCAAGTATTTATTTGTATTACAATATAATGGTTCTCTTTTAGTTCAATTTAAATTAAGCTTGATCTTTGCTACAACTTGTATATATTGAATCCGTATATATCATGAAATGAAGTCTACAGTGTGCTTTAGTGTGTGTGGAGGTAATGTGTAAGACAGCTGTTATTAATAGCTACTAGTTAAATAAGGCACGAGGAAGAATACCATAAGGATAGGCTTTGAACTAGCACGCAAGCACAATCCTTCACATTTCAACACACTGCCTACAAAGACTTAACACTATAACACACTGAGTTACTGTTTGGACAGAAAGAAATGTACTTTTACTGCCTTAAATTTGGCTTGCATTTACAAGGATTTCAAATAGTCCTCAAAACACTGCAAGATTCCATCTGTATAAATATACTGTATATACAGCCAGAAAAAAAGACACAGAGGACCAGAAGGTTTGTGCAAGTACTGTAGTTAATCCCCTTAAGCTGTGCTTATTACGAGGTTAACATAATCACACAATCTTCTCTAATTTTCCTTACAGAAGGGCGTGCAGTGTCTTTTTTTTTTTTTTCCATTTAGAGCACACTGAAAAGTGAGTGAGTGGATGGGCACTTCTAATCCTTGTGTTTTTATCCATTTATCCATCACAGCAGAGCAGAAGTGATGGACAGAGTGCATTTGCGGCACTCTGAGAAGAGGGTAGGGTTTCAGCTGCTCTTGACCACAGGGAAATGCAAACTTTGATCCGAGAAGCCTCATGACTAAATGTATATGCATTTGGGCATTCCATCCTAACACCCAGTCTCTTGTTTGCATGTGTGTCATGGAACAACGGGAGCTAAAGTCATGTTCACAAACTGTAAGGCATTATATGTGATGACAAGAACAAACCGGGCAATCCTAAAAGGCAACATGTGTAGCGGTAATAAATGTGGAGAACAAATCAATGATAACATCCTAATATGGACTAACACAGCAGCCGTGTCCCACTAATACATCTCCCCAAAATACACAACATTTTAGCTTTAAAATATCTTCAAATCAACCACAGTCTTACTACGCCTGTATTATTATTCTGTTTATCCCCAATACAGCTCTCATATTACACATACAGCCCAAAAATAGTCTTAATTTTACAGCAAACCACAATGGCACAGGCCAACTGTAACATCTAAGATGCAGATTTGAGATCAGATATCATACTCAAAAACATGGGCAGTTTTTACTCTATGGAATTCAATTAATTTACCAGTTCCCTTCATATGCGATATGCTCGTTACAGAGTAATGTAATAATGCCAAGGGGAAGTTGAGTTGCAGTTGGATTTACTGGATACACTGAGAGGCACTGTAACAACAGCCTCTGATGAATGTCTGGTTTAAAGGTGATGTGTGCAATTTCTTTGATCTTGAAATACTTTCTCCTATCACAACTTATTAAGCAGAGACGAATGTGAGTAAGGCATTTGCAAGTTGATTCCCCAAAAAGTATAAAAACTGTGGCACTATTAATCCAGCCCAACAACACAACATTGCTCAACCAATGACGTAAGTTGTGGGAAGAACTATCTGTCCAACCAATTGCAGGAATATTTTGGGAAGGGAAACTGAAAACAAGTAATTATTTGTGCAATTCCATTTGGTGCTGCCAGTTCCAAGGAAATGATATACTTCCCCTTTAAGATCAAAAATGTTAAAGATACAACAACCAATGTATGCATGTGTGTCGTTTTTATTTGTACAGCACTTTTCACAATACACATCATTTTAAAGCAGCTTTAGAGAAAATGATGCAGTGATGTCCTAGTCCTCATTGAGCAGTTTCATTGAAAAATTTAATTGAAAATCATGCCTTAAAATGATTTGTCTTTAGGTCCCCAAAGAGCAAGCCAAATGCGACTGTGCCAAGGAACACAAAACTCCATAAGATGATAATGGAGAGAAAAAACCCTGGGAGAAACCAGGTTCAGCTGGGGGAGCCTGTTCCCCTCTGGCTATACAGCATGAATATAATGCAAATATTAGTTATCTATGTGTAATACAAGTAATGTATTAATTGAGAAAATGTAGTAGATGTTTGGTTTGAAATGTTTGAAACTAGAGGATATTGACTGAACTGTAAGATTAATAATTAAGTCCATCCCGAATTGACTGTGGAGGTGCATTTAGATGCAGTGTCCATAGTTATTTGGCAGATGAAGGCTTTATTTGGCAGTCATTTATTGTTTTTGTATTTCACTTTAAGAAAAGTGATGCAAGCAGTGGTCAGAGAAGCTTTACTCGCTGTTCGATTGGATTGGAATGAGTGTCCTCACCGTGCCTCGGCGGAGTGCAAACTGAATGGAGTCCAGATCCGACACAGGGCACCAGATTTCAGCGATCAGACATTTCTGGGTGACATCAATGTTGCAGAGGTTCAGAGTGTGATAAATGGCTTTCATCTTCCTCACTTTGATGAACCACACACGGACAGTCTTAGCAGCCGCCTGCAACACTCGCTGCCGGTGATCTTCTGTCTGATTTAGCACCTGGAAAACAGCACAGAGTCGTCGTCGTCAAAACAGGAAGTTTGTGCTGGTAGTTAAGAAGGTAAGGAGGCAGAGTGAAAAGAGCTTAAATGGAGAGTTTACCCAAAATTAAAATTGCTCTTATTATTTACTCACCCTCATGCCATCCATGTGTTGACTTACTTTAATCTGCTTAACACAAACAAAGATTTTTAGAAGAATATATCAGCTCTGTAGGTCCATATAATGCAAGTGAATGCTGGCCAGAATGTTGAAGATCCAAAAAGCAGAAAAAGAAAGCATAAAAGTAATCCATAAGAATCAATGTCTTCTGAAGTGACATGAAAGGTGTAGGTGAGAACAGACCAAAATATAATTCCTTTTTCACTGTACACCTTGCCATTGCAGTCTCTAAGCATGATAATGATTGCTTGAATACACTTCCTAGTGCTTGACGCATGCACAGAGGGCTAGATGGATCTATAGGAAGGGTAATCAAGCTTAAGATCGTGATCCCAAGGATCTTGACTACTACCAAGATGTACAGAGTTATATTTTGGTCTGTTCTAACCCAAAACCAACTAGATCACTTCAAAAGACATTGATTAAACTAACAAAGTCTGATGGATTTTATTTTTGCTGACTTGATCTGCTTTTTGGAGCATCAAATGCCTGATCACCATTCACTTACATTGTGTATGGACCTACAGAGCTGAGATATTCTTCTAAAAATCTTTTCTTGTGTTCTGCAGAAGAAAGAATGTCATAAACATCTGGGATGACATGAGAGTGAGTAAATGATGAGAGCATTATATATATATATATATATATATATATATATATATATATATATATATATATATATATATATATATATATATATATATATACATATATATAAAAACAGGATCACTGAAGGTATACAGGCATAATTACAGCTGAAAGAGCACAGGTGGATTCCTGATCTGAATCTGCCTGCCTGTGCTGGACGTCTTTGACTGTTCCAACACTTTTATTCCCTCAGCGTCTCGAACCATGAGTGGTGCATTTTGGAGACAGTGTTAAGTTAAATATAGTTCAACTTTAAAAAATTTAACTTGAGACACCTGTATTTTGTTCTATTCTATTGCTTACATTAAAATGCAAGAACACTCTCTGTATGGTCCCTAAAGAATGCTTCTGATAAATTATGGTTCAGAGAGCTTGATAAGCATCCAGTCTGATTCAGGGAGGTTTGTGTTCAGTCGATGAAAATGAGTTAACAGTGCATGCATCTGTGTCTTTTTTTAGGTAAGGAAGATTTCTCAATCATTCTGGAGTGGCCAGGGAAGTGTGCCAGTATCTCGTTGGCATGTCAGACAGCTACAGTGTCAACCTTAAAGTCCAAGTGCACATTCTCACTCACACTGGTGGGACATTCACAACTGCCCACTCTAAAATCAGACAGACTCACCCACACTGAAAAAACATACATTCAACTAGGGTTGGGCGATGTCCCCTAAATTGGCAGTTGACGATGTTGACAGTAAAACATCGCGATGGACGATGATATCGTCGGTGGGGTGGGGTGGGGGGGGGGGGTTATATAATTTCATATAATTTTCTAAAATTATATGAAAAATTATAATTTCGTTATTTTACTAACCCAACCCATCGTTGGCGCTTTATCAGTAGGTTGCACGACACGAAGCATTTTTTTTTTTTAGCTTTCACTTAAGAAGAGTTGTGCTCTTTTTATTTTAATATATCTCTTTACATAAATACTATTTTCCACTTAAAAACTATAATTTCAGTTATTTTACTATCCCAACTGACTCATCCAGCTTTCCAATAGGTTGCACGTAAGGGGAAAAATATTTCTTCCACTTAAGAAGAGTTGTGCACTTTTAAGCACTTTATTTTAATATATCTCTTTACATAGATATTTTTTTTCTACTGAAAAACTATAATTTCGTTATTTTACTAGCCCAACTAATTAGTACTCATCCGGGCTTTTTAATATATTGCACCTAAGAAAAAAAAGTCGTCTTTGGGCAGCCTTCTTGCGAAGAGAGCAGCCAGAGCCACGCTCACTGATGAGCAAAAGGTCGAGGCAGAAATGACCATGTACCTGCAGGAAATGGCCATTGATGGGGAAGAGGACCCGCTGACTTGGTGGAAAACGAACGACAAAAGGTTTCCGTTCATGGCAAGATTAGCACGGAAATATCTGCGCATATGTTCTACCAGTACTCCATCAGAGCGGGTCTTCAGCACAGCAGGTAGTGTAGTTACTCCAATCCGCAGCTTATTAAAACCAGATAAAGTGAATATGTTGGTATTTCTGGCCAGAAACAACGAAATTTAAACATGGTCTGTGGTGAAAGATATTAGACTTCTTTACGCATTTTGTTGCGGAGCTATTCGATTTTGCATATTATTTTTTAAACGTTCATTTGTGTAGTTCATATGACCACTTTACAATATTTCAATAACATAATTTATTTTGTAGCCTGTGCTGAAGTTAATTGTGCTGCTAATTATAAGTGAAATGTTCATGCCGAGTTTCGGTCTGAGTGTTGTTCCCGTTTTCTTGTTCTTTATTTGTTGTTCTTCTATGTTTTAATAAATGTGTGTTATTCATATTCACCTTGTTTCTTTCATTTGATTTGACATTATGGATTTATGGCCAAGGAAATTTTTCTTTAAAAGTATTAACCAGACAGAAGTTATTTGACGTTCGCTGGTCTGGGTTTATCACTGCCGCTTCAGTGTATACAAGAGCTATGTGACAATGAGCAATATTTTCTGAGACGCTACAACTACTAATAATTAATTAATAAAGGCTATTTTCTTGTAGCCTACAACGTAAAATATTTTAATCTAAATGTACAGTGTAAGACATGTAAAAAAAAGACAAGAAGCTAACAATGCCAAGATCAATATTTGTGTAGCCTGCCTGACACGGTATTTTCACAGACTAACACGTCACGTCTCTGGCATATACTACAGTATTTAAAATAGCATATATGCATTAGTTATATTCTCAATTTAATTTACAGAGCAATCCCTGCAAAGTTTTTAGGTTAACTATAGAAGAGACTAGGATTAGTGAGTCACACTAGCAAGACTCGCAAAAGGGGGCGTGGCATCACGATGGTGGCTCGACATCGTGATGTTGGTCAGCCATCACGATGGACGATCTACATTCAACCACACTGGAAAAATATATGGAGACTAGCCCACACTGACACGCAGACAAACTCACCCTGTCTGGGATTAATGTAATCCTTAATGACATGTCTAAGAGACCCCTTCTGTCTTCCATAAACAGCACCAGAAATACACACCAAACACACAAGACATGTAGAATTTTTGAGTACTGAAGCATACTAAATGAGCATTCTCTCTAGCTAGGAGAGAAGCACAGCGACATTAACCATTTTTGACTGACTGACAAGACAGACGCAAAACACAAACAAATAGTGACCATTATCTATCACACCTCAAGGACAAACAGAACCGCTAATAGCTTTTTTTTAACAATCAGAGAGCATACGGATGTATACACGTTTTGTTGTGATGTATGTGCGTTTTGTTGTGAGATGAGACAGAAAGGATCAGCAAATAAGTGCCATGTGGTGAGGCTTCAAACTGTTTGAGCATGTGTGGGTGAGCAGATATGGTCACTATGTAAATGTGCGAGGACACACTCACCCAGAGTTTTCCTGCCCAAATAAGGCACTGCGAGAGATTCTCCCTAAGACCCAGTGCTGTAACACCACTCAGCAGTCGCCCATTATGCCCAGAAGTAGCGCCTAATAGTTCTGTTGAGATTCCCTCGACAGACTGAACTTTGTGTTGATGCAGCCAGTGGTCTAAATCAGTCAAATCATTCTACACTTTATAGTCTATTAGTTGAAGAGTGAATAAAAAAGGACATAACCTGAGATTATGACTGAAAAATCTTTGGATTTTGTCCTAAACTTTATTCTAAATGCCTGCTACTTCTGTATTTTGGACAATTATGGATGTAGAAGTCAGAAATTATTGTTTACATTGCAAATAGAGCCCAAAAGCTTTTGTAATTACAGTAAATGCGTACATGTCATTTATTTTGCACATGCAAAATCTTCATATTTAAAATCACATCTATGAATTTCTGCTTTCTATTTGCTGAATTACTGTTGTTGTTGCTGTTTATTATCATAATAATAACTATAAAAACATTACACAAAATAAATTATACTATTAAAAAATACTGAGTGAACAGAAAACATGAATTTCATTAAATGTATACATCTGCGCAACAAAAATCACACACAGTAATGTCATTCTGAGGTTAGTTTAAGTTCTCCATTAATGAATAGAATCCATTGCGAGCAAAATGGCAATTCATCACGACTGCAACTAGAGGGAGAAATACGACAGTCGAACGAGTGCTCTAGCCTATCAAAGTATACACTGCCTGTATGGACATGATCGATGCATGCACGCTACGAATGCTTTGTGATACTTTTCAACACCAGTCGCATATGCGGTGTCTAGTGAAATTGGGCTACATGCGGACAGTCTGCGTGGACTGTGCTAATGACAAAATTTACGTTACATGCTCGAGACATAGTAGCACACAGAAAACTGAAGTATACTTTTAGCCTTTAAGTCTGTGTGAGAGAGAAGGCATGTGCATGCATTCCTTACCATTTGGAGGTCATCAATGCGAGTGTTCACTCCGGCTGACATTTCTTTTCTCTCTTGAGGGGTCTCTGGACAGGGGTACAAAGATGCCCGGAACCTAACAAAAAGGTCAAAAGGAGAAATATCCAATCTGTCCCTGATAAAAATGAATGAATGCTTTATGAAGGCAAACATTTAGTAACCACAGACATTAAATTAATGTCACTCTCCTGATTGGCAATGAAATGATCATACCCTTCACAAATCTTTTTCACTCTATTCTTCAGCTGGTCTCCCTGGAAGAAAATGATGAACACTGACTTGTGCACATGATCTCCCTGGAAAAAATAAAAAACACAAGAGTTTATTTTAAATGTGCATTCCACCTATATACAGTAATAACCCAAAATGAAAATGATGTGACATGAGCTGCAATATAGTATCTCTTTCATCTGACTTCGGACCGCAAAGCCCTGCAGAAGATAGTGAGGACAGCTGAGAAGATCATTGGGGTCTCTCTTCCCTCCATCAAAGACATTTTCAAAAAACACTGTATCCGCAAAGCAACCAGCATTGTGGACGACCCCACACACCCCTCACACAAACTCTTTACCCTCCTCCCGTCTGGCAAGAGGTACCGAAGCATTCGGGCCCTCACGGCCAGACTGTGTAACAGCTTCTTCCCCAAGCCATCAGACTTCTCAATACTCAAGAGACTGGTTTGACACACACACGTGTCCTGAGTTGCACTTTAATTACTGTCACTTTATAACTGTCTGCTACCTCAATAACTGCTATGTGCATAGAACATTATCTCATAGTATGTTATGTTTACATTTTAGAAACTGTCATCTTTTTGCACTACTGAGTACTGGTCGGCGCTGCACTGTCTATTGTCCTGTTCATTGTCAGTAATTTGTTGTACTGTCCTGTACTTTTTGCACATGTTTGCACATGCACTTTATATAGGTATATATAGGTAGTTTATATAGGTATTTTATTTCGTTGTGTAGTCTCATGTGGTCCTATGTTGGTCCTTTGTTGTTTTTATGTAGCACCATGGTCCTGGAGGAACGTTGTCTCGTTTTGCTGTGTACTGTACTAACTGTATATGGTTGAAACGACAATAAAAACCACTTGACTTGACTTGACTTGACTTACTGTGGTGGGATCCTCAAGTGGGTCCTCAATGTCTGCCTGCCTCAGGAAGACGTTGCCACGGCAAACTCTCCACAGCATTCTCTCGAAGCTGGGGATCTTCTCTCTGCCTATTACACCTGCAACAAACCTGCAACCAGTGTCAAGGTTAAGTCAAATAGTCTATAAGTCAACAGCAGACTTTTGGATGAAACTGATGCCGAGAATATTGAAGTTGGCATTCCCAAAAACATTCTGCACCACTTTAAAATCTTACTTCACTGTATCCAAAAAGTAGTGGATACAGAACATTGTGTGCAAATCTGCAAATGTACTGTCTTACGATCAGGGCATAGTGTGAACAGTGTCAAAACTGATGACACTTATGTACTGATATTTCTCTATATTTTTTCCCTTTGACTCTCCTTCTCATGGTGCTTTCCTTTCACTTAGTGCTCTGAGAGGGGAAAAAAAATGCTGAGTATGTTTTATGTTTGATATTAAAGGCATTGAATACTATTGATCCAGATCAATGACAAACCCGCATGGCATTAGCACCAGTTACATAAGAATATATGTTAGGTCCCAGTTTATTACTTCAATCTTTCTAGCATAAGTCTATAAACAAACCCTTCCACAGAATACTGTGAATTTTACAGCTCTATAAATACAGATATTACCATATAACTACCATTTAAACATTTCATGCATTTTCTATCCTTGAATACCCTTTTATAGCATGTTTAAGAGACCTGTTCTGGATTCTTCTACAACTATGGCGAAGATACACAAATGACAAACCTGGCAGACTACACCTGAAACAGCATAGAGAAAATGTGCAATCCATAATTGTGGTAAATACCAATTTCTAAAATATTTAAGATGAAAACAAACCTATTAACTTTTATGCTTTATTTAATCGTGCACAAATTGAGAAGTCTACTTTCAGTAACAGAAAAACATTTATTTTTTATTTTTATGGGAAGCAGATGGGTGTCTTTATGGGAAGCAGTTTTTTTTTTAGGTAAAACAGTGTAGAAACAGCACTGAAAATGCTCCAGATGAACGTGTCCAGACATCATAGTAACCTAAATGTTTTAAGCATCCCTATGTTCAAGCAAATAAAATTGTTCAATAAGACAATGAGCATCCACTACCTACCCAAGCCTGAGAGGAGCACCACGTCCGATCTCATTTGGGTCGACTAAAGATGAAGTCTCATTCAAAAGTGCAGGATCTTCCATCTGACAAAAAGTGAAAGAAAATAAAAATAAATTGTATTCTCATTTATCTCCCCATTGGAAATACTTTGCAGAATTAGCCAAAGTTCATTATGGTTTCTAGTGTTAATGATATTGTTCCAAGAAATAATTTTCTTAAAACAAACTAAACCAAATTAGCATCCCAATGAGGTTTTTAAAGGGTTAATTACCCCAAAAAATGACAATTCTCTCATGATTTACTCATGCCATCTAAGACTTTCTTCTGCAGAACACAAACAAAGAAATTAAGTCATACACATACGGCATGAGGGTGAGTAAATGATCTGAGAATTTAGATTTTTGGGTTAACAATCCCTTTAAGCTGTTATGCAATTTAAAATGGTCTAATTACTCAAACATCCTCTTTGGTGAGAGGGAAGTGCTTAATGTTGTTAAATGTAACATTGCACATTTAGAGCACTTTCTGTGACCTTGATTAAGTCAAGTAAATGTTTTGATTATAATAACTAATAAACAGACTGATGTCTCCAAGAGCAAATCTGATTAGTTAATAATTACTTAGCTGAAACTTTTATCAAATAAAGCATGTATTACAGGCACAACCTATGTTGGGTAAAGTGCCTTACTCAAGGCACAATGGTGGAAGCTCATAATTCACTTCTTCTGGGGTTTAAATCTGCAATCCTTGAGTTACTAGCCCAGATCTTCAAGCTTCACAACACCCATCACCCTTCCACCACCAGTCTCTGTGAGAGCCCAAGCTTGTGTAAGTGTTAAGTGAATGATTAAAAGACAGGTAACAACTTAATTGCTTATGCTCAAATGATCTTTTACAACATGTAAAAAATCACAATGTTAACATGTTAAAGTTCAGACCAGTGTTCAGGAAGCACCGAAATATATGATCAAAGATTTCCAACAGGCTGAAAGATGGAACAAGTAACACCCGTGTAGGAACTAATGATCACGGACACAAAAGGCTGTTTTTTTTACATTTACAAGTCACATGTGAATAGGTAGTCGAACACCTTGCAGAACTGGTCTTGGGAAGGGCCGTTTGACATCATCATCAGCGGCTTAGATGTGACCAGGAATTCAGAGAATGGCCTTTCAATCTGTTAGACATGCATCTGTCTTTTACAGGGTGAACATTATCACACACATGGGGAAAAACACGTTTTGGTTCTGCTGTTTGTGTTATTGTTCGTGCATTCGTTTGACCATTGATTGCTGTTGGTTGCTCATTTGTATTCACATAAAACCAGATTATGACATGCCATTGTCTGAATAACACCATAGCAAACTCTAATGGCTAAAATGATTTTAAGAGATTAAGTATTGCAGACCTCATCAAAGAACTGCTGCGTTCGTCTGAGGATGTGCTTGAGCTCCGTCAGCTCCAGGAAGTTCTTCTTCAGGGCTTCCTGGTTGGTGTTGATCTCCTTCAGCTCATTCTCCAGCTTTTCAAAGGTGGCCTACAAAAGGTCAAAAGATCACATGTAATTTGCTGCGCTCAAATACGTTTGAAAGAGCCATTTGAAAACTACTTTAGAGTTAAATGAAGTTAACATATTTTAACCCAAGATACAAGCTGAGTATTTCTACTTTTATTTTACAGACAACTCTTTGTTTGAACAGTTTCTGTACCTCCAAGTCAATCATGTCTCGTGGAAAAGGGACCTCTGGGTTCTCCCCTGTGTCTACAACAGGTATGTTGGCCTTTTTTATTTCCTTCTCAACAAATCCTTAAAGAAATTAAGATAAAGCAGAAATAAAGTTGGACCGAACTTCTTTTCACTGGACTTAATCAGAACATGTGATGCCGTGACCTCTGTCTGCAGAGACTTCTAATTCATTATATCAGCAATGCTGACTAAATAACTCACTTAATTTGCGGTCCATCTCCTCACAGCGACGGACTTCATTTACAAACTTCCTCTGGAAAACATTCACATCTGGGTTCAACTGCAATTTAAGAAAGAGAGAAAAATACATTGGCCTGTAAATCCTGATTAATATATTTTTGGTGAATAATTAGGGATAAGGGAAGATACATTTGCACTCAGGTGTGAAAGAAAAGTTGTATGGTGAAAATAAAGGTCATTTTCACTGTAAAAAAAAATTATAATCCACTTTAAATAAATACATTATACATTTTTTTTTATAAATAAACCCCAACAGAAATGGATTGTTGGTGGCTGTGACCAACTAGATTCAAGGATGGGTGAGCAGCACCAGGTCAGAAATAATGGGGACTAATGGGGACTTTAGTGGTAATAAAATACCACTAAAATTGACCAACATTCCACCAGAATTCAAAAAGTGGTGATTTATTTCTTAACATTCTATTTTATGTATTTAACATAAAAAGATGGTTAAAAAGTCCCTTCCCAATTCATTAGTAGGGTGTAGGTAAACATCTAGATATACTTTTTTTTTTTTACTCTATGCACAGCCCTCTACTATGAGAGGAAATCACTCGCATTTGCAACCAAATTTCACACTGTGTGACTAAAAATTTATACAGTATATTTGGCAACTGGCTGGTAAATGTTCCAAAGACAAACTGTGTCCAAAACAGATATCCACGCAATACATTTTTCATTGAATAATGTCTCTTTTAATACCCTTTCTGTACTTTACAGTCAGTTGTGGATCAAAAACTATGTATTTTTTCAACGGATGTTATCAACCATAGCATGGATGAGATAAAGCCATTCAAGTCTCTTGTTAACATAAGCTCATTTACAGATGCTCTTTAAAAATTCTATATTTATTTATTGAATGGATTTATTTAAAAGAAAAAAGGAGGTCACTGAAGGCCGCCAGAACGCAGAGAGGTGTTCTATCCGCCAGGGGTCGGAGGACTTGGTGCTGTCCGCCTGTGGATGAGTGACTGTCATCCACCAGAGGGTGGAGGAGTGGTCGAGGACCAAGTGACAGCGTGTCTGGGAACCAGTGAGCAAATTTGTGTTTCGGTTACTTTCGATTTCTTCCATTCTTTCTCCCTCTCTCTCTCTCCTCTCCCTTTTCCCCTCCACTTGTCTCCCTCCCAGGTCTAGGGAGGTGGGGAAATGGCCAGAAGGGCAACGCCTTTCGAAAACTTTACCATCCACTGTGAGAATTTTATAGGGCTGAAAGGTGTGGGGGCATTCATTCATTTTTATTGGAAATTCTGTTGTAAGCGATCTTACAGCATAGCTATCATGATTTTTCTCCCATTGAAGTGCACTTTGGAGGCTAACTTATCTCATTTGTAATGCAGGGAAACATTTTTGTTCACATTTTGACAGATCAGCAGTCTGTAAATCATTCACGCATGTGCCTCTAATTATTATTCTTTTCTCCATTGACTAATTCTCCTAGCTGTCTGCAATAGTAACACACATATCATACATGTAAACATATATCACCAAACATTTATTTTTTATAAAACAATATAAATATTTTTTAATGATCTTACATGGACAATTTTCACACATTCTATCATACAATACAATAAAAGAGGGTAGTAATGTAAGGTAGGATGTAAACATTACAAATTAAACATTGTCTACTGCACATATCTTTTTAATTATCATAGTGGTTATAACAGCTTCTTTACTTATTTCATGTGGATTTTATTCATAGAATGAAGCATAAAACATGATTTTATTGAATATGCAGCCAAAGAATGTAGAAATGTTGAAGTACACAGACAAAAATTACCAATTATCACAAGGAAAATATCAACAAACCAAATATTTTCTTAATCGTCTTTTTATTCACAACATCTCTCTTCAGTTTAAATGTTGTTATTATGCTTAACACAGAGTTTATAAGGATGAAAGTGAAGCAATGCAGAGCTCATATTGTTAGAACAATCCAGGAGCAACTAGTGTCGCCTTCTATCAAACATCAGCATAAACAGATTATGTACATCTAAACTGCAACAAATTCAAGGCATAAATAATGTAAGAAATGCATGTGGCTGTCAAGTCTTCCATGTTGTTGTGGCTGTTGTGTAGCTGACTTCTTCGATGCGCTACTATGACACAAAGGGTCAACCGGAAAACATCTACATCACTTTCTCAGCTGATGTCCTTTCTTCACCTATTCGACTGTGCATAGTGTCATGTATACTTGGACAGAGAAATGAAGACTGTAGCTTGACAAAGCAAAAACACACGGTAGTGTGATTATAACTGCCCATGTAAACGTACTCTGTAAGTTGCACTTTAGACCTGGTGAACCAACATTTTATACTCTATATACAGTAGGGGTGTAATGGTTCTCGGTAAAAAAAAAAAAAGTTTCATCTCTAGTTTAATAAGGTATCTGGATCATACAGTTTGTCAAAGAAAATAAAGCGCCAAATAGACATGCATTTGTAACCTCTGCTAATGCAACTGTGAGGCTTTGTAGATGGACACGCTCCACCTTTGTTTCACATTGGTCAACTTTCTACAGAGAGAAACTGTCCAATCAACTATTAGTATGCTAAATCAGTTGATGATCATCACAGTTCTGCACGCGTTAGTTGGCAAAATGGCAAGTGGAGAAAACAAGCCTCAAGAGAAAAGCTTCTGCATCATTTAAGTCTCCTACCTGGGAACTTTTTCTTTATGTAGTTAATGACAGCGATGCTCAAAACATTTTTCAAAACAGGCACTGTTTGCAGACATTGCTCAACGCAAGTGCCATATACTGGTAATACATCAATATTTGATTAACCATTTATGCTGACGTTCCCCGAGGATATATAGAGCATGGTGTGCACAGAGCCACAGGTGAGCCCGAAACTGCACACAGACACACAGTTTTTAAGCAGACACTCTGTGGTAGTTTGGACAGACATGAAACAAGAACTAAAGTGCTTGGGGTGTTCATAGTCAAACTAAGATATGTTGCCCTTACTCCGTTGATGAAGATGTGGGATTTCCACATGATTAAAATACTAAAGTAGCATTACGATCCATTCTCGTATTCATTTTAATAACAAGTTTATTTCTTCTATAGAGTAGTATAGATTCTGAACATTGAATATATGTTGAATTGAGTTTGAAATGCACTTTATGTTGATGAATGTAGTGTTATAATGCAGGTGTTAAGTAAAAATTGAGTTAGTAATTAGAGAAAGTTTTTTTTAAGTTAAGGACCCTAACAGAAACTAACCATGATTTTACTATGGTAATATTGTAGTAACCATGATGGCAACAAGGACTGTTGTCACCATGGTGTTCTTAGCAGAAATCATGGTTTTATAACAGTAATACAGTAGTTTCCATATAGTATCCTTGATTTGACTATAGTATTGTAACCATGACAGTAACCATGTTAATTTTGTGGTTACTATGATTTTACTACAAATACAATGGTTAAACTATGGTTACTGTAGTAAAACCATGGTGATTTGTAGTGAGGGTAAATCTCTTGAAGTGTCAGTTACCGAATAGAATATTTTTACTTTGGATTTGGCAGTAATATTTGAAAAAAATAGTCTATTTGAATAAGCAGGAGGAGACTAATCAGACAAAAATAATAACCTTTAAAAAAATGGTTCAGAAGATATGCACAAAAGAAAAGTGACATTTTTAACTGGTGGCGGCGCTATGGAGTTTGTCCTTTTGGTCTCAAATTTGCTATGTGGGCTAGTCATGCCCACCCCAGTCAGGGCTGCCATAAACTTAATGGTGGAATAATAATAAGAAAAACTACAAAAGCAATAGTGGCCTGTGCCCCTTATTCTGTGCCCCTTTGGGGCTTGGCCCCTAATTATAAAAAAGTGATAGCATATAGACAGTAGACTCAAAGTTTATATATTGGTGTTACCCTAAAGGAGTCAGTAACTATATTTAAATGGACACCGGAAAGAGACTTATTGCAAGAAAGCGGGTTATTGCGAGACGTTCCGTTTACATGCACTGTATAACGGGTGTTCTCTTAACTCCTGTATACATACGGCTCGGTCAATAAGCAGCTTTCTCCACAGCAATGTAATTTCCCCACAATGCTTGTGTAAATAACAAATATGGCATCTGAGGAAGACTTTATTTTATTATTCGTTGCTTTGCTTTGCTTTATTTCCAGATATTCAAGAGTTGATGCCAGTTTTGTTTCCTTAACTTTGTATCATGACCTGCAGAGGAAATGCACTGCTATAGGGGGATGTGTATAAATGGGTATAGTTTAGTGTATGTGCTTTTCCCACTCTACTCCGTGAAATTTAGAATTCTTTCCGCTGTGTTGACTTGTTGTTGGGCTCCATCCTATGACGTTTTATATTTGGTCTGTTCACGCACATGCACACTCTTCAAACACCCATTAGAATGACCCTCATGCATTTACATGGCAACATTAAGCAACGTTCTTGAGGAGAAACTTGGATATGTTAAACCGCTTTCTCTTAATCCCTTAAACAGCATAAGGAAATCTGCATTCTTGTTTAAATGACATTTCAGAATGCCGCTTTCTGAAAACACCCTGGAATCATAAGTGCATCTAAACTTGTTCAGTATCGGTTATGTAAGTGCCGGGTGAGTGAATTTATTTTCCTGTTTTTTTGTTTTGTTTTTGTTAATGCATATAGCATCATAATTTTTCTCCCCCAAAGAAAAGAATAGTTTGTTGAAGTTATCTTATTTTGAAACCATTCTTGGTAATAATTGTAAATAAAACAAAATATTGTATACGTCTTTTGTAAGTTTCATACTTGTTATTCTTAACTTACGAGTATAATTTCTGGTTTAGAGTGCTCAACTACAAAATTACTCTAAAATGTCCATCCCTAAACAAAGCTGGGGTAGATCGGTATGTACTCACATCTCTGAACTGCACCATGCCAATCTCTCCAAGCTCACTGACACAGCAGTAGGCCGACTCAGACTGGAGGAAGAGCTGGGCCAGGGTCATCTCCTCACTGCGGAAAAGCTCCCCCATAATGCACTGCTTTCTATCCAATGCACTAAGGGGAGAAAGTCTGTGGGGGAAAGAAAAACATTGATATATTTATTTATACACACACACACACACACACACACACACACACAGACACACACACAGACACACACACAGACACACACACACACACACACACACACACACACACACACACACACACGAACTGACTGTTTTATAGGATATAATATATGACAGGACCATAAGCACAAGAAGAAATTAGGAAAATGTACTGTAGATTAATACAAGAAAATATCTTCAGTGTAACCCAAAACAGAACAAGTGCTACATAAAGCACAGTGCGATTTTCTGTTTGGAAGCAGACACTGTGGTTAAGCTTAGTCTTTTGCATTAACCAAAAGGAAGGAAGAGAGGCATTGAGAAACCTTACAACAGCACAAGAGGGAGTTCTGAGACACGCATCAGCATGTTTAACCACAGTTGACAGGCACATTTCACTGAAATCAAGTCTGATGCATTTACTGTAAAGTTAATACAAACAAGACACAATTAAGTGCATCAAATTCTTCTCAAACCATTACTTAATTTACAAACCACTGAAAAATTACGCTACATTACATCACAAGTAACTAGAAGTACAGCAGTTATTGTATTACATATAATCTAGCCAAAAGTATTTACATCTACAAGTATTATTCTGAATTCTTTCAGACATGTCAATCATTCTTCACTTTAAAACACCAGAGAGGCTGTAATACTAGAGATACACTGCAATTAGATTCCTTAGTACAATGGTAGAGGATACATTTATGTTACATAAATACATTTACATTAAATTTCTATAGCATATCTAGGTGGAAGAATCAGAAACAAAGAAAGCAAACATCCATCCAAATCAGGACAATAATCTGCATTAGGGTGATTCTCACAACACCCATCGAGAAAATGTCCTGGCATACATTGTGCATATAGAATATGAAGCCTATTTTTAGGGCCATTATGATATTTTCCATTGTGACATTATTTTCCTGAGTTACGCTTATATTATCAACCCCCACTCATTAGGTGCCATTAAGATTTTTTCTGTAATACAGTAAAAAATGTCTGTGTAATGTAAATAAGAATCATTTTTAAAACAATGGGAATAGTAAAAGCTACATTTACAGATCCATTGCGGATTGATCTAAATAAATGTGATTATTGTGCACTTCAAATTCCAAACACATTTTACTGTCCAAATAAGGGAATGAACGACACATTTGAGTGTCTTATTCAACTGAACTCCAACAGTCTCACTGTACAGCACTGCAGACCACACTGTGTGCAGCTCCTGAAGAGCATGTGAAGATTAACTGCTTCTTAAGAGGATTTGAAGCCCAGCGATGCACACACTGTCTGCGGAGGTTCACGGCAAACTCCCGCGAAAATATCAACTCTGGGTTAATGCATTAATAATTAGTATCAACATTAGTAATTATTAGTACATTTACACACACACACACATATATGACAAAAGTATGAGAAATTGTAGGAAAATTAATCGTCGTAATCCTGAAAGCCCTAAAAAAAACAGACAATTAATTGTCATAAGAGCAATTATTTGTTTAACAATTAAAGATCAGCCAAATTTCATAATCGTGACAGCCCTAATTGGGGGTAAAATGCTCAGTGATGATGAGCTGAAATGTATCGGATCAAGAAAAGTGTTTACTCGGTCATGAGAATCATGTGATGGCAAGAATAGATGTTCAGTTTACAGATCATCATCATTTAGCTATGGAACGCTCATGAGACACAATTGTAAAACAAGCCAGGCTATGGACATCAGATCAGCAGCTATGACTCCAAACACTCAAAGGCAGAGGTTCAGTCTTATTTCGTAATACCAAAACTCATCCCTTATCTTAAGCGTCATGCATTTCTATCATAAGGCTGCAACATAACAAAATGTGAAGAAAAAAAAAATTAAGGGGTCTGAATACTTGTATTCATACTCTGAATGCACTGTATATTTAAGACATCTTAAACTAATGACTCCCAGGAAACAATAAGGCAATTCATTAAAAAGTTGTTGGAAAAATTCCACAATCTTGTGTCCAGAGGGCATACGTGGAAGGGAATGTCTCTGTGCTGTTTCACCATTCTCTTAGCATGTTATGTTCAAAACAGCAGTGGGAATAAGAGCTTGCTATCTTAAAATAATGAGGAAAAAACATAGCATTCATTGATCACACAGAATGGCCTGGACATACCACAACAACTGCACACAGTCTTCTCTGCGAAGTTCACATAAATGCTATTTCTATGAGCTGCTGGGTTGTCCCACTGAAAAGAGTAAATTGTAAATCATAGATTGTTATAGCCCATTCTTCAAAGCAGTTGCTCACTTTGTGTAAGAGACGTTTACGGTTCATTAAAAAAAGATTGTACAATGGACTCCATGAAGAGAGCGGATTATGGATTAAGCTGCACCATGTGACTCTTACTACCAAGCATCATCAATGCACAAGCACTGTAAGTTATTGGCACAATCAGACACAAATTACACCAAAGCATGGAAAATGGTCTTAACAAAACATTAAAACAAAAAATGCTACTTTCTTCGTTTCTAAACGTCTGTACGGGACATAAGTAGTCTTTGTTACATTGGTAATTCCACACATGCTCAACAATGCAGCACCCTGGAGCTGGAATTATGAAGATGTAGATACTCTTTCACTGGTCTCTGTTCCATTCTTCTTTACAACTACATTAGGGCTGAAATGATTAGTCGTTATTGACAACGTCAACAAAAAAAATTGTCATCAAAAAATGTCGTTGTTGAATAGTAATTTAATCTCATTTAACGCAATATGAAATAATTTGAAACGCTAATGATGATGCGGGAAAGCAGCACATCAGCTTGCACTTTATTTACATTTACATTTATGCATTTGGCAGACGCTTTTATCCAAAGTGACTTTCAGAGCCCTTATTCCAGGGAGAATCCCCCCGGAGCAACCTGGAGTTAACTGCCTTGCTCAAGGACACAATGGTGGTGGCTGTGGGGATCGAACCACCGACCTTCTGATTAACAGTTTACCAGTGTAGTGGTTTAGAGACGTCAGGACGTTTAAAATGAAAACACCCTGGCATTAAATCTTTAATGCATCCTTTATTAAAGTTCAAATAACAAGGAAGCGGGTTGAATAATAAACAAACACTCCAAAACTGGCATTTGTCTGTGTGGTCAGAGCCGCCGCTTATATGAGTCACTTGAAAAACAGCGCAAGAGTGTTTCAAACTTCTCCCGGATGATACTGTCTCACGTGGAGTCACTCATCCCTTTGCACGCTCGCTGCAGTTAGATTATAACGTGATGGCTCGTGACGTAGTGAATCATAATATGTGTCACAGTGTGTATCTTTTCGAAGAAAATTGGTGATTCAAGCTCTATTAAGAAGAGAGAGTTTGTTTTTTGTGAGTTAAAGATGGCTCGAAATCAAGGGAACAAAAAGGAGAGAGGGTGTATTCTTAGCCCATTATACAATGCAAAATTGATTTTTTTTGTTGTTGTCTTTTTTGGTTTGTTTTCCAATATAAGTATCTAAAACTCCTTACGTACACTTTAGGAGCGTTACTGCAGAAGAAATACATTTTTATCGGAGAATGTTGAATATAATATTAATTTGAATTTTTTAAATATCTAAAAAACCTTAAAACAAGATACATTCACCTGAGAAGGAACATATAAGATATTTAGATTTGCTTTCAGAGAATATATCTTGAATGTATATTTTGTCTTTACTGCACTGGCAGAAGTATAAACAAGTGAAGAAATACACATGTACAAAATACACTTATAGTTAAGATACATGAAAAGCAAGTCTAATTATCTTATAATGTTATATTATAAATATATCATGTTTTAAGGATTTTTTTTATCATTTTAAATGGAAAGCAAGACAAAAAAACTTGATAACAATAGAATTTATTTGCAGGTATTTTTTATGAATTAAACAATAAAATCCATGTAGCCCCCTCTCCTTCCTTGTAATTCAGTGAATGTAATTTAGAAATATTCTTAAAAGATTGTTTTGTCCCATTTATTGTTAGTAAGCACGTTGAATACAATGTGAGGAACAAGCTAAAAATAATCAGTTAAGAGCTAATGATTAATCATTGCAATAATCGCCTGAATAGTCGAATAATATTTCTGATAATCCTTAGATTATCAAAATAAACATTAGCTGCAGCCCTAAACTACATGCAGCCATTCCAGCATCATCAGGTGTCAGTACAGTGAAAAAATGCAGGGTCTTTCAAATACATATCTTTTAGACTAATATATGTAACATCATCTAAAATGAACTCTATGAAAGAACGTCTCCGTAGGTTTCATTATAGTGAACAACGTACTAGTGCCCAACAGACTGATATAACTAAAGCAGTCAGAGCAGAATAGATTACAACCGAATAGAAGAGCAGTATTTACTGGCACACGAACAAAGTGGAATCGTAGTCTCAGCTGTAAAACATACAATACAATGCACTAAAGTAATATTCAATACAATAGAGATTACATTAGCAGTGCATTAGCTACTTAGCTAACCGGTGAGCGATTAAAGTTGTCTGAAGTGTGATCTTCAGAGTTGTTCTACGCTAAATAACCCAGCAGAAAAGTACTTCCGCCTTTGAGAACACGTATTTTATCATTAGACCATGTAATCTCACTGTCTTTTTAACTAACAAGAGAGGGCATTATTGTAGCTGTCAACCCAATGTTTATGTCACAAGCAGCCAGGCAAAATGGCTTCACTTCAATATTCTACACTAAAAGACGACGGGTGTTGTTATAAAAGTTATTTCGTTCTTTTAAAGTAAGACTTAGTTAACGGAGTTTATGGCATTTCGCTAAGCGAGTTAAAACGCTAATACTAATGATCCTCTACAGGTTTGTTACCTCACAGAATTTGACCACTCAGAAGCACATCACAAAATCTTGTTATGTCGAAAAGCCAGCACCTCAGATGTTTCACGCGAATTAATCTGAGAAAACAACGTTAAAGCAACAGGTTTAGTAAGCTCGGTGTAACTTACAGGTTTTAAACTGTTGATATTGGATTTCTCTCGCCTGTGAGTCCACCGCCTCGCGAACATCAGCAGACCAGAATGGAGCAGAGCGAACATGACGTCATGACCAACCCGTCTTGGTCACATGATCGAGGTTACCTGTCTTGGGTGGTTCCTAGGGCGTGTCCCTTCATCTATTCACAGTGTTCGTTGTACGGTTTGCTAGTGATTTTAATTTTTTCACATACTTTATTTTATTATTATTATGTAATGCAGTTCTATAATAATTACACACTATTTTAGGCTACCGTGAAAACACTGTCAAAATCTTACAGGATTAGTTCACCCAAAATGAAAAGTCATTGTTTACTCACCCCTGTGTTGTTATAACCCTATATGACTTTCTTTTTCTTAACACAAAGGGGGAAATTGTTTAAAAAAAAAAATTATTAGTTCTCAGTGATGTCATACAATGACAGTGTATGCTCTTTCAGCTTCAAAAGTACATACACGTAGAATTCAGAAGTCTTTTTTTAATTATACCATGAGACTCATGATTGTTATGAAAGCATGCCATAAGGTTAGGTGCAAAACTAACCGAAATCAAATGTATTATTTAGTACAAATGTTTACTGACCGTTATTCTCGTCTGCGTGTTCATGAGTCTGCTTGCGAGCTTTAGAGCTCTTTTCATGAGTGCAACAGTATTTACGCAGCTCGCGTGAGATTGGGCATTGAAGCGAAAACACTTCTGAATTATACTTTTACATTCTTTTGAAGCTTGAAGAGGTCGTCGCCACAAACTGCAATTGTATGAAATCACTGAGCACAACATTTTTTCACAATTTCTCCATTTGTGTTAAAGGGGTCATGACATGGCTTTTTTTATTGTATTATTATGTTCCCTTAGGTGCAATTATAGTATTAATATATTTTTTTAAGAAAAACTTTTAAAATCTAGTGATTTATGACCTTTTCCCACCCTGTTTCTCATCCTCTAATTCAAACAGTCTGTTTTGGGGGCGTTTTCCATTTAAGACTTCAGTGTTAACGCCCACTGTTATGATTGGCTAACGTCAGTGCCTATGTATCAATTATTGACGCCCCCAGCCAGAACAATATGCAAGTAAACTAAGTAAAAACACTGTGATTATTCATAATGAATGAAATTGCGCTTTAAAAAGTAGTTTAAAGTTTAAAATAGATTAGGCCTACTTACAGTTTGCGTCGTCGTTGTTCCCAGAATACGGACTTATCTTTGAGCAACAGTTTTCTGGCAAAGAAAGCATCATATTGAGATTTGTTCTCAAAACAGTCATCCTTAAAATGTACAGAACAAACGCTTAAGTTAACACTGCCGTGACTGGAACGTCCGCAAAAAATAAACTGCATCCATTTTTCCCTGACGTCTGGATCTTTCGGCAGCTTATTCAGAGGTTTTGTTTGACCACAGCCAGGAACAGCACATCTGTGTGGCATCGTAATTTTCATGTGCACAAGTAGTCTCTGTCAGAGCTCGCTGTCCATCGACTGAACACTTGTGAGGCGACGGCGATACTGAAATGAGCGTGAGTTGTCTTGCGCTTAAAGCGTAGTTATCTTGTGCTGGAGGCGGTCATATGCAAACGCTGTTACGTCACTTCTAACCGACACGTCACTTCTAACCATGAATCCAGAACGAGCTGTATTTTGAGCTTGATTAAATAAATGATTCGTTTAGAATGGGGAGGACGCCTTAAAATATTAAACTTGCAGGACGCTTTAATGATACAAAGACCTCTTATATACCAAAAGATCAAGGCAAATTTGGTTTCTCATGTCATGACCCCTTTAAGAAAAAGAGAGAAAGCCATATGGGGGGTAGTAAACATTGACTGAATTTTCATTTTTGGGTGAGCTAATCCTTTAATTTGCTATGAATTTACAGCATTAATTATTCATCTAAATAAAAAAATAAAAACCCATTTTCAAAATACATTTAAACAAAGAGTTGTGTAAACAAAGGTGACTCACTAGGCCATCTCAATAGCCTTATTCTGTCTTGTGGCCAATTTTCTCACTGTGTCATGGTATAAGTGGTTTGCTTCTTGCATCTTTGTGGTTACCATGGTACAAGACCACTTCCTGTACTCCTATAACTGCCTTTGATACTGAATGGGTTTAGGACATATTTGTGCCTTTAATGCATTTTAGTCAGTCTGTGTGCAACAGTTAATTCTACAATGAATTAACTGTTAATTGTAAATTGTTTTTGTATTAAAGGGGTCACAACATGCCTTTTTTGATTATTTTAATATTCTTTTATGTAAAGTGAATTCAGCCAGCTCCTAAAGACATAATTTTGCAATATACAGTGTAAAAAAGGCCACTATTAGAGTTATATTCAAGTGTCTTAGTTCCATAATTATATGTTAAAATTGACGCATTTGTCGCAGCATCCGTCCAGCGGGCCAATCAGCACCACGGAAAAGATGTGCAGGTCAGTGCTCCTGCCCACTGAATTGAGTCTGACCGAACGGGAAAGCGGACGGATGCAAGCTATACTGCAGCGTTTATCTTCGCTAAAGTTGTGTGCGTGCCTGTAAAAAAACCGCACACACATGCAAAGTCGAATTTATTCAGTGTACTGAGTTGTGGTGACAATAAATGGGTTATTCCCTAATACCTGATCATCTCTGGTAAAAGTCTCTAACCGGACGCTCTGTAGTGGGTCTGGTATCAACCGGCAAAATCAGCTTCTACTAGCCAACATTTTTACATGGTCCTTCGAGCTGGAAACCCAGATTTACTACGGAAAGATGTCACAGCATGAAGAGGATGAGCCAGTCGCGTGTGTCAGGAGGAAGACAGTCCTCCCCTCAGTTTCATACTACAGTGCCTTCCAGCCCAGAACCAGAGGGTGCCGCTGGTATCATTCCAACATCGCTACTGTGCAAAGAGCCTGATCGCCCTCAACAGTGGTCTGATAATGAACCATGGGGAACCAGCATCCTCCAGAGTGAAAACAGGGATCTACGCTTTGCCCATGACGATCTGCTACACACCCTGCATACAATGCAGCAAGAAAGAGACACGTTTCAACAGACTACAGATCAGTATTCACAAGAACTTTCGCTGCTGAAATGACAAATGCAGCAGCTACAGATCCAACTGGAGCAGCGACAGCTTGCAGCACAGTGTTCTCCTCCTGCCACCCCTACGCGACCTGTACCTGCGCCACGCAGTTTGCTGAGAACACAACATAGTGATAAGAGCTTCACACCAGTGTCAGCCCCACGATTCAGGTCTATTGAATCACATCAGCCCAAGCACAGTTCTGAGGCTTTCCTAGCTCCAATAGCTTTCCCCAGAGCAGAGCTGCACTCTCCCCACCACATGTCACACTCTGAACAGGACAGGAGGGATGCTGCAAGGGAGGAAAGAGCCTACTCCAAAACTGAGATGCCTTATAGACCGAGTCGTTATGCATCATACAAGCCAGAGAACACAGCCCCTCAACCTTTTAAATCCGCCCAATGCTCTCACCTGCCATTTGGAGCATCCAGCCCAGTTCCACCGGAGCTAGAGCAGATGTACAGAGGTCCATCCCCCACAATTCCAGACTTTGTACATCCGAATCCTAGAGAATTCTCATGGCTCAAGATAGCCCTGGAAAACATTCTCCCAGCTACAGCCACGGAGAGATTCAAATTCCAAATTCTCACTGATCACCTCAAATTCGTACAGTTGTACAGTCATTCACAACAGCCCTTCACAAAGACCATGGCAGCACTGGATCAGCAATACGGTCAGCCTCATCAGCTCGCATTGCAACGTATAGCAGAGCTCATGGATGGTCCAAACATATCCAGTGGGGACATTAAAGCTTTTCGACTCTTTGCCCTCAGGGTTCGTTCCCTCGTTGGCATGCTAGAGCAACTAGGACAGAAGGGCACCTTTGAGTTGCAGTGTGGCTCTCATGTATCCAGGCTCCTAGGGAAGCTGCGGCACGACCTCAGGTCAAGTTTTCGATGCTTTGCACATCCTCATCAGGTGCCAATACCCACCCTTCTTGATCTGTCAGAGTGGCTAGAGTACGAAATTCAAGTGCAGGAGGATACATCAAGGTTTGTAGGAGCTAGTCATCGTGGATATCCAGCACGAACACGAGAAGTGATCAGAGACTCAAAACCATTCTCTAAAAGCGCCACCATTCTGTTTGGCACAGAGAAAGCACCTCCACAGACAAAGATGACACCTACAGCCAACAAACCTGCTTCAACCCCTTACTGCCCTTACTGTGACCACCATAAACACTCCCTCAACAATTGCAACAACTTTAAGCAGCTTACCGTTGACCAGAAACGAAACTGGATAAGAGACTGCAACAGATGCTGGCGCTGTGGGAGGAATCATCAAGTTTCAGAGTGCAATCTGAAAATGCGCTGCAAACAGTGTAATGGACGCCACCTACTGGTCCTTCATGCCATCAATCCCAAGAGTGCAGACATCCCAAAGACTACCCCAAATGAAGGTTCTTCTGCTAATGCCTGCCTCCTCAACACTACGAACGAGATACTTTTCATTCGTAAGCCCCCTGCTAGCCGAAAGGTTCTTCTGAAGATCGTCAAGGTCATTATCCGAAACGGGGCACACAAGATAAAAGCCTATGCCATCCTGGACGATGGATCGGAGAGGACCATCCTTCTGCACAATGCTGCCAAACAGCTGGTCTTAAAAGGTCAGCCGGAAGATCTTCCACTTCGCACAATTAGGCAGGAATTACAAATGCTCTCTGGTGCAGCAGTGTCCTTTTACATCTCCCCCCTGTCTCAGCCCAGCAAACTGTATCACACAAAGGGTGCATTCACAGCCCAGCAGTTGAGTCTTGCTGAACATACACACCCGGTTAAGACCTTGAGGGAGAAATACCACCACCTCAGAGGGCTTCCTTTGAGCCATTTAGAAGCAGTTCGCCCTGTCCTGCTCATCGGATCAGACTACCCCCACCTCATTACGGCAGTGGAGCCCATCCGCCTAGGCCCCCCAGGGGGACCAGCAGCCATCAAGACTCGTCTCGGCTGGACTTTGCAGGGCCCTGTACAACACCTGCAACATGAAGTCATTGAACAACAGTGTCTTTTCACTTCAATGGCACCTCCATAAACTGATCTTCTCAAACAAGTGGAGAGACTCTGGCAGATAGATGTGCTTCCCTGACAAAGTGAAAAGATATGCACAAGATCCAAACAAGACCAGGAAGCAGTGAAAATTCTGGAGAGCAAGACAGTGAGAGTAGAGGTGGATGGTGTTAAGCGCTATGCAACACCACTGTTGCATGTTAAGAACATGCCAGGCCTCAAGGCCCCCAAAAATGCTGTTCTCCCTCATCTGCGAGCCACAGAGAGAAGGCTGGCCAAAGACCCAATGCAAGCAGCTGCCTACACTGAAGATATTCAGAAACTAGAGTGGGCAGGTTATGCAGTCAGGGTGGAACCAAGTGCTGAAACATGCTCAACTAACACCTGGTACATTCCCCATCACCTGGTCCAACACAACGGTAAGAACAGGGTTGTATTTAATTGCTCGTTTCAATATCAGGGTCAAAACCTTAACAAGCTCTTGCTCTCTGGACCTGTGTTAGGCCCATCTCTTCTCGCAGTGTTGCTCAGATTCAGAGAACATTCCATTGCTATCAGCAGTGAAATCAGGTGGATGTTCCACCAGATCAGATTGCTTCCAGAAGACAAGCCACTCCTGTGATTCCTCTGGAGGCATCTAAAGACACAGGATCCACCCAGTGTTTATAAATGGCAGGTTCTTCCCTTCGACACAACATGCAGCCCTTGCTGTGCAATCTTTGCATTACAAAAACATGTGCTCGACCACAGCCAACCTGGGGAAGACGTCCGCCATTCTGTCCTGAAGTCTTTCTACGTTGACAATTGTCTGTAAAGCTTCTCCTCAGTGGAAGAAGCAAAGAGTCTTGTTGACAAACTCAGGAGCTTATTAGCAGAGGGGGGTTTTGACCTGAGGCAGTGGTCCAGCAACCAGCTCTCTATCATAAGCCATTTACCTCCTGAGGCCAGATCAGATGGCACTGAACTTTGGATTTCACAAGGGCAGAGCAACACCCAAGAATCTACACTGGGGCTTCTCTGGAATCACCAAATGGACACGCTTTCCTACAAGTACCGTCCCATAGCAACCACTGAGACTACCATGCGTAGCATTTACAAAGTTGTGGCAAGTCAGTACGACCCTCTGGGCTATCTTATTCCCTAAGAGCCAAGCTCATAGTGCAGCACCTTTGGGATAAGAAAAGGGACTGGGATGACCCACATTTACCTGTAGATCTTCTACAGACCTGGAGAGAGTGGGTAGAGGAGCTGCCTACTCTGCAACACATTGTCCTTCCAAGGTGTTACACCAGCCCAATCAGAGACACAGACATGAGTCAGAGAGAAATACACGTTTTCTGCGATGCCTCTGAGGTTTTGGTTCAGTGGCCTACCTCCGCACAGAGGATCAACATGGGCAGGTAGAGGTGGCCTTCCTCACAGCCAGATCATGAGTGGCACCCAAAAAACAGCAATCAATCCCTCGTCTGGAACTCTGTGCTGCGCTGACTGGGGCACAGATCGCTAAAGTAGTCAGAACCGAACTGAACCTTCCCATAAACCAATTCACTCTTTGTACTGACTCCACCACAGTCCTCACTTGGCTGCAGTCAGACTCTTGCCAATTTAAAGTGTTTGTCGGAACCAGAGTCGCGGAGATCCAGGACATTACAGACAGGCACACATGGCGTTATGTACCATCAGCTCATAACCCAGCAGACGATATAACACGAGGGAAAAGCCTAAATAAGCTGGGACCAGACAGCTTTTGGTACCAAGGTCCATCCTTTCTCAAAGATCCTCCAAATCTGTGGCCGGAAATCCCACATCCTGTGGCTGCAGATGAAGACGAGCTTCGTAAAACAGTTCCCTGCTTCCTTACCTGCTTCGCAGCCAGCTTGTCATTCCCTGACATCAGCCTGTTTCAGACTTTCAAAGAGCTAGTTGAATCCAGGGCCTGTTATGGGGCGGCAGGCAATAGTCAGACAGCTGATGACTATAAAATGGCCGAAATAAGTGTCCTACAGCAAGCTCAGGAGGAGTGCTTCACCTCTGAACTGGAACAGTTAAAGGCAGGAAAATCACTTTCCAGAAGCAGTCGGTTAAAAACACTTGCCCCTGAACTTGACCATGAGACTCAGCTGATCAGAGTAGGAGGTCGCCTACGTTGGAGCCCTTATCTAGATCCAGATACAGTGCACCCCACTGTCCTAGACCCGAAACACCCAGTCTCTAAACTGCTCATACAGAGTTACGACACTAAACTCCACCATCCAGGCCCTGAAAGAGTCTTTGCCGAGCTTCGGTGTAAATATTGGATTCTTCAAGGCAGAGAGGCCATCAAATGGTGTCAGAGTGGTTGTGTGGACTGCCAGAAGTGGAGAAAAAACCCTGAGGTACCAAAAATGGCAGACCTACCTCCAGCCAGATTACGTTTATTCAAGCCCACCTTCTACTCAACAGGAATGGATTGCTTCGGAGCTGTCTCACTACCCGGGCAGTCTACATTGACGTCCTTCATAGTCTCGACTCTGATTCATTCCTCATGGCTCTCAGACGATTCATCGCAAGACGAGGCAAGCCATTCAAGCTTTTATCGGATCAATGGACCAACTTCAAAGGAGGGGAGAGAGAACTGAAAGAAGCATACCCAGCTATTGTCCCAGAACTGCAAGAGCAGCTTGCAAGCCAGCAAGTACAATTCCACTTCAATCCCCCTAATTCTCCACACTTTGGTGGCAGCTGGGAAAGAGAGATTCGATCCCTAAAACAGGCCTTGATGACAACACTTGGCGCCCAGTCTGTCACCTTCGAAGTGCTGTACACTATGTTGGTGGAGATCGAGGGGATCTTAAATTCCAAGCCAATGGGCTATACTTCATCTAATATTTCCGATCTTGACCCCATCACACCAAACTCCCTTCTGATGAGGTGGCCAGATTCATCACTTCCTCCTGTGATATACCCGGAATCTGAACTGATCAGTCGACGCAGATGGCGGCACAGTCAAGTCCTTGCCGACCAATTCTGGAAGCGCTTCATCAGGTTCTACCTACCCAGCCTTCAGACCCGCCAGAAGTGGCAGGATGAGAAATCTGACCTCCAGGTTTGCACCATCGTCCTGATTGTTGACCCCCAATTGCCCAGAGCCCTCTGGCCGGTGGGCCAGGTGTCAAGGGTATTCCCTGGAGTAGACAGCAGAGTAAGAACAGCTCAAATTAAAGTGGGAGAGAGGTCGTACACACGCCCAGTCGCACGCCTCATCCAATTGCCTGCCATACCAGATTAGAGCTATTTTGAGTGGTATAGGTTATAGGCCTTTTGTTATTGTACATATTTCCTTACGGACATCTGGGGGCGGCTGTAAAAAAGGCCACTATTAGAGTTATATTCAAGTGTCTTAGTTCCTTTATTATATGTCAAAATTGACGCATTCGTCGCAGCATCCATCCAGCGAGCCAATCAGCGCCACGGAAAAGATGTGCAGGTCAGTGCTCCCGCCCACTGAATTGAGTCTGATCGAACGGGAAAGCGGACGGATGCAAGCTATACTGCAGCGTTTATCTTTGCTAAAGTTGTGTGCGTGCCTGTAAAAAAACCGCACACACATGCAAAGTCGAATTTATTCAGTGTACTGAGTTGTGGTGACAATAAATGGGTTATTCCCGAATACCTGATCATCTCTGGTAAAAGTCTCTTACCGGATGCTCTGTAGTGGGTCTGTTATCAACCGGCAAAATCAGCTTCTACTAGTCAACATTTTTACATACAGTATGTAGGAAATATTGATCACTCAAATTAAGAAACACAATCGCTTAAACTGTTATTTGACACTTTCACTCGTTGATTAAAGTAATCATGGCGACTGTGAATTCTTAATTTCTACATTGGCATCTGAAACTGAAAACTATTGATTTTAAATGATGCTGCATCCAAGCCGCTACCTAACAGTGTAAGTCCAAGATGACACAAAGACAAAAGTTACCGAGTGTACCTTTAAGGTTCACTTATAAAATTAGTAAAATATTTTTGCACAAAAAAAGTAATATATTTGTAAAACATGATAATTTTCTACCCTCATTCGGACCCTCTGGTTTTGGTGCTGCTTTCCTTTAAGACTTGACAGTTCACACCCACTATAACGATTGGCTCTCTGCTCTTGACTGATCTGCTCTTTATTTTCCATCTTAAGCCTTAGTTAAAATTCCGTTCTGACGCCAACACTCAGCATCTACATACAGCCAAACGCGAGCCTGTCAAAGTATACACCATATAACTGTGCGCGCATACCCAGGCGGTTGGCACATGCATCCTACGACTGCTATGAGACACCGGACTTTCTCTTCAGGAGTTTAGACTCATAAAGATGTATTTACATTCCTTACGACTCGAGTTATGCAAATGCAGGAATCTCCAGACCTCCTCACACTTGTTCTCTTGACTTGCATTTCCACTGTTGTTGTTTTTACCTTCATTTCCTGATGTTTAGCGGCAATTACATCTTCTTGTTATTGCTTTTTCATGACAGCAACAGCTGAAATGTGAGCGTTGTCACCTTGTGGACCCACTATGTGCATTCTGCACATTCTAAGATGCGTGGTTAGAAAAATAGGCTGTGCTCGAGAGCTCAGTTGATGACGAGATCTGTGTCCCGCGTCCTATACACAGACGCTAAACGTTTGCGTCAGACCAAAGTATACTTTGGGCTTTAATGCTCACCACTACCAGATGGGCTACAACAGCAATTAAAGGTAAAGTGTTGATGTGTTCCTGTGGAGGCGGTGAGATGCAAATATCTACCACAGTGTGATATCACAATGTGGTGGAAGAGGAGAGCAAGTCTTTTTGGCACCTTGGTTTCAATAAACGTTCTTTTTGTGAGGAGGAATTTTGAGGAAAGTTTTTTAGTATAATCACATCTAATATGTCAAAAGATTAAGGGAAATTTGATTCCTCATGTCATGACCCCTTTAAGTAAATGTATCTCTGCAAGAAAGATACAAAGATACTGTAGTTTGCAGTAAATAATAATGTTAATGTTCTTTAACTTTTGAGTCACTTAATCTACTCCATCAATACAGGATTTTTTTCAATTATAAATACTATATTGGTATGTTCATGCTGCAATGCCAGAGGAGAGCGGGCTCCCCCAGCTGAGAATGGTTTCTCCCAAGGTTTTCATTTTTATTTTTTTATTTTTTACCTCCACTAACCAACATCTTATGGAGTTTTTTTCCTTGCTACAGTCCCCTTTGACTTGCTCACTGGGGGATTAAAGACAATACATTATGGCATGATTTTCAATTATGCTGATTTTCAAAAAAGCTGCTTTGAAATTATGTGTATTATGAAAAGCTTGACTTTGAGTCTTTATGCTGGAAAAGGTCACTTTAATGAAACAAGTGTTTGACAGAGGCTGCTGGGGAGGATAGGGGAATTAGCACAAGTTTGATGATTTGGGGTCATAACAAGGTTGATGGGACAATTCCAAAGTATTGTGCTGGCCATGGACAGTGCATGCTATGAGCAAAAACATAAAAAATCCATACAATTCAGCCTGTGACACTGAACAAGGAGGTTAATTAGTCAAGGAATTGAGAGTATAGCTGAACCAATATTGTTTTTTATGACCGATACAATACTATTTTTTTTTTCTGTTAAAGTGTCCAATTTTGCAAATTTGCAGTTGCCTCCGCGTCTGAGATGTCAATCCACGCATTTTATCACGTGGCTTGTTGAGCGCATTACTGCGGAGACGTAGCTCATGTGGAGGCTTCACACAACTCACCACGTGCCCCACCAAGAGCGACAACCACATTTTAGTGACCACAAGGAGGTTACCCTATGTGACTCTACCCTCCCTAGCAGCCTGGCCAATTTTGTTGCTTAGGAGACCTGGCTGGAGTCACTCAGAACACCCTGGATTCGAACTCACGACTTCAGGGGTGGTAGCGAAACCAATTTTTTAATAATTTATTTATTTATGGTTTAAGTCACAATAACAACTAAATCACTAAAGGTGAGCAGCTTGCTGTAGGAGACTAATATAGATTTAATCAATAAAGAATTTATATAACTTATTTAATTGGCATTATACTGTACATATGGCTTCTTCACATAATTACTGTAATTTAAAATGATAAGTCTCCTGGAATTTGAATTTGTCTTACATATGTTTATTGGTTAACCAGTTAAGTAGAAAAGTGTAAATATCTCTTTTTGGGAAACACTCAAAGAAAGATATTAGTTCAAACAATTGTTCCAGTCAGTTCCAGAGCTTAATGACCAGAGGGCATCTTATAAGTGCACATGTATAGGGTTACAGTTGATTTCATTGGAGATATGTAACATGAGGCATCAAGCATATGTTTGTTAGTGAAGGCTATGATTAGAGACATTGGCATCTGTTGGCTGCAAAAATTATACTCAGTGTCAGATAAAAAAAGAATATTGTATATGGAAATTGCTCTTCTGTGAAGTAAGGGTCAGAAGATATCAGCAATACCTTAACACTCTATGTGAGCTGGCATTGGTTGGCATGTGGTTATGCATTAGTGTGGTGTTGCTCACGATTTTGTGGAATTATATGGTTGCCTTAAAAATATAGACACACTTTATTCTGTATTATCCCAATAAAAGCTGGTGTATGCCAAACGTAGCCTATACTAAGGGCATCATATATAAAATGTATACGTTGTTTAAGTGTTAATACATGCATTTTATTGAATGTGTGTGTGTGTGTGTGTGTGTGTGTGTGTGTGTGTGTGTGTGTGTGTGTGTGTGTGTCATAGCCTTCAGCAGCAATCCTGACCTGCTTAGCTGGCGGACATTCTACTGGGGTTACTGCTGACGTGCTATATGCAGTATAAGCTCAAACCACCAGGGTGCGCTAAAGAACTACACATTCGTTCAACAAACCACAGCGCTACATAATTTCCTTTCGATGTCTGTGACGAACGAGTACCCAAAATGATTTTAATACTCTATCAGTAAAAACTGCACACGTTACTTGTGAAATGTTTATCAGAGCGTATAGTATAGTATTCACACTTTATTAAAAAAAATAGTAAAAAAATCAAGAAACTGTTCAAAGAAAACATTTAAAGAAAACAATAAGCAAAGTTCATAACAGTTGTGGTTAAACACTGAACAGCAGCACTTTAACCCTTAAACGCATACGACCCGGGACCTCATTTCACCCCTTATACTTTTGGAGTTGTGACCACATCTCTTAAGTATAACTCAATCTATCTCTTATAAATAATGCAACACGCACACACTAATTGATCATACTGTAATAATATCACCTGTTGTATGTCTGTCTGTCCTCTGGGAAGTTATAATAACATTCAGAAATTTAAAATGTTGTTTTTTTTTGTTTGTTTTTTTTTTTTTACAGTTTTTTCGAAGCTCTGTGTGTGCATCTTTGTTTGATTTGCATTTTATGTTATTTTTTTGTTCAGTTTGTTATTAAAGTTTTACGTTGACTGTTCAGCTGAACGGTGCAAAGCAAACACCTACACACTAGGGAAGTGAACTTTGAAAAACCACTATGGGCCGCATGAACCCAATTTTCTGATGTGAGATTTTTCACAAGTTAGATTTCAGTTAACTCACACTAAGATTATTTTGTCTTTGAATTGTTGTGTGAAACAGTTTCTTAACTGCCAGAAGCTACACTCTCTTGCCAACATTTCAGCTTGTTTTCTTTTGTTATGAAATTATTATGATGGATTTTATTAATTTGTTACAGTTTAAAATCCCTTAGCATGTCATTGACACAGCTGTGTCCTGATACATTTCAGATATTAAAACATTATGTGTCCTTGTCCTTTGGTGTTTGAGTGGTGGTGGTGTAGTGGGCTAAAGCACATAACTGGTAATCAGAATGTTGCTGGTTCGATCCCCATAGCCACCACCATTGTGTCCTTGAGCAAGACACTTAACTCCAGGTTGTTCCGGGGGGATTGTCCCTGTAATAAGTCGCTTTGGATAAAAGTGTCTGCCAAATGCATAAATGTAAATGTATGTTTATTTCTACTTTACAAAGGGGCCGGGAAGTAGCACACAGAAGTAGCCCCAACAAGGAGTTGTTATTAAAAAATACCTTCCCATTGTTAATAGTGCTAAAAAACCTAATCTGGTGCAACTGCTAATTGTTTATGTTTTCAGTTGCATGCCTTTGTGATGGAAGGTGTCCCACAAGAGACTGCCACCACCTTTCAATACAGGAGCTTCTTATTTCATAACATTACCTCAGGCTTTTTGATCTTATTGGATTGTTCCCATGTGAGAGAGGCATGAGGTACAGCCGGTTTGTGTGAGTTTCATGTTCTTACCTTAACTACCAGTCTCACAATCCAGCAAACATCTCGCTCAATCTCTCTTTCTTATTCTCACCAATTGTTTTTGTTTTTTCTTCAGTGGAAGGGTATAAGGGACTTGTCACAGGCTTTTTTGGACATTCAGAGTCCAGCTGAGTCCATAGTGTATGTGATGCAATGACAAATAAACAAGAAAACAAACAATGTAACATAGAGTGACCATATGTCCAGGGGCGAAAATTTCATCAAAATGTTGGGGGGGACAATAAACAATTCTCAAGAGCAATTTTTGAAGGGGACACCAATAATACAGGCAAAATTGTACTTGCAAGGATACGTGTACACCGAGGAAAGCCTTACTGGGGGTCATGCATGGCTGTCATCCCAGAAGGAAGCCTCTTCTAAAGATGATGCACAAGAAAGCACAAAAACTGTTTGCTGAAGACAAGCAGACTAAGGACATGGATTACTGGAACCATGTCCTGTGGTCTGATGATACCAAGATAAACTTTCAGATGGTGTCAAGCGTGTGTGGCAGAAACCAGGTGAGGAGTACAAAGACAAGTGTGTCTTGCCTACAGTCAAGCATGGTGGTGGGAGTGTCATGATCTGGGGCTGCATGACTGCTGCCGGCACTGGGGAGCTACAGTTCATTGAGGGAACCATGAATGCCAACATGTACTGTGACATACTGAAGCAGAGCATGATCCCCTCCCTTCGGAGACTGGGCCGCAGGGCAGTATTCCAGCATGATAACGACCCCAAACACACCTCCAAGATGACCACTGCCTTGCTAAAGAAGCTGAGGGTGAAGGTGATGTACTGGCCAAGCATGTCTCCAGACCTAAACCCTATTGAGCATCTGTGAGGCATCCTTAAAAGGAAGGTGGAGGAGCACAAGGTCTCTAACATCCACCAGATCTGTGATGTCGCCATGGAGGATTGAAAGAGGACTCCAGTGGCAACCTATGAAGCTCTGGTGAACTGCATGCCCAAGAGGGTTAAAGCAGTGCTGGAAAATAATGGTGGCAACACAAAATATTGACACTTTGGGCCCAACTTGGACATTTTCAAGGGTGTACTCACTTTTGTTGCCAGCGGTTTAGACATTAATGCCTGTGTGTTGAGTTATTTTGAGGGGGCAGCAACTTTACACTGTTATACAAGCTGTACCCTCACTACTTTACATTGTAGCAAAGTGTCATTTCTTCAGTGTTGTCACATGAAAAGATATAATCAAATATTTACAAAAATGTGAGGGGTGTACTCACTTTTGTGAGATACTGTAACAGTATCACAGTCTTTTGTAACAGTATAGAGATTAGCCTGATTGGGGCCACGCGTGCCTAGTCACGGCCCGGCCCCGCCCTCCTCCTCGTCACAGGCTTCAGGCCGGGGAACCCCCGGCATGACGTACATACCCCCACCCCCACTACTTTCTGGGGGGCCATTACCCTACTGGCTGTGCCTACCGGCAGGCTTTTCCCCACCTCTCGTGGGGCCTGGGAGGAAGACAATGGTATGGAAAAGGGGAGAGGGTAAGAGCAAGGCAGAGCAACAGTGAGAGAAAGAGAGGAGAGAGAGAATAAAATTGCTTGCAGGATCCCTGGCACACCATTGCCTGGTCCTCAACCACTCCTCCGCCTTCTGGTGGAGGAAAGCCACTCCTCCCCGGGCAGACAGCAGCGAGTCCTCCGACCCCTGGTGGATGGAATGCCCCTCCGTGTTCTGACAGCCAGTAGCGAGCCTCTCCTCCTCTCGCAGACGGCAGCGTTCCTCCGCATCCAGGCAGCCGGCAGCGAGCCCCTCCTCCCCTTGCGGACGGCGACTATTCCTCCACCTCCAGGTGTCCGGCAGCAACACCATTGGTTGGCCTCGGCTGCTCCATATATTTAATGAAAATTTTAACAAAAAGACACACACACACACACACACACACACACACACACACACACACACACACACACACACACACACACACACACACACACACACACACACGGCAGCTGCGTGTGTGGCGATCTCTCTCTCGCTCTCTCGAACTGATGCATCTGGCTACCTTTATCCCTCTCCTTGGCTGATTAGCCTGATTGGGTCTGGGTGTGCATAGTCATGGCCTGGCCCCGCCCTCCTCCTCATCACAATGTTTAATTTTATTATTTTCTAATTGGCATTTTGTAGATCCATTTTTGACAGATATACATGATGGATCAAAAGACCTTAATATGTAAAAGTGTTGGTGAAATTCCCATGCATTTAAGGATTCAAGTAGGACACTATTTCTGCTTGGTGCATGAACTCTGGGCTGGTGTTATGAAATACCTCATTGGCCTAGAACTATGATGTCTGAACAAATGCATTTTATTCTTAGATTGAACCAGGACTACTAGACATAATTTTAAATCAGATATTTCCCAAGAGACAAAGCTCTGTTATTAATGCAAAAATTTGAAGACACTTTCTGTACATATAGAGTGCAAAGCAAACACCTACACACTAGGGAAGTGAACTTTGAAAAACCACTATGGGCTGCATGAACCCAGTTTTCTGATGTGAGATTTTTCACAAGTTAGATTTCAGTTAACTCACACTAAGATTATTTTGTCTTTGAATTATAGTGTGAAACAGATTCCTAACTGCCAGAAGCTACACTCTCTTGCCAACATTTTAGCTTGTTTTCTTTTGTTATGAAATTATTATGATGGCTTTTATTAATTTGTTACATTTTAAAATACCTTAGCATGCCATTGACAGCTGTGACCTGATACATTTCAGATATTAAAACATTATGTGTCCTTGTCCATTGGTGTTTATTTCTACTTTACAAAGGGGCCGGGAAGTAGCACAAGGAAGTAGGCCCAACAAGGAGTTGTTATTAAAAAATACCTTCCCATTGTTAATAGTGCTAAAAAACCCAATCTGGTGCAACTGCTAATTGTTTATGTTTTCAGTTGCATGTCTTTGTGATGGAAGGTGTCCCATAAGAGACTGCCACCACCTTTCAATGCAGAAGCTTCTTATTTCATAACATTACCTCAGGCTTTTTGATCTTATTGGATTGTTCCCATGTGAGAGAGGCATGAGGTACAGCCGGTTTGTGTGAGTTTCATGTTCTTACCTTAACTATCAGTCTTAACTATCATATCACTAGTTTTTACTAGTCTTTTCAGTGGAAGGGTGTATAAATTTGGATGTTAAAATACATTCTTCTATCCCAGCTAACACTATAAGTAGCAAGCAAGCCATTTTCAGGCTGATTTCCCTGAAAAGTGTATTCAGTGGCTTGGTGGCTTTATCTAAACATTGCTTGGTTTTCTGAAGCATTCTGACCAGCCTGATAACATTGTCTCAACCAATAGCATGAGTTTGTCAGTATACTTGAGCTTCATCAAATCAGCAAACCCAAAAAGTTCAACCAAAAATGAAAATTCTCTCATAGTTTACTCACACTCATGCCATCCCAGATGTGTATGACTTTCTTTCTTCTGCAGAACACAAATTAAGATTTTTAGAGGCGTTTCTCTGCTCTTTAGGCCCATACAATGCAAGTGAACATTGGCCAGAACTTTGAAGGTCCAAAAAGCACATAAATGCAGAATAAAAGTTATCATATGACTCTAGACTGTTTAAATCTATATCTTCAGAAGCAATGTGATAGATGTTGGTGGGATCAACATTTAAGTCTTTTTTTTTACTGCCATCTGGGATGGCATGGGGGTGAGAAAATGATAAGAGAATTGATAAGAAAATTATAAGAAGCTATTGCTTTAACTTGCTTATTTGTATTGTCCCTTGCTAATATAATGATAAATGGCAAATTGGTCGCATAGGGTTTCCAGTATAATCTTGAAAATTATAGAAAGCTCTGTACAAAACATCTGATGCAGAAACCCATGCAATACCTTACAAGCTTAAAAATCTGTAATTAAATATTTTCCCACATTTTTGACATACACTCAATAAATCTGATTCCAGCTAGAGAGCCATAACTATAGCTCAGGATCTTAGCTTGTGTGGGGTCAGGTAATATATTCATCCATGATTGCGATATGTTGTTTCCTCAGATTGATGTGTGTTGCATTATGTGGCATTCATTTCATTACGTTTATCTGCTTGATTGCACATGCTGTTTTACATAGAACATGCTAAGAATGTTTATGTGAGAAAGAGAATAGGAGAGAAAACGTTTGAGAAAAGATGTTTCCTTCTCACATTCCTTGCTTGAATGCTAAGAATTCCATTGATCCGTTTTTCAAACTTGCTTGTGATTTAGTGCCCACCGGAGACAAGTTTAGTCGGAGACTTTTATTGTCATTCACTTTAGGGTCACTCATATTTCAGTAGAAAAACCACACGGATACACCATAATTTAGTGAAAGGATTGATCAACTGAAGATCGGATAATACTGTTATTTATGGACACATCTCACTTAGTAGTAATCGCCTATTTCTTTGCTGATGTGCAGCAATATATCTGTTACATCATTTAGGTGTGCACGTCATCATATGCAAATTCATAAGCTAAAATCAGTTTCATAAAATGTAGTTTGACACAACCACTGCCAATATAGTGCAATGCAAATGATTAAATATGATTGAATTTCTATGATTTAAAGTTTATGAAAGATTTAATATTTGTAAAGAGCACTCTGGCTTGATGGAATTTATGAATTATGGACCTCCACTTTTCTAAGGCCGAGAGCCAATTTTCTTTAGCAGATCAGGCTTACTGTAGTGTAGAGCACCTGTTTGAATCAACTTCCTTTAAACTTTAGATTGTTTTATCCTGCTCGGTTTGTGGCATTAAATATGCAAATGTTTGGCACAGCTGCAGTTTAAGACCATGGGCCTCAACATCTGATCTGTATCTACTGTGCATATGGTAGCAACTATTTAAAATACCAATATATATATTTGATACCTTTATATCAATATCAAATGCCAAAATCAATATTCCGTTGCCTTCTCAAGACAAACATAATTTATTGAAGTTCTGTTATGTTTCTTAATGTATCAACATTGTCTCAAAGAGGCGTCCCCTAGAAGAAATAAAAACAGACACGAGTTAGACAAATGTAGATTTACAGTAAAAGCATAGGACTATAAAATTAATCTGGATAGCTCAGATAATTTGGTTTTAGAATAATGTATAAAGAAATGTTTTGAATTTACTGACCCTCATGCCATCTCAAAATCATACAACTTTCTGACTTTATCAACACAAAAGATATTTTAAAGGATATATGATTTGTTTTTGTCCATACAATGTAAATCAATAGGGCCCAAAACTTTCAAGATCAAAAAAGGACATAAATGGAGCATAAAAGTAATCTATATGATTTGAGTGGTTTAATCCGTGTCTTCTGAGGCAATACAAGGTTGAGAATCAAACCATAATCCCAATTCACTTATAATCTTGACATGCACAGTTTTCTTGGCACATTCATGAGAGAAGCCAAAACCAAGCTGTACATGAACCAGAAACAGTGTTGCCAACGTTATGGTTTTTGCACCCAGTTGGGCTATCTTGATTTAAAATTCAGATGTGAATTAAAATGATAGTGTAGCGGTTTTAGTTTTTGGGATACTTTTAAAATGATAAGTGGTCACCACAAGGTTGATGATAAACATTGGAAAATGAAAATGTATATGTGCATCAGTACATTAATGGCATTTATGCTGCCTTTATGTCCTTTTTCGATATTTATGGAGGTTTTGGAACCCATTGACCAAATAAACCCTTCATACATTCTTCAAATAAAGTCATACAAGTTTGGGATGGCAAAAGGGTGAGTAAATAAGAATTGTCATTTTTGGGTGAACAATACCTTTAAGGAAAAGTCTCTACTGTCCCTACATTTAATTTTACTCTGTCTAGGAGAATCTCGGATTTTCTTTCCTATGGGTGGTCTGTCTTCTAAAGAGCATAGATTTCAAGCTAAGGTGGTGGCTATGGGACATGATCAACAGCTGTACCTGTCACGAATGCAGACAGCAGTTGAGGATACAAATGCAGCTTACTTTATTACTAACAAAATACAAAGAAAAACCCTGAATGGGGAAATAAACAAGAACAGAGAACTCGGGCAGGGAACACAGACCAGGCTAACTACATTCACAAACATTCAACGATAGACAAGGACTGAACCAAAAACCGGGGTATAAATACATGAACAAGGGACAAAGGGGCCAATGAACAAACAGAACTCAAAACAAGATAACAAGATGATAACAGACGCAAATGGCAAACTAATGAGGACAGGTGAAAACAATGACAGAAAACACGAACGCTAACAAGACTGTGGAGCTACAAAAGGGACAACAGTGAAAACTATGGAATAACAAAAGGGACAAAAATGGAAAACAAAGGGGCAACGGTAAAACAAGACAAGGTCATACATAACATAGCCCCCCCTCTAAGGATCGGATCCCAGACGATCCTAAAAGAAAAAACACCAAAAGACAAAAAGGAACCCACAGAAAACAAAATGATGGAACCGGGGGCACAGAGGGCAGGCAGGAAGTCCAATGGGGCACAGAGGGCAGGCAGGA